>NC_044382.1:1175643-1890998 GCF_006542625.1 Nomascus leucogenys | reverse complement strand
GCACCCAACAATGGGCCCTGGGCACTGAGGGCCTCACAGGGAGTTGTTTGCATCACAGTGAAATCTACAAAGTTCCCATGGCACGTGAGTGGATGCTTCATCAACACGGGAATGTCCGGCTGCCCCAAGGAAGGCTCCAGTCATGTTGAGATCTTTGAATAGGAGCAAGGGATCAAGGCCGATGGCCTCTCTGAGGGCCTCAGTTTCCATCCATGCGGGCGAGCTCCCCTTTCGGAATCTGGGTTATGGTTCCCGAGATGGGGACAAGAGGCATCTGCTGACGGCTATATTTACAAAAATCCATCAAGTCAACACACTTGTGAAAGTCAAAGCAGCACAGTAACTCACTGGAAAAGTGAAAGTTTCTCATCTTCACACCCGTAGAGATAATGGGGGCAGGGTGGGGGCAATCCGAACGCATGTGTGTGCTCTGTGCACTCACCGCCGCCCCTCTCCGCTGCTCTCTGGCTCCTGATTTGCATAGTGAGAAGCAGACACCAGGCTTGAATCAGGAGGGACAGCGCCTTGTCCTGGTGAGTTTGGGTCTTGAGACAGTGAGTAGCAAGGGTGTAGAGAGGAAGGGATTTATCGACAAAGTTATCTGACTTTGATTCTTGAGCTCAATAGGGAGAGTCTGAATAACAAGGGACACCGATACTAACACACGTTAAATAGACAAACTGCTTCTAATATTTGATAGGCAATAAATGTCGCATTTGTTTATACTTCTAAGCAAAGTCAAGTCTCGATCTCAGTTGCTCATTTTCAGAGAATGAGAAAGTCCAAGATCTCATGGGCCCCTCCCCTTCCTTGGGTTATGGACACCAGGGCCCTGGGGAGGTCTCCTGGGAGTCAGAGGGGGACGTGGAGGAGAGCGGAGGAGAGAACGCTGTTCTTGGGTGTGATTAGGTGGCTGTCAGATCCCTGCTCCTACATTCAGTAGGGAGTGACCTTCGGAAAATTATGTAGCCTCCCTAAGTCTTGGTTTTCTCATCTGGAAAATGGAGCTGATGATAATAATCCTCATCTAGGAGAATAGTATGTGTTGATCATCCTCGTGGCATTCTTTTTAAGAGCTGCACAACACTCCATTGTATGGGCATTAAATCATTTATTTATTGTGTGCAATCTCGGCTCACTGCAACCTCTGCCTCCCAGGTTCAAGCGATTCTCCAGCCTCAGCCCCCTGAGTAGCTGGGATTACAGTTGCCCACCACCATGCCTGGCTAAATTTTGTATTTTTAGTAGAGATGGGGTTTCACCATGTTGGCCAGGCTGGTCTTGAACTCCTGACCTCCGGTGATCCGCCCACCTCAGTCTCCCAAAGTGCTTGGATTACAGGCCTGAGCCACCACTCCCGGCCCATAGACCTAAATATAAAACACGTTTGTTGAACGCCATGAAACCAGCAGCTTTGCTGTCACTACCAGAGGAACTCACATGATTTGGAGAATTTTCAAATAGGGATATTGATGCAAACAAACAGGAAAGACCAGCAGCTCTGCTCGTCTCGTCAGAGACCAGAGCCTGCCCAAACCACCCAGCATCCCTGACTGATGACGGTGCCTGACTCATGTGAGGAGAAGACACAGCGAGGGGAGAGGCCTGTGGAAAGCAGATGGTCTGTGCTCTGTACGCACACCCAGGTCCGCAGGTAGATCCATCAGCCGCAGTGGAAGCCTCACCGACTCAAGGTGTTAGTGTGCAAATTCAGACAACTGTGGGTGGAACACCAAGCATGCAGACACAGGAGCGGTTCCTGGGAAGCCATGCATAAGAAACAAACAAAAAATGAGCAGAGATGGCTGTGGCTACACACTGCTCACAGAATTTACAAATTTAGTACAGGCTGATTACAAACAAACGCACAAACAGTAACAACGCTAAGCAGAAAAGAATCAGAATCCAGAGTTGAAGAGTCTGTAACCCAAAGTATCCAGTGTTCAATGATAAGTTACAAGACAAAAGAAACAGGCAAGTGTGGGGGGAAACCAGTTAATAGAAACTGTCTTTGTGTCCCCAGATGTCACACTTAGCAAACGAAGACTTCAAAGCAGTTACTTATGTTAAAAGAACTAAAAAAGGGCCGGGCACGGTGGCTCACACCTGTAATCCCAGCACTTTGGGTGGCTGAGGCGGGCGGATCACCTGAGGTTGGGAGTTCGAGACCAGCCTGATCAACATGGAGAAACCCCCGTCTCTACTAAAAATACAAAATTAGCTGGGCGTGGCGGCGCATCCCACTATTCGGGAGGCTGAGGCAAGACAATCGCTTGAACCTGGGAGGCAGAGGCTGCAGTGAGTCGAGATTGCGCCTGGGCAACAAGAGCAAAACTCTGTCTCAAAAAAAAAAAAGAAAAATGACTTATGAAACATCAAGCACAACATATGTAGAATGAGAGTCTCAGAGAGAAAGAAAAGGAGAAAGATTTATAGAAATAATGGCTGAAAACTTACCAAATTTGATATAAAACATTAATCTATAGAATGTTTACTTTCAGTAAAATAAATACCAATATATTCACTCCTACACACCTTGTGTCAAGCTACGAAAAGACAAAGAGCAAATATTGAAAACAGTAAGACAAAAACTTCACCTCGTGTACAAGAGCACCACGATAATATTAGCCACTGATTTCTGATCAGAAACAATGGTGAAACCAGGCACGGCAGCTCACACCTGTAATCCCAGCACTTTGAGAGGCCAAGGCAGGTGGAATACCTGAGGTCAGGAGTTCGAGACCAGCTTGGCCAACATGGTGAAACCCCATCTCTACTAAAAATACAAAAATTAGACCAGGCGCGGTGGCGGGTGCCTGTAGTCCCAGCTACTCAGGAGGCTGAGGGAGGAGAATGGCATGAACCCGGGAGGCGGAGGTTGCAGTGAGCCGAGATTGAGCCACTGCACTCCAGCCTGTGCGACGAGACTCCATCTCAAAAAGAAAAAAAGAAAAGAAAAAATTACCTGGGCATGTTGGTGCACACTTGTAATCCTAGCTACTTGAAGGCTAAGGCCAGAGAATCACTTGAACCTGGGAGGCAGAGTTTGCAGTGGGCTGAGATCACACCATGGCACTCCAGCCTGGACAAAAAGCAGAGGGAGATTCCGTCTCAAAAAAAAAAAAAGAAAAAGAAAAAGAAACAATGATGGGAAGGCAATGGGATGTCATAATCAAAGAATGAAAGAAAAAGAATTGTCAGCTAAAAATGCCATGTCCAGCAAATCTACCTTTTAAAAATAAAGATATTCCCAGATAAACAAAGACAGAAAATTTGCTGCCAGCATTCCTACCTTATAAGAAACACTAAAAGAAAGCTTATGAACTGAAAGAAAGGCTTGATTCTTCTATTTGAAAATACTGAATTGATTTGCCACAGGGTATGTGTGTGTGTGTGTGTGTGTGTGTGTATGTGTGTGTATGTGTGTGTATGTGTGTGTGTATGTGTATGTGTGTGTATACGTATGTGTATGTGTATATGTGTGTATATGTGTGTGTATGTGTGTGTATGTGTGTATGTGTGTGTATGTGTGTATACATGTGTATGTGTGTATGTGTGTGTATATGTGTGTTTATGCCGAATATTCCAAAATTTCTCATGCACTTTAACTTTTACTGATTTTAGAAGCAAAAATATTGCAAATATATAAAAATATTCTTTGAAGGTTTAATTAGTTCAATTTTATACTTTTTTAGTCCTATGAATTTTAATAATAAATAATTGATTTAATGTTTGATCGAGTCTAGCTGAAGACAGTAAAGATTAATTGAAACAAAAATTGTAAAACTTTTTTCAAAACTCACAATGATAAGTATAAAAATATAAGCTCTATGGCTGAGTTGATGCAAGGCAAGAACATTATGTGGGAAAGTTAGAATTGCAGGCAGAGGAGACCCTGAGAGCAACAATCTCCGGAAATAACAAATTTCGGGGACAAATCCAGATCCTCAAAAACTGTGAAATTGAGGGAGCCTGAGCGGAGAACTCCAAGGAGCCAGGTACCATCTGTGTGCCAGGGTGAGAGGACAGAAAATGGACCAGGTCTTATCAGAGAAATGCAAATCAAAACCACAATGAGATAGCATCTCACACCAGTTAGAATGGCGATCATTAAAAAGTCAGGAAACAACAGGTGCTGGAGAGGATGTGGAGAAATAGGAACACTTTTACACTGTTGGTGGGAGTGTAAACTAGTTCAGCCATTGTGAAAGACAGTGTGGTGATTCCTCAAGGATCTAGAACTAGAAATACCATTTGACCCAGCCATCCCATTACTGGGTATATACCCAAAGGACTATAAATCATGCTGCTACAAAGACACATGCACATATATGTTTATTGCGGCACTATTCACAATAGCAAAGACTTGGAACCAACCCAAATGCCCATCAATGATAGACTGGATTAAGAAAATGTGGCACAAGGCCGGGCGCGGTGGCTCACGCTTGTAATCCCAGCACTTTGGGAGGCCGAGGCAGGCGGATCACGAGGTCAGGAGATCGAGACCACGGTGAAACCCTGTCTCTACTAAAAATACAAAAAAATTAGCCGGGCGTGGTGGCAAGCACCTGTAGTCCCAGCTACTCGGAGAGGCTGAGGCAGGAGAATGGCGTGAACCCGGGAGGCGGAGCTTGCAGTGAGCGGAGATTGCGCCACTGCACTCCAGCCTGGGCGACAGAGCGAGACTCCGTCTCAAAAAAAAAAAAAAAAAAAAAAAAAAGAAAATGTGGCACATGGCCGGGCGCGGTGGCTCATGCCTGTAATCCCAGCACTTTGGGAGGCCGAGGCAGGCGGATCACAAGGTCAGGAGATCGAGACCATCCTGGCTAACATGATGAAACCCCATCTCTACTAAAAATACAAAAAATTAGCCGGGCATGGTGGCGGGCGCCTGTAGTCCCAGCTATGCAGGAGGCTGAGGCAGGAGAATGGCATGAACCCTGGGGGGCAGAGCCTGCAGTGAGCTGAGATCACGCCACTGCACTCTAGCCTGGGCGACAGCGAGACTCCGTCTCAAAAAAAAAAAAAAAAAAAAAAAACTAGCACACAGTTGCAAACATATTCTAAATTTTGTTAAATATAAGATAAACTTATTTTCATAATTTTTGTTTTTATTATCCAAAATAAAATCTCAATCAAGGTTTCTGTAGGGGCTTTTCACTGTTTATGAAACACTGATTCTTGTTTTATATGGACTCACTTTTTTATACATCTTTTTACTTTTTTTTTTGAGACGGAGTCTTCCACTCTTGCCCGGGCTGGGTGGCGCCATCTCGGCTCACTGCAAGCTCCGCCTCCAGGGTTCAGGCCATTCTCCTGCCTCAGCCTCTCTGGAGTGGCTGGGACTACAGGCGCCCGCCACCACGCCCGGCTAATTTTTTGTATTTCTAGTAGAGACGGGGTTTCACCGTATTAGCCAGGATGATCTCGATCTCCTGACCTCATGATCCGCCACCTTGGCCTCCCAAAGTGCTGGGATTACAGGCGTGAGCCACCGCGCCTGGTCTTTTTTTTTTTTTTTTTTTGAGATGAAAGTCTTGCTCTGTCGCCCAGGCTGGAGAGTGCAGTGGTGAGATCTTGGCTTAGTGCAACCTCTGCCTCCTGGGCTCAAGCAATTCTCCTGCCTCAGCCTCCTGAGAAGCTGGGACTACAGGTGTGAGCCACCACACCCAGCTAAGTTTCGTATTTTTAGTTGAGACAGGGTTTCACCATGTTGGCCAGGCTGGTCTCAAACTCCTGACCTCGTGATCCACCTGCCTCAGCCTCCCAAAGTGCTGGGATTATAGGCGTGAGCCACTGTACCCAGCCCATCATTTTACTTTTTATTATGAAAACTCAGACATTCAGAGAAGTAAACAGAATATAACTCTTTTATACTCATTACCTAAATTTAAAAATTTTCAACAATTTGCCATTTTTGCATCATCTATTTTATTTTTTGGAAGTATTTTAAGGTGAGGTCTAGACATCCTGACATGCTGCCACTTAATACACTAATGCAGCTCCTAAAAATAAGGGAATTTTCCTACGCAAGCACACTCCATTATCACATCTAACAGAATTTATAGTAATCCATAATATCACCTAATATCTAGTCCATATTCAAAGTTCCCCAATTTAAAAATGTCTTTCCCAGCAGATTGCTCTGATCTCAACAGGGTTGTCTCTTGGGGTTTACAACAGGTGCTGTTTTCACTTCCTCCTTTCTCTACGTTTTCTGCAAACTGGAAGCTCGATCTCAAGCTGTGCTGGCCAGTACAGTAGTCACTAGCCACATATAAATTTAAATTAATTGAACCGAAGTAAAATTCAGCTCCCCAGTCATGCAAACCACATTTCAAGTGCTCAGTAGCTGCTTGCGGCCACTGGATATCATACTGGACAGTGCAGACGGAGAACATTCCCATTACTTCAGAAGGTTTTGTTGGACAGTGCTGCTCCAGACACCTCATGTGTTTTTAAGCAAACTTTTTTTTTTTCTTTTTACCATTTTGCTTTTCATGGATCATACCTCAGACTTTATTTATTTATTTATTTATTTTTTTGAGACAGAGTCTCGCTCTGTCACCCAGGCTGGAGTGCAGTGGCACGATCTTGGCTCACTTCAACCTCCACTTCCCAGACTCAAGCGATCTCCAGCCTCAGCCTCCCAAGTAGCTGGGATCACAGGTGCCAGCCACCACGCCTGGCTAATTTTTGCGTTTTGTAGAGATAGGGTTTCACCATGTTGCCCAGGCTGGTCTCTATTCCTGACTCAAAGAATCCGTCTGCCACGACCTCCCAAAGTGCTGACACTCACTATAGGCATAAACCACCGTGCCCAGCCTAGGCAAACATTTTTGGCAAGAAAACTTCATATAGCATCGTTCAGAAAATGATTTCACTGGCCAGGCGTGGTGTCTGACACCTGTAATCCTAGCACTTTGGGAGGCCAAGGTGGACGGATCACTGGAGGTCAGGAGTTCGAGAGCAGCCTGGCCAACATGGCGAAAGCCTGTCTCTACTAAAAATAAAAAAATTCCGAGTGTGGCGGCAGGTGCCTGTAGTCTCAGTTTAGGGGCTGAGGCTGGAGAATCGCTTGAACCAGGAGGCGGAGGTTGCAGTGAGCTGAGATTGCACCATTGCACTCCAGGCTGGGCAACAGCAAGACTCCATCTCAAAAAAAAAAAAAAAGATGGTTTACAGCGAAGTGCGGTGGCTTACGCCCGCCTGTAATACTAGCACTTTGGGAGGTTGAGGCGGGCAGATCGCTTGAGTCCAGGAGTTCAAGACCAGCCTGAGCAACATGGAAAAAACCCGTCTCTACTAAAACCACAAAACAGGTGGACATAGTGGTGCACGCCTGTAATCCCAGGTACTCAGAAGGCTAAGGCAGAAGAATCACTTGAGCCTAAGAGGAAGAGTTTGCAGCAAGCCGAGATCGCACCACTGCACTCCAGCTCGGGCAACCCAGCAAGACTCTGTCTCAAAAAATATATATATAACTAAAAAATGCTGGCTGGGCGCAGTAGCTCACTCCTGTAATCCCAGCACTTTGGAAGGCTGAGGCGGGTGGATCACGAGGTCAGGAGATCGAGACCATCCTGGCAAACATGGTGAAACCCTGTCTCTACTAAAAATACAAAAAATTAGCTGGGCGTGGAGGCGCATGCCTGTAATCCCAGCTACTCAGGAGGTTGAGGCAGGAGAATCACTTGAACCCAGGAGGCAGAGACAGCAGTGAGCAGAGACAGCACTACTGCACTCCAGCCTGGTGACAGAGTGAGACTCCGTCGCAAAAAAAATTAAAAATTTAAAAAAAAAATGTTAAATGCTAAAGATCATCTGAGCCTTCAGTGAATCATAATCTTTTTGCCAGTGGAGGGTGTTGCCTTGATGTTGAGGGCCTTGGTCTGGATTACGTTTTGACTTAGGGGAATGTTGTGGTTGATTTAATCTTCTATCCAGACCACCAAAACTTTTTCTTTATCAGAAATAAGGCTGTTTCACTTTTTTTTTTCTTTTTTTTTTTGAGACAGAGTCTTGCTCTGTCACCCAGGCTGGAGTGCAGTGGTGCAATCTCAGCTCACTGCAACCTCGCCTCCTGGGTTCAAGTGATTCTCCTGCCTCAGCATTCAGAGTAGCTGGGATTACAGGCAACCACCACCATGCCCAGCTAATTTTTGTATTTTTAGTAGAGACAGGGTTTCACTATAATGGCCAGGCTGGTCTCAAACCCCTGACCTCAAGTGATCCACCCACCTCAGCCTCCCAAAGTGCTGGGATTGTAGGCATGAGCCACCCCGCCTGGCCTTTTTTTTTTTTTTTTTGAGACAGAGTCTTGCTCTGTTGCCCAGGCTAGAGTGCAGTGGCCTGATCTTGGCTCACTGCAACCTCTACTTCTTGGTTCAAGCGATTCTCATGCCTCAGCTTCCCAAGTAGCTGAGAATACAGGCGCACCACTGCACCTGGCTAATTTTTATATTTTTAGTAAAGACACGTTTTCACCATGTTGGCCAGGCTGGTCTCAAACTCCTGGACTCATGTGATCAGCCGCCTCAGCATTCCAAAGTGCTGGGATTACAGGCATGAGCCACCACACCCAGCCAGAGTAGCACTTTTAATTTCCAGCAAGAACTTTTCCTTTGCATTCACAACTTGGCTAACTGTGTGCAAGAGGCCAAGCTTTTGGCCCATCGCGGCTTTTGACGTGCCTACCTCATTAAGCTTAATCATTTCTAGCTTTTGATATAAAGCGAGAGACACACAACTCTTCCTTTCACTTGAACACTCAGAGGCCATTGTAGGGTTATTAACTGGCCTAATTTCTTTTCCTTTTTCTTTTTGGAGACGGAGTTTCACCCTATCATCCAGGCTGGAGTGCAGTGATGCAATCTTAGCTCACTGCAACCTCCGCCTCCCAGGTTCAAGCAATTCTTGTGCCTCAGCCTCCCGGGTAGCTGGGATTACAGGTGCCTGCCACCGCACCCGGCTAATTTTGTATTTTTAGTAGAGACAGGGTTTCACCATGTTGGCCTGGAACTCCTGATCGCAAGTGATCTGCCCACCTTGGACTCCCAAAGTGCTGGGACTACAGGTGTGAGCCACAGCCTAATTGGCCTAATTTCAATATTATGTCTCAGGGCACAGGGAGGCCCCAGCAGAGGGTAAGGGAGAGGGAAACACGTGGTTGGTAGAGCAATAAGAACACATACATTTATCAATTAAGTTTACCATTTTATATGGGTGCAGTTTGTGGTGCCCCAAAACAATCAACAATAGTAACACCAAAGATCACCGATCACAAACCATATAACAGATGTAAGGGTATTTTAAAAGTTTAGAATATTTTGAGAATTATGAAAATGTGAAACAGAGGCACAAAATAAGCACGTGCTGTTGGGTTGCCAACAGCCACTTTTTCTTTTTTTGAGACAGAGTTTTCTTTGCACGTCGCCCAGGCTGGAGTGCAGTGGTTCGATCTCAGCTCACTGCAACCTCTGCCTCCCAGGTTCAAGCGATTCTCCTGCCTCAGCCTCCTGAGTAGCTGGGATTATAGGCTCCTGCCACCACGCCCGGCTAATTTTTGTGTTTTTAGTAGAGACGGGGTTTCGCCACGTTGGCCAGGCTGGTTACGAACTCCTGATCGCAGGTTATCCACCCACCTGTGCCTCCCAGAGTGCTGGGATTACAGGCGTGAGCCGCCATGCCCGGCCGCCACAAAACTTTAATTTGTTAAAAAAGCAATAAAGCGAAGCACTATAAAATGAGACGTATTTCAATATGTAAACGAGGCACAACTACCACCGAAATAACATAGACATTTGCACATGTAATTCTGAACAAATCAATTTAGCTACATTCCAGGAAAATTTAGGGTACACTTATGGTAGTCATTACACTGCTCACAAAAATTCCCAATTGTGGTTTTCCTAGACAGAAATAGGTCTGAACTTCCCAACTCCCTAGAAATTAAACGTGGCCATGTGATTTGCTTTCACCAATGAAATGTGCATAAGTGACCTTTGTCATTCAGGACTGGAGCATGTAATATTTATGCAAAACTCCCAACAGGCTGGGTCCTGAGAGACTACAATGAGTTGGGCAGAGTACTCACGCCATCTACATTGACATGTCGCATGATAAGAACCAATTTTTAGGTTAAGCCATTGAGATTTGGGGGTTGTTACTGAAGAATAACCTTGCCTGATAAATGTTGAAACTGTTCCCCCCAAAAAGTTAATGTTTTTATACAAAATGGAATTCGGTTCCACGCCCTGATCATTATAAACAAACTTTTCACCTACATAAATGTCCAGTAGCATTGGAAAGTCATGAAGGATTCAGGACAATTCTGTTATACTAGACTATCTTCATCCCTGTCTATGCGTCCAGTAAAGACTAGTAGGTCCGGGCTCAGTGGCTCACGCCTGTAATCCCAGCACTTTGGGAGGCCAAGGGGGGCGGATCACGAGGTCGAGAGGTCGAGACCCTCCTGGCGAACATGGTGAAATCCCGTCTCTACTAAAAGTACAAAAATTAGCCAGGTGTGGCGCCACGCACCTGTAGTCTCAGCTACTTGGGAGGCTGAGGCAGGAAAATCGCTTGAACCCGGGAGGCAGAGGTTACAGTGAGCCGAGATTGCGCCACTGCACTCCAGCTTGGGGACAGAGCAAGACTCGGCCTCAAAAACAAACAAACAAGACTAGGCAGGGCGCGGTGGCTCACGCCTCTAATCCCAGCACTTTGGGAGGCTGAGGCTGGCGGATCACGAGGTCAGGAGATCAAGACCATCCTGGCTAACACGGTGAAACCCCGTTTCTACTAAAAATACAAAAAAAATTTAGCCGGGCGTGGTGGCGGGCGCCTGTAGCACCAGCTACTCGGGAGGCTGAGGCAGGAGAATGGTGTGAACCCGGGAGGCGGAGCTTGCAGTGAGCCGAGATCGCGCCACTGCACTCCAGCCTGGGCGACAGAGCGAGACTCCGTCTGAAAACAAACAAAAAAAGAGACTGGTAGTATGCCCTCAATCATTATACAACTCAAACACCAACTCTACAAATTCCCAAAACACTCATAGATGAAGTGGTATCCCTTCACTGAGAACTGGCCTTCACGGACCAGACATATCATGCAACCTAGTGAAGTGGGCTGGACCAGGACAGGTCCAGGGAGCAGCTAGGCTTCTGAAGGGGCAGCACAGTTCGTTCCCAACAGTTTGTTGCCATCAGGGAATATACCATGAGTTACCAAATCTTCCAGTGATTCCAGAGAAAGCTAAAATCCAGATTCTTATGTGAAATCTTTTGATTTCTAAATATCGGCAACAACTTTTAAGATTTGTAAACATTCTGGGAATCCAAACAGCTCTGCTGGTTTGGTGTGGCTCATGTTTTCTCACTTTGCAAAGTGTTAAGTGCTAGTGAAATTTTAGTGTTTTTTTGAGACAGGGTCTACTTTGTCGCCCAGCCTGGAGTGCAGTGGCCATGATCTCCGCTCACGTGGGCTCGACCGCCCGGGCTCAAGCGATCCTCCCACTCTCAGCCCCCCAGGGAGCTAGTAGAGCTGCCCCGCCACGACGTACGGCTATTTTTTTTTTTTTTTTTTTTTTTTTTTTTTTGGTATTTTAGTAGAGACGGGGTTTCGTCCTGTTGGCCAAGCGGGTCTGAACTGGTGTCAAGTGATCCACCCGCCTGGGCCTTCCAAAGTGCTGGGATTACAGGCGTGAGCCACCGCGCCCGGCCAAAATTTTCCTTTGTATTTAGTCAAATTCCTTTCTTTTCCAAGTGAAGAAACAGACTGAGTGTATAGTGACTTACCCAGGCCACACGGTTGGATACTAGAGATAGTAGTCACAATCGCTAACATCTGCCATGTGATCCTTGCTGCAAATCGTATTTAATAATGAGGTCGGCTTTTTGTTATCCCACTTAACTAATCAATAGAAGCCAGCTCTGATTTCCAGTCCACGATCGTGCACTCTTTCTTGCCAAGCCGTCATAGTCATTAGCTTAGAAAAAAAAAAAAAAAATTCCCGCTTTCCTGCCTCGCCTGTGTGTTTCCTTAGTCGCCCTTTCGGGGCTTGTTCTGATGAGTGTTGCAGAAAAATGACGAAGTGGAAAATATAGAACATGAGATGAAAATTTGAAAGAGGAAATGGTGTCACAAAGACAACGACGGCCAGGGAACCCCGTGAAGCGCCGGGCAGGGTGCACAACGGTCCTCGGAGAAAGTTCAAGAGGAACTTCCCCGCGAACAGGTCCTGCCGGCGGCCGGGAATACGCACACTTTTTATGTTATGACTTGGACTTTCCCGAACCTTTCGAAGCAGAGGGAAGGCGAGGCGGGCGGTGAAGAGAAGAAAACTCTCGCCTACCGAAGGAAAAGGCAGTGCCCGGCCGCGCCCACCCCGCGCCCGCCCGCTGGGTCACATGACACGGCCAAGATGGCCGACCGGGAAGGCGGCTGCGCTGCTGGGCGGGAGCTGGCGCTGGAGCCGCCGCCGGGGCCCGGGCTGGGGCCTGGGTCAGCGCTTGAGCCGGGAGAAGACTTTGAGATCGTGGACCGAAGCCAGCTGCCCGGCCCGGGCGACCTGCGGAGCGCAACGAGGCCGCGGGCGGCGGAGGGCTGGTCGGCGCCCATCCTGACCCTGGCACGCAAGGCCACCGGGAACCTGTCGGCGAGCTGCGGGAGCGCGCTGCGCGCGGCCGCGGGGCTGGGCGGCGGGGACAGCGGGGACGGCACGGCGCGCGCAGGTAGGCTCGGGCCGGGTCTGTCCCGCGGCGGACCCGCGAGTCCCCGCTGGCCGCCGGCGCGGGCGCGGTGGGGCCGGGCTGGGAGGGCACTGGCCAGTCCGGGAGGTTACGCGAGCTGTTGGCCGGCGGGCGGCGCCTGGCTGCTCCTGGGTCTTTCCTCCGGCGGCCCAGCCGAGACCGCCCCCAGCAGCCTCGCGTGCCTGAGCGCGCTCCCGCACCCGCGCCTCTATGCTCCCCCACTAACTAGGTGAAGGACGTGTGCGCGTCCGGGCTTCGGAACTCCGTAGTAACTCCACACACGAAACGGAGCCAGCACTGTTCTGCTTTTCAACCGCTCAGTGCGGGAGTGGAGCGCCGGCGGGTGTCGGGAGGGCGTGCGCCCTGGGCGCAGCGGACCAGCAGCACCTCCGCTCACCTCTGCCTGTGAGATGGGGATTTTAAAGTCACCCGATGATCTTTTAAAGACCTTTTCAGCCCGTGTAATGAATAGAGTGCCAGCATATCAGTGATAGTAAGATTTAAGTAACTTAGCCCTCTAACGCCAGACATCCAGAGCTGTGCTATCCAATACAGCAGCACGCATATGTTTTCGTGTGTGTGTTTTTGTTTTTATTTATTTATTTTTTTGAGACCGAGTCGTGCTCTGTCGCCCAGGCTGGAGTGCAGTGGTGCGATTTCGGCTCACTGCAACTTCTGCTTCCCGGGTTCTAGCGATCCTCCCGCCTCAGCCTCCCGAGTAGCTGGGATTACAGGTGCCCATCACCACGCTCGGCTAAGTTCCCCGCCCCCCCCCCCATATTTTTAGTAGAAACGGGGTTTCACCATCTTGGCCAGGCTGGTCTTGAACTCCTGACCTGTGATACACCTGCCTCGGCCTCCTAAAGTGCTGGGACTATAGGCTTGAGCCACTGCGCCCGGCCGTATTCCTCAGTTTCCAACTGAATCAAATTGAAATTGAGTACTTTTAAATTGAATTAAAAATTGAGTTCCTCGGCCGGGAGTGGTGGCTCACGCCTGTAATCCCAGCACTTTGGGAGGCTGAGGCGGGTGGATCACGAGGTCAAGAGATCGAGACCATCCTGGCCAACACGGTGAAACCCCATCTCTACTAAAAATACAAAAAATTAGCTTGGTGCGGTGGCATGTACCTGTAGTCCCAGCTACTCAGGAGGCTGAGGCAGGAGAATCGCTTCAACCTCGGAGGCAGAGGTTGCAGTGAGCTGAGATCGTGCCACTGCACTCCAGCCTGGGTGACAGAGCGAGACTCTGTCTCAAAAAAACAAACAAACAAAAAACTGAGTTCCTCGATTACAGCGGCCACATTTTAAATGCTCAGTAGCCTGTGTGTGGCTGGTGGCTACTGTATGAGATAGCCATAATAGAACATTGTCAACTTCATAGAAAATGCTGGGACAGAGCTGAGGAAAGGTTGTGGTGCCTTCCAAGGAGCATCATAGCACACCCTTGAGGCTTCCTGATTCCTCCCCATCCACTGGTACCTTTGCTGTAGATGCACTGACCCCAGGTAGTGAATTGTGAGATTTTCAGTGGTCAAGAATAATTAATGAGTAAAGTTGAAAGGCTGACTCGTTTTGAGATCCCAGCAGTGGAAAATAGCATTAGAGGATGATGAGAGCCTGTGCAGCCCGGGAATCTGCTTCCCTCTAGCTTGACACCTTTTCCCGAGACTTTTCCACACATCAGTGGATGCTGAATTGAATACTCATTGACAGTCAGTACTGAAAGTCAAGGCATGGCGTCTCCTGGAGGCCTCTTAGATATTTCGTGGCAGGAGTAAGCAAATAATAAAAGTTCTTCCCTGATAGAATTTCTTTCCTTTAATGCAGAATCAAGGAAAAAATTAAAAAGATAAAATGAAATGTGTCAGTACCTGGCACAGAATAGTGTTTGCTGAACAAATGCATATTTGAAAAATACCTGTGTTCCATCTATGGAAGTGATACAAACAATAGCCAACACTTATATTGTCCTTCAAAGGCGCCAGGCGTTAGTCTTAAATCTGTACAAGTATTCATTCATTCCTCACAACAACCCTATGTGATAGCAGGACTAGCTTCATCGGTGGATGGTCAATGCAGGCTTTGATCACTCTGGTGGAAAGGGCCAGGCACTCAGAAGTATCCCATGCTTGAAATTCTTAAATTTTATCTTTGAATTTGTGTTTTTTAAGTGAAGTCCAGTGGGACAGGTTCTCAGCTGCCCTGGCCCACTCGAGCTGCCCTGGGGCTTCTCCCTACCCTCCCTGATCCCACTCTTGCCCAGGCAGTGTTGGGATTGCACCCTCCGAATCTCAGGGCAGGGTGGCTGGTACCACAGCACATTAGGCAGGCAAGTGGGCAGGGGCCTCTCACCCGTCCCATCCCTGCAGGGAAGTTGCAATCCATTAGGGCTGTAGTAAGGGGGAGTCTGACTTCTGTGCTCTGCTGCAGGCTGGGAATTTTTCACTGGGCCTTGTAAATTATGTAGATGGCACAGGGTGATGAGTACCATTATTATCCCTGTTTTATAAAGAGAGTATTAAAGAGAAGTAACTTCACCAACTGCAAAATGTCAATATATATATCCCATATGGATTTAAAAAACTAGGCCGGGCATGGTGGCTCACGCCTGTAATCCCAGCATTTTGGGAGGCCAAGGCAGGCGGATCACCTGAGGTCAGGAGTTCGAGACCAACCTGGCCAACATGGTGAAACCCCATCTCTACTAAAAAAAAAAAAATACAAAAATTAGCCGGGCTTGGTGGTATGCACCTGTAATCCCAGCTACTCAGGAGGCTGAGGCAGGAGAATTGCTTGAACCTAAGAGGCGGAGTTTGCAGTGAGCCGAGACCATTCCACTGCACTCCAGCCTGGGCAACAGAACGAGACTATCTCAAAAAAATAGTAATAATTAACTCAATTTAAGGAAAGTATTAATAACTGCCACTCAATCTAGCAAAATGGTGACCATGGCTTACAAAGAGATGAAATTTGGGGAACTGCTGGGTAGAGGACCATGTGGCTGGTCCCGAAGGTCACCGGGATTTGAAGCCATCAGGTAGGACAGGAGCAGAGGTGGGGAAAGGAAATGGGCCAAGGGGGGCTTGCTCTGCAGCGACACAAGAAAAACAGGATGGGAGAAAGACAGTGACACCACTTCAGCCAGGGCCAGGCCCAAGGCTGACTCATGGTCTCTTTCCCCACTGATCTGCCTACACAAGCAATGAGGACAGGCAGGACTTTCCCAGGGAGCAGTTTAGGAGCAGAGATCGAATGTGAGCAGCACTCGTGCTGGATAATATTTTTTCAATGGTAGAAGCTAAAGGAAATGCTGTGGAATGTTTTGAATACTGGTTTTAAAATGTTGTCCCGGTCGGGCGCAGTGGCTCACGCCTGTAATCCCAGCACTTTGGGAGGCCAAGGCGGGCAGATCACCTGAGGTCGGGAGTTTGAGACCAGCCTGACCAACATGGAGAAACCCCGTCTCTACTAAAAATACAAAATTAGCCGGGCGTGGTGGCACATGCCTGTAATCCCAGCTATTCGGGAGGCTGAGGCAGGAGAATCTCTTGAACCTGGGGGGTGGAGGTTGCAGTGAGTGAAGATTGCCGCATTGTACTTCAGCCTAGGCAACAAGAGCGAAACTTCGTCACAAAAAAAAAAAAAAAAGTTTTCCCATGTGGGGTCTGGTATGTGATTGCATTGTCCATAGGTGTCCTGTTTGGTTTTGGGGGATTTTTTTTAATGTAATAAGCAAACATGATTTTTAAAAATCAAACCATACAAAAGAACATTCGGACAGGCGTGGTGGCTCGTGCCTGTAATCCCAGCACTTTGGGAGGCCGAGGCGGGCAGATCATTTGAGGCCAGGAGTTCAAGACCAGCCTGGCCAACATGGTGAAACCCCGTCTCTACTAAAAATACAAAAATTAGATGGGTGTGGTGGCACATGCCTGTAATCCCAGCTACTCAGGAGGCTGAGGCAGGAAAATTGCTTGAAACCAGGAGGCAGAAGTTGCAGTGAGCCAAGATTGCGCCACTGCACTCCAGCCTGGGCCACAAGCAAAATTCTGTCTCAAAAAAAAGAAAGGACAAATACTAAATCCTCCTTCCCAGAAATTTTCCCCAGTACTATTGTATCTTTGAGCGTTTCGGCACATAGCACATATGCTTTCCTCTCTCAACATTGACTGTTTTCACGCATGCAATAGGATGTACCCACAAGGAATATATCTTGCTTTTTAGAGTAATGCTTCCTAAAGGATGAGTAACAAACGTGTGTTTTAAGAATTAACATGCTGGCGGGGTGCAGGTGGCTCATGCCTGTAATCCCAGTACTTTGAAAGGCCAACGAGAGAGGATTGCTTGAGCCCAGGAGTCTGAGACTGGCCTGGCAATTTATTTGGCAATTCAGTAGGTGTAGAACTTCCCGATATTCTGTGTGTCATGTTGAACTATTATTAATGAAGCTTAGAGATGTGAATAGTTTGGCCAAGGTCACAAAGCCAGTAAAATTGAGAGATGGAACTGCTAAAAGATGGTTCCAGGTTTAATTTTCCATGCCTCTAACTTGAGTGCTAATGGGTACAGGTAACCCCATAGTAGGGGATGCATGAGATGGCAAAACACTGCCAGCAGCACTTCCAGAGACAGCACCACCCAGCGCTGATTGCCTGGAACACTGGTCTTAACATTTTTTTGCTCATGTAACCCCCTAAGAAAACTCCCAACCTTTTTTTTTTCGAGCCGGAGTTTTGCTCTTGTCACCCAGGCCGGAGTGCAATGGTGCGATCTCGGTTCACGGCAACTTCCGCCTCCCAGGTTCAAGCAATTCTCCTGCCTCAGCCTCCCAAGCAGCTGGGATTACAAGCATGCACCACCACGCCCAGGCAATTTTTTGTATTTTTAGTAGAGACAGGGTTTCACCATGTTGGCCAGGCTGGTCTCAAACTCCTGACCTCAAGTGACCTGCCCACCTCGGCCTCCCAAAGTGCTGGGATTACAGGCATGAGACACTGCTCCCAGCCGAAAACTTAACTTTTAAAGTTAACTTATAAGATTCTTCATCATATTTTAAAGTTGCTCAGAATTCATTTTCTGGCATAGTGTAAATATTGACTTTTAAAATAAAACTGTTACATTGTTTTTTGAAATGTATCAAGTGGTATGTAAATACCTTAATGAATTGATAATTACCACCATCCATCTTTAAAATAGCAAGTTATTTAATATTTGAAAATTTTACATTTTCCCTTTTATTCATTAAACTTGAATTTCCATTCCTCTTCTGCCATAGAATTAATGTAATAGATTTGTATGTTTTTAAAAGTGTTATTGGTCATCTTATAAGTCTTAGCAAAAAGTATGTAAATAAGTTAAAGTTTAATAAATTTTTATTGTGACTAAAGCTCTAATTGTATAAAAATTTTTCTTCTGAAGTGAATTATCATTAAGTTTATTAGTAATGGTACATTGGTAACAGGAACATAAATATAATTTTTATAAAGAATTATACATAAATTTTTCTTGAATTTCATTTTTTTTTTTTTTTTTTTTGAGAAGGGTCTCACTCTGTTGCCCAGCCTGGAATGCAGTGGCGCAATCTTGGCTCACTGCAACCTCCGCCTCCCGAGTTCAAGCGATCCTCCCACCTCAGCCTCCCCAGTAGCTGAGACTACAGGTGCGCACCAGCACGCCCAGCTAAGTTTTGTATTTTTAGTAGAGACGGGGTTTTACCATGTTGGCCAGGCTGATCTCGAACTCCTGACCTCAGGTAATCTGCCTGCCTCAGCCTCCCAAAGTGCTGGGATTACAGGCATGAGCCACTGCACCCAGCCAATGAATTGCATCTCTAAATGAGATGAATGGTGTTGGTTTTTGTCATTAGCAGATATCTGTACATGAATATATATGATTTACTGCTGAAGTGTAATAGAACTCAGCATCAGTTTTAGTCCTGTTTTTTGTTTGTTTGTTTGTTTTAGTAATGTTGGCCATCTTTGAACTCTTTCCAAGTTATATGCCCCAAATCACACTGATCTAAAGCCAAAAATTATTTTTTGTTCCCTTATTTTCATTCAAAGCAAATAATTGAAAATTACCTGACCTGCAACCTAATCATATTAAGGAAATTTCTCAACTTTTGGAAGTTACCAAAAAAAAAAGTTTTACCAAGACTTATCAAGTGTGAGCCAGGCACGGTGGCTCATGCCTGTAATCCCAGCACTTTGAGAGGCTGAGGTGGGTGGATCGCCTGAGGTCAGGAGTTCGAGACCAGCCTGGCCAACATAGTAAAACCCCGTCTCTATGAAAAATACAAAAAATTAGCCGGGCATGGTGGTGGGCACCTGTAATCCCAGCTACTGGGGAGGCTGAGGCAGGAGAATCCCTTGAACCCAGGAGGCGGAGGTTGCAGTGAGCCAAGATCGTGCCATTGCACTCCAGCCTGGGCAACAAGAGCAAAACTCCATCTCAAAAGAAAAAAAGCCTTATCAAGGGATAATTTCACTTCTTATTCTTTCACTTAGGCACTTTGTTTAACCCAGAATACTCAGAATGGTTGGAGACATCTGAATATTGCTTATTTCATTCACCTTTGCCAATACAGTACTTTTTGACAAAAATACTTTTAGTTTATCATGTATTTCAAATCCATTTTCATCAAATACTTAGCTGCAGTTTGGGCTTATTCAATTTATGGAAAATGGCCATCAAGCTAATGGCACATCTTAGGGTTGTGAATAGTGACTGGTTGAACATAATTACATAGATTTGTAGGGAGAAAAATTTAACTTTCTAAATTTAGGATACCCAAGCAGAGGGTTAGAGACCACCCCTCTGCCCCAAGACCAAGCTTAACTGAATACCATAAAGCAGTAAAAGACTGGTCTTCACGTTTTCGATTACTTAATCATCAAGGGCGACACCACCTCCATTTGGTGTATGGAACCTAGGGCACCCCAGGTCACTGCATCAAGAGGAAGACAGGTTATGGAGTGAGTTGCCCTTCTTTAGAGGGAGGAGAAAGAGTGCCTGTGAAACTTGAAAATCTGGAAATTGAGTTCCTTAAAACATCTGGGCATACCTAGCTTTGGCAAGACTGCTGTGTATGTATTCCAATTTCAAGACCACTAGATGACAGAACTGGGCTTGGTGTCTTCTTTAAGGATAAATCTTTACAAATTGCTTTTATGGTTATTGCTCTCTTCAGAGTTTCTCCCTTCTCTTGATGAAGTTTTACAACTTTTATTTCCTTTGCCAATCATCCATTAAAGTTTTAAAATTTATAAATATATATAGGCTTCTCTCGAAATATAAAAATAATTATACTGGCCGGACGCGGTGGCTCACGCCTGTAATCCTAGCACTTGGGGACGCCGAGGCGGGCGGACCACCTTAGGTTGGAAGTTCGAGACCAGCCTGACCAACCTGGAGAAACCCCGTCTCTACAATTATTACAAAATTAGCCGGGCGTGGTGGCACATGCCTGTAATCCCAGCTACTCGGGAGGCTGAAGCAAGAGAATCGCTTGAGCTCAGGAGGCGAAGGTTGCAGTGAGCCGAGATGTCGCCATTGCACTCCAGCTTGGGCAACAAGAGTGAAACATCTCAAAAAAAAAAAAAAATTATACCACCCCCAACGAAATGCTTTACTTAAGCCACTTTTAACCCTCTCCACAACCAAGGTGAAATGCTTAGGCTGTTTCTTCTTGCCCAGCAGCTCTCCCCCTTCTTGGGTTTTGCTGAGATAATTTTGAATTTTTAGTCCCAGGATGTCTCAGTATTTATTTAAGACCTTTACTACAAGTTCACGGCCATAATACTATCGTTCTTTCAGATTTAACTGTAATTAACTATATAAAAATATAGTACTTATAAATATGCTCTTTAATTGTCCATATTAATCAATGCTGGTGAAATAAAACAGGTAAAGGATTAATATGCAAAATATACAGGTAAGACAAAGGCAAGCAATTCAACACGAAAGTCAATTGAGCAAGCAATTCACAGAAGAAATACTAGGAGACAATAAACAGAAGTTATTTAACCTCAGTAGTAATTGGACAGCTGCAAACCAAAAACAATACGATCCCCCGCCCCCATTCCAATTGGCAAATATTTCCAAGACAATGTAAGCAAGCGCGCGCGCGCTCGGGTGAGGGCCGCGCTCCGCACCTGGGACTTTCCTGCCAGGACTCTTACTTTGGGATCTAAACTTTTAGTTTCTAGGATACCAGCTTACTGGGTTTGAGAGAACATTTGGCCAGCACGTATAGATATCTGATGATAACTGCAGTCTATTACACCCTCAAAGCGATGCGACAAGATAATGGGAGTTGAAATGGAACTCTCTGAATTCATTTGACTCCAACAGTTTTCCTTACCAAAAAACAAAGTGCGTAAAACCTAAAATTGCCCACTAGTAGCGGACGAAAGATCGGCAACAAGAATTTGAGCCTGGAACTGAGGGGAAGATGCTTCCCTGCAGGCAGCCGGCTGGCACTATCCGGCAAGAGAGAAGGCTGGAAAAGCCTGGGCGGGGTGTGCATCCTCCCCGGTCCGGGACAGAGGATGCAAAATGGCGCCCACTAGCTCCGTAGGAGTGGCCTTGAGCTGGACTCGCCCAATAGGAATGTTGGGGGGCGGGACGCTTTCCCAGCACGCCCTCTAAGAGCTTGGGGCAGGGCTTCCTGTAGGTAGCGCCCTTCCATTGGTCAAAAATGGAACCGGGGTTGCGGGAGAAGCCAAACGCGGCGAGTCTTGCTAAAGCCGTCGCCGTAGCAACGCGCGGAGCCGTCTGGGAGAGGCCTCTGGAGCAGGAGGCCCAGTGGCTCTTCTGACCGGAGGCCCCGCCGTCCAGGCAGGGGGCTGTGGCCTCTAGGGATCAGGGACTACTTACCTGCGAATCCCGGTTGTCCGCCCGCCAGCACGTCCGTTCCCTAAGCAGACCGCCTGGCCTCCTGCTTGACCCATCTTCTCACCGTTGCCCGGAGTCTGACCTCCCCACGCTCAGTCCACTAACGAAGCTGTCCCTGCTCCTGCCCCACAGCTCCTAAGTGCCAGATGATGGAGGAGCGTGCCAACCTGATGCACATGATGAAACTCAGCATCAAGGTGTTGCTCCAGTCGGCTCTGAGCCTGGGCCGCAGCCTGGATGCGGACCATGCCCCCTTGCAGCAGTTCTTTGTAGTGATGGAGCACTGCCTCAAACATGGGCTGAAAGGTGAGCCTGAGGGGGCGTTTGGGAACGTGGAAGTTCGGGCTGGGTGTTTGCTTAGCATTTTTTCATCAGTGCCAGACATCCTTCTAGGTGCCGAAATGCCAGCCGAGGCGCCTGTTTTATTCCATGGGCAACACATACTTCCAGAAGGAGCACAGTAAGCATATCAGAGAAACTCTGTTGCCAGAGAAAGGGAGACTAATTTATTACATGGCCTCTCCCGGTCCCCAAGAGTAAATCAAGAAGGGTTAAGCAGGCCGGGCGCTGTGGCTCACGCCTGTAATCCCAGCACTTTGGGAGGCCAAGGCGGGCAGATCATGAGGTCAGGAGTTCAAGACCAGCCTGGCCAAATGGTGAAACCCCGTCTCTACTAAAAATACAAAATTAGCCCGGCGTTGTGGGCACCTGTAACCCCAGCTACTCAGGAGGCTGAGGCAGAGAATTGCTTGAACCCGAGAGGCAGAGGTTGTAGTGAGCTGAGATTGCCCTCTGCACTCTAGCCTGGGCGATAGAGTGAGACTCCATCTCAAAAAAGATTTTAAAAAAAGGATTAAGCAGTGAAGTTTAGCAGCTTTCACTTCCACTTGGCTTTTGGGGGAGAGGCTGTGGGTCCCTGAAGAAATTTTGCAACCTGTTCTTATGAATAACACTTTTGTTTTTCCTTTTAGTTAAGAAGAGTTTTATTGGCCAAAATAAATCATTCTTTGGTCCTTTGGAGCTGGTGGAGAAACTTTGTCCAGAAGCATCAGATATAGCGACTAGTGTCAGAAATCTTCCAGAATTAAAGTGAGTGAGAAGTGGTTATGCCAATTTGATGATTTTAAAAACTCTGTCATATTTACTCATTTCTCAATTCCTTGCTGATGAAGCCCTTTCTAATTGGAAAGAGCTCTGCTGCTCATTATCCACATGATCTCTAGCAAGATTTGACTCTGTCTGAGCCTCAGTTTCCTTTTCTTTAAAATGGGGACAGTGATTCCTGCTTGCCACACAGGCCAAATAGGTTGATAAGGTGTTGTCAACCAAAGGGCACTCACAGGAGGAAAAAGAACTACTGGTACACTCCTGAAATCACTGCTTCAGACACAGGTGGGCAGCTTTCTGAATAATACATTTTGGGCCAGATTGTAGATTCCAGGCCAAAGGACATTTGTAATTTGTTAGGGTAGGACTAACGAATTATGTGCCATGTCTGGATTTGTCCTTGGGATCGCTATGCTTAGGCTCAAAATCAAAAACAGGCCAGAATACAAATAAGTCATCTTCATGGAATTTGGCATCTAGAAAGAATCTTAGGGATCTTTGAGCCAGTGCAAAAGAACCCTCTGCAGAGTTTCCCAGATGGGACTGGACTGTTCAGCGTTTATTTGACCCTTCTCCTAGGGAGCCTGCCTATTCCATTTTCAGATAATAGTAACAGCCACTGCCCTCAGGGCCTGCTCTATGACAGGCATTGTGCTGAGAACATTCCTTCTCATTTATCTCATTTAATCCTCCACAACTATCCTCTAGGATAGCTGTTAGTGTCCTCATCTACAAGTGTGGGAACTGAGACTTAGAGTGGTTAAGTAACTTGCCCAACGTGCCTTGGCAGGTGAGTGATGGATCAGGAAGAGGACGAAGGTCTGTTATTCCCTGAAGCCCTCTAAATCCCATGAAACTCCATTGCTGCCAAGCCCTGTGCATTCTTCTCAAGATTGGATTTAGGCCCTCTATGCAAATTCTGCCTGCCCTACCTACATCACATATATTTAAAGCCTTTTGCACCTGCCAACCCTTCAAATGTTTATTTCATGACCTTTTTTTTTTTTTTGAGAAGGAGTCTCACTCTCGCCCAGGCTGGAGTGCAGTGGCGCAATCTCAGCTCACTGCAACCTCCGTTTCCTAGATTCAAGCGATTCTCATGCCTCAGCCTCCTGAGTAGCTGGGATTATGGGCATGTGCCACCACACCCGGCTAATTTTTGTATTTTTTGTAGAGACGGGGTTTCGCCATGTTGGCCAGGCTAGTCTCAAACTCCTGACCACAGGTAATCCACCTGCCTCCGTCTCCCAAAGTGCTGGGATTACAGGTGTGAGCCACGGCGCCCGGACTTAATGACGTTTTTCATGAGCCTCTCAAGTCTACTGCACTGCTTCTTCAGTTGTTCTTTATATGGTACAATTTCTCATACCCTTCCTGTCCAGCTCACTTACTCCCTCAAGAGTAAAGCACCTACACAGACAGTGTCCTGATGTTTTCCTTTTTTTTTTTTTTTTTTTTTTGAGATAGGGTTTCACTCTTGTTGCCCAGGCTGCAGTGCAGTGGCGCGATCTCGGCTCACTGCTACCTCCACCCCCTGGGTTCTAGCGATTCTCCTGCCTCTGCCTCCCAAGTAGCTGGGATTACAGGTGCCTGCCACCGGGCCCAGGTAATTTTTGTATCTTTAGTAGAGACAGGGTTTCACTGTGTTGGCCAGGCTGGTCTCCAACTCCTGACCTCAGGTGATCCATCTGCCTCAGCCTCCCAAAGTGCTGGGATTATAGCCCTGAACCACTGTGCCTGGCTGGTTTTTTTTTTTTTTTTTTTTTTAAGACAGAGTCTCTCTCTCTCTCTCGCCTAGGCTGGAGTGCAGTGGTGGTGCAGTCTCTCAGCTCACTGCAAGCTCCACCTCCCAGGCTCAAGTGATCTCTCCCATCTCAGCCTCCCAAATAGCTGGGACTATAGGCTGAGGCAGGAGAATTGCCTGAACCCAGGAGGCGGAGGTTGCAGTGAGCAGAGATCATGCCACTGCACTCCTGCCTGGATGACAGAGTGAGGTGAGACTCCATCTCAAAAAAAAAAAAAACAAAAAAAAATCATCTGCACTTTGACCCAGCAATTCCACTTACATGCATTTTATCCTACACATGTAACACAGGAAAATGACACATGTACAGAATGATCTATTGCAGTCGTTATTGGTAACAGGAGATTAGAACCACCCTAGTTTTTTTTTAACCCAGCTAAATAAATTATGGTGCTGTTCAATAATAACACACTAAAGCTATAAAAAAAGTAAAGTCCTCTGTGTACTGATATGGAAAGATTTTCAAGATGACAGATACTCGGCCGGGCGCGGTGGCTCACGCCTGTAATCCCAGCACTTTGGGAGGCCGAGGCGGGCGGATCACGAGGTCAGGAGATCGAGACCATCCTGGCTAACAGGGTGAAACCCCGTCTCTACTAAAAATACAAAAAATTAGCCGGGCGTGGTGGCGGGCGCCTGTAGTCCCAGCTACTGGAGAGGCTGAGGCAGGAGAATGGCATGAACCCGGGAGGTGGAGCTTGCAGTGAGCCAAGATTGCGCCACTGCACTCCAGCCTGGGTGACAGAGCCAGACTCCGTCTCAAAAAAAAAAAAAAAAGATGACATATTCAGAGAAATAAGCAGGTTGAGAACTGCATGTAAAATACGTTAAATTTTTTTGTAAAAAGGGAGAAAAATAATTTATATTTGGTACTTGTTTTCATGTGTAGAAACATGTTTTGGAAATGAACTTAAACAAAGGACACTATATTAGTGTATAGGGGAGGGGGATGGGAAGGTGGAGGACAAGGAGACAAGTATATGCCTTTTAATACTTTCTAGGTTTTCTTTTTCTTTCTTTTTTTTTTTTTGAGACAGAGTCTCACTCTATCGCCCAGGCTGGAGTGCAGTGGCACAATCTCGACTCAGTGCAGCCTCTGCCTCCCGGGTTCAAGCGATTCTCATGCCTCAGCTTCCTGAGTAGCTGGGATTATAGGCATGAGCCACCACACCCAGCTATTTTTTGCATTTTTAGTTGAGATGGGATTTTACCATGTTGGCCAGGCTAGTCTCAAACTCTTGACCTCAGATGATCCACCCTGCTCAGCCTCCCAAAGTGCTGGGGTTACAGGTGTGAGCCACCAAGCCTGGCCTACTTTCTAGGTTTGAAACCAAGTGAAGATACTGCCCATTCAAAAAAAATTCAGCATTAAAGTGCATATACTGTTTTGTAGCCTTTTTTCCATTTATTCCACTTAATATTAGATTTTAAATCTCTTTGCATATCAAATACTCATCTACAATATCATTTTTTAAATGGCCAAATCATATTCTGTTGTATATCTAATTTTGTTTAACCCCCCTTGTGGCTGTCTTCAAATTCTTGTTACCACAAACCGTGATAATGATGTGGTGACCATCCCGAAACACACTTCTTCGTGTCTGTCTTCAGTTATTTCCCTAGGATATATTACTAAATGTAGAATTTTGGTAACCTGTTGTCATCAAATTGCCACTAGAAAGTTGCACAGTTGGCCAGGCACAGCGGCTCACACCTATAATCCCAACACTTTGAGAGGCTGAGGCGGGAAGAATGCTTGAGCCCAGGAGTTTGAAACCAGCCTGGACAATGTGGAAAAACCCCATCTCTACAAAAAAAAATATTAGTTGGGTGTGGTAGCACATGCCTGCTGTCCCAGCTACTCTGGAGGCTTAACACAGGATTATCACTTGAGCCTGGGAGTTCCAGGCTGCAGGGAGCCATGGTCATGCCATTGCACAACAGCATGGGTGACTGAGCAAGACCCTGTCTCCAAAAAAAAAAAAAAAAAAAAGAAAGTTGTAAAGTTTACAGTCCCACCGAGCAGCACTTGAGAGGCCTTTTTTCTTTTAATGTTTAATGCAGGCCTGTTCTTTCTTTTCTTTTCCTTTTTTCTTTTCTCTTCTTTCTTTTCTGCTCCTCTGGAGATAATGCTAGAATACAGAAAAATTACACCTTCAAGATTGGGGCCAGTCCTGTAATCCCAGCACTTTAGGAGGCCAAGGTGGGCGGATTACTTGAGGTCAAGAGTTCGAGACTAGCCTGGCCAACATGGTAGAAACCCCATCTCTACTAAAAATACAAAAATTAGCTGGGCATGGTGGCAGGTGCCTGTAATCCCAGCTACTCGGGAGGCTGAGGCAGGAGAATCACTTGAACCTGGGAGGTGGAGGATGCAGTGTGCCAAGATCACAATGGTGAGCCAAGATTGTGCCACTGCACTCTAACCTGGGTGACAGAGCGAGGCTCCATCTCAGAAAAAAAAAAAAAGATTGGTTCCACAACATTGTGAATGTACTTAACACTACTGGAGGGGGGGGGGGGGGGGGGGGGGGGGGGGGGGGGGCACTAAAAAAAAAAAATTGGTTCCACAACATTGTGAATGTACTTAACACTACTTAGCTGTAAGATTAAAAATGGTTAACATGGTAAATTTTATGTTCTGTGTATTTTACCACAATTAATAATAAAACATAAAATTGTACCTTTAAGGCCAGGTGCAGTGGCTCATGCCTGTAATCCCAGCACTTTGCGAGGCCAAGGCAGCCTGATCACTTGAGGCCAGGAATTTGAGACCAGCTTGGCTAACATGGCAAAACCCTGTCTCTACTAAAAACACAAAAATTAGCCAGGCGTGTTGACGCATGCCTGTAATCCCAGCTACTCAGGAGGCTGAGCCACGAGAATCGCTTGAACCCAGGAGGTGGAGGTTGCAGTGAGCTGCGATTGTACCACTGCACTCCAGCCTGGGCAACAGGCGAGACTCTATCTCAAAAAAAAAAAAAGTACCTTTGAGCTAACCCCTTAGAGATTTTATAAGCTTCAGCACTTCAACAAGCACTAAGTTCTCTATTCGTCTTTTGAAAGAATGTTTATCCATTACACAAATCTAACCTGATATTTTCCTGTGATGTTTTATGACTATAAGCAAAGCATTATCTAATTGTATTTGTGATAGTACTCAAAGGTGTGTGGTGAGCCATTCTCTCTGCCTGCCCAGGCCGTGTGCATCCCCCTCCAACCCCAAACAGCCATTCTTAGAGTATTGTCTGCATTTACAAGGCTGTGTTTCCTATGTGTCTCCCTGGCTAAATCAGGTGTCTTTTCTGTGTTTGTTGTTGTTATGCCACAATAGTTGATTCTGTGTTTGAATTCTAGGACAGCTGTGGGAAGAGGCCGAGCGTGGCTGTATCTTGCACTCATGCAAAAGAAACTGGCAGATTATCTGAAAGTGCTTATAGACAATAAACATCTCTTAAGGTATTTCATCAACCATGTTTGCTTACCTTTTGCTTGGTAAATAATTAGAACATAGGCTGGGTGTAGTGGCTCACACCTGTAATCCCAGCACTTTGGGAGGCCAAGATCAGGTGGATTGCTTGAGGTCCAGAGTTCAAGACCAGCGTGGCCAACATGGTGTCGTTTTTTTTTTTTTTTTTTTTTTTTTTTTTTTTTTTTGAGACGCACTCTTTCTCTGTCCCCCAGGCTGGAGTGCACTGGCGCGATCTTGGCTCACTGCAAGCTCCGCCTCCCGGGTTCACGCCATTCTCCTGCCTCAGCCTCCCGAGTAGCTGGGATTACAGGCGCCCACCACCACGCCCGGCTAATTTTTTGTATTTTTAGTAGAGACGGGGTTTCACCGTGTTAGCCAGGATGGTCTCGATCTCCTGACCTCGTGATCCGCCTGCCTCGGCCTCCCAAAGTGCTGGGATTACAGGCTTGAGCCACCGCACCCGGCCAATGGTGTCTTATTTTTATCTCTACTAAAAATACGAAGATTAGCCAGGTGTGGTGGCGGGTGCCTGTAGTCCCAGCTACTCGGACGGCTGAGGCAGGAGAATCGCTCGAACCCGGGAGGTGGAGGTTGCAGTGAGCCGAGATCACGCCACTGCACTCCAGCCTGGACGACAGAGGGAGACTCCATCTAAAAATAAATAATAATAGTCTGAGCGTGGTGGATCACTCCTGTAAACCCAGCACTTTGGGAGGCCAAGGTGGGCAGATCACGAGGTCAGGAGTTCGAGACCAGCCTGGCCAATGTAGTGAAACCCCATCTCTACTAAAAATACAAAAATAGCTGGGCATCCCAGCTACTCAGGAGGCTGAGGCAGGAGAATCATGTGAACCTGGAAAGTGGAGGTTGCAATGAGCCGAGATCGTGCCATTACACTCCAGCCTGGGCGACAGAGTGAGACTCCTTCTCAGAAAAATAATAATTAGAACACAGTTCTGTAGATGATTTTGAATTAAAATAAGTGTATCAGCCAGGTGTGGTGGCGCATGCCTGTAATCCCAGCACTTTGGGAGGCCAAGGCAGGCTGATCACTTGAGGTCAGAAGTTCAAAAACAACCTGGACAACATGGTAAAACCCCATCTCTGCCAAAAATACTAAATTAGCTGGGCATGGTGGCATATGCCTATAATCCCAGCTACTCAGGAGGCTGAGGCAGGAAGATTGCTTGAACCCAGGAAGCAGAGGTTGCAGTGAGCCAAGATCACTTGATACCACTGTACCTCCAGCCTGGGCAACAGAGCGAGACTCTGTCTCAAAATAAAAAATAAAAAAATAAGGCCGGGCGCGGTGGCTCACGCTTGTAATCCCAGCACTTTGGGAGGCCGAGGCAGGCGGATCACGAGATCAGGAGATCGAGACCACGGTGAAACCCCGTCTCTACTAAAAATACAAAAAAAAAAATTAGCCGGGCGTGGTGGCGGGCACCTGTAGTCCCAGCTACTCAGAGAGGCTGAGGCAGGAGAATGGTGTGAACCCGGGAGGCAGAGCTTGCAGTGAGCCGAGATTGTGCCACTGCACTCCAGCCTGGGTGACAGAGCGAGACTCCACCTCAAAAAAAATAAAAATAAAAATAAAAAATAAATAAATAAAATAAGTATATAATATTTACAGAAATTTATGACTGGTTCATTTTTGATATTTATAACTAAGCAATAATCATTATAAAAGGAATGTTCTCTAGACTATGATGATTTACGAGGGAGGACTCTGCAGAGTTAAAGCTCTCTTGTAATTGAGAAATAGATATATTTTACAGCATAGCCTAAAACCCAAGCTTTTCAGTGTTTTCAAGTCATGGCTCATTATCGAATGTATCTTTACAAGACAAATACTGATTTACAATATTTCACATACTCTGAGTACAGTTACACTGAGTAACTGAGTTACAGATTTTGTTCTAATGAACTAATTCTTTTTCAATTAATTTTTTATTTATAATCGATACAAAATGATACATATTTATGGGATACTGTGTGCATGTATACACTATGTAATGATGAAATCAGGGTAATTACCATATCCCTCACATTACTAATGAACTAATTCTTAAGAGAAAAGTCTTCTGCACACACGCACAGTGGCCTGGATGCCACTGGATTTGGTACATTAGCAAGTCATTGCTGACCAGAGCAGTATCAGGCAGGGGATGGACCACCCCTGCAAATGGCCGCGATAACTGGGCAATAAGGAAGTAAAGCAACAGATGTTGCTCCGTGGGATGCAGGAAGGGGCAGTGTTATTCTTGGATGTGGGATCCCATTTCCTGTTTATATGAGCGTAAGTGGAGAAGTAGTTCATATCAACACAGAAGAGGAGCCAGTGGAGACACAGGAGGGGAGAGTGACAGGAGTCAAGAGGAAATGATGAGAACTGGGGTCCAGGGTCTGCACGGAAGAGTTAACTTTAGACAGGGGGAGAGGTGAGCCCATTCTAAGCCACAGGAAGCGAAGAGAGGACAGGGGAGAAAAAGCAGCCGTTGAAGCAGTGAAGAGAAATGAAAGGGAGGGAGGAAATCCACAGCAGTATCTTCTGGCTCCAGGGCACAGTTGAAAAGGCAGTTCAGGGTGGGGAAGGAGTGGGGATGGTGAAGCTGTTTCTGTGCATCGCCCTGTCCTGTCCATCTCTTTTAGCGAATTCTATGAGCCTGAGGCTTTAATGATGGAGGAAGAAGGGATGGTGATTGTTGGTCTGCTGGTGGGACTCAATGTTCTCGATGCCAATCTCTGCTTGAAAGGAGAAGACTTGGATTCTCAGGTAAAATGGAATTTTGGCTCTAGATGAACACTTTCATTAGTCCAGGGACTTTACATAGGATCTGCAAACAGGTACTGAACCCAAAGAAGGGCAAATGGCAAAGAGCCCACTGGTAGAGGGACCGTCCAGGGGCAGGTGGGGAAGCAGCTGGGGAAGGTCTCGGAACGGTGAAGAAGTTGCATAGCCAGAGGTACACACGGAAAGCTTGGCAGGTTTGGGAACGGGCAGACAGCTCTCCATGGCTGGAGCAGAGGATGCTCTGTGGGCGAGATGAAAGTGGAGGCTGGGCCTGATTGTTAGGCCATTGGTGCTATGCTGAAGGGTGTAGCTTTTTTGTTTTGTTTTGTCTTTTTTTTTGAGACGGAGTCTTGCTCTGTCTCCCAGGCTGGAGTGCAGTGGTGTGATCTCGGCTCCCTGCAACCTCTGCCTCCCGGGTTCACGCCATTCTCCTGCCTCAGCCTCCCGAGTAGCTGGGACCACAGGCGCCCGCCACCACACCCAACTAATTTTTTGTATTTTTAATAGAGACGGGGTTTCACCATGTTAGCCAGGATGGTCTCGATCTCCTGACTTTGTGATCTGCCCACCTCGGCCTCCCAAAGTGCTGGGATTACAGGCGTGAGCCACCGCGCCCGGCCTGTATTTTTTTTTTTAGTAGAGATGGTGTTTCACCGTGTTAGCCAGGATGGTCTCGATCTCCTGACCTCGTGATCCACCCGCCTCGGCCTCCAAAAGTGCTAGGATTACAGGTGTGAGCCACTGTGCCCTGCCTGAAGGGTGTAGCTTTTATCCCCTTTTATCCTGAGCTTTGGGGAGCTGTTGGAGTCTTTTAAAAAGTACACTGAAATGATCACGCCTGGGTTTGGGAAAGCTCAGTCTAGCGGCCATTCAGGTTATGAGTTGGAAGTGGCCAAGAATAGATACAGCAAAAGCCTTGAGGAGACTAGTCTAGAAGTCCCTCCAGGCTGGATGGGGAGTAGGAAGATAGAGTCAGGAGAGATTTGGAAAGTCAGTTGATAAAATGGCACAAAGGAGAGTAACCAGTAAGGTGTAGAGTGCTCTGTGGGAAGGACAGCCCTCTTGGGATGGGCTTTCTTCCGGCATGGGAGCTGGTGACCAGAGCCAAGGCCTAAACTCCTGGTGGCAAGGACTGTAAATGTGTGAGGGGGAATAGGCACCCTAACCCATTCCTCACTTGGACCCCCTCTTCGGGGCACCTGCAGCTGTGGCTGGGCCACTGCCCGGAAAAAAGAGATTATTTTACATTATCTAGCAAAATTCCCAGCCTTTTTCCTGCATTGTGTTGGGTGAATCTAAAGATTCCCTGATCCCTCCATGTGCAGGTCAGTGTTTTTTTGTAACCTCTCCTCCCTTTAAAAAAAAAAAACAAGTTTGATTGTCTTTGCATGTTGAAAAATATCTTTTTTTGAATTCAGAGAAGTATTTTTGAAAAGACACTAAATATCACACATATTCTCATTACTCTGAGACCAATAATTCAGTGTTGCATTGTGGGGTATACACCCTTCCAGCAGATGAATAAAGGTGTGTGCATGCATGTGTGTGTGTGTATGTTTGTGTATTTTAGAGTGAGATGTTTGAAGGGTTTCTTTTTTTATGAAACCAAACTATGATTATTTTAAGCACACCATTTTGTAGTTTTAAAACATTTAACAATGTGTTCCACACAGTTCTCAATAACGAGAGATACAAACCATTTAAAATGACTATGTAGTATTTCATTTTTTAACGTACCATTATGTAACCAGTACCTTATTAATTTAGATTGTTTCCATATTGTAACAATACTGTTGCTGGGCACATGGCTCACGCCTGTAATTCCAACACTTTGGGAGGCCAAGGTAGGAGGATCACTGGAGCCCAGGAATTGGAGACCAGCCGGGCAACATAGTGAGACCTTGTCTCTACCCAAAATTTAAAAAATTAGCTGGGCATGGTGGCATGCCGTCTGTCATCCCAGCGACTCTGGAGGCTGAGGCGGGCGGGTTGCTTGAGCCTGGGAGATCAAGGCTGCATGGGCTATAATCATGCCACTGCACTGCACTCCAGCCTGGGCAGCAGAGCCAGACTCTGTCTGGAAAAAAAAAACACCAATATTATAGACATCCTTGAAGTTCTCTGTACTCTTGTCCATGTATTTCCTTAGGATAAATTTGGGGTTGTTGTGTCAAAGTATACAGGCTACATTTTGCTAGATAATGTAAAACGGACCTCCAGAAAGGTCTTCATTCTATACACCCACCAGCAGTGTGGGAGAGAACACATTTCCTCCTGACACTGGATGTGATGAGCATTCTCAGTCTTTTTCAGCCTCGTGGACAAAACAACTCATTATCTCAAATTTACAAGTATTTTCCTGTTATTTGCCATTGGTGGTTCAGCATTTGTGATTATCTTTTCATATTTGTCCATTTTTGAGTTTTCTTTCTCTACTTCTTTATTAAAGACTAAGCACATTGACCCTTTTTCAGAATTATTTGTTATAATTTTTTTTTCTGGTTTCTCGGGGGTGGTTTGCCCTGTAAGTTTTTATTTTTAATTTTTGGCAACCAGATTTAGCAGATGTTTCCTTTATACCTTCTAAGGTATTGTGCTTTGAAGGTCCTTCCTTATCTAAAAATTACCCTAACTTTTAATATCAAATGTGGGGCGCTGGAACCCAGGTCCATACGTCTGGTTGTCAGTCTGTCCAGCCTTTACCCCCACAGCTTTCAGTCATGGCTTCCAGTCAGTCGCAGCTCAAAAAGCCAGCCCCTGACTTCAAGGCCACTGCCCTGGTGGATGGTGCCTTCCAGGAAGTGAAGCTGTGGGCTACAAAGGGAAGTACGTCGTCCTCTTTTTCTACCCTCTGGACTTCACTTTTCTGTGGCCCACGGAGAACATCGCGTTCAGCAGCCATGCCGAGGATTTCCACAAGCTGGGCTGCGAAGTGCTGGGTGTCTGGGTGGACTTAGTTCACCCACCTGGCTTGGATCAACAACCCCCAGAAGTAGGGAAGCTTGGGCCCCCGAGCATCCCCCACCCGCTGATGTGATGGGAAGCTTGTCTAAGGATTACCGCGTGCTGAAAACCAATGAGGGCATTGCCTACCCTGCCTCTTTATCATCGATGGCAAGGGTGACTTTTGCCAGATCACTGTTAATGATTTGCCTGTGGGGTGCTCCATGGATGAGACTCTGCAGCTGGTCCAGGCCTTCCAGTACGCAGACGAGCACGGGGAAGTTTGTCCCACTGGCTGGAAGCCTGGTAGTGACAATGAAGCCCAATGTGGATGACAAGGAATACTTCTTCAAACACAACTAGGCTGGCCAATGGATAGTGAGCTTGTGCCCCTACCTGGGTACCCTGTGCTGACCCAGGAAAGGCCAGACCTGCCCCTCCAATCTCCACAGTCTGGGACCCTGGAGGGCCAGGCCAAGGCCTTCTGCTTCTACCTGGGTAATTTTTTACACACTTTATGTGTAAAAAATGTGTAAATTTTACACATTTTTGCCATTTGTTTTGGCATAGTGTGAAGTAGGAATCTAAATTTCTTTTATAAATAGTTAACCAGTTTTTGCAATATCATCATGCAATATATTTTTTCTACTAATTTGAAATTCCACTTATATGTGAAATATCCATAATATGCATTGGTTTATTTCTGGACTCTTCTGTTGTAAATCTGAATCTGTGTTCCTATGCCAGTGGCACATTCTTTTAACAACTGGAGCCACATAGTATATTCTAGACTCTGGTAGTTAAGTGCCTGCCTACTCTGCTGCCATCCATTCTGCCAGATGAACTTGAACATCATTTCGTCAAATTCCAGAATAAAAACTCCATTGAGATTTTAATTAATTAATAGACATGAGTGAGCATTCTGGTCTAGTGCTATCTGGAATGGCAGTGCCTATAGTGTGTTGTCATAAAGTATACATGTTTGCTGCTGATGTCTGAGGGATGCTGTTTCTCACGTTTAGAGAGTGCTATTCCACTCCAGTTTACTCTGTGTTTTGTTGTTGTTGTTTTGTTTTTTTCTTTTTTTCGAGATGGAGTCTTACTCTGTCGCCCAGGTTGAAGTGCAGTGGCGTAATCTCCACTCACTGCAACCTCCGCCTCCTGGGTTCAAGTGATTCTCCTGCCTCAGCCTCCTGAGTAGTTGGGATTACAGGTGCCTGCCACCATGCCCGGCTAATTTTTTGTATTTTTAGTAGAGATGGGGTTTCACTATGTTGGCCAGGCTGGTCTTGAACTCCTGACCTCATGATCCACCCACTTTGGCCTCCCAAAGTGCTGGGATTACAGGCGTGAGCCACTGTGCCCGGCCTACTTTGTGTTTTTTTAAGAGATGAACGTTGAATGTTGTCAGATACTTTTTTTGGATCTATCAACACGTCAACCTGTTTTTAACCCATAAATATAATTGAACTAATTCATAGGTTTCTTATTGAATACTATCCCTGAATTTCTAAAATAATCCCTACCTGATCATTGTAAACCCCTGGATTTCATATGTTTACTGTTTGGAATTTTTGTGTCTCTGCTTGTAAGTGAAACTATTCTGAATTTTCTATACTGTCTTTGCCACCTTTCGGTGTCAGAATTATATTAGCCTCATAAACTGGAAGGCCGGGTGTGGTGGCTCACACCTATAATCCCAGCACTTTGGCGGGCCAAAGTGGGCAGATCATCATGAGGTCAGGAGGTCGAGACTGCCCTGACCAACATAGTGAAACCCCGTCTCTACCAAAAATACAACAATTAGCTGGGCGTGGTGGTGTGTGCCTGTAATCCCGGTTACCCAGGAGGCTGAGGCAGAAGAATCGCTGGAACCTGGGAGGCAGAGGCTGCAGTGAGCTCAGATGGCGCCACTGCACTCCACTGTGGGCAACAGAGCGAAACTCCCATCTCAAAAAAAAAAAAAAACATAAAAATAAAATAAACTGGAAAATCGCCTTCCTTTTCTTGTTTTCTACCACAGTTTATTAGATCAGGAATTATTTTTTCTATGCAGGCTTGCTAGAACTTACTGGTATGACCACTTCACCCTTATGCCTTTTTTGATCTTTGTTCTTTGACCACTTTAACTTTTAGCATAGTTTTGATCAATTTATTGATTTCCTAAGTCTTAAGACAATTTTTAAAGTCATTTATAATTTTTTTAGAAACCATTTCATTCAGATCTATTAAGCTAGAGTTGTATGAAAGTATTCTCTTACAGCTTTTGAAAAATCACTGTTCTCATTTGTGATGTGTATTTGCTAAATATTGATCACACTTAGTAGAAATTTGTCTACTTGGTTGAACTTTGACAAACCAGCTCTCTTATTTATCAATTCTATTTCGGGAGTAGGGCTTTATTTGCTTTCTAATCCATTAATTTTTGCTTTGGGCATTAATTCTTTCTCATCTTTCTGTTGGTTTTTTCCGGCTGTATTTTTTTATGATTTGGTTTTTTATTATAAAAGAAATGCTTGCTTATTGAAAAAAGTTAGGCAATACCAAAGTATATAATGTGAAAAGAGAAGTTGAACCTCCTCTTCTCACCCCAACCCCCGCCCCAGCCACAGTCCTCCTCCCTTTCCCACAGGTGATGGTAAAGATTCTGGGGAAAATTTTTCTAGAAGCTTTTCTACTTTTTCTATACATTTATGTTCACGTAGGTTTTGTTTTAAATTAAATATTTTCTGGTCTTCTATTACTGTGTAACAAGTTAGCAACAGCACTTAAACAGTAACAATCACTGTATCTTTCACAGCTGGGGGCTAACTGGGTTCAGCTAGTCGGTTCTTGTTCAAGAGCTCATGTGATTACAGTCAGGTGATGGCTGGAGCTGGAATCACCTGAAGGCTTGCTCTCTCCCGCGTCTGTCTGCTGTGCTGAGAAGACCAAGGAGCTGGGGGCTGGAATGGCAGGGGTTTCTTGGACATCTCTATGTTTACGTGGTGGAAGCTGTGTTGCCCTTTTAACCTAGCTGCAGAAGCCACACGGCATCATTTCTGCTGCATTTTACTTATCAAGACAGGCACTAAGACCTCCCAGAGTTGAAGTTTGGAAATATAGATTCCTTTTGGTAGGTATGTCAGAGAGGTTGCAGACATGTGTTAGAACCATTATACATAGGCTTGGTTGCTACATAAGTAGGATTACTATAATGAGATTGTACATATGATTCTTTGACTTGAAATTGTATCCTGGAGTTTTGTTCTTTTTTTGTTTTGTCTTTTGTTTTGGCAGTGTCTCACTCTGTCACCCAGGCTGGAGTGCAGTGGCATGATCTCAGCTCACTGTAGCCTTAACCTCCTGGGCTCAAGCAATGCTCTCACCTCAGCCTCCCAAGTAGCTGGGACTGCAGGCACGTACCACTGCACCCAGCTGATTTTTGTATTTTTGTGGACACAGGGTCTCACTGTGTTGCCCAGGCTGGTCTTGAACTCCTGCGACCAAGCCATCCACCCGCCTCAGACTCCCAAAGTGCTGGGATTACAGGCATGAGCCACCGTGCCCAGCTTTTCTGTATTTCTGCAAATGTATCTACTGCATTCTTTGTTATAGTTGCATAGGTTCTGTGATATGGCTGTAACATGATTGATTTCAACTTGAATGATGAACATTTAGGGTACACCCAGTTTTCCTGTATTTCAGATAAGAATGACTTCACTTATTCATTCTCAAGTGCTTTATTTCTTGGCAAAGCCGTTGATGTTTAGATGTGTAAGGGGTCTTGGTTCTCCCTTGAACCTAAGGGATGGAGAATTTTCCTGAAATACTGATTAGACCATTTTACCAAGATTTGGGGGAAGAAGGACTCAGAAATGTCAGTTAAGGTCACCACTTTATTTTTTTTTTATTTTTATTTTTTTGAGATGAAGTCTCGCTCTGTTGCCCAGGCTGGAGTGCAATGGCACGATGTCAGCTCACTGCAACTTCCGCCTCCCAGGTTCAAGCGATTCTCCTGCCTCAGCTTCCCGATTAGCTGGGATTACAGGCACCTGCCACCATGCCTGGCTAATTTTTGTATTTTTAGTAGAGACAGGGTTTCACCATGCTGGCCAGGCTGGGTTCGAACTCCTGACCTCAGGCAATCCACCCGCCTCGGCCTCCCAAAGTGCTGGGATTACAGGCGTGAGCCACCATGCCTGGCCAGGGTCACCACTTTAGAGATCCAGAACTTTTTATTATTATTATTATTATTACTTTGTAAACAAATAATTTTGTCGCTCTTTGTAAACAATGTGATTATTGAATAAACAGAGAAAACTAAACTAGGTCATGAAATTTCAGAATAGTCTCCGAAATCTGACATCTGGTAAGTTTTTCTTCTAGAAGGTGATAGGGTTAGGTTTTTTTGGTTTGTTCAATTGATTTCCGCTTCACAGAGCTGGTTGACCTAACTAAATGTTCATAGGAAAGAGATAAGAAAGTAAATACCCTGAATTTCAAAGGTTGTAAGGTTTATGAAAAATAGGACATTTTATTTAAACTTGTTCATTTTATTTTGTTTAGGTTGGAGTAATAGATTTTTCCCTCTACCTTAAGGAGGTGCAGGATCTTGATGGTGGCAAGGAGTAAGTATTGCGTTGTACATCACTTTTTTTTTTTTTTTTTTCTGAGACAGAGCCTGGCTTTGTTGCCCAGGCTGGAGTCCAGTGGCACAATCTTGGCTCACCACAACCTCCACCTCCCGGCTTCGAGCGATTCTTCTGCCTCAGCCTCCTGAGTAGCTGGGACTACAGGTGCGCGCCACCAAGCCCAGCTAATTTTTGTGTTTTTAGAGACGGGGTTTCACCATATTGGCCAAGCTGGTCTCGAACTCCTGACCGTGATCCGCCCGTCTCGGCCTCCCAAAGTGCTGGGATTACAGGCGTGACCCACCACGCCCACCACGTCACATTTTTAATAAAATTCTGGCAAAGGCGGGTCTTTGGGCCTAGCCGAGCGCCGGGTCTGCCGACGGAAATTGCCAAAGACTATGGAGGCCCCAAAGCCGGGCGTGGTGGGGCTGGAGGGGAGGGCGGAGGTGGGGAATTTCGGCCAAAAGAGCAAATCCGGGTTGGACTGCGCGATTGGGCCCGGTGGGGGTGGGCAGGGCAGGTGATCTGCCCACCTCGGCCTCCCAAAGTGCTGGGATTACAGGTGTGTGCTACCGCACCCAGCCACAAAATATACTTTTAATATATTTTAATTTGCCACAAAAAAAAAAGCTGGAAATAAACTGAGTATCTACCAGTAAGGAAAAAATTGAATTAATTATGGAACATCTGTAATATTCCACACTATGGTATATTTTGCAAACATAAGAAAGAATAAAGTAGATCTACTGGTATATTGAATGAGACTATACTATATTGAATGAGGAAAGTATGATGCTGAGGAGTACGTATATCCCGTTTTTGTAAACAAAAAAATTCCTAGTGTTTTTGTGTGTATATATGTATATATATATATTTTTTGAGGCAAAGTCTCACTCTGTCGCCCAGGCTGGAGTGCAGTGGCGCTGTCTTGGCTCACTGCAAGCTCTGCCTCCCCGGTTCACACCATTCTCCTGCCTCAGCCTCCCGAGTAGCTGGGACTACAGGTGCCCACCACTGTGCCTGGCTAATTTTTGTATTTTTTAGTGGAGACGGGGTTTTACCATGTTAGCCAGGATGGTCTTGATCTCCTGACCTCGTGATCCGCCCGCCTCGGCCTCCCAAAGTGCTGAGATTACAGGCATGAGCCACTATGCATGGCCTATTTTATATCTTAATTATATGTACTATATGTATATTAAATATTCTGATTATATGCACATAGCAGGGTACTCTGGCTGGGTGCAGTGGCTCACGCCTGTAATCCCAGCACTTTGGGAGGCCAAGGCGGGCAGATCACGAGGTCAGGAGATCGAGATCATCCTGACCAACATGGTAAAACCCCATCTCTACTAAAAATACAAAAAATTAGCTGGGCATGGTGGCGCACACCTGGTAGTCCCAGCTACTCAGGAGGCTTAAGCAGGAGAATCGCTTGAATCCAGGAGGCGGAGGTTGCAGTGAGCTGAGATCGCACCACTGCACTCCAGCCTGGTGACAGAGCAAGACCCTGTCTCAAAAAAAAAAAAAAAAAAAAAAAAAGATACTCCACAGGCTGTCAGTATGGGCAACCTGGGAGAGCAGAACAAGTAAAGGAAAAAAATGACGATACCAGAAAACAAATCCAGTACCTATAGCATGAACGTGTGTAGGATAATCCCCTTTTATGTGGATTACATATGTACATATGTATGTAAAGAAATTAGGAGAGCCTTACTTGCCTAATGCTCCGTAGAAAAGAATAAAAAACAAATTAGTAGAACCTAACTTTAAAATGTTACAGATCTTTTTTTTTTTTTTTTTGCGACAGGGTCTCACTCTGTCACCAGGGCTAGAGTGCAGTGGCATGATCACGGCTCAGTGTAGCTCAACCTCCCGGGCCCAAGCAATCCTCCTTAGGAGGTGGAGGGAACACAGACGCACACCACCATCCCCAGCTAATTTTTGTATTTTTTTTGTAGAGACAGGGTTTCGCTATGTTGCCCAGGCTGGTCTTAAACTCCTGGGCTCACGTGATCTACCTGCCTTGGCCTTCCAAAATGCTAGGATTACAGCACTTTTTATATTTCTTTTTCCTTTTTCTGTAGAAATGATGAGCATAAATAGTTGTGGGTTTTTTTGTTGTTTGTTTTTTGTTTTGAGACGGAGTCTCACTCTGTCGCCCAGGCTGGAGTGCAGTGGCGCAATCTCGGCTCACTGCAAGCTCTGCCTCCCGGGTTCACGCCATTCTCCTGCCTCGGCCTCCCGAGTAGCTGGGACTAGAGGCACCTGCCACCACGCCTGGCTAATTTTTTGTATTTTTAGTAGAGACGGGGTTTCACCGTGTTAGCCAGGATGGTCTCGATCTCCTGACCTCGTGATCTGCCCACCTTGGCCTCCCAAAGTGCTGGGATTACAGACGTAAGCCACCGCACCCAACCAGTTTTTTTTTTTTTTTAATCCAAACTGGCCTAGACTTTAGACTGATCAGTTTTGTGTTTTGAAAAGTCCCGTGCGCGCCTTTCCTTCCGTATCATAAGGGTTATGTCGAGCCATTTGCAGGTGGCAGGTTGGTATCTTCACCTTGCTTGCTCATCCTGAAACCTTGGTCTGCAGGGAGCCCACTCTCCTGGCAGCCTGGTCCTGGAGACGCTGGCTACTGTGCCCCAGGCTGGCTTTCTGTCTGTATTCTGGGGTGTGGATGTTACTGAGCTCTTCTGTCTCTTGGTTTCTTGAAGGCATTGGTACTTCTATAAGGTGATTGGAAGATTGGGGAACAGTTACAAAGTATTAACCATTAATAAAAAAAGTTCTCCCTTCCTATGCTCCTTTTAAAAGGCATGAAAGAATTACTGATGTCCTTGATCAAAAAAATTACGTGGAAGAACTTAACCGGCACTTGAGGTAAGACTCCTTTTTTTCCAATATGACAGTTACATACTCGGTATCCTGTCATTGTTTCATGGAACTTCTTTGAGTTGCCACATATTTATAAATAACTTGTTTCTGAACCAAGACAAAAGGGTCATCATTCAGGCAACATTTATTTGTACAAACTGAAGAAGTATGATTTCTTCTTGATAAACTCTTGGGAAATCTTTATTCTGTGCTTTTTGCAGTTACATAATACAGAGAGGTAACTACATTAAACCTGGACTCTCCATTCCTCGCCCCACAGCCACGTGGCTGGAAATCCCTTCCTGGCAAGCACTGTTGCTGCTGGGAATCAGCACACAGCACCCAGTGCATTAGGCCAGGAAAAAAGAGTTGAAAACCACTGGGCTAGGCCCTCCAGAGCAATGTACTAGTGATCACAGGCATCTTTATCTTGATTTTTTTTTTTTTTTTTTTTTTTTTGCTGGAAATCTGTGGATGTGTTTCATGAAACACTAATCCTTGGAGGTATTCGTGGGGAATGTGGAGAGACATGTTATTCCCTTTGAGTCCCCTCTAGAGAGTACATTGCACATTACAGTTCTCTGCAGGGGCCGCCTCTCTGGCCCCAAAAGCCAGGTGAAGAAGCTGGCATGTTCCTCCCAGTGTAGTTAGGGACACGTCGCTCTGGGGCTGTTTTTACTTTTCTTTTTTTTTTTTTTTGACAGGGTCTCACTCTGTTGCCCAGGCTGAAGTGTAGTGGCGTGATCTCGGCTCACTGTAGCCTTGAATTCCCAGGCTCAGGCAATTGATTCTCCCACCTCAGCCTCCTAAGTAGCTGGGACTACAAGCACACGTCACCCCTCCTGGCTAATTTTTGTATTTTTTGTAGAGACAGCGCTCCACCATGTTGCCCAGACTGGTCTCAAACTCCTGGGCTCAAGCAATCCTCCCACCTTAGCCGCCCAAAGTGCTAGAATTACAGGCGTGAGCCACCACACCCAGTCTGGGGCTCTTCTTAACTGTGATGTTGACTATTTTTTGAAAGAGTTTTTTGGTTGATTCCTAGTTTATTGAGAGTATTTATAAGAAATAGATATTGAATTTTATCAAATACCTTTTAGTGTCCATTAAAGTAATCATGGTTTTCATCCCTTAATCTACTGATGTGGTGTATTTTATTAATAGACTTCTTCATACTGGACCATTCCTGTATCACAGGAATAAACTCCAATTGATCATAATATTTTTTATTATGATTTTTTGAGACAAGGTCTTACTCTGTCACCCAGGCTGGAGTGCAGTGGTACAATCGTGGCTCACTGCAGCCTCCACCTCCCTGGGCTCAGGTGATTTGCCCACCTCAGCCTCCCAAGTAGCAGGAACTACAGGCATGCACCACTACAGCTGGCTAATTTTTTTGTATTTTTTGTAGAGACAGGGTCTCCCTTTGTTGCCCAAGGTGGTCTCAAACTCTTGGCCTCAAGCAATCCTCCCTGGTTAGCCTCCCAACTGCCGGGTTATAGGCTCATGAGTCACCTCGCCCAGCCAGGATCATAGTTTTAATAATTCAATTATCCTTTTAACATGTAACCTGGCTGGGTGTGGTGGCTCACACCTGTAATCCCAACACTTTGGGAGGCCGACGTGGGTGGATCACCTGAGGTTGGGAGTTCAAGACCAACATGGAGAAACCCCATCTCTACTAAAAATACAAAATTAGGCAGGTATGGTGGCGCATGCCTGTAATCCCAGTTACTCGAGAGGCTGAGGCAGGAGAATGGCTTGAACCTGGGAGACGGAGGTTGCAGTGAGCTGAGACTGAACCATTGCACTCCAGCCTGGGCAACAAGAGCGAAACTCCATCTCAAAAAAAAAAATGTAACCTGACTTGCTGAAATTTTATAGTTTTCTTTCTCCGCCATCATGTCAGGGTTATGTAGCATTGCAAAATGAATTAGTAAGCTTTTCGTTATGCCTGGGAACAGCTAGCTTCTAGATCATGGGCATTATTTGCCCCTTGCGAATATGAAGCAGCCAGGCGTGGTGGCTCACGATTGCAATCCCAGCACTTTGGGAGGCTGAGGCAGGCGGGTCACAACGTCAGGAGATCGAGACCATCCCGGCTAACACGGTGAAACCCCGTCTCCCAGGATTACAGGCATGAGCCACTGTGCCCGGCCTATTTCTTTTTTAGTCATCTGGAAAGAGAATTTTTTTCTCCCAACACAAATGGTGATAGAAACCAAAATGTGTTGGCAGTCATGTACCTAAAGTAAAATTCATTAACAAGGTATTAATATTTTTGGGTAGAAGGATTCAAGGTGTTTTTTTTGTTTGTTTGTTTTGAGACACAGTCTTGCTCTGTTGCCTGGTCTGGAGTGCAGTGGCGCGAGCTCAACTCACTGGAACCTCCACCTCCTGGGTTCAAAAGTGATTCTCCTGCCTCAGCCTCCCAAATAGCTGGGACCACAGGCGCCCGTCAACATGCCTGGCTAATTTTTTGTATTTTTAGTAGAGACGGGGTTTCACTGTGTTAGCCGGGTTGGTCTTGATCTCTTGACCTCGTGATCCGCCCGCCTCGGCCTCCCAAAGTGCTGGGATTACAGGCGTGAGCCACTGCACATAGCCTCAAAAAAGTTTACTTAATATTCTTATTTTCTACAGCTGCACAGTTGGGGATCTTCAAACCAAGATAGATGGCTTGGAAAAGACTAATTCAAAGCTTCAAGAAGAGGTTTGTAAGTTTTATTGAAATTTTTAGACAAAACAGAATGACCCAAGGTTAAGAGAAATGGTGTAGTCGGTAGGAAGGGGACTTGCTAGCCTCCAGCTGCCCCACGTGGGACAGGAGAATGTCTGTGTTCTGCCCTGTCCCAGGCTCCCAATGAGACACTGCAGCTGATCACGAGCTAGTTCTAAGTGACTTAGATTTTATCACCTCAGAGTCATCCCATAGAAGGCAATTGTTCTTTGGAAAAGCCCAGCTTGTGTTATGGAAGTGCCATGTCTTCCTCTTTTTCTGCCCTTCCCATGATGCCTTGTGCCTCCCTGCTGCCCCAGAAAGCACAGACTCTGTCATAAGGAATAAGTATCCTAGCCCAGCCCTTCTGCGTTGGCCTCAGGAGCATGCAACCAGCCTCCCCACAGTGCGGTCTTTCTCTGCTTTCTCACTAGGAAGAGAGAATGAAAGGACAGGACAAAGGAGGGCTGAGCCGAGGAAGAGAGCTTGCTGCCAGCTGCCCGGCAGTCTCCTTGGTGGACACATCTTGTCTCCTGTTAGCAGGAGGGGGGTGCTCAGCCCTTCTGAGGCTTTCCACAGGTAGCAGTCCCCGGCTGCCCAGGCCTCCCCCCTAGAAGGACAAGGGCTCTGAGAGGGGCTTGAGAAGGAACACCTCCACGGCATGGAGGTGGGTTACAGCAGAGAGGAGAGCCTCAGAGCCCATCTCTGTAATGAGGGACCCCGTGTAAGGCTGCCTTAAAGCTGACTGCTCCCTCCTGAGGTGCCAGCCCTGAAAGGCTTTCAGGAAAGGAGCTCAGATTTGTGTGAGCAGAAGGAACTTCAAGACAGTGTCATAGATGGGGGTGTCATGGGAGAAACTTCAGGGAACTTAGGATTGGAGGCTTCACAGTCACCTTGGTAGGCAGGGCTTTGAGCGTCACTTTTCTCACCTTCAAATTAGGTAATAATACATACTTTACACCACTGTTGCAAAGATTAAGACTAGTATCTTGTAAATGTGCTTAGGACAACACTTGCCACGTGGGAGCACTCGAGTTGTTTGATTTTAGAACAAGCAGATTCACTGCATCTCAGTCAAGATGGCGTGCTTTGATGAAGCTCCACTTTAGCTTTTGAAACTAAGCAGAGTTATATGGGGTTTTTCTGCTTTTTGAGACAGGGTCTCACTCTGTCACCCAGGCTGGAGTGCAGTGGCGCAATCATAGCTTACTGTAACCTCAGACTCCTGGGCTCAAGAGACCCTCCTGCCTCAACCTCCCAGTAGCTGGGACTACAGGTACACACCACCAACACCCGGCTAATTTTTTAACTTTTTGCAGAGACCGGGTCTCGCTTTGTTGTTCAGGCTGGTCTCAAACTCCTAGGCTAAAGTGACCCACCCACCTTGGCCTCCCAAAGTGCTAGGATTACAGACACTGAGCCCAGCTTCGGTTGTGTTTTCTTTTTCCTTTTATCTTTCTTTTTTTCTTTTTTGAGACAGAGTCTTGCTCTGTCTCCCAGGCCACAGTGCAGTAGTGACGTGATCTCCGCTCACTGCAAGCTCCCAAGCTCCGCCTCCCGGGTTCACACCATTCTCCTGCCTCAGCCTCCCGAGTAGCTGGGAATACAGGTGCCTGCCACCACGCCCAGCTAATTTTTTTTTTTTTTTTTTTTTTTAGTAGAGATGGCATTTCACCGTGTTGGCCAGGATGGTCTCAATCTCCTGACCTTGTGATCTGCCCACCTTGGCCTCCCAAAATGCTGGGATTACAGGCGTGAGCCACCGTGCCCAGCCAGGTTATGTTCTCTTTAAAGGCAAACGATTGTAATAGAAAATGTGCTTCAGGCAGGTGTGGTGGCTCATGCCCGTAAATCCCAGCTCTTTGGGAGGCCAAGGCGGAAGACTTGCTTGAGCCCAGGAGTTTGAGACCAGCTTGGGCAACATGGTAACACCCTGTCTCTACAAAAAATTTAAAAGTTAGGTGTGGTGACACACACCTGTACTCCCAGCTACTTGGGAGGCTGAGGTGAGAGGATCACTTGAGCCTAGGAGTTGGAGGCTGCAGTGAGACAGAGTAACACCCTGTCTCAATTAAAAAAACAAAGAAATGTGCTTAGTGAAAAGCATAGCCCTCTTCAGGGCATGCTCTCTGCATCTCCAGAGAGCGGAGTGGGAATTAGCTTATGGTTTTTGCCTGCTTCTTCCCTTTGAGCAACTAACACGCCCTTTAAAGCCTTGATGTTTCTTTTTTGGGGCACAGCAGTTATGTGTAGAAACCCCAGGCCTGGGTTCTGAGTCTAAGTGGAGAGTAATTCTCAGGGGGTTTAGACACTGTTGACAGAGAAAGTGAGGAGTTCAGTGCTTCGAGGTCCCTCCACTAGTGAATGATGCCGAGAGCCAGCCACGCACCAAGGACAGAGATCTTGCTTCTTTCTCCCCAGCTGCACCTTCCTCTCTGCAAGCTGTGTGATGAGGCTGGAATGAGGAGGGGTTGGTTGGTGCGTTTACTCATCTGCCTTGCCTCTTGCGACAGCCTCTCCTTAGGCAGGTCCCTGATGGTGTCCTGCTTCTCTATGCTTTTCCCTCAGCCATGAGAAGTCCTTCCAGGGGAAGAAGAGGTCCTCTTGGGCATGTCTTCAATGATTTGTTTTTTATTCCTCCCTGCAAATTCTTTAATTCTCCCTCTAGTGATTTAAATATACTTTTACTGATCATTAGCTAGAAAAACTGGAAAGAAAGAAGAGTCAGGAAAAAAGCCCATAACCCCTTTACTAAGTGACAACTATTCTTGTCATTTTATTATTTGATTTGTATTGTTCCCAACTTTTCTTTTTTCTTTTTCGAGACAGGCTGTGGCTTTGTCACCCAGGATGGAGTGCAGTGGCATGATCTCAGCTCACTGAAACCTCCGCCTCCTGGGCTCAAGCCATCCTCCCACCTCAGCCTCCTAAGTAGCTGGGATTACAGGCATGAGACATCACACCTGGCTGATTTTTGTCTTTTTTGTAGAGATGGGGTTTCACCATGTTGCCCAGGCTGGTCTCGAACTCCTGGGCTCAAGCAGTCCACCCACCTCAGCCTCCCAAAGTGCTGGAATTACAGGTGTGAGCCACTGTACCCAGCCACTCCATCTTTTCTTAAGCATTTTTAACCTAGTTGATTTTTTTTTAATACAGGTGAGAGCATACCATATAACCTTTTTTCCTTATTAGTATTATATCTTAAGTATGTTCTCAAGTGATTAAAAGCTTTTGTAAACATTTTATTGACTACATATTTGTTTTATGCTTCCACTATGATTTAACTATTTCCCTAATAGTGAACATTCAGGCTGTTTCTAATTTTTTGTGTCTATAAATCTTTGTCCACATTAAGCAGTATGCTATCATTTTTGTAGAGGGAGACAATCTGGAGAGGGCAGAGATGGCTAGGGGCAAGGGCGAGGAGAGATTTTACTACATACATTTTCATGTCTTTGGAATTTGGAACCATGTATTATTACCTATTGAAAACAAGGAAATAAAATATCAAACCTGTGAACATACATTGTCAACTGTGAAGATGCCAAATTAATGTTTTTAATTTGAACAATGAGATTAATTTTGATGTTAAGAACTGTAAAAATTTTCCTTAATCAGCTTTCAGCTGCAACAGACCGAATTTGCTCACTTCAAGAAGAACAGCAGCACTTAAGAGAACAAAATGAATTAATTCGAGAAAGAAGTGAAAAGAGTGTAGAGGTGAGAAATTGACCTTACAGTTGGGCAGCGTGTTCCTCACTCAGACACACCTATTGTCAATCTCAAGTTCATGGCTTAAGAACAACCCAGTCTTCAGAATGCAAAGGTGCCTTGCTTATGTCAGAAAGTGCCTCTCACCACCATCCCTGCCCACGTCACTCTCAGACCACCTGGATCACTTGGACGGGGACTCCCTGCCTGGCCTGTGGGCCTTTGCATGCCAAAGTTCCTACTTGTTCTTCAGCATCCACTCACCTGCCATGTCCTCCATGATGTCATCCCAGGGGCCGTGGGCAGGCCTGGGCCATCCTCCTGTATTCCCATTGCTCTTTGTGTCCTTCTGTGATACAGTCCCTTCGCTGTTTTGTAGAATTGTTGGCTTGCAGCTCTGTCACATGATGACTTGAGGATAGAAACCATATCTGGACCGGGCACGGTGGCTCACGCCTGTAATCCCAGCACTTTGGGAGGCTGAGGCGGGCGGATCACGAGGCCAGGAGATCGAGACCATCCTGGCTAAGACAGTGAAACCCCATCTCTACTAAAAATACAAAACAATTAGCCGGGCGTGGTGGTAGGCACCTGTAGTCCCAGCTACTTGGGAGGCTGAGGCAGGAGAATGGTGTGAACCCAGGAGGGGGAGCCTGCAGTGAGCTGAGATCGCGCCACTGCACTCTAGCCTGGGGGACAGAGTGAGACTCCGTCTCAAAAAAAAGAAAAAAAAGAGACCATATCTGATTCACTTCTAAATTCACTCAGTGCTGAAAACATGTTCATAAGTACTGGATGATGGGTTGAATGAGGGTTTTTCCCACGAACGGACCCTTGTTCTGTTTTTTGTTGTTGTTGTTGTTGTTTTTGTTTGTTTGTTCTTGAGACGGAGTCTCGCTCTGTCACCCAGGCTGGAGTGCAGTGGCACGATCTCGGCTCACTGCAAGCTCCTCCTCCCGGGTTCACACCATTCTCCTGCCTCAGCTTCCCGAGTAGCTGGGACTAGAGGCACATGCCGCCATGCCTGGCTAATTTTTTTGATATTTTTAGTAGAGACGGGGTTTCATCGTGTTAGCCAGGACGGTCTCGATCTCCTGACCTCATGATCCACGCGCCTCGGCCTCCCAAAGTGCTGGGATTACAGGCATGAGCCACTGCACCCGGCCAAGTCTTGTTCTGTTTTAAAGAAAATTAAATTGCGTTATGAACGTAACTTTTTTTTTTTTTTTTTAAACAGAGTCTTGCTCTCTGTCACCCAGGCCGGAATGCAGTGGCGTGATCTTAGCTCACTGCAACCTCCACCTCCTGGATTCAAGCGATTTTCCTGCCTCAGCCTCCCGAGTAGCTGGAATTATAGGCACATGCCACCACACCCGACTGATTTTTGTATTTTTATTAGAGACAGGGTTTCACCATGTTGGCCAGGCTGATGTCACACTCCTGACCTCAAGTGATCCTCCTGCCCCGGCCTCCCAAAGTGCTGGGATTACAGGCATGAGCAACCACACGCAGCCTATGAACTTAACTTTTCAAATATCTATTGACTTATTCTCATTCTTCTTTTTTTTTGGGATGGAGTCTCGCTCTGCCACCCAGGCTGGAGTGCAGAGGTGCGATCTTGGCTCACTGCAAGCTCCGCCTCCTGGGTTCACGCCATTCTCCTGCCTCAGCCTCCCAAGTAGCTGGGACTACAGGTGCCCACCACCACGCCTGGCTAATTTTTTGTATCTTTAGTAGAGACGGGGTTTCACCGTGTTAGCCAGGATGGTCTCGATCTCCTGGCCTCATGATCCGCCCGCCTCGGCCTCCCAAAGTGCTGGGATTACAGGCGTGAGCCACCGCGCCCGGCCAAATTTTAACCTTTTTCTACCATGCTTAAAAAATAAACATTACCTTACATTTTTTTAAATTGTGGTATATTTTGAAATTACTTCATAATTAGCTTGCTTTCCATAAGCAAACAATTCCTCTTGGTGTCCTTGTTTGATACAGATAACAAAACAGGATACCAAAGTTGAACTGGAGACTTACAAGCAAACTCGGCAAGGCCTGGATGAAATGTATAGTGATGTGTGGAAGCAGCTAAAAGAGGAGAAGAAAGTCCGGTTGGTGAGTGTGCAAGACCGAGTGTCTTTAGAAAGAGTCTCCCAGTAGCCCTCTAAGTTAATTCTGTCAACACTTTTCATAGACATGCTTAACCGTCCTGATGCTCATGGAAAGTCAGAAGCTGTTCATTAAAAAAATTTTTTTTTTTTTTTTTTTTTTTTTTTTTGAGACAGAGTCTCACTGTCGCCCAGGCTGGAGTGCAGTGGCACGATCTCGGCTCACTGCAGGCTCCACTCCCCAGGGTTCACGCCATTGTCCTGCCTCAGCCTCCCGAGTAGCTGGGATTGCAGGCACCCGCCACCATGCCTAGCTAATTTTTTGGTTTTTGGGTTTCTTTTTGAGACGGAGTTTCACTCTTATGGCCCAGGCTAGAGTGCAATGGCGCGATCTCGGCTCACTGCAACCTGTGCCTCCCAGGTTCAAGCAATTCTCCTGCCTCAGCCTCCGGAGTAGCTGGGACTACAGGCATACACCACCATGCCTGGCTAATATTTGTATTTTTAGTAGAGACGGGGTTTCAGCATGTTGGCCAAGATGTTCTCCATCTCCTGATTTTGTGATCCGCCCGCCTGAGCCTCCCAAAGTGCTGGGATTACAGGCCTGAGCCACCGTGCCCGGCCAGTTTTTTGTATTTTTAGTAGAAACGGGGTTTCACCATCTTGGCCAGGCTGGCCTTGAACTCCTGACCTCGTGATCCACCTGCCTCGGCTTCCCAAAGTGCTGGGATTACAGGCATGAGCCACTGCGCCCGGCCATTTTATGAATCTTTTACAGGGATTGCCATGAGACCAGATTAATGTTTTCTTTGACAATACAGTTCTCTCAGTCATAACCTCTGGCCTATTTATTTCCACTCAACCTGTGCATCAGTGACCAGAGTTACTTGTAAACACTGTTCTTGTGCCTGCTTTATTCTTTGCTTCTTTGCATGGATGCAGGGAAACATGTCCTGGGTCAGGACAGAACCATTTCAAAATGGTTGCACTTTTGTTGCTATAAACTAGCAAACCATTCCAGAAATTCTAACATTGCACTATCAGATCCCTTCCAGCACTCAAACGAGACAGATATTCTTTGAGAACATGCGTTCTGATCTGTGGGTATGGAAAACATGGTTGCTGGAACCTAGGCTTATCCTGCCACTGACCAGCTTTCTGTTGACTTGATGTGGAGCCAGCTTTAATCGTGCAATGAGGAAGAGGGGAAACACTACCTAATCCTGCTCCAGACAGACTCTTTTCAATCTCCCTAAGCTATTCTCACCTTCAGTTTGTTCGTTTTGTTTTGGTTTGTTTTTTTCTTTAAGACAGTCTCACCCTGTCACCCAGGCTGGAGTGCGATGGTGGTGTGATTTCGGCACATTGCACCCTCCGCCTCCCGGATTCAAGCAATCCTCCTGCCTCAGCCTCCTGAGTAGCTGGGATTACAGGCACCTGCCACCATACCCAGCTAATTTTTGTATTTTTAGTAGAGATGGGGTTTTGCCATGTTGGCCAGGCTGCTCTCAAACTCCTGGCCTCAAGTGATCCGCCCGCCTCAGCCTCCCAAAGTGCTGAGGATTACAAGCATGAGTCACCGCGCCCAGCCTTCAGTTTGTATTTTAAGCATTACCTGAGATTCAACCCCAGTTAAATACATTTCTGTGATCTATTTTAATAACATTTTCCTTGTAAATATCCTTTTAAGGAACTGGAAAAAGAACTGGAGTTACAAATTGGAATGAAAACCGAAATGGAAATTGCAATGAAGTTACTGGAAAAGGACACCCACGAGAAGCAGGACACACTAGTTGCCCTCCGCCAGCAGCTGGAAGAAGTCAAAGCGATTAATTTACAGATGTTTCACACAGCTCAGGTGGGAGTTGGCTTTGTGTCCGTAGCACAGCCTGGTTTCTGCTGCTCGCCAGTCTCGTGTCATTCTTCTCACAGCATGAGCGAGTAGACACACAGAGCCCCTCGTATGTGTCAGACCTGCTCCTAGGACCTATTATGATTTTGATCCTCATGGCAGTCCCTGAGAAATAGGGGAAAATGTAAGTGACAAGGCAGAGCCAAGTCACTAAGTCACATGCCCCTGGTGACATAGCTCCTAAGGGGAGACGTGGGTCTTTTTAACCCAAACCCAAACTTTGTCCATCTACCTTCACTGTCCCTCCACTGTCTGTTTTCTTCTATTGCAACGATTTATTGTTTTTTTTGTTTGTTTTTTTGTTGGTTTTTTTTTTTGGTTTTTTTTTTGAGACGGAGTCTCGCTCTGTCACCCAGGCACCCAGGCTGGAGTGCAGTGGCGCGATCTCAGCTCACTGCAAGCTCCGCCTCCCGGGTTCATGCCATTCTCCTGGCTCAGCCTCTCCGAGTAGCTGGGACTACAGGTGCCTGCCACCACGCCCGGCTAATTTTTTGTATTTTTAGTAGAGACGGGGTTTCACCGTGGTCTCGATCTCCTGACCTCGTGATCCGCCTGCCTAGGCCTCCCAAAGTGCTGGGATTACAAGCGTGAGCCACCGCGCCCGGCCCAACGATTTATTGTTTACACCAAGCATGGAGGAGTGAATTAAAGATGTCATTTAGAGCCAGGTACGGTGGCTCATGCCTGTAATCCCAGCACTTTGGGAGGCCGAGCGGGCGGATCATGAGGTCAGGAGTTTGAGACTAGCCTGGCCAGCATGGTGAAACCCCGTCTCTACTAAAAATACAAAAATTAGCCGGGCATGGAGGCGCACGCCTCTAATCCCAGATACTCAGAAGGCTGAGGCAGGAGAATTGCTTGAACCCGGGAGACAGAGGTTGCAGTGAGCCGAAATCATGCCGTTGGACTCTAGCCTGGGCGACAGAGCGTGACTCTGACTCGAAAAAACAAAAAGTCATTTAGTATTGTCTTTTCCAACTTTGCCACTAAGTTAATCTTTCTGAGTCTTCCGGGCCACATAGGTAGCTGGTTGCCTCTCCTGTGTCATTTCAGGGTGGGCCAAGGGAACGGTCCCAGACAGAACCAATCATGCCAGAGTTTGAAAAAGAGCATCTAGTCCGGGCGCGGTGGCTCACACCTGTAATCCCGGCACTTTGGGAGGCCAGGACAGGCGGATCATGACATCAGGTGTTCGAGACCAGCCTGGTCAACGTAGTGAAACCCCATCTCTACTAAAAATACAAAAAATTAGCCGGGGGTGGTGGCGGGCGCCTGTAGTCCCAGCTGCTCGGGAGGCTGAGGCAGGAGAATGGCGTGAACCCGGGAGGCGGAGGTTGCAGTGAGCCAAGATTGCGCCACTGCACTCCAGCCTGGGTGAGAGTGAGATTCCGTCTCAAAAAAAAAAAAAAAACGGAAAGGAAAAGAAAAACAGCGTCTAAAAATTAGAAAGCTTTTATTGCCCAGGAGCTCCCCAGAAGGGGACCGTTCTGCATCCTTCTCAAAACCTGTGACATTCTGGTTCCTGTTTTCTTGCCCAAACAGCCCCATTTCATTTTCCATGGATATCACTTCACTCTTACTTCCTGTAACATCTATGTCACAGATAATATGAGACAGCAATAATAAACTGTCATTTTTTCCTGTCTTTTTAAAACTATTAATCAGTCAGGCACGGTGGCTCATGCCTGTAATCTCAGCACTTTGGGAGGCCGAGGCGGGCGGATCATGAGGTCAGGAGATCAAGACCAGCCTGACCAACATGGTGAAACCCCATCTCTATTAAAAATACAAAAATTAGCTGGGCGTGGTGGCATGTGCCTGTAATCCCAGCTACTCAGGAGGCCGAGATGGAGGAATCGCTTGAACCAGGGAGTCGGAGGTTGCAGTGAGCCGAGATCGTGCCACTGCACTCCAGCCTGGCGACAGAGCAAGACTCCAAGGAAAAAATAGGAAGAAAATAGTTTCACCCTCCTGATAAATCATCTATTCATTTTTTTTCTTTTTTTTTTTTGAGATGGAGTCTCGCTCTGTCACCCAGGTACGCCTGACACCCAGGTGTCACCCAGGTCCGCCTCCCAGGTTCAAGCGATTCTCCTGCCTCAGCCTCCTGAGTAGCTGGGACTACAGGTGCCCACCACCATGCCCAGCTAATTTTTGTATTTTTAGTAGAGACGGGGTTTCACCACGTTGGTCAGGATGGTCTCAAACTCCTGACCTCGTGATCCACCTGCCTCAGCCTCCCAAAGTGCTGGGATTACAGGCGTGGGCCACTGTGCCCGGCCCATAATTTCCCTTTTTTTAGCTCAATCGTTGCTAGCAATACGCTATTTAGTTTCCAGATACGAGGTGTTTCTAGCTGTTCTTTTGTTATTAATGTCTGATTTGATTACACTAAGGTAAGAGAATACAGTCTGTATGTTATTTTTCAGGAATTTATTAGGACTTTTGTCTTCAGGCTTCTTTTTTTCTTTTTTTTTGAGATAGAGTCTCACGCTGTCGGCCAGTCTGGAGTGCAGTGGCACAATCTTGGCTCACTGCAACCTCTGTCTCCCAGGCTCAAGCAATTCTCCTGCCTCAGCCTCCCGAGTAGCTGGGATTACAGGCATGTGCCACCACGCCCGGCTAAGTTTTGTATTTTTAGTAGAGTTTCAGCATGTTGGCCAGGCTGGTCTCAAACTCCTGACCTCAGGTAATCCACCTGCCTTGGCCTCCCAAAGTGCTGGGATTATAGGCATGAGCCACCACGTCCCACCTGTCTTCAGGCTTTTTAAGGTGTCTCTTGTACACACACAGGAACATACAGTGCCCCCTCCTGGCCACTCTGTGTCTGTCATGGTTAAAAACTGTACTTAGAGAAAAGCACACAGATGTGGGTGTGAACCCAGTTCCACCCCTCATTTGCTCTTCACCTTCATCCAGTCGCTTTCTTCTGAGTTTCTCAGTGGGAAAAGTGGGGTGAGAGCATCTTCCTTGAGAACCATTCAGGGCTCAGATGAACTAGTGGATGTGCCTGGCACATGGGGACAGCGGGGAAACACTGAGCCTGACCTGACTCTGGAATATGCTGCCAAAAATTAGCAAAGACTCCAGGACCTCCCTCTCTACCTTTCCTTCTGTTGACAAGGGCTCTGGGGAAGAGCAGCAATTGGCAGAATACTCTTGAAAGTGTCACAAAGGTACCAGGTTAACAAATATGGCCAGGCGTGGTGGCTCACGCCTGTAATTCTAGCACTTTGGGAGGCCGAGGCAGGTGGATCATGAGGTCAGGAGATTGAGACCATCCTGGCTAACATGGTGAAACCCCGTCTCTACTAAAAATACAAAAAATTAGCCGGGCGTGGTGGCGGGCACCTGTAGTCCCAGCTACTCGGGAGGCTGAGGCAGGAGAATGGCCTGAACGTGGGAGGCGGAGATGGCAGTGAGCCAAGATCACGCCACTGCACTCTAGCCTGGGTGACAGAGCAAGACTCTGTCTCAAAAAAAAAAGCAAATAAGCCCTGTTTGTAATCCAGAGCAGGTGCAAGGATGTGGGACAGGCAGAGTATGAACCCCTCCTTTGCTTTTGTAGAATGCAGAGAGCAGTTTGCAGCAGAAGAATGAAGCCATCACATCCTTTGAAGGAAAAACCAACCAAGTTATGTCCAGCATGAAACAAATGGAAGAAAGGTAATCACTTCCCCTGGCAGATATTCTCTGGAAGGCACTGAGCATTCCCTGGGCCTGGAGACTTATTCAGAGTCCCTCTCCAAAGTGCATGGGAGAGGCTGGGCGCGGTGGCTCACGCCTGTAATCCCAGCACTTTGGGAGGCCGAGGCGGGTGGATCGCTTAAGGTCAGAAGTTCAAGACTAGGCTGGCCAACATGGTGAAACCCTGTCTCTACTAAAAAATACAAAAAATTAGCTGGGCGTGGTGGCACACGCCTGTAATCCCAGCTACTTGGGAGGCTGAGGCAAGAGAATTGCTTGAACCCAGGAGGCAGAGGTTGCAATGAGCCAAGATTGTGCCACTGCACTCCAGCCTGGCCAACAGGGAGAGACTCTGTCTCCAAAAAAAAAGGCCAGGCGCAGTGGCTCATGCCTTAATCCTAGCACTTTGGGAGGCCGAGGCAGGTGGATCACAAGGTCAGGAGATCGAGACCATCCTGGCTAACACAGTTAAGGCCTGTCTCTCCTAAAAATACAAAAAATTAGCCGGGCGTGGTGGCATGCACCTGTAGTCCCGCCTATTCAGGAGGCTGAGGCAGGAGAATCACTTGAACCTGGGAGGTGGACATTGCAGTGAGCTGAGATCACGCCACTGCACTCCAACCTGGGCGACAGAGCAAGACTCCATCTCAAAAAAAAAAAAAAAACTCTCAAAGCTCAGCAGTAAACAAACAATCCAATAGAAAAATGGGCACAGGCCAGGCGTGGTGGCTCACGCCTATAATCCCAGCACTTTGGGAGGCCAAGGCCGGTGGATCGCCTGAGGCCAGGAGTTGAAGACCAGCCTGGCCAACATGGTGAAACCCCATCTCTACTAAAAATACAAAAATTTGCCAGGTACAGTGGTGCACGCCTGTAATCCCAGCTGCTTGGAGGGAGGCTGTGGCAGAAGAATCGCTTGAACCCGGGAGGCGGAGGTTGCAGTGAGCCAAGATCATGCCATTGCACTCTGGCCTGGACAACAAGAAAGAAACTTCATCTCAAAACAAAACAAAAAAAGGAGGGGGGGGGAGGGCAAAAGACTTGAACAGATACTTCATCAAAGAGAACATATGGACAGCAAAAAAGTACATGAGATGATATTCAGATCATGAGCCATTAGAGAAATGAGTGGCACAATCCCACCACACATCTGTTAGGACAGCTATGGTTTGTTTTTTTTTTTGTTTTTTTTGTTTGTTTTTGAGACAGTCTCGCTGTGTCACCCAGGCTGGAGTGCAGTGGCGCGATCTCGGCTCACTGCAAGCTCCGCCTCCCGGGTTCACGCCATTCTCCTGCCTCAGCCTCTCTGAGTAGCTGGGACTACAGGCGCCCGCCACCACACCCGGCTAATTTTTTGTATTTTTAGTAGAGACGGGGTTTCACCGTGGTCTCGATCTCCTGACCTCATGATCTGCCCACCTCGGCCTCCCAAAGTGCTGGGATTACAAGCGTGAGCCACCATGCCCGGCCTAGCTATGGTTTCTTTTTGTTTTTTTGTTTGTTTTTGTTTTTGTTTTCGTTTTGAGCCAGAGTTTCGCTCTTGTTGCCCAGGCTAGAGTGCAATGGTGCGATCTCATCTCACCGCAGTCTCTACCTCCCAGGTTCAAGCAATTCTCCTGCCTGAGCCTCCCAAGTAGCTGGGATTACAGGTGCCTGCCACCACGCTCGGCTAATTTTGTATTTTTGTAGAGATGGGGTTTCTCCATATTGATCAGGCTGGTCTTGAACTCCCGACCTCAGGTGATCTGCACGCCTTGGCCTCCCAAAGTGCTGGCCAGCTACAGTTTCTTTAATGACAATACCAAGTGCTGATGAGGACACGGAGCTAATGGATCTCTCACACTTTATTGGTAGGAATGCAAAATGGTGCAACCACTTAGGAAAACAGTTTCTCAAGAAGCTAAACATCCTCTTACCATATGACCCAAATAGAAATGAAACTTACGTCTACACCAAAACCAGTACATATGTTTATAGCAGCTCTGTTCATAACTGCCGAAAACTAGAAGCAATCCCAATGTTCTGCATTGGGCGAATGGACAGACAAAGTGGTACGTCTGTGCAGTGAAGCATGACTCAGCCGTAAAAAGGAATGAACCACTGCCCTTTGAAAATGTTCAGACCGGGCGCGGTGGCTCACGCCTGTAATCCCAGCACTTTGGGAGGCCGAGGCGGGCGGATCACGAGGTCAGGAGATCGAGACCATCCTGGCTAACACAGTGAAACCCCGTCTTTACTAAAAATACAAAAAATTAGCCGGGCGAGGTGGTGGGCGCCTGTAGTCCCAGTTACTCGGGAGGCTGAGGCAGGAGAATGGCGTGAATCCCGGGGGGCAGAGCCTGCAGTGAGCCGAGATCGCACCACTGCACTCCAGCCTGGGCGACAGCGAGACTCTGTCTCAAAAAAAAAAAAAAAAAAAAGAAAATGTTCAGAGAGGAAACAAAAGGAATGAACCATTGATAGACATGGCAACTTGGATTGATCTCCAAGACATTATTCTGAGGAAAAGCCAGTCTCAAGGTTATATAATGTATAATTACATTTAGATTACATTCTCAAAAAGCCAAAGCCGTATTGTTGCAGAACAGATGAGTGGTTGCCAGGGGCTGAGGTGGGGAGATTGTGTGACTCCAGAGGGGCAGCACTGGGGAGTTTTGGGAGTGGTGAAACTGTCCTGTATTCTGATTGTGGTGGAGCTGAATCTCCACGTGTTAAAACTCACAGGAGTTCATTTTACTGTATGTTAATTTTAAGAATGAATTTCAGCCAGCAAAAGTCATCCTTTCCTTACAAAGATTTGCTTCGTTTGCACTCTTGCTGTGTCGCATCCAGGTTGCAGCACTCGGAGCGGGCGAGGCAGGGGGCTGAGGAGCGGAGCCACAGGCTGCAGCAGGAGCTGGGCGGGAGGATCGGCGCCCTGCAGCTGCAGCTCTCCCAGCTGCATGAGCAATGGTAGGGGCCCTGCAGGGAGCCTGCGCTGGGGTGTGGCTCAGGAGGGACTGGGAAGAACTGGGGGCAGGTGGTATCCTGCTTCAGCACGAACTGGGGGGCGGGGGAGCAGGTGGTATCCTGCTTCAGCATGAACTGGGCCGGGGGGGCAGGTGGTATCCTGCTTCAGCACGAACCGGGGGGAGGTGGGGGCAGGTGGTATCCTGCTTCAGCACGAATGGTGGGGGCAGGTGGTATCCTGCTTCAGCACTCACCTCTGCAGGGTTTGTCTGTTATCCCTAGGGCACTCCCTCCCCACAGGGCTCCTCACGTGGTCCAGCTCGCCTCCAGAAGATCTGGCCACTCTCAAACCATGGTCCCAGGTCACAGCCTGTATCACCCTTAACCACCCTTTCTAAAAAGAAACAACTTTGTCAGTGTTGAACAGAAAGTCACCTTTCACCTAGCCTTTGCTGATGCAAGCTTCATATAATTTTGTGCACAGTTCGTCTACAGATTTTTTATTTTTTACCAGTCTCACTCTGTCATCCAGGCTGGAGTGCAGTGGTACGGTCTCAGCTCACTGCAACCCCCACCTCCTGGGCTCAAGCGATTCTTATGCCTCAGCCTCCTGAGTAGCTGGGACTACAGGTGTACATCAACACACCCGGCTAATTTTTGTGTGTTTTTGAGACAGAGTCTCACTCTCTTGCCCAGGCTGGAGTGCAGTGGCACGATCTCGGCTCACTGCAACCTCCACCTCCCAGGTTCATGCCATTCTCCTGCCTCAGCCTCCCGAGTAGCTGGGACTACAGGCGTCAGCCACCATGCCCAGCTAATTTTTTGTATTTTTAGTAGAGAGGGGGTTTCACTGTGTTAACCCAGGATGGTCTCGATCTCCTGACCTCGTGATCCTCCCGCCTCGGCCTCCCAAAGTGCTGGGATTACAGGCGTGAGCCACTGCGCCCGGCCTAATTTTTGCATTTTTATTAGAGACAGGGTTTTGCCATGTTGGCCAGGCTGGTCTCAATCTTCGGCCTCAAGTGATCCACCCGTCTCAGCCTCCCAGAATGCTGGATTACAAGTGTGAGCCACCGTGCCTGGCCTATAGATTTCTTGAGATAGTATATATGCCAAGTTAAAAGCTTGATGTTGAGAGAAGAGAGAGAAGAGACATCTTTATTCCCACAAAGAGAGCAGACTCCAGGGAGTCCAGCAGTGCCCCCAGGGCCACTCAGCTGGTACAAGGGAGGAGTCAGGTTCAGGCTGAGGCTCACTCCTGGCCTTCTCCCTCCAGGATCCTTCATTGTCAGTCTGGCCGTAGGTTATAGGAGGCAGAATGAGGCTGGGTGCGGTGGCTCACGCCTGTAATCCCAGCACTTTGGGAGGCCAAGGCAGGGAGATCTTGAGGTCAGGAGTTCAAGACCAGCCTGGCCAACATGGCGAAATGCCATCTTACTAAAAATACAAAAAATTAGCTGGGCGTGGTGGCGTGTGCCTGTAATCCCAGCTACCAGGGAGGCTGAGGCAGGAGAATTGCTTGAACCCAGGAGGCAGAGGTTGCAGTGAGCCAAGATGGCGCCACCGCACTCCAGCCTGGGCGACAGAGCAAGACTCTGTCTCAAAAAAAACAAAAAGCAGAATGAATTGGCCAGTGAGGTGGCTCATGCCTGTAAACTCTGCACCTTGGGAAGCTGTGGCGGGAGGATCACTTGAGCCCAGGAGGTTGAGGCTGCAGTGAGCTGAGTTTGCGCCACTGCACTCCAGCTGGGGTGACAGAGCTAGACCCTGTCTCAAAAAAAGAAAGAACGAATTTTGAGCTTCCTTTCCTCAGCTCTCCATGTCGGGAGACGTGGTCTAAATGTTCTAGAACTCTCTTCCTTCTCTCCTGCGTAAGTGTCAAGTGTGTGCCTGCAGGCTTTTCTCTCCCTGGTTCCTGCTCTTTCTTGTGGAAGGGCAGGTGACCCTGGGGGAGAGGGAAGCCTGCCGAAGGGTTTAGATGCTCAAGAGGCAATTCAGAGAGCTCCCGTTTCCCAGGCAGTGAATTGGGTTGTGGATCTTCCATGAAAATCTCCCACTGAGACTAACTCAAGTTCATTTTGGGAAAACAGCTCAAGCCTAGAGAAAGAATTGAAATCAGAAAAAGAGCAAAGACAGGCTCTTCAGCGTGAATTACAGCACGAGAAAGACACTTCCTCTCTACTCAGGACAGAGCTACAACAAGTGGAAGGACTGAAAAAGGTGAGGGGGGCCATCCTGGGAGAGGAGAGCCTCTGGCAGCCTCCAGAAGCCCCTAACATGCTCCGGGCAGGCTCCTCTCCCCGCACCCTTTGTGTGGGGGCCCGGCGGCTCCAGGGTGTGGGGAGGCTGTTAGGGAGCTCCTGTTTTAGGAGCATAAGACAAAGACAAATCATAAACCACTAAGCCTGCTGGCAGCTCAGGTAGAGGCGAGTGCCATGCAGAGAATAAAGCAGAACAGTGTCCTCACCTGTGTGCAAGGGGCCTGGGGAGGGAGCGACTGGTGAGCAGAGGCTCCAGTGAGTTATGCCCTGCAAAGCACCTCTTGGGTGGAGACTGCAGGAGCAGACAGGAGTGTGTGGAGCCAAGGGGAGGCCTCAGGCAGTAGGCAGGAGGAAGCCCTTCATGGGCCCTGGGAGCCAGGGGAAGGAACGTGGGTTTTATTTTAGCACAGTGGGAAGCTGGTGGAGGGACAGGATCCGTTTCGTTTGCAGATGGTCATTGGCTCCTGTGTGGAGAGTGGGTGGTAGGTTCGCAGGAGAGGAGGAGGAACCAGTAAACATCTCCTGCCACATGCCAGCCTCACCTCAGCCACTGTGCCCAGGGTCAGCTGACCCCAGCCCTCCACTTCCCCCACATCACCTCAGTTCCTTGGAGGCCCCTCTCACTTGGAGGCATGGCCTGGATGCTGTGGGCTTCAGAGGGCGAGAGAAGTGGGGTCCAGCAGGCCTTCACCGTCTGGCTGTGGAACTGGACCTCCCAGGAAACTCCGAGGCCGTATGGAACATTTGCCCTGATGTAAAATCATCGGCTGTTTTCCCAGAGGGGGGAGGCTCTGCGATCCTGGATGGAGCTGACTGCAGCCTGGGCCACTGCTGGGGGCTGCTCCCACGGGGGGATGGCGTGCTCTCTTCTCAGGCCCCTGCGCTGCCGAGCGCTGCAGCAAAACAGCCCAAAGCAGGCTCCCCCTCGGCACCTTCCCAGGAGGGGCCTTCAGGGCCGGGGTGGCTTCTGGACCTGGATTTTGTTGCATCGAACATGGTAATGGACACACTGCACGATTCCAGTGAGTCAGGAAAGGCCCTTTGATTTCCACTGGAAAGTGCCTGGAGTTGTTGGGGAAGGGAGGGCTTCCTCAAGAGCCAGGTCAGGCTTGGAGAGTGGAAGGGAGGAAGTGGAAGGCAGGAGAGGACTTTCTTAGAAAGTCCCGCCTCATCACGGGGCACACCTCCTTTATTCTGCTTCAGAATGCTTCCGTCAAAAGATTCCAATTACACAAGTACAGCCCGCCCCAGCAACAGGAACAAAACAATGTCCGATAGCCCCAGTTAAGCCACAGCGTGCTTTGTGCTTTGCGAGCCTGTGCACAGAAGCAGAAGCTACGGCACAGGGTGTGCAGGGAGGCACCCCGCCACTCGGGCCCAAGCTCCACCGCTGCTCCCCGTGGTCCCAGAAACCCCAGTTACTTTCTGGGTCTCCATCCTGGCCTTACCAGACTGGCTCAAGGCGCTCTGGCCCCAGGTGTCAGTGCCGCTGCCCCCTGGGGAGCTCCCTCCGTGCAGGGCTCCTCACACGGTCCACCCAGCCCCCAAGTGGTCTAGCCATGAAATGAGGTCCCAGGTCACCGCCTTCATCATCCTTGACCAGTGCTTTCCAAAAAGCAGCTTTTTCAGAGTTGAACAGGAAACCACCTTTCAAACTAGTCTTTGCTGATGCAAGCTTCGTGTGATTTTGTGTACAGTTCTTCTATAGATTTTTTGAGATAGCAATCTGTTTTGTAAAATGTTTATCTTTTAAAAAGACGCTCAAATAGGCAAAGCCTCATTTGTCTATGATGGTAACTTTTTTTTTTTTTTTTGAGACAGAGTCTTGCTCTGTTGCCCAGGCTGGAGTGCAGTGGCGCGATCTCGGCTCACTGCATCCTCCGCCTCCCCAGTTCAAACGATTCTCCTGCCTCAGCCTCCCAAGTAGTTCGGATTACAGGCATGTGCCACCATGCCCTGCTAATTTTTGTATTTTTACTAAAGGAGGGGTTTCGCCATGTTGGCCAGGCTGGTCTTGAATGCCTGACCTCAGGTGATCCGCCCACCTCAGCCTCCCAGTGCTGGGATTACAGGTGTAAGCCACTGCGCCCAGCCGAGGGTAACTAATGTGGCTGATGAATGTAACTATCCTGTCCCATGTCTCTGTCCCCAGCTGCAGAGCCCTCGTAGACTGCTTGCCTTCGAGCTGCCCAGTGTCAAGAGTAAGCTAGCAAGAATCTTGAATGACATTAATACAGGACTGCATTTTGCTCTTTTTTTGGTTTTGTTTTGTTTGAGATGGAGTCTCGCTCTGTCGCCCAGGCTGGAGTGCAATAGCACGATCTCAGCTCACTGCAACCTCCGCCTTCCAGGTTCAAGCAATTCTCCTGCCTCAGCCTCCCAAGTAGCTGGGATTACAGGTGCCAGCCACCACACCCAGCTAATTTCTGTATTTTTAGTGGAGACAGGGTTGCACCATGTTGGCCGGGTTGGCCTCAAACTCCTGACCTCAGGTGATCCACCTGCCTTGGCCTCCCAAAGTGCTGGAAGTACAGGCATAAGCCACTGCGCCTGGCCACCTTTTGCTCTTGAAAAACATTCTGATCTGCTTGTTGCTCTGGTTGCTAAATCTTTTTTTTTTTAAAAAAAAAAAAAGCCGGCTCGGTGGCTCACGCCTGTAATCCCAGCACTGTGGGAAGCTGAGGCAGGCAGATCACAAGGTCAGGAGTTTGAGACCATCCTGGCCAACGTGGTGAAACCCCGTCTCTACTGAAAATACAAAAATTAGCAGGGCATGGTGGCGGGCACCTGTAGTCCCAGCTACTTGGGAGGCTGAGGCAGGAGAATCGCTTGAACCCAGAAGGCAGAGGTTGCAGTGAGCCAAGATCGTGCCACTACACTCCAGCCTGGCAACAGAGCAAGACTGTGTCTCAAAAAAAAAAAAAAAAAGGACCGTGTAATCCTCTGTCCAGCATCTGGTTGGTTTGTTCATTTTAGGAGTTGCGGGAGCTTCAGGACGAGAAGGCAGAGCTACAGAAGATCTGCGAGGAGCAGGAACAAGCCCTCCAGGAAATGGGCCTGCACCTCAGCCAGTAAGAACCCCACTCGCCTCGTCTGTCGCTGCAGGCACACCAGGCTACCCACCACATCCCTCAGGCCCCAAACCTACCTCCTTCTGGCGAACGGAGGGTGGGCCATTTAGGAGCCCAGTCCGCTGTTCACGGATGAGCTCTCAGGACGTCCGGCCTCAGAGGGGCCCAGCACTGATCTCTGCTAACCACATGGGATGTCAGTCAGCTCTTAGTTAATTCATGAAGCACGTTCATTCCTAGTGACCAGGACACTCCTATTCCTTAGCTTCATATCCAGGGCCTGAGGGAACAGATGGGCAATGAGAGGACCGCTTGGTCAGCCTACAGTCAGGCCAGAGGGAGCGGGGCTGGTTTGGGAACGGAAGCCTGGCACGGTAGAGGTGCACTCACCCGCCTTGCGCAGCACAGCCCCCTTCCTTTTGGGGAACTGGCCACTGCATCCGCCAGAATCTGTCTCTGCTGCAGGCGCTGATGGGGTGCAGACCCTGGTAGTTCTGCTCCCCTCTGACTTGACAGCTCTCCTCCTTGGTGTCCCAGTCTAGACACGTTGCTGTGGACGCCTGGGCCTTGGGGTGGATCACGCTGCGGACCGTGGAACTTGTCCATCTGTTGATGAGTCTGCATTTTCAACACAGTGGGTAGCTTTTCTCCTCGAGTCAGGGCTCGTGGTTGCGAGTAACAGAAATCCAGCTCAAAGTGGCTTAAGCAAAAGAAGCCATCAGGAATCGGTCTCTGTCTCCTACCTCTGCTATCCTGCCTGCCTCACAGGTGGGTCTGGACCCTGCAGGAGCAAAACAGCACTCAGCAAGGCCATCTGTCAGAGGAACAAAGTCCCTCTTCTTTCTGTATAGCTGCCAGGATCACCCGAGATTAACTGCTCCTGGGTTACCCATGCCTGATATAAGCACCATGACCAAGGAGATGGGGCTCACGACCTCAGCACAGCCTGATCCACACCAGAAATTTGTAGAGTCTAGTACTATTAAGAAAATAGGCTGGGTGCGGTGGCTCACGCCTGTAATCCCAGTACTTTGGGAGACTGAGGTGGGCAGATCACCTGAGGTCAGGAGTTCGAGACCAGCCTGGCCAACATAGTGAAGCCCTGTCTCTACTAAAAATAAAAAAATTAGCCAGGCATGGTGGCAGGCGCCTGTCATCCCAGCTACTCAGGAGGCTGAGGCAGCAGCATCGCTTGAACCCGGGAGGCAGAGGTGCAGTGAGCCGAGACTGCACCACTGCACTCCAGCCCGGGCAACAAAAGTGAGAATCCGTCTCAAAAAAAAAAAAAAAAAAAAAAAAAACAAAAGCTGGTCAAGGAATCTGGTGTCTCTGGTGGGAATGCGGTCTGCCCACTCCCAGATGCAGGTGCTGGCCACTCGCCATCTCTCCTGTGCCCCTTACCTTTCTAGACTAGCCCATGGCCGCTGCTCCCTCCCCTCCCACCCTCCGCCCTGCCTGCCACCCACTCAGCTGAGTGCCCTGCGCTGCTCTCGTCTGGCCTGTCAACTTGCCATGCTCTGGCCCCTGTTCCTCCCCAACCCCCAGGGAGCTCCTTGAGGGACGCAAGGCCCAGTGTCTGTCCCCATGCTCAGAGCGTAGGCCAGCTGTGAGGGCATCCCAAGAGCACTTACCAGAAGCAGACGTGCAACAGAGCTGGCGTGGAGCTGGCCTCTGGGGTTTGCAGCCAGTGTTTTCCTCTTTACATTGGATGGACAGCAAGGCAGTGTCACAGGTCCCCTCCTAGTGGACCATAGACCTCGAAACTGTGGATGGTCTCTGATCTTTAAAATGTTATCATTGTGGCCAGGTGTGGTGGCTCACGCCTGTAATCCCAGCGCTTTGGTAGGCTGAGGCGGGTGGATCACCTGAGGTTGGGAGTTCGAGACCAGCCTGACCAACGTGGAGAAACCCCATCTCTACTAAAAATATAAAATTAGCCAGGCATGGTGGAGTGCACCTGTAATCCCAGCTACTCAGGAGGCTGAGGCAGGAGAATCGCTTGAACCTGGGAGGCAGAGGTTGCGGTGAGCCGAGATCGCGCCATTGCACTCCAGCCTGGGCGACAAGAGTGAAACTCCACCTCAAAAACAAAAAAATGTACTGTTGCACTTTGTGGCCGCCTGGCACTACCAGCTAACCTAGCTTCCGAATCCCAGTGTGAGCTGCCTGGCCACCGTTCCATCCCAGCGAGTGGTGGGTGTCACAGCATCAGGTGTATGCAAACCCAGACAGGACTACCTGAGGAGCTGCTTTTGTGCTCGCTCCCCTCCTCCCTTCTTCCTCTTGCAAGCCTATACCGGATGACAGAGATGGCAAAGCCACTTCGCAGACCCTACATTAGCTACAGCAACAGTTTCCAGTTTCATTATCTTGGGAACATCTGGATTCTTCCTAAATTGTGTTTCCCAGAGTTCTTGTATGTTCAGTTTGCCATTTTGACCTGGCTTCCCAAGGTCTGTCCATCTGTGCAGCCTCTTCTCATCCTGTCAGTCTGCTGGCCTATTTCCTGTTTCTGCAGCCTGACCGGGAAGGGAAGGAGCTGCCTCCCAATCTTTAGTAAAAGCCACAAGGATTTTTCTAAATGCCCTGATGCTGTTTTCTAATCCCTCCCTTAGAATTCTGTCTAGCCTGTGTTTCCCAGAGACCTGCCATTTTGTCACGTAGATTAGTCTAATCTGATGATAGTTCAGACTGATCTCAGTTTTTAAGAAAGGCTCAGGCCAGGCTGGGCATGGGGGCTCACGCCTGTAATCCCAGCACTTTGGGAGGCCAAGGCAGGTGGATCACTTGAGGTCGGGAGTTCAAGACCAGCCAGGCCAATATGGTAAAACCCCATCTCTAGTAAAAGTACAAGAAAATAAGCTGGGCCTGGTGTCGGGCGCCTGTCATCCCAGCTACTTGGGAAGCTGAGGCAGGAGAATTGCTTGAGCCCAGGAAGCAGAGGTTGCAGTGAGCCCAGATCACACCACTGCACTCCAGCCTGGCCGACGCAGCGAGACTCCATTTAAAAAAAAAAAAAAAAAAAGGCTCAGGCCTATAATCCCAGCACTTTGGGAGGCTGAGGCAGCTGGATCAATTGAGGTCAGGAGTTCAAGACCAGCCTGGGCAACATGGCAAAACCCCACCTCTAGAAGAAATACAAAATTAGCCAGGCGTGATAGCACCCACCTGTAGTCCCAGCTACTTGGGAGACTGAAGTGGGAGGATCACTTGAGCCCAGGAGGTCAAGGCTGCAGTGAGCCATGACTGCACCACTGCATTCCAACCTGGGCAATATAGCAAGATCCTGTCTCAAAAAAAAAAAGGATCAGACTATTTCCCTCAATTGCACAAACTGCTTCATTTTATTTGGTTTAGTTCTGCCAATTTAGACCATGTTCAGTCCTGTCTCTTACATAAACAAAGGAATTGTTCTGACATTAACAAGAATGGAGCAAGAACAAATGGCTGTGCCCTCTGAGCCTGCCCCTTCCAGACAGCAGGCAGCAGAATGGAGGCCGGGGAGAAGCCTGCCGACAGGTTCCTGCTGGGGAGAGCGGTAGAGACTAGAGCAGAACAGGGCCAGGTCTTGGACTTCTGGCGTCAGGCCATCCTCTCGCATCAGCCTCCCTCAAAGGCTTTTTGAGCCCCTGCAGGCTAAGCAGTGTGTTCTTGTGCCAGATGCAGTCCCAGGCTCAGCCTCAGCCCTCAGCAGACAGGAGCCAGTGTGATGAGGCGACTCTGGGATTGTACAGAGGCAGAAGGCATTTTAACAACTCATGTTCTGGGTCTCCTCACAAGTCCGGTATCCTCACAAAGCTAGTCATGAGAGCCAGCTGTGTTAGGGATTCACAGCCTCACTCTCTCTCACTGCTATGAAATGGCCTTTTTTTCCCCTTAGGTCCAAGCTGAAGATGGAAGATATAAAAGAAGTGAACCAGGCACTGAAGGTACTGGCTTGCTAAGAACCACTTCTTCGCTGTCAGCTTGCGCTGATTGCCTGTGTGCTCGTACGTTTAAGTATCCCGAGTCAGGTGAGAGTGTGTGGTTGAGGCAGTGGTGGTGATGACATATTTACAGAGAAGCCAAACGCTGCTCAGAAATGTGTCCCTCGGCTGAGGGCAATGCTGACAGGTGGCAGGGCCAAAGCTGAACCTAGGTCTTCTGACTCCAGTTCTTCTGCCATCAGCTGTGCTTTGAAAATAGGCCTGATGGGTATTCCTAAAGGGGGAAGCAGCTGGCAGAGAGGAGAGACCCGCGGATATCTTTAAACAGTGAAAAACAGGCCCTTCTGTTGAAGTGAGGGGCCAGAGGCCAGCCAGCCCCACTGCAGTGCCCTGTGCCATTGCTAGGGACCACTCAAGCCAAGCCCTGAGTTGGGCCAGGTTTCCGCACCCTTGTGGGGAGGGCAGAATGACACATTCCACTGAAGAGCAGGGGCCTGCAGGTGGCCTGGTGCGGGCGCAGGTGCCAGGCTGAGCTGCAGGGCGGAGAGCGTGGGATAGGAGGCAGACATTCGGGGGCACAGCAGCCTGGCCTTCAAGACGGCCTTGCCTGCAGGAGCACCCCGCTTCGGCCTCAGCTGTGCCGTGGCAGCAATGCAAAAGCAGTCCCTTTGCACACTGTTCCACGTGGTGCAGAGCAGGGACCCGAAAGTCTCTGGGCATCTAACTTCCAAGTGCCAGGTCCAGGGGCAGCAACTAACAGTAGCCTGGACTTCTAGGTAGTATCCGTTTCACAGCATCGGAGGGAGGAGAGGAATCAGAACAGGACTCTAGAGCCCTAGAGCTCTTTGATGTCAGGATCAACGTCCTGGGCACACACTGGCAGCCCCAAGGGTATGTGAGTCTAGCTTAATCTGTGAGATCTATTTGGCAGCGGGAAGATCATGTCCAGCAGATGCTAACAGGCCAGAAAAGTACCTCATGCCTTTGACTTCTCTGGAACACCCCAGTCCCTAAGCCCGAATAAATCACAGGTGCTGCTTCGCCCCGAGAAAGCCCTCCCAGGGGCCACCTTTCAAAGCCTCAGCCACCTCCCCTGTGGAATGGAGTCCATCTGCTCCCCAGGGCTGTTCAAGAATCAGAGCTTTGGCCCGCATGGAGAAGGGCTTCCTCAGGCCTGTGGGACGCAGTGCCCGCTGTCCATCACCTTCTGTCTCTCCACAAGGATCAGCATCAGCGAGTGTCTTAGTCTCACTCAGATTTGGCCCTTCTCCCGCGCCTGCCAGTTCAGCCAGTGTCTCAGGCAGGGTCTAGGGTTGTAGGCACCAGAAGCGCACTCTGCTTACTTCAGCCAAAGGGAACTGATTGAAAGTGGGAGTGTGCCTGAGTAAGCGGATGCCGGAGACGGCCTTGAGGCCCCAGGGCAGCCTGCAGAGGCCAAGAGGTGGAGCACGGAGCTAGGATGCAGAAATCCCGGCTGCGGCCAGACCGGGAAGGGCCCCTTGATGACAGTCCTGTGAGGCCACATCTGATGGAAAAACAGTGCCTCACTAGGAAACAGGTGCTGTGAGGGACAATGGATGCAGCCAGAACACAGCTGCCCACTCACCAGGGCTTGGACACAAAGTGGATTCTAGGATGTCCTTTCCTCTTCAGGGCCACGCCTGGCTGAAAGATGACGAAGCGACACACTGTAGGCAGTGCGAGAAGGAGTTCTCCATTTCCCGGAGAAAGGTACGTGGGGGCTCCACCCACCCTCCCAGTGCCCTGAGTCATTGCCCACTGAGATTCCCTTCCTCTGGCTCCAGAAGCCCACATCAGACCAGGCTCACTGCCCTGTGACTGTGCTCACTGGTTGGCAGATGGGCAGCCCCGCCTCTCCTGTTTGCCTGTGCAGATGGCTTTCCATCCTGGCACCCTCTTTCTGGGAAGCCTTGGCCAGTCACAGGCCCCTGGTCTCCAGCACATCCTTTCAGTGATTGACAGTGATTTTTGGGGAGATGGGGCTCCTTATGTACAGAGCTGCTCTAGGGGACGGTCACTGAAAATTCTCTGTGTGCGGCAGGAACAAAATCTGGCCCAACTTAGGCAAACAATCTATGAGGAACCTACAGGGCAGCAGGTCACCAAAAATCACTAGTTATCTAGGCAGGGTGCTTGCCCCTGCCCTTAGGTTCTGGAAACGAGGTCCTAGGCTCACCCTTGGGTCTAGGGTTGACTGGGCCTTATTAACAGTCTCACCAAGACCAGCTGGGTAGGGGAAGAGTTGGGTATAAGAGCAAAACTGAGAGCTAAAGGAAACACTGCCAGCGCCACCCCCCCTTTCTGCCACAGCCACCTGACCCCCTCCCCACCCCAAGTTTCAGGCAGTGCCTCGCAGTAAGCTCAGAGCTAGAAACCACATCCTGAGGCTGCCTTTGACATCACGTGTCTACAAGGCCTGGCTGTCCCCATCTGTGGAGTCACAGAAGCAGAGGCTGCACAGGCACCCAGGGAACCTGTTTAGAAAGGGAAAGACCCACTCCCACCCCCTTGGAATGCAGCAAAGAGAACGAACCAGACTCTTCCCATAACATGGACTGGCAGCTCACTGGCTTAGTGATGAAGTACAGCAAAAGTAAACTTTTTGTCTTAAAAAGACCCTTAGGCCAGGCATGGTGGTTCATGGCTGTAATCCTAGCACTTTGGGAGGCCGAGGCGGGTGGATAATGAGGTCAGGAGTTCAAGACCAGTCTGGCCAAGATGGTGAAAATCTACTAAAAAAAAAAAAAAAACCAGGCACGGTGGCAGGCACCTGTAATCCAGCACTTTGGGAGGCCGAGGCGGGTGGATAATGAGGTCAGGAGTTCAAGACCAGTCTGGCCAAGATGGTGAAACCCCATCTCTACTAAAAAAAATACAAAAACTAACCAGGCACGGTGGCAGGCACCTGTAATCCCAGCTACTTGGGAGGCTGAGGCAGGAGAATCGCTTGAACCCGGGTGGCAGGAGATTGCACCACTGCACCCCAGCCTGGGCGACAGAGACTCAAAAAAAAAAAAAAAAAGCCAGGTACGGTGGCTCGCGCCTGTAATCCCAGCACTTTGGGAGGCAGAAGAGGGCGGATCACAAGGTCAGGAGATCGAGACCATCCTGGCTAACACGGTGAAACCCCATCTCTACTAAAAATACAAAAAAAAAAAATTAGCCAGGGGTAGTGGCGGGCGCCTGTAGACCCAGCTACTGCACCAGAATGGCGTGAACCTGGGAGGCGGAGCTTGCAGTGAGCTGAGATTGCGCCACTGCACTCCAGCCTGGGCGACAGCGAGACTCCGTCTCGAAAAATAAAAAAAGACCCTTGTTTGCACACAGCCCCTCACCACTCCATGGAAACATAAGAACCCATTCCAAACAAATTATGCGCTTCTGGGTTAGGAAGCAGGGAGGGTGTGCGGATGGCTTTTCCCTGGGTGTCCTGTGACTGCCTTCTTCCCGTCCTCTAGCACCACTGCCGGAACTGTGGCCACATATTCTGCAACACCTGCTCCAGCAATGAGCTGGCCCTGCCCTCCTATCCCAAGCCAGTGCGAGTGTGCGACAGCTGCCACACCCTGCTCCTGCAGCGCTGCTCCTCCACAGCCTCCTGAACGTCCATCCTCAGCAGCACAGCCTCACGGACAGTGCCAAACCCTGTGGGTCTCCAGGGGCCAACCAGGGGCTTGGGAAATGTGTTCTTTCCCAAGAGAATCAAAGGAAAGAATCTGATTTCTTGCCCGGCCACTGGCACTCCAGAAGACAGTGTGCCAGAACCGGCAGCTCTCACCTTTCTGTGATTTCGTTCGGAATTAACTCCTCTGGATGGAAACTTCCATCTTACTTGGTCACATCACGGCTCTGGTTCAGATACTACTTCATGATTTTGCTACTATCATTTTTCACTTTTCAAAGAATTTAACCTGTTTTACAGCAGTTCAGTTCTGCTAGTGAGTAGTTTTCCTGTCCTACCTCCCTTCTAAAAACCTGATTTATGCACACCATTTGACACCCACGGAGTCTGTCAGTGTGCCTTCTCTGCTTCAGTCAAGAGATCTGCCATTTCATGCCCTTGTGACCACCTATCACTGGCCCTGCAATAAAATCATTTATTTTTCACTCTGGCGCATGCAGAAGCTTGTGTCAGCTTCCAAAGAGCCCACCGCACCGGAGGAGGCCTCAGAGCGCCCCTCGTGCCCGAGCCCAGTGTGAGCGAGAGGCTGCTGGTGCTGCCCCAGAGCCTGCAGGGCTGTGCCTGGTGAGCCAAGGGCAGTTTGCAGGGTCAGCCTGCCGTCAACAGGCAGAGGTGATGACCCCAAGCCTGTCACCAAAGTGCAAGAGAAGTTCAGGACATAGTTGGGAGTTGACAGGTTAAGACGGAGACACCTGTGGAAAGGCACTAGCCAGGCAACCATTTTTCACATTTCAAATGCAGTGCTAGGACTGGCTTCCAGTCTCTCCCTCGGAGGCCCTCACCCCCAAAGAGCCAGTGGCCTGGGGCTTTCTTCCAGTAGAGACAACAGCATTGTCAAGTCCAGACAGCCAACAGTCAAGTCTCCCAGGCCTCATTCTTCTCCACCTTCTATACATACACCTTGTCCACCACCCTACCCTCCCTTCCCACAGGCCCCCTACCCTCACCAAATCCAGGCCTCAGGATCCCACCCCCTCCTTTGGGCTCTTCCCATGAAGCAGGCTCCCCCACGACCTTGTCAGCCCTGGTAGATGCTTGCATGGCACCCTCAACTGAGATTCCTCCTCTGCTCCTCCCTCCCTCAAACCGCTCTAAAGATGGAAAAGATGAGGCTGGGCACGATGGCTCATGCCTGTAATCCCAGCACTTTGGGAGGTCGAGGCAGGCGGATCACGAGGTCAGGAGATCGAGACCATCCCGGCTAACGTGGTGAAACCCCGTCTCTACTAAAAATACAAAAAATTAGCCGGGTGTGGTGGCGGGCGCCTGTAGTCCCAGCTACTGGGGAGGCTGAGGCAGGAGAATGGCGTGAACCCAGGAGGTGGAGCTGGCAGTGAGCCGAGATATTGCCACTGCACTCCAGCCTGAGCGACAGAGCGAGACTCTGTCTCAAAAAAACAAAAAAAGATGGAAAAGATGGGAGCTTGGGCAAGGCTCAAGGATTCACCCTCCATCCTATAGAGCTTAGGACTGTGTGGCCAGACTTCAAGACGAGGTCTGCCCTGCTCCAAAGCCATGTCCTAGCAGGTTTCCAACCCTGTTAGGCAAGCATATTGGCAGCCCTCCCCTTCCCTCACCCCTCACCGTACCAGCTGCCATCTCATACAGGGCCAAACTTTCAGAAAAATACTGCCTATCACTCACTACCCCTAACTGGCATATATGACATCTGTGCCTTTTCAATACACCCAGTTTGGACCCCTAACTTGCTGGGCAGCCTTAGGCAAGTCAGTTCACTTGAGTCTTAGCTCTCATCTGCACGCAGAAAAGCAGAATAATCCATCCCTCCCCTACTTCAAGTCTGTTCTGACAGCTCAGTATAAAAACATGCAGGAGGTTCCCACCTCTGTGCCTGACACTTGGGTATAAATTTCAAGTGTTTAAGTGAAATTTTCAAAGTTGGCAATATTTGGTCAAGATAAACTTCCCTACTCAGAAATTGAAGCATATTCCAAGCCCTAACTTTGGAATCTCCAGTCCCTGGTCTGGTACCATACCACCTTTACCCAGCCTGAGAAATGAAGGATAGATGTTTTTTTTTTTTTTTAGAAGCCTTCCCCACAGTCCCCCCCCCCCCCCCCCCCCCCCCCCCCCCCCCCCCCCCCCCCCCCCCCCCCCCCCCCCCCCCCCCCCCCCAAGTGGGAAAGGGAGGGGGAAGATAGATGTTTTAAGGAAGCACTTCCCAAGTCAACTGAGGTAGGGGTGAGTGGTCAGGATTTTGTTTAAAATGCAGATTCCAACTGACAAGGTCAGGAGGTTAAGTCACTGCAAACAAGCTATGGAGCACAAGATTCCAAAGAACCATAATGCTTCTAGACTTGACAGGAATTTCGCTCATTGCCCAGACTAGAGTGCAATGGCGCGATCTTGGCTCACTGCAACCTCTGCCTCTTGGGTTCAAGCAATTCTCCCGTGCCTCAGTAGCTGGTATTACAGGTGTGCACCACCCTGCCCAACTAATTTTTGTATTTTTTAGTAGAGACGGTTTCACCATGTTGGCCAGGCTGGTCTCGAACTCCTGACCTCAGGTGATCCACCCACCTCAGCCTCCCTGCCCTGGACTAGCCATATGGCTCTGGATTTAGTTTAACCTTACTCCAAGTTTCTAGTTCTAGTCCCTTCTCTAACAGGGCAAGCTTTATCCCTAAATGTACCACAGTTAACTAAAGGACCCAGAGAAGGAACCCTCAATACTGGGCCTCAGTACCAAACTATTAACGCAAGATCTCAAGGGCAGTAACCAGGCTTAGCACACAGCTCAACTCTCAATGCTGCCTCCCCCGACAACTGCTGTTCTCTAAACCTGCCAAAGACAAAACCAACAATACACATTCCAGACCCTTTCCTCTGCTAGTGTCCAGTCCTGGTAGGGCAAGCAAGGTAGGATCTGCAAAGCCCTCCCCTCCATGTCTCCTGCATGCACTGCTCCTGTGGACAGATGGTGAGAAATGACCGATACTAAGCCACTCTGTCCACCCGACCTAGCCCTACCCCAACAACAAACTCAAGAAAAGCTTGTGTAATCACAGACAAGGGAAAGCTTATCCACTTTGCTTTAAAAGGCACAAGCCTATGTGACAGCCTAGCTCTGACGGTACCTTCTAATTTCATTATCAGGGACTTGAATCTAATGGGATGAGAGTAGCGGCAGTTCCCACACTGCAGCGCCCTTGAGCATCTACTGAAGGAACCCCGGGAGCATGCTTTTCAGGACTGCTTTTGTAATACCCAACCTTGTAGTAACACGAATAGACTCTCCCTTAGATGCTTAACCTTGTTTTTAATATGAATACTCTCCCTTAGCTGAGAAAACCAGACCAACTCCATTTGGCTCCTTCATTTACAAGATACCAAGGGCTCCTTACCCACCCCCCTTCCCTCAAGTACTTAACTTGTGCAAGCTCTCAATGTATCAAAGAGTGCAATTAACTGATAAGGTGCTGAGGCAAGTGATGTCCACAGTTCCCAGCAATTTACTCAGAGATGGTACCATAAAGCCCCCACCTTTGTCAAGGGGGTAACGCCCAGAACCCCCTCACCTATCACTTTGTGATGAATTTAAAGCTCCTGCACCTGGAACTGTTTTCCTGTAACCATCTGTCTTTGTCTGTTTTCTTCTGTAAGATGGCTGCAGCTGGAATCCCCCTCCTCTCTAAACCAAAGTATAAAAGAAAATCTAGCCCCTTCTTCGAGGCCGAGATACCTTCGAGCGTTAGCCGTCTCTCAGTCACCGGCTAGTAAAGGACTCCTGAATTCGTCTCAAAGTGTGGCATTTCTAACTTGCTCGGGTACAACACTTTAAAGCAGCTTGAATACTTCCTAGCATCCTGTTGGAGTTCCGAACTACCAAAACGGGGTATATTTAAGAGTTCATTTAAACTTGTCATGTTAGTTCTCAATCACTACCTATCATTCTACCTTAGGAGATTTACATGGAATTTTGCTTCCAAGTGGAATTGATTTTTAGGCATGAGCCAAAAATATAAAAGTTCAAAACTTCAATTTGAAACCATCTGTGAAAGCTGGGCACAGTGGCTCAAGCCTATAATCCCAGCACTTTGGGAGGCCAAGGTAGGCAGATCACAAGGTCAGGATTTGGAGACCAGCCTAGCCAACATTGTGAAACCCCGTGTCTATTAAAAATACAAAAAAATTAGCCTGGAGTGGTGGCGGGCGCCTGTTAACCCCAGCTACTTGGGAGGCTGAGGCAGGAGAAACCCACAAGGTGGAGGCTCAGCCCGCGAGGTGGAGGTTGCAGGTGAGCCGAGATCACACCACTGCAATCCAGCCTGAGACAAGAGTAAGACTCCGCCTCAAAAAAAATAAAAAACCACCTATGAGCTAGAAGAAACCCATATTCATCATACCTCCCTTGCCTCTGGCACCTTCCCAGCCAAGCATGAAGGCCTCAGACACACAGGCCATGCAGTGATGGCACTGGTGCCTCGCCCTTTGCTTTGTACAAGTGCTTAACGAGTTACAGGCAGTTCAGATCAGGTCCTGTGCAGCCAAATGACATACAGCCCTTCCACCAGGGCCCCGAAGACAAGTTTACCTTCAGTTGCACTGGAGGGAAGTCTGAAGACATCTACACAACAGCCTCAACTGCCAAGCCAGAGATGTGGCCCTAGGCCCCAGGTGGGCACAGAGCACCAAGACTCAGTCCACATGACACTGAAGCACAGACAAGACAGAGTGCAGTTTTTAAAAGGAGGATTTATTTGACAAGTTTCACTTAGCGCAATATACCTAAAAGGAAATCACAATACAATGAAAGATTTAAATCAAGGCCTCAGAATTTCATACGAACACCAAGACCAAAATCCTAAGTATTGGTATTGCGTCTCAAATTTTTCCCATTAACTTAAAAAAAAAAAAAGCTTAAACTTACGTGCCTTACAGGTTATTAAATGAAACTAGAATTAACAAACATGCCAAAATGTTTCACTTTTAATAGTAGACACAGCTCCTATATTGTTTTACAAAAAAATAAAAGCATGTCTTTCAACATGCATCCAAACAGTGTTCAATGTAACGTGGCAAAGGGCAACATTTAACATAATTCAACTGCTTTTACCTAAATACGCTTACTGCTTAAGTACATCCTATAACTAACTTGAGAAAAGCTGGAACTTAAGTTTAACAGTTATAGTTTACTCAGCTTCACTGTTATATCCTAGATGAGTATTGTATTCAAAAATACTGGGCCTTAAGTCTTCAAAACAATCCTGATTTCCACTTAGAGTAAGCATAAATCACAAGCTTGTATTGCAAAAACTGTTAAACTGAAGTTTTGTTTTTTCTTAAAAAAAAAAAAAAAAAAAGTTGACCAAGAGTCAGTGATCAGGATGGATCAATTACATTCCCCATCCACCACTCATACTGGACATGCTAGACATCCCTCCCATTCCGTTCACGCCCATAGATGCACGGTTTCCACTACTGTAGTAGCTGCTGTTCACTGCTCCTTGGTTACCTGCAAAGAGATCAATTTGACAAGTTAGGAGTAATGTCAGACTACCAGTCAAATAAAATATAGTATTCTAAGAAAAAGTTTAAAAAGTATACGAGTACAAATGGCTGCTGTCCAAGTGGCGAGACGCATGTTTGGGAAAGGGGAATCCCGACTCCAAACAAGCCTCAATTAACCCCTTTTCTCTGCAGTACCAACTTGCCAGACTCTTGTGCTACCATTTTAACGGATTCTTCAGGATCAACATGAAAAATTAAGTTTAAAGGAAAACTAGTGTTTTTCAAAAATTGCAAAATTACTTCGTGTTTTTAAAGCTAAACAAGGCATTTTAAAAAAAAATTTACCATAAACATTCACAATGTGTCCCTCGAATGGCATTTGAGAAAAGGGAGCACAGGGGAAGTCTCTTGCTTTTCCTATTCATGGTGGGCAGGAAGTGAGACAACCAAGCTGGACTAAAGGCAACTCACTGTGCCCAAATGGCAGCCTCCATGGAGTTAAGTCAGAGCCATTGACTGCTATAGAAAGTATTACAACATATCAGTATTTGCTATTGGGAATTTATATTTTTTGAGAAAATATTTACCTATGCAATGTTTGATTGAAAATCACTGGAGTTTTCCTGTAAAACTTGGTCTGCAAAAGGATTTTGTAGGGTAAGACTATAATACCAAAATCACCATTCTTTAGACCAATTGAAAAAAAATAAATAAAACCAATCCTAGGTTAACTAACTAATAAATACGGTCCTGAACCCAACCACCATTCTACTATTTCAAATTCTCCCTCCATCTAAAATTGACTTAATGCTAACCAAAAGACAAAAAAGTCAACAACTTTATTTAATGTTTTAACAAATGGAGGCAGATATTTTCTGGCTCGACAGTATTCCAAAGCTGCAATGACTAGTTTTTAATTCAAAGAACACTTCCCCCTCCCAATGTTTCTGAAAATTAGCCAGTAAAAAGTTACATTTGGATTGAAAGCATACATTTAATAACCCAATTTCACCAAGAAGGAGCCTGCATCTTCCCAACTAAAGAAACCTGCCTAAAACTTATTCTAAGGATATTAAAAAAAAAAAAGCTTACCGTATCCACTCATGCTGCTCTGGCCACCATAGCCGCCTCCATAACCACCACTCAGCTGCTGGCTGGCTGGACCCCCATAACTGGACTGGTTTGCTGTTAAGTTAAGAAAATATTAGAACCCTGTTCCTTATGTAATGTGGTACCTGGTGGTACCGGGCTTGTAATTCTATATCTATGATTTTCCAGTCTTGATCTTATATTACTATAACCCTCTGCCTCCTTCTGCCTACTGTCTATAACCAGGCTATCCTTCTACCCATCATTGAGCTAGTCAAATATTTATAAACCAAAGTGCTAACGGTATATACATCAGCAGGACTAAAATCCATGATTCCATAAGTAAGAGGCATTTTATGAAGATCTCATGAAACTGCCTGACTGGATTTAGTGGGGTCCCCCCTTAGTTTGATACATCAAAGGCATGTCAATACACCTAATTATGCCCACATCTTAATCCTGTTTTGCTATTTCAGATTTAAAATTTATACTTAGAAAATTTAAGTAGTTTCACTCCGTAGTCCCCTCCCCCAAGAGTACTTAAATCTAATTTGAATTATCTATCCTAAGGAACTTCATAACTCACAAGGATTTAAGTATGCCAGATACAAAATTCAAATATCAAGAAACTGCTTTCTTTGCCTAAGTTTGTTATGCTAAACTTATTAAATAAATAGATTAACTTAACTTATAATTGACTTATACAGATATAAACGTTTTGGTTTTTAAAAAAACTAACGATATTTACACAAGCCCATGCCTCCCATCATTTGGCTACCATAAGCACCACCGCTTGCTCCTGCTGTAGAATTCAAGAAGAGTTCTACATATCTGTGTTCTGAAATGAGAGAAAAGGCATACAAGGTTAGCTTAAAAAAAAGACACTAAAGTGATATTTACACAAACCCATGCCTCCTAGCATTTGGCTACCGTAAGCACCACCGCTTGCTCCTGCTGTAGAATTCAAGAAGAGTTCTACATATCTGTGTTCTGAAATGAGAAAAAAAAAAGTTTGGAAATGTTTGTTGGTGAAACAAAACAGGATAAGCACTTTTATTAAGTTTTAAACAAGCAGATCTGTGAACTTCAAATACTTTGGCAAAGAAAATCCTAGCTACTTCTCTTAGGTGTTCTACTTTTAACTCCAAAATCTAGCCTTTACATATTCATCTATATTGTCAATTAAGGATACACACTTCAAGATGTGCATATCACAAATCCGTAATACTAATTTTTAAAACCCAAACCTTCAACACACTGCCCCCCCATCCCCCAAGAATTAATCTTTATTACTGGAGAGGAAACTTCTCATACATCCTTATTTTTCCATTTCTCTATTGTAAATGTTAGTCACACAATCACCTGTTAAGAGCCCACAAATGCTCAATCACACTTACGCATATTTGCTTTGTCTTTTGACATAGCTGCCACAGCATCTTCATGAGTTGCAAACTCGACATCCGCTTCACCAGTTACTCTGCCATCAGGACCAATTTCAATGTGTACTCTCACAGGATTGAGCGGTGAAAAAAACTACAACACAAGGCATTTCAAAGAATTAAACCAACTTTCTAATGTTACAAAATAAAACTAAAATTTCTAACGTAGTGCTCACATTTATAGAATAAGGCTCAGACTTTTACTGCCATACTGAAATATTGACTTGTGAGTTCATCTTACACTTACATTATAAATGTCATTCTCAGTAGCTCTGTAAGGTAATCCACGCATGTGTACACAGTGTCCTGTTGTGCTCTGGAAAGTAGAGCCACCATCCCCGTATCTGTGATCAGACATTCCTGAAAAACAGTAATTGAGGTCTAGATGGACAAGAGTGTAAGCATCCTTCAACTGAGAAATTCAATTCTTACCTTACCTCTTCCAAATCTATCTGACCCAAATCCATAGCCATCATTATAGCCATTGTAATCGTCATAGCCTCCATAGCCTGAAAGACAAAGTACAATCAATCAAACAGAACACCTAGAAAAAGGAACAGATTACTTGCTGAACCTTGCGAATCCTCACGTACCTCCACCATAAGCACCACGCCTCATCCTCTCAAAGCCAGCTCCTCTGCCAATGCTGTTATACCCTCTGCCAGCCCCAGGTCTGTCATAGGGACCTGGCCGCTGCATGGCCATAAGCTTTCGTGGTGGATCATAGTGAGTTCTAACTTCAGCTCTACTGCTCTTAAAGATTTCAATATACCTAAAGCATTGTTCATAAGGAAGGGGTAGGGAGGGGAGAGAAAACATTAGTTCATTTTATACAGGTATTTAGTTATACAAGAAAACAATCTAGTCATAGCCATGAAACTGACATATTTAAAGCCAGATTTCTTATATTTGCATAGGCAATGACCAGAAATTCACTCAATAAATAGTAAGACAATGTAAACTTCATAGAAAAAAAAAAAAAAAACTCACTCCTCTGAGGCAGAGCCCAACCTTAGGGGTAGAGAGGAGTACTGTAAATAAATGTTCAGGAGGGAAATAATTCCACTCAACTTTCAACATTTCAAGTCTTAAATCCATTGGCAGCATGTATAGCAAGTGGGCTAAAAAGCCAGCCTCCACCAACAGTCTAGCCCACACTACACATTTCCTTTCGCCAATAAATACCCCAGCCTATGCTTTTAGTAAGAATCAGCATAGGTAAGCGCATGCTTCAATGAAAAATAGTCACAAGCAAAGAGAATAAAACCTTTTGTGACAATTTCTTGAAAGCTATGCTTATTAATACTATGCAGAATATTTATATACAGCAAGAAAAAGTTTGTTGCATTTCAACTTTAAAAACAAGATCAGAAAGTATCACATTTTCTTATGGTAATATTAATTTACTCTAGGTGGGTGTTATTACAGCTAAAGCCAGGTTTGCATTAATTTTTTAAAGCCATAGTCTCTCAACTCTACTGATTGGGGTTAATAAGACTCACAGAATTGTCAAGTAGACCAATTAACTAGGGACAAATTTTAAACCTGAAATTTAGTTTGCGTGTAACATGGGACTGACACAGGAAAAGTTTGGAAATCATGGCAAAACATCAATTACCTAGGACTACAAAACGTTAATTTCTTATTTTAAGCAGAGAGAATATGGATTTAATTGTTTACCATAAGAAAAGTGACATATCCAACCAACCATCCATCCCCACCTGTGCCCTATTCTTTCCTTGTGTTTCTTTAGAGCCTTTTCAGCTATTTCCTGTGAAGCAAACTGCACGAAGGCCTCCCCCGTACTCCTCCCCTGGAAGTCCACCGGCAATGTTATCCCATTTGGCACGATTTCCAACCCTTCAACCCAAGGACAAATAACCCCAGTAGGGGGGCAATATTAACATCACAAGCCCAGAAATGATTCTTCTTATAGCTTTAAATAAACCAGAATTTTTAACTTTAGGTGAATGGTATGCTTTCAACAAGTACTCTTTAAATATGCATTGCAATAATATGAAGTTCCATTATTATAAAGTATAACTATTCTTAACACACCCATGGTACAGTATATATTAAAAAAAAAGAAACTTGCTGAACACAGGATGCATTAAGAATTCAACAACTTAAGAACACATATCTATGCAGCTTAATGTTGAGAATTATACAATTCAATTAAGTTTTAAGCATTAAATAACAGTTTTACTAAATTCAAAACACCTTTTACCTCATTTTATATTTCAATGCTTTAAGTTATTGGAACTTCAAGTTTTTAAAAAGGTATACATTTAAAACATTTCATATAAAAACTGAAACATTAAATTATAATTGACAAACACAATCTAAACTTTCAACAAAACTGATCTACACAGCACAATCATGCATGCTTATGCTCTAACAGTAGTTATGATTCACTTCTGGAAATTCCGTCTATGAAAAATCCTTTCCGTGGATACATTCCCAAGCTTACAAAAAGGACTTAAAGCACTTTCCTAGAAAATATGAAATTATGTTCATATTTAACGTTGACAGATAGCATTCAATTATCACCAATTTAGAGTAAAAACAAAACAGACTTGATTTTTAAAATTCTGACATTAGGACTTGATACATACATAAATTTTTAACATACTACACTAAACCATGAAAGGATTTCTTGCTTCCAGTGTATCACATCATAAATATTAATATTTAAAATATACGATATCTTATCTAACATTGTTAAACATGCAATCTTATCAGCTCTTCAGCATAAAAACATTCAAATACTTTAGGCCCAGGAACAATTTCAAAACACTTGTTATTTCAGATACTGAGACTACAAGCATTCAAACTACTCTCACTACATCTGATTTTCAGTAAGTTTATACCACACAGGTTAAAAACCAAGTCTTTCATAAACCGACTTTTGCATTGAAGAGAATTAGACCATCAGATGTTTCTGGTCACACGACCCAATGTGTCTCTTGCAACACAGACACCTGCCATAATTTACAACAACCTAATTCATCGCACTAATCTGCTGGTAAAGGGATCTTACCTTTAACTTGAGGCACTTAGCTGGACACCAACCAATGTGGGGAAAGCAGTTAAGCTGTTGAGGGCAATCCTCAATGAAAGATCTACTCTGAACTATAATACTAAATATAGGCAAAGTTAACATTTTGGAAGTACATCATTTCCACCTTTAAGATGGGCTTAAATTATTTGAAGGTCTCTAGGAAGAAAACATTAATTCATTGGCAATTTACAACCTATTGAAATACCTAAGCTACTCAACTTTAAGATCTATTACATCACCTTGCCAGAAGCTAGCCAGAACTCACTGCTCAGCAACAAACATGACTACATACCTGAGAAGAACTGAACAATTTCTTCCTTGCTACATCCAAAGGGAAGTCCTCTAAGCCGTACAAAGCCATCATTGGCCGTGTCAGGACTATTTGGACCAGTATGCTTCAACACCCAATCCATTTCAACGTTGTTTGACTTGAATACTGAAAGAGGTGCTTAGAATTAGTCACTTTTGGAAAATTAGATAACAAAGTTCAGACTTCCTGGGTCTTTAGATAAGCTAAGAAGAGCTGCCACAAACTCCCTTAGATGACCATTTCCATGCAGTCAAATACCTAAAATTCAGAAGGGGTAAGACCTCTATTATTTAATGCTTTATTTACTGTAACTAGGGCAATGTAAATCAAACCTTCAACATATCTGTGTCCCATAGTTTCTCTGTCTTTTTTCAGGGCCAATTTGACTTCATCTTCTGATTCAAGTTCAACAAAAGCCTCGCCACTTGGTCTGCCTTCTCTGGTGTAGATGAAACGAATACCTTGAGCCCCATTTTGAATTTTGCAGTCTGGAAAGAAAACAACCGTTAATACAGAATTTAAAACCTAAAACCACCTCTGGGTGACAGATGAAATGTCTATTCCATGTCCCCACTACAAATTACATAACTTGTGAAGCCTATATATAATGACCACGATATTACCAACTCCTAGAACTCCAATACAATAAAAAAAAAAACCTCATTCCCAAGGTGATGTATTTCCAACCCATCAACAACATACAATATTCAAAGCAGTTTCAGAATGAATTTATCTCGTAAGTCCTTGCTACTCATGTCTACATCACACATCTTTTATCAATTTCTCAGAACATTATCAAGCCTGGACTTTGTGACTTTACGGCAGACATACTTCGTTGCGAGCTGTTTTGGTCTGGCGCATTTGTCAGTTTCACCTTACCAGCAGCCACATTACGGTTTCTCATTCAAATCCAAATTACAGCCCCAATACTCACTCACCTGAAAGGGGATCAGTGTTATCAAGCTAAAACGCTCCAAGTTGCACAGCTGAAGCCAAACCCAGTGTTGCCCCCTGCAAGGAGGCTTCCAGCATACTTGGTTCTTGTTTTACAGGTCGCTTTCCGTTACCAATGCTAAATTCAGATAGTAAGTCAATACTACAAACGTCTTGCCAAAAGCTGTTAATTTCATCCAAATAGAATTTTAATCAGTCTAGTTTCTTTTTCCCAGTCTAATAATGGGAACAAGGACATTCTGATAGAAAATATTCAGGAAACCTATGTACTGCAAAAAAACTTCCCTGGGCTTCAGTGTCTTCAACTGTATAGTGAGCCAGATTAAGAACTAGATGAGTAAACACTCTTCAATTGTCAAATCTTGATTAGGAAAACTGAAATTAAGACGTGACATTTTAACTTTCCGAAGAATGCTCCTTTTCAAGGAAACACCAAAACTGGAAACAAGAGGTTACACTTCAAGATATTGCAAAACATTACTATTATTTGTCTAATAACTCGGAGATTTTCTCAAGATTGAGGAGGAAATCCCACCTATGCCAATTTCTCCTTTCGAAAAGACACCCGGGCCAGGCGCGGTGGCTCACGCCTGTAATCCCAGCATTTTGGGAAACCGAAGTGGGCGGATCACTTGAGGTCAGATGTTCGAGACCAGCCCGGCCAACATGGTGAAACCCCGTCTCTACTAAAAATACAAAAATTAGCCGGGCGTGGCGGTGCGCGCCTCTAGTCCCAGACACTCGGGAGGCTGAGGCAGGAGAATCGCTTGAACCCATGAGGCGGAGGTTGTAGTGAACCGAGATCGCGCCACTGCACTCCAGCTTGGGTGACAGAGACTCCAACTCAAAAGAAAAAGAAAGACACCCATAAAAGAAAAAGCTGGTGTTCAAAGATAGGTAAAGAAAACAAAGTCTGCCAGATCTGCCGCACTCCCCCAAGGGCGAGGAGGACGGGCGGGGCTTTCGAAATTTCCATTGCGTAATAGCGGCCGGCCGGGCGCGAGCTGCACAGCGCCGAGTGTAGTCGCCCGCGCCTCGCTAGGGGGCGCCCCGGGTCCCGCCCGGCCCGCCCCGCCCCAGCCCGGCTGCCCGCCAGCGCGCCCGCCCCGGCCTCGAACTCGAACTCCCGCGTCCTAGTTTTAACTCACCAGAAAAAAACCTCTGCACTTCATCGGCCGAGCAAGACCAGGGCAAGCCCCGGACCTTCACCACGAATCCCTCTCCACCTTCGGTGCCCAACATCATCGTCTCTTACGCGGTCCGGCGTCGAAACAAACTGCAAAGCGGGGAGGAGGACCAGACCTGAGAGCGCCAATTAAGCTGTCCTCCGCCTCTGAGGCGCCCCCGGGCCCGCACCGCCCCGCCACGGAGCAAAAACCGGGCGGATGCACCCACCCCGGCGACCCCAACACCTCCTCGTCCGGCGACCGGACCCCCAAAGCTGTCCTGAGCAACAGCTGTCGGCGCCCCGAACCGTGGGGGCCCGGGCCGAGAGCCAGCGTAGAGGAAAAGAAATGGCGGCGGCCGCTTCCGCTCCGCCTCCTCCGACTTCTCACACAATAGAGTCGGCGCGGCCTGCAGGCCTCAGCGGCGGTGCCGAGATTCAGCGAACCATTCGCGGCTTTCGATAGCAGCCCGCAGCTCGCCAAGGTCCCCGTGACCCTCCCAGAGATATGGGGACAAACAATCGTCGCAAAAACGGTACCCACCGTGGTCGCTGAACTGCAAGCGAAGACCCACCACGACTCACCTAGACACACGACTTCTGCGTGGCTAAGACGAAATGGCCAGCGGGCGCCTGCGCAACCTAAATAAGGCCCTTTGTGCGCGCTCTGCGCACGCGCAGCCAGCTGTGCGCACCGCCCCGTTGCGTCACAAAGCGCTCTGGCGCATGCGTAGTTTCAATAGCCAGCGCACCTCCCGCCGGCGGATTATTACGCGCTTGGGTTTTGGGCTCAGCACCCCCACCCATAAACCCGCCGGGCTTTTTGTTGCGCCTGCGCCTTCCCGCGAATATTGAACTTGGGAGTCTTAGCGGTTTATAATTGTTTCATGCGCATGCGTCTTCCCTGAAACCGTTCTCTAGCCTTACCCGCCAGTGTGGGGGAGGGGAATGGCGGCCGCCCGTTCCCTATGGGACTGTATAGAGTCCCGAGCTCTGGGTTGTGATGAGGTGGGCGTCTTTCTACCCCTTGTCCCCAGGCTCTTACTGGCGCGCTCCTGGCCGACCTGAAAGGAGGGGCGCGGCCTTCAGGCGTTCCCACTCCCCGCGCCGCCTGTCTTCCCTTTATCCCCAAACCGGCCGAAGCCGGTCAGCCGCAGATTGTCGAGCGTCCTGGGAGCTGCGGGGATGCGGACGTCCGGCGCCCGAAGCCACCCGGATGGCGCCTGGGGCACGTCCCAGCCATGTGTGCCTCCGCTCCCCCTTACCTGCCGTCGTCGGGCCTAGGGCCCCGGTTGGCGCGAGGTTCCCGTGCCTGTGGCTCGCGCCTGTACCCACCTTTGCCTAACGAACTCGCACCCTGTGTACCCCTTGACCCGCCTAACGGTCGGCAGGCCTTGAATGCCCTGGGGCCCTGGCACGAGGAGGGATCGCGAGCGCGGGCTCCACGGGTGCGCGCCGGCCTCTGTGCTCGGTAGGTTACCGCTGAATCTCCCAGAGCAGAATTGGTAAGAGTGCGTCCATTCACCAGGCGTAGACGCTGCATTCGAGGAGGCCCCCGGGTCACCCCGTGTGCACACATGCTGCGAGATGACTAATGTTCGTGGTTTCTAGCAGCACTGCCCAAAACCTAAGATGCCGTAGCCTCCCAGGCCTCCCCATGTCTGATTTGGCTGCCTTCCTCCCCCCAGCTCTAGTGGACACAGACAATACACAAATTAACAATAAGGTAGTGCTGGACCCTGCCACAGGGCTACGTTAGCTAGTGCAGGCCTGAGTGCCACCCTGGGAAGATGCGGACAAGGCATGTTTCCAACCCCAGTGCCACAGAGTCCGAATCCAGTTTTGACAGGCTTGAGAAAAGTAGAGAGGACATCAAGAGAAAGACAGCCCAGAGCTAAGCAGGGCCTGATCTTCAAAGGCCACTTAGGCCTTGGCAAGGGTGTTAACCCCGAGAGAAGGCTTCGGCAGGTGATCAGCAGGGGAGCCATAAACCCTGTGTGAAGGAAGACTCTTGCTGGATGTGAGGGGGATGCAGATGGAGCAGGCAGGGTGAATGACGGTACCTGCCATGCCCTCTACTACAAACGGAACTAGAAGCACACACCTGTGATACCATTTCAGAAGGCACTTTGGCTGAGGTAATCAAGATTATAGGTGTGAGCCACTGCGCCCGGCCAATGTCTTGGTATACTTCTTATCTTTTACACAGCTCTTTATTAAGGCCGTTAGCCCTTAGGATAGTTGCCGCAAACATTCTTCTCAGTTTGCTTACCTTTTAATTATTTTTGTGGTTTTGTGGTGGTATTTTTTGTTTGTTTTACAGACAATGTTTTGTTCCATGCAGTGACACAATCATAGCTCACAGCAGCCTTGAACTCCCGGGCTCAAGCCATCCACCAAGCTCAGCCGCCTGAGTAGCTGGGACTAAAGGCACTTTCAACCAGGCCCGATTAATTTTTTTTTTTGTAGTGATGGGGGTCTCACTACGTTGCCCAGGCTAGTCTTGAATTCCTGGCGTCAAGCAATTCCCCCACCTTGGCCTCTCAAAGCACTGGGATTATTCTACGTGTGAGCCATGATGCTCGGCCCTGATTTATGATTGCCTTTTTTTTTTTTTAAAGACAGGGTCTCACTTCGTCACTCAGGTTGGAGTGCAGGTATGTGACCTCAGCTCACTGCAACCTCCACCTCCTGGGTTCAAGCAATTCTTGTGCCTCAGTCTCCCAGATTGCTGGGATATGCCAGGTGCAATGGATCACACTTGTAATCCCAGCACTTTGGGAGGCTGAGGTGGGTGGATCACTTGATGTCAGGAGTTTGAGACAGCTTGGCCAACATGGTGAAACCCTGTCTCTACTAAAAATACAAAAATTAGCCGGGCCTGGTGGCGGGCGCTTGTAATCCCAGCTACTTGGGAGGCTGAGGCAGGAGAATCACTTGAGCCCAGGATGTGGAGGTTGCAGTGAGCAGAGATCCCGCCACTGTACTCCAGCCTGGGCAACAGAGGGAGATTCCATTGCAAAAAAAAAAAAAAAAAAAAAAAAAAAGGAAAAAAATACCAAATAGCTGTGATTACAGGCATGCACCATCACGCCCAGCTAATTTTTGTATTTTTAGTAGAGATGGGGTTTCACCATGTTGGCCAGGTTGGTCTGGAACTCCAAACCTCAAGTGATCCATCCACCTTAGCCTCCCAAAGTGCTGGGATTACAGGTGTGAGCCACTACTGCACCCGGCCTATGATTGCTTTTTTTTTTTTTTTTTTAAGACAGAGTCTCACTCTATCACCCAGGCTGGAGTGCAGTGGCGCGATCTCGGCTCACTGCAAGCTCCACCTCCCGGGTTCACGCCATTCCCCTGCCTCAGCCTCTCCGAGTAGCTGGGACTACAGGCGCCCGCCACCACGCCCGGCTAATTTTTTTGTATTTTTAGTAGAGACGGGGTTTCACCGTGGTCTCGATCTCCTGACCTCGTGATCCGCCCGCCTCGGCCTCCCAAAGTGCTGGGATTACAAGCGTGAGCCACCGCGCCCGGCCTGTGATTGCTTTTTAATATTTGGACGTATAGAAGTTTTAAATTTATTGATGTCAAAGCCATGGATATGTTCCTTTGAGGTTTAAGTTTAGACAGCCTTTTCCCATCCAGAGATTGAGCACATACTTGTTATCTTTGGTACCATTTGTAAGACACATTTTGTACAGCTTAGCCTCAATAAGATAGGAATGTGTTTTATTTATTTTCTTCTGCTTTTTTAAAAATTTGTATTTATTTATTTATTTTAGATGGAGTCCTGCTCTGTCACCCAGGCTGGAATGCAATGGCAGGATCTCGGCTCACTGCAACCTCCACCTCCCGGATTCAAGCGATTCTCCTACCTCAGCCTCCAGAGTAGCTGGGATTACAGGCGCCTGCCACCACGCCCAGCTAATTTTTGTGTTTTTAGTAGAGACGGGGTTTTGCCATGTTGACCTCAGGTGATCCACCCACCTCAGCCTCCCAAATTGCTGGGATTACAGGCATGAGCCACCGCACCTGGCCAGGAATGTGTTTTAAAACCAGTGATATCAGCTGGGCGTGGTGGCTCACCCTGTAATCCTAGCTCTCTGGGAGGCCATGGTGGGCTGATCACTTGAAGTCAAGAGTTCCAGACTAACCTGGCCAACACAGTGAAACCCCGTCTCTACTAAATTATCACATCTCATCCTTTTGGCAAAGATCAAGTGTAGGAAAAAAGATAAATTAACCAGGTGCGGTGGCATACATCTGTAATCCCAGCTACACAGGAGTCTGAGGTGGGAGGATGGCTTGAACCCCGGAGACAGAGGTTGCAGTGAGCCAAGATCACACCACTGCACTGCAGCCTAGGTGACAGAGTGAGACTCTGCCTCAAAGAAAAGAAAATAAATGCAATCATAAATAACACGGCTGGGCGTGGTGGCTCACGCCTGTAATCCCAGCACTTTGGGAGGCCAAGGCGGGCAGATCACAAGGTCAGCAGATCAAGACCATCCTGGGTAACACAGTGAAACCCCGTCTCTACTAAAAATACAAAAATTAGCCGGCCGTGGTGGCGGGCGCCTATAGTCCCAGCTACTCCGGAGGTTGAGGCAGGAGAGTGGCGTGAACCTGAGAGGCGGAGCTTGCAGTGAGCCGAGATCGCGCCATTGCACTCCAGCCTGGGTGACAAAGTGATACTCCGTCTCAAAAAAAAAAAAAAGTAATAATAATAATGATATGTCGCCCAGGCTGGAGTGCAGTGGCATGATCTCGGCTCACTGCAACCTCCCCCACCCAGGCTCAGGTGATCCTCCTGCCTCAGCCTCCCAACGAGTAGCTGGGACTATAGGCACATGCCACCACGCCAGGCTAATTTTTTTATTTGTAGTAGAGATAGGTTGGCCAGGCTGGTCTGGAACTCCTGAACTCAGGTGATCTGACTGCCTCGGCCTCCCAAAGTGCTGGGATTACAGGCATGAGCCACCATGCCAGGCCAGAATTTGTTCATAGTAGTACAGAAAATAATGGTGGGACTTAAAATTGATGATATTTTAGATTTGATGGAAACTGTTATACTCCAATTATTTTGTGTGAAGACATGTTACAGCCATTAAAATTTTTTTTTTTTTTTTTTTTTTTTTTTTTTTTTTTGAGACGGAGTCTCGCTCTGTCGCCCAGGCTGGAGTGCAGTGGCGCAATCTCGGCTCACTGCAAGCTCCGCCTCCCGGGTTCACGCCATTCTCCTGCCTCAGCCTCTCCGAGTAGCTGGGACTACAGGCGCCCGCCACTACGCCCGGCTAATTTTTTTTTTTGTATTTTTAGTAGAGACGGGGTTTCACTCTGGTCTCGATCTCCTGACCTCGTGATCCGCCCGCCTCGGCCTCCCAAAGTGCTGGGATTACAAGCGTGAGCCACCGCGCCCGGCCCAGCCATTAAAATTATATTTTCATGGATTTCTTAATAACGTGAAGTAGACTGGGCGAAGTGGCTTACGCGTGTAATTCCAGCACTTTGGGAGGCCAAGGCAGGTGGATCACCTGACATCAAGAGTTGGAGACCAGCCTGGCCAACATGGTGAAACCCCGTCTCTACTAAAAAAATACAAAAATTAGCCAGGCACGGTGGCACTTGCCTATAATCCCAGCTACTTGGAGGCTGAGGCAGGAGAATCACTTGAACCTGGGAGATGGAGGTTGCAGTGAGACTAGATCACGCCATTGCACTCGAGCCTCGGTGACAGAACAACTCTGTCTCAAAACAAAACAAAACAATAAAACGGAACCCTGAGATTTGCAAAAGAAAATATGCAGATGACCGGGCTCACACCTGTAATCCTAGCACTTTGGGAGGCCAAGGCGGGTGGATTACCTGAGGTCGGGAGTTCAAGACCAGCCTGACCAACATAGAGAAACCCTGTCTCTACTAAAAATACAAAAATTAGTCAGGCGTGCTGTCAGGTGCCTGTAATCCCAGCTACTTGGGAGGCTGAGGCAGGAGAATCGCTTGAACCTGGGAGGTGGCGGTCGTGGTGAGCTGAAATCTTGCCATTGCACTCCAGCCTGGGCAACAAGAGAAAAACTCCTTCTCAAAAAAAAAAAAAAAAAAAAAGCTGAGCGTAGTGGCTCACACCTACAATCCCAGCACTTTAGGAGGCCGAGGTGGGCGGATCACCTGAGGTGGGAAGTTCAAGACCAGCCTGACCAACATGAAGAAACCCTATATCTACTAAAAATACAAAATTAGCCAGGCATGGTGGCTCATGCCTGTAATCCCAGCTACTTGGGAGGCTGAGGCAAGATAATCGCTTGAACCCGGGAGGCAGAGGTTCTGTTGAGCCGAGATCGCACCATTGCACTCCAGCCTGGGCAACAAGAGCGAAATTCTGTCTCAAAAAAATAAATAAATAAAAGAAAAAGAAAAAGAAAATACGCAAATGATCCATAGGCTTGAGAAGTGTCCCTTTGAGTGGTAACCAAAGAAATGCAAATTAAATAAAATAACGCAAAGCCTTTGCAACTAATTTTCAAATTAATGATCATTTAAAAGAGTAATTAAGAGAGCTGGAAAGGATGCAGGGAGATGCCATCAAGGTACATTGTGGTTGGAGTGTAAATTGGTACACCCTCTCGCTCAGGGCTATTTGCAGTATAAATGCATACATTTCGGCTGGACGTGGGGGCTCACGCCTGTAATCCCAGCACTTTGGAGGGCCGAGGTGGGCAGATCACGAGGTCAAGAGATTGAGATCATCCTGGTCAACATGGTGAAACCCCGTCTCTACTAAAAGTACAAAAAATTAGCTGGGCGTGGTGACGGGCGTCTGTAGTCCCAGCTACTCGGGAGGCTGAGGCAGGAGAATGGCGTGAACCTGCGAGGCGGAGCTTGCCGTGAGCCGACATCCTGCCACTGCACTCCAGCCTGGGCGACAGAGCGAGACTCCCTCTCAAAAAAAACAAAAACAAAAACACACACATTTCATTAAAACATACATTCCATTCCTACTTTTGCACTGATTTAATTACATGATTGTTCATGGCAGCATGAAATAGGGAAGCTTTAGAAAACAACTTAATGTCTAATGAAGTATGGAATAAATTGTGGTATGAGTGCATGGGGGTAGTGGGATGGGGAGGCTGTGAGGGGGAAGGAAATAAATCTTAGGTAACGTAATGGTTTGTTGCCTTCCAAAGGGCCACAGGACATAAAAAGATATATGTTACGGTATATCTATGTTATTAAAATGTCATGTGGTGGGAAACTAGGAAAAAAGATCTAGAAAGGATCTTTAAGACGGTGATCATGAAAAAAAAAGTTGAGAAAAAATGATCTAGGTTCCGTGTGGTGGCTCACGCCTATAATCCCAGTACTTTGGGATGCCAAGACAGGCACATCACCTGAGGTCAGGAGTTCAAGACCAGCCTGGGCAACATATTGAGGCCCCATCTCTACAAAAAGTTAAAAACATGCTGGGTGCAGTGGCTCACACCTGTAATCCTAGCACTTTGGGAGGCCGAGGCAGGCAAATTACCTGAGGTCGGGAGTTCAAGACCAGCCTGGCCAACATGGTGAAACCCCACCTCTATTAAAAATACAAAAAATTAGCCAGGTGCAGTGGCGTAGGCCTGTAATCCCAGCTACTCAGGAGGCTGAGGCAGGAGAATTGTTTGAACCCAAGAAGAGGACGTTGTGACGAGCCGAGATCATGCCACTGTACTCCAGCCTGGGCAACAAGAGCGAGACCTCAAAAAAAAATTTTTTTTTTAAATATTAGCCAGGCCTGGTGGCACATGCCTGTAGTTCCAGCTACTCAGGAGGCTGAGGTGGGAGGATCGCTTGAGCCCAGGAGGTGGAGGATGCAGTGAGCTGAGATCGCGCCCCTTAACTCCAACCTAGGCAAAGTGAGGAGACCCTCTCTCAAACAAACTTTAAATTTCTGAGTGATAAACAGCATCGGCCACCTCCGGGACATGCTCGGGTGGTGCACTGCAAGCTGCGGAGACTTAAGAAAAGGGCGTCTCGGTTAGAGCCTGGGTATGGGGTATCTCCCCCTCCCCCGCCACAGCCAGGCAGTGCGGTCCGCCCTCCCAGCTGGGATCCCCGCGTCTCTCGGGCCTTCGCTGGAGCCCCACTGTTGTGTTGAAGGAGACCGTCCTTCCGACGCCGAGTCCAGCTCCACAACCACGTAAACAAATTGTGGATTCAGACACCATGAGCGGCGGAAACAAAGGCGTCCCCAGTGTCCGGCCGTCGGCTGAGGAGAAGGGTCTGCCCGACGGCCACCTGGGGAGGGACCCGAGCACGTCCTCTCCGGTTCACGCCGCGCGCCTCCTTCAGGCCGACAACACAGGCGGCTGGTTTTGAACTTTCCGGTGCGAAACTCCCAAGGCTTCAGTCAGGTCACTCACTGTGTAAAGCCAAATCAAATATCTTTTTTGTTTTTTTGAGACGGAGTCTCGCTCTTGCTGCCCAGGCTCAGCTTCCCGAGTAGGTGGGATTCCCGCCCCACCACGCCCGGCTAATTTTTTTTTTTTTTTTTTTTTTTTTTTGAGACGGAGTCTTGCTCTGTCGCCAGGCTGGAGTGCAGTGGCGCGATCTCGGCTCACTGCAACCTCCAGCTCCTGTATTCAAGCGATTCTCCAGCCTCAGCCTCCAGAGTAGCTGGGACTACAGGCACCTGCCACCACGCCCAGCTAATTTTTTGTATTTTTAGTAGAGACGGGGTTTCACCATGTTGATCAGGATGATCTCAATCTCTTGACCTCATGATCCACCTGCCTCAGCCTCCCAAAGTGCTAGGATTACAGGCGTGAGGCACCGTGCCCAGTTAATTTTTGTATTTTTAGTAGAGATAGGGTTTCACCATGTTGGTCAGGCTGGTGTTGAACTCCTGACATCAGGTAATCCGCCCGCCTCAGCCTCCCGAAGTGTTGGGATTACAGGCGTGAGCCACCACGCCCCGCCTTTTTGTCTGTTTGTTTGTTTTGAGACAGTCTCACTTTATCGCCCAAGCTGGAGTGCAGTGGCGCGATCTCGGCTCACTGCAAGTTCCACCTCCCGGGTTCACGCCATTCTCCTGCCTCAGCCTCCTGAATAGCTGGGACTACAGGCACCTGCCACCACGCCCGGATAATTATTTTTGGATTTTTAGTAGAGACGGGGTTTCACTGTGTCAGCCAGGATGGTATCCATCTCCTGACCTTGTGATCCACCTGCCTTGGCCTCCCAAAGTGCTGAGATTACAGGCGTGAGCCACCACGCCCAGCCGCTCCTTACATTTTTGAGCCTTCATAATCTTTTTTCTCTTTTCTTTTTTCTTTCCTTTTTTCTGTCTTTCTTTCCTTTCTTCCTTTCTTTCCTTCCTTGTTTTTCTTTTCTTTCTACCTTTCTTTTCTCATTCTTTCTTTCTCTCTCTTTCTTTCCTTTTCTTTCCTTTTTTTTTTTTTTTAATCGAGTTTCGCTTTTGTTGCCCAGGCTGGAGTGCAATGGCGTGATCTTGGCTCACTGCAACCTCCGCCTCCCCAGTTCAAGTGATTCTCCTGCCTCAGCCTCCCAAGTAGCTGGGATTACAGGCATGTGCCACCATGCCCAGCTAATTTTGTAATTTTGTATTTTTTAGTAGAGATGGGGTTTCTACATGTTGGTCAGGCTGGTTTCCAATTACCGAACTCAGGTGATCTGCCCGCCTTGGCCTCCCAAAGTGCTGGGATTACAGGTGTGAGCCACCACACCTGGCCCGAGTCTTCATAATGTCATTCTCCATTTGGAAGGATGCTTGGCCCACTGCTTACTAGCTCTGCATTTGTGTCTTCATTTCACGCATTTGTCCATCCAGTGAATGTTCAAGTACATTCCATTTGCCTGGCCCTGGGATGATCAGAGGAGAAAAGATCCATTTCCTGGAGAAGCTTAGAATCCAGCAGGGAGATGAAGAAAAATGAGTAATTTTACAATCCAGTCCACAGCTACGAGTTTCAGCAAGCGCTATGCACTACAGTGAGAGCCCCTAATTGGGAGCTATTTGGGAGTTGGGGAGAGTTGCTGAGAAAGTGATGCGTAACCTGGGATTTGGCAGGTGATAGGGCCTGGTCAGGCAGAGGGAAGCAGGCTTTGAGGCTAAGAGGCCAAGGGCCTGGAGCAGCAGCCCCCAAGCTGGACAGGGAGGGAGCCGATTCTACTTGGAGGGCAACCACTGAAGGCTCAAGTGACACAATCCAATTCATGTCCTTTTTTTTTTTTTTTTTTTAAAGATGGGGCCTCATTCTGTTGCCCAGGCTAAGTGCAGTAGCATGATCATAGCTCACTGCAATTCAAACTCCTAGGCTCAAGCAATTCTCCTGGCTCAGCCTTCCAAGTAGCTGGGACTACAGACACGCACCACCACACCTGGTTAATTATTTTTATCTTTAAAAAAATTTGTTGTTTTGTTTTGTTTGAGACAGAGTCTCACTCTGTCACCCAGGCTGGAGTGCAGTGGTGCAATCTCGGTTCACTGCAAACTCCGCCTCCCAGGTTCAACCAAATCTCTGCCTCAGCCTCTTGAGTAGCTGAGATTACAGGCGCCCGCCACCATGCCTGGCTATTTTTTCTATATTTTTAGTGGAGACAGTGTTTCACTATCTTGGCCAGGTTGGTCTTGAACTCCTGACCTCATGATCCACCGGCCTCGGCCTCCCAAAGTGCTGGGATTACGGGTGTGAGCCACCATGCCCTGCCTGTCCAAAAAATAAAGTAAAAAGCCAGGGGCAGTGGCTCATGCCTGCAATATTAGCACTCTGGGAGGCCGAGGTGGGCAGATTGCCAAAGCTCAGTAGTTTGAGACCAGCCTGGGCAACACGGTGAAACTCTGTCCCTACTAAAACACAAAAATTAGCCAGGTGTGGCAGAGTGCACCTGTATTCCCAGCTACTCGGGAGAGTGAGGCAGAATTGTTTGAACCGGGGAGGCAGAGGTTGCAGTGAGCCGAGATCGGGCCACTGCGCTCCACACTCCAGCCTGGGTGACAGAGCGAGACTCCGTCTCTAAAATAAATAAATAAAATAAAATAAAAAACTAAGCAGTAAAACCATCCAGGCTTGGTAGTCACTGTGGTGCTTTCCTCAGGGTCCCTTCCCACAGGCGGCTGCTGAGGTCATTTTATCAGGCCCCCTGGGCTCACCTTTTGTTCCATCCCGCACAGGTGAGCAGTCTGGGCAGGCTTTGGCCAGCTTCGCGCAGGTGCCACTGCACAGACTCTCCCTTCAGAGCAGCGCCGGAGGACGGGGTCAGGAGTCAGTGCACAAATCCCTCCCGTCCTTGGGGCCGGGCAGCCACCGCGGCGGGGAGACCCCTCGCTAAGGAGGAGGTTGGTGTTGGCTCCACTCGCCGGGTCGCCCAGGGCCCTTCACTTCCGAATCAACTCCCCACAGCCGCTGCTTTCAGGAGAAGCCAAGCCAAGTCACATACGGCACGTGCACTGGATCAAAACAATACACGTTTCTACATGCGCCAGACGGTATGTTTAGTATTTAAAGAGCAGGGCTGAAAATGAAAGGTCCTTACCCGGCTTCCTTGCGGTTGTCTCACTGCTTCCCCGCGCCGGGGCAGCCCTCTCCGCGGTGCGCGGGAGCTCGGGGAGCGCGCGCCCCCTGCCGGCCGGCCGGAGCGGGGGGCGGGTTTCGCGCCCTCCGTGCCCTGGTAGAGCTTGGAATTGCTTTGCTTGTTCCCGTCCGAGGCTACTTTGAGGTTCTAAGTGACTCCCCGTTCCCGGGTGCCTCGCCTTCGAGAAGCCCAAAGCTTCTCCATCTCCAGCGCTGGATGAGGCTCCCCTAGTTTTCCTTCTGCCCAGATACCCTGTGCTCTCACACAGGTTGTGCTGCTGGCGGGGAACCGGGACTGCAGTTGTACGTGGCCTGGAGCTCACTTCCGCTCTCCCCCTCGCTGGACCTCTGACCGCAGGTCTCTGAGCCTGTTTCTTGGAGATTTGGGATAGCTGGGAGGCCCCATGACAGCGAGACGGTGAAGCTACCAGCAATGGGGTCTGGTTCTGATGTAGCCATTGACCCCAACTTGCACAGCTGAGCTTGCACGTTCCTCCTCTCCTCCCCAGCCCCTGCCCCCACTCCCAGCTGTGGCTGCCCCGTGTCCTCTCCGGACCACCCCGCACAGCTGTGGCTGCCCCGTGTCCTCTCCGGACCACCCCGCACAGCTGTGGCTGCCCCGTGTCCTCTCCAGACAACCCGGCACAGCTGTGGCTGCCCCGTGTCCTCTCCGGACCACCCCGCACAGCTGTGGCTGCCCCGTGTCCTCTCCGGACCACCCCCCACTCCCAGCTGTGGCTGCCCCATGTCCTCTCCGGACCACCCCGCACAGCTGTGGTTGCCCCGTGTCCTCTCCGGACCACCCCCCACAGCTGTGGCTGCCCCGTGTCCTCTGCGGACCACCCCGCACAGCTGTGGCTGCCCCGTGTCCTCTCCGGACCACCCCCCACAGCTGTGGCTGCCCTCCCAGCCTCCCTCTCACACCGCTCTGTGACTTTGTCCTGTGCTTGCTCCTGACTCATGGATTTCGCCTTATCTTTCATTTTTATTTTTTACTTTAATTTTATTTTATTTTTATTTTTTAAATTTTAATTAGAAAAAAATTTTTTTGAGACGGAGTTTCTCTTTTGTTGCCCAGGCTGGAGTGCAATGGCGCACTTTCAGCTCACAGCAACCTCTTCCTCCTGGGTTCAAGCGATTCTCCTGCCTCAGCCTCCCAAGTAGCTGGGATTCCAGGCATGTACCACCATGCCCGGCTAATTTTGTATTTTTAGTGGAGACAGAGTTTCTCCATGTTGATCAGGCTGGTCTCGAACTCCTGACCTCAGGTGAACCGCCCACCTCAGCCTCCCAAACTGCTAGGATTGCAGGCGTAAGCCACCACGCCTGGCCTCGCTTTATCTTTGATACTTGCCCAGGGCCAAAGGGAAGTCTTTTTTTTTTTTTTTTTTGAGACCGAGTCTCGCTCTGTCGCCCAGGCTGGAGTGCAGTGGCGCGATCTCGGCTCACTGCAAGCTCCGCCTCCCGGGTTCACGCCATTCTCCTGCCTCAGCCTCTCCAAGTAGCTGGGACTACAGGCGCCTGCCACCACGCCCGGCTAATTTTTTGTATTTTTAGTAGAGACAGGGTTTCACCGTGGTCTCGATCTCCTGACCTCGTGATCCGCCCGCCTCGGCCTCCCAAAGTGCTGGGATTACAAGCGTGAGCCACCGCGCCCGGCCAGGGAAGTCTTACATTAGTCAAACTCACCAGATTCAGTAAAAACTCAACTCTAAAATAATTATTTGAGACCGGTGCAGTGGCTCACGCCTATAATCCCAACAATTTGGAAGGCTCAGAGGTAGGGTTACTTGAGCCCAGGACCTCAAGACCAGCCAAAGGGGCCAGGCGCGGTGGCTCACGCCTGTAATCCCAGCACTTTGGGAGGCCCAGGCGGGTGGACCATGTGGTCAAGAGATCGAGACCATCCTGACCTACATGGGGAAACCCCGTCTCTACTAAAATACAAAAATTAGTGTGATGGCGCCCGCCTATAGTCCCAGCTACTCGGGAGGCTGAGGCAGGAGAATTGCCTGAACCCAGGAGGCGGAGATTGCAGTGAGCCAAGATTGCACCACTGCACTCTAGCCTGGGTGCCTCCTGGGTTCATGCCATTCTCCCGCCTCAGCCTCCCGAGTAGCTCCGACTACAGGCACCTGCCACCACGCTAATTTTTTGTATTTTTAGTAGAGACGGGGTTTCACCATGTTAGCCAGGATGGTCTCGATCTCCTGACCTCGTGAGCCACCGTGCCTGGCCAGCAAATTTATGGGTTCTTGTTATGGAGAATTGACCTAGGTTGATATTCATTCTGCCAGAGCCAGTGGAATTTGTAGTTCCTGAAAAGAGTTGTGTTATTTGGCAAAACCTGAACTGGGCATCACTTATCTTCATGTGCTTAGCCAAAGCCCTAGAAAAACTTTTTTGAGGCTATGTGCAGTCGCTCACGCCTGTAATCCCAGCACTTTGGGAGGCCGAGACAGGCAGATCACGAGGTCAGGAGTTCGAGAACAGCCTGGCCAAGATGGTGAAACCCCGTCTCTACTAAAAATAAAAAAAATTGGCCAGGCGTGGTGGCGGGCGCCTGTAATCCCAGCTACTCAGGAGGCTGAGGCAGAGAATTGCTTGAACCTGAGAGGCAGAGGTTGCAGTGAGCAGGCAGAGGAGACCCTAGAGCAATAATCCCTGGAAATAACAGGAATTTCAGGGACAAATCCAGACCCTCAAAAACTGTGAAATTGAGGGAGTCTGAGCAGAGATCTCCAAGGAACCAGGTACTATCTGTGTGCCAGGGTGAGAGGACAGAAAACGGACCAGGTCTGTCTCTGACAGGTTGAGCAGGTGGAGTGGGAAGGAGGGATCTGGAAGGCCAGGAGGGTGGAGGGAACTGCAGGGGTGGGTGATGGTGGGCGGGGCTGGGCTTTAGCTTCCTCCTCCCACTGCCCACCCCACCCTTAGGAGCCCTTTGTGAGGGGGAGGCCCCAGCTCTGTGATGTGGGCCTGGGGCCCAATAACTAGTCCCAGAGGGGATGCCCAGGGCTCAGCTGCATGAGGACAGCAGTGCAGTTGACATGGACATTCTCTTTCCTCTGGGCAGTGTTATTGGTACAGAGCTGTGTCCCAGCCCCATTCCCGAGATCATCCATTTCGTCCTCTTCGTTGTGTTTAGCCTGGTAATCCTGATCATCTTACGCCTCTACATTCCCAGGGAGCCGTCCTCAGTGCCTCCCAGAGAGGAGAACAGCGAGAATGTAAGGAGCCCTCAGCCCACACCCAGCAGAGAATGATTCTATTTTTCCTGCTCTCTTTTCCACTTTTCCACATCAACCAGAGGCGCTCCTGTGATGGGAAATCTCACCATCCCTCTAGGGACAGCAGGGCAGGCAGGGGTTGGAGTGCATAGGATTTCCATCCCAAGCTCCCAGACCATCTGTGGGGGTGCGCGGGAAGCGTCACAGCAAAAGCAAACCCCGGGACTCAGCAGCGAGGACCCGGTCATGAGAGGGGTGAGGTCTCTTTGGGAGGACAGGCCCTGAGCCCGGGCTCATCAGCCACCTTCCCACGCAGGTGCCTCAGGGCCCAGCCTCTGTGCGAGGTGCTCTGGCGGCTGTGCTGAGCCCCTGAGAGCCTCCCACCTGAGACTGGAGTCGCCTCTGGCCTCCTTGGAAGCAGAATCCTCCCTGCCAGCCCAGAGGCACCTGCAGACCCAAGTGTGTGTGTTTCCCAAGCAGCGGAACAGGGACTGAGGACGCCCAGGGCGGGCCTCACGTAGAAAACCCATCTGTGCTTTTCAAAGAAGGAAACCAGAAAAGGTTATTATGCACTTTAGAAACCAGTGAAAGAGAAGCACACAGGGCTCCGTGAGCTGGGCGGAGAAAGTGTGTCATTCACGAGCACTATGGGTCTGCAGCTGTGGGGACAAGAGACTGAGACCTGGCCCGCGCCCTCTTTCTTGTCTCTCAGGATCAAGCTGAAGAGAGGAAATGGATCAGAATTGGAAATAGATATATCACTTTGAAAGGTAAGGCTCTGAGGGTTCCAGAAGCCCCAGAGATGACAGCTTCACTTGTCCCTAGGAACAAGCACGAAGTCTCCTAGGAAGTCATCTGCAGAGGCCTGATGGGGAAGCTCCTGGTAGGGCAATTGGAACCCGGGATCCGTCTCCGATTCCCTGCTGGGATGAAGCCATGGGGTCCAGGGAGTGGGTGTTGCCCAGGAGGGGACCAGTGACCACCTGGATGTGCAGGAGGGGATGCAGGTCTATGTGGGCAGCTGTTTAACATGGCTGAGTCCTCTGAGACTGCCCCTGTCCTCTCCCCAGGAGGTGGCGGTGACCTTCATGATGGGGCGTGTCGGGAAGCACTTTGGAGATGACAAAGTGCTGCCCACCGGGCACCTGGCTATCATTCTTGGGGCCCTGTGGCCTTGTACAGGGATGCTGGGGCTCCAGGGTCTACTCCCCGATCCCGGGGTCTCCCCTAAGGGCACATGCACTCAGCCTCCTGTAAGTCCCAGTTCCCTCCCTCGCCGCCATAACCCATCTCCTGCTTTCCAGATTGCAGAATTCTCTTGAAAGAACTGGACAACCTTGAGGTCTACATTTCCGTGGCGAAAAAGTGAGGCTCTTCCCCTTCTCTCCCATGTCCTTCTTCCTACCAGGGCCTAGGATGCCACCTGGGGCTGATCTGGGAGGGGAGATCACAGCCGTGATGGCACTAAAGCCCTGGGCAGGGGTAGGCAGAGCTTTGTGAAGTCAGCAGGGGGGGCCCTGGAGGGGTGGGGGCCGCAGGTGTCCAGTGCTCCCGGCTGCAGCCTGTGCCTCCTGTCTCCTGCAGGTGCCTGAGGAAGCTCTTTAGGGAGGGCAGCTCCCATCACCTTCCACGCCAAGTCCGCCCAGGGCCAGTGTACAAACGAGCACCTGCTAGGAACCACCAGCCACGCGGGGGGCGTGGGAAAGCTTCTCCCACCAGCTTCCATGTGTCCCCACGGGCTCCCCCGGCTCCTCTGGCCTCCATGCCGACATCAGTCCCGAAGATCTCCGTGGAGTCCCTTGCTCCTCCATTGTCCCTGAGCTCCTCCAAGCCACCAGAGCCTCTGTGTCCCCTGAAGCACCCTTCACACCGGCCACCTGCGAGCACCCTATCACCAAACCCGACGACCTCCGCAGAATCCTTAGGGTATCCGTCATCCCTGAGCTCCTCCAAGTCACCAGAGCCTTTGCGTCCCCTGAAGCACCCTTCACACAAGCCACGTGGGCGTTCCCCTCCCCGACGACGGAATCCTGGCTGGGTGTCCTGGACCGACTCCACACAGGCTGATTCCGAAACGGATGCCATCATATGCCCAATGTGCAAGGCCCCTGAGCGCTCCTGTCTACACAGCTGGTGGGTGCCTTCTAGCCCTCGAGTGATCCGAGGCGTTGGTCGCCGCAGTGAACCCGACCTGGGCCTCTCCCGGAGGCAGGAGGCTGCGAGAGCCTGGTGCCACTGCACCTCCTCACAGTACCCATTCGAGCACCCTAATCTTCCCACCCACCTACCAAAGGCTTCCTTCTAGGGAGACGCCACATGCAGGCAGGTGGAGGCAGGGGCCCTGCTTTCCTCAGCCTGAACGTGCCAACGCTGCTGGACGCACAAGACACCAAAATCCCAGACACTCCCATGGACACCGCATATCCGACATCCACGAACAATTGGGAATCTCCTGAGGACAACTTGGAGGCACGTCCCCTCCCTGATCCGGGCACCCCACAGATGCTGGAAATGCGTGTTCTAATGGATTGGGAGGGACGGAGATGGGGTCCAAACCTGCAGTCCCTGGAGCCCGTAAATCTCCTTGGGAGGCTTGGCGCCCACAGAGACCCCTTCCACAGCGCTGCACACACAGATCTTCCTTCCTAGGGGATCTGAACTCACTTAGAAAACTGCCAGCACGGGAGGGATAACATCAGCTGTGCCCCCCACTGGAGAACCCAGAGACTCTGGGTCATTGTCAACATTGCCCCCAAAATGGGCTCTCTGCTGGGGAAGATGCTCAGGAATTGTTGCTCTTTTGCAATGCCAGTCTCTCCTAACAGAACTGCAGATTCCACGTGTAGACCTGCAAACTTCTGTTCTCTGCAGTTCCCTGAGTCACACTTCAGACAATCACATTTTTTTTTTTTTTTTTTAGATGGAGTCTCATTCTGTTGCTCAGGCTGGAGTGCAGTGGCACCATCTGGGCTCACCACAACCTCCACCTCCCAGATTCAAGCCATTCTCCTGCCTCAGCCTCCCGAGTAGCTGGGATTACAGGCGCGTGCCACCGCACCCAGCTAATTTTTGTAATTTTAGTCGAGAGAAGGTGTCACCATGTTGGCCAGGCTTGTCTTGAACTCCTGACCTTGAGATATCTGCCCGCCTCGGCCTCTCAAAGTGCTGGGATTATAGGCTTGAGCCACCACACCTGGATGAATCACAAATTGTAAACCTGAATAAATGCTGCAACCTCCAATGAGAGGAAAATATCTCCTTTGTCCAATTTTAGTTTTTGTCTAGTCAAACGGTATCAATGTCGTATTTTAAAATTTCATTGGCAACAAGGCCTGAACTAGAGATGGGTGACTTCCTTATTTTGGAAACATGATAAAGACCCACAGCGAGTGGACTCTAGAAATAAACCAGCAGAGGCATGTGGGCTCACACTGGCCTCCAGGGGCTGTGCAACTGGCACATTATTTTGCACATAACTTGGGTCAGGTTTGTGAGGTCTGGTTTTTAAATGAAGCAACAACCATATAAAGATTTTCAAACAAATGAGTCAAATGTATGGCAGTATTTCTATTTTATCCTATGGCAAAATAATTCTTCCCAATTTTAATATTATTTTGTTCCTTAGGATTTGACAAAGTCTTAATGTTCAGCCAACATGGCTTAAGCTGATGAACTACTTAGTTTTTCTTTTGTTTGTTTTTTGTTTTTTTGAGACGGAGTCTCGCTCTGTTACCCAAACTGGAGTGCAGTGGCGGGATCTCGACTCACTGCAATCTCCACCTCCCGGGTTCACGCCATTCTCCTGCCTCAGCCTCCTGAGCGGCTGGGACTACAGGCACCCGCCACCACGCCTGGCTAATTTTTCTATTTCTAGTAGAGATGAGGTTTCACCATGTTGCTCAGACTGGTCTTGAACTCCTGACCTCAGATGATCTGCCCGCCTTGGCTTCCCAAAGTGCTGGGATTATAAGCATGAGCTACTGTGCCCGGCCTTTTTTATTTTTTTGAGATAGAGTTTTGCTGTTGTTGCCCAGGCTGGAGTGCAATGGCACAATCTTGGCTCACTGCAACCTCTGCCTCCCAGGTTCAAGTGATTCTCCTGCCTCAGCCTCCTGAGTAGCTGGGATTATAGGCGCCTGCCACCACGCCTAGCTAACTTTAGTATAGAGACGGGGTTTCACCATGTTGGCCAGGCTGGTCTCAAACTCCTGACCTCAAGTGATCCACCTGCCTCGGCCTCCCAAAGCGTTGGGATTACAGGCGTGAGCCACTGCGCCTGCCTTTTTTTTTTTTTATTTTTTTTTTATTTTTTTTATTGAGACAGGGTATTATGATGTCAGCAAGGCTGGAGTGCAGTGGCACTATCACGGCTCACTGCAGCCTTGACCTCCCTAGGCTTGTGATCCTTCCACCTCAGCCTCCAGAGTAGCTGGAAATACAGGCGTGCGCCACCACACCCAGCTAATTTTTTACTTTTTGGAAAGATGGGGTTTCACCGTGTTGCTCAGGCTGGTCTCACACTCCTGGGCTCAAGTGATCCTCCCACCTTAGCCTCCCAAATTGCTGGGATTACAGGCATGAACCACCGTGCCCAGCAAGAAAAGATTATTTTCCAAGATAGAAGACCAAGTGAGATCCTCAATGCTTCTCTTCACCTCTCCTTTTTTTTTTTTTTTTTTTTTTGAGACAGAGTCTCGCTCTGTTGCCCAATCTGCAATGCAGTGGCACAATCTCGGCTCACTGCAACCTCTGCTTCCCAGGTTCAAGAAATTCTCCCCCCTCAGCCTCCTGAGTAACTGGGATTACAGGCTCATGCCACGACGCCTGGCTAATTTTTGTATTTTTAGTGGAGACGGGGTTTCACCATGTTGGCCAGGCAGGTCTCGAACTCCTGACCTCAGATGATCCGCCTGCCTCGGCCTCCCAAAGTGCTGGGATTACAGGCATGAGCCACCACACCCGGCCCTCATCTCTCCTCTTGCTTGACAAACCTACACAGCCTTTTTGACCTGCTTCCTCAAACCCAGAAATATTTTTGCAAAGCTCTATTCCCCAGAGGATTCTGAGCTGTAGGAGGTGAAAGCCAGGGTCCTTTGTTCCTACTTTCTGCTCTGTGGTTTTCATCTCCTGGGGCAATGAGTGGGGCTGCCCTTTGGCAGGGCTCAGGACCAGGGTGTGAAATTCTAGAGCAGAAAGAACAAAGTTAGATATTTCAAAATATCACCTTGCTCCTTTTATTTCAGGCCCTTGATCCACTTGGATGCCCCTTTCTTTTTTTTTTTTTTTTTTTTGAGGAGTCTCGCTCTTTCACCCAGGCTGGAGTGCAGTGGCGCGATCTTGGCTCACTGCAGGCTCCGCCCCCCAGGGTTCACGCCATTCTCCTGCCTCAGCCTCCCGAGTAGCTGGGACGACAGGCGCCCGCCACGTTGCCCGGCTAATTTTTTTGTATTTTTAGTAGAGACGGGGTTTCACCGTGTTAGCCAGGATGGTCTCGATCCGCCCACCTCGGCCTCCCAAAGTGCTGGGATTACAGGCGTGAGCCACCGCGCCCGGCGGTGCCCCTTTCTTTTTTTATTTATTTTTTATTTTTGACAGAGTCTCGCTCTGTTGCCCGGGCTGCAATGGTGCGATCTCGGCTCACTGTAACCACCACCTCCCAGGTTCAAGGAATTCTCCTGCCTCAGCCTCCCAAGTAGCTGGGATTACAGGCGCCTGCTACCACGCCCAGCTAACTTTTTGTATTTTTTTTAGAAGAGACGGGGTTTCGCCATGTTGGCCAGGCTGGTCTCGAACTCCTGACCTCAGGTGATCCACCCACCTCGGCCTCCCAAAGTGCTGGGATTACAGACGTGAGCCACCGCACCTGACCTGTGGATGAACCTTTCTAAACAGGGCCCGCAATGGGCTGTGGGGCTCCCTGCCTTTTGCAGGTTTGGTGGGGCAGATACCTTTCTCCACCCTAGGACTGTATTTGTTTTCAAGTAGTCTGGCCAAAGCAATATTCCCCAAACTTTAGGCATTCTTGGATCCCTTTATGAGTTTTGCTATTTTGGCATGCTACATTAAGTTTTGCTTAATGTTTTTATGTGAAGCATCTTCCTCCTTTTACTTCTTTTTTTTTTGTTTTTGAGACAGTCTCGCTCTGTCACCCAGGCTGGAGTGCAGTGGCGTGATCTCAGCTCACTGCAAGCTCCGCCTCCCGGGTTCACGCCATTCTCCTGCCTCAGCCTCTCTGAGTAGCTGGGACTACAGGCGCCCGCCACCACGCCCGGCTAATTTTTTTGTATTTTTAGTAGAGACGGGGTTTCACTGTGGTCTCGATCTCCTGACCTCGTGATCCGCCCGCCTCGGCCTCCCAAAGTGCTGGGATTACAAGCGTGAGCCACTGCGCCCGGCCTTACTTCTTTCATTGTGATAAAATTCATATAAAATTCACCGTTTTGAAGTGTACCATTCAGTGACTTTTTTTACAATGTTGTGAAACTATCAACACTATAGTGCCAATTTCTCATCACCCCAAAAGCAAGCCCCCTTGTGTTTACACACACACACACACACACACACACACACACACTCTCTCTCTCTGTCCTCCCATCCCTTGGTAATCTAATCTATTTTCTTTTTTTTGAGACAGAGTCTCACTTTGTCATCCAGGCTGGAGTGCAGTGGCTCACTGCAACCTCCACCTCTCCGGTTCAAGTGATTTTCCTGCTTCAGCCTCTCAAGTAGCTGGGATTACAGGCGTCTGCCATCATGCTCAGCTAATGTTTGTATTTTTAGTAAATAGGGTTTCACCATGTTGGCGGCCAGGTTGGTGTCGACCTCTTGACCTCAGGTGACCCACCTGCCTTGGCCTCCCAAAGTACTGGGATTACAGGTGTGAGCCACTGTGCCCGGCTGGATTTTTAAATTTTCTTTCTTTTTTTTTTTTTGAGACAGAGTCTGGCTCTGGAGTGCAGTGGTGTGATGCTGGCTCACTGCATCCTCTGCCTCCCAGGTTCCTGCGATTCTCCTGTCCCAGTCTCAGGAGTAACTGGGACTGTAGGGCGCGTACCACCAAGCCCAGCTAATTTTTTTTTTTTTTCCTTTGAGACAGGGTCTCACTCTGTCGCCCACATTGGAGTGCAGTGGCGTGATCTCGGCTCACTGTAACCTCCACCTCCCAAGTTCAAGTGATTCTCCCACCTCAGCCTCCAGAGTAGCTGAGACTACAGGCATGCGCCACCACACCCGGCTAGTTTTTTTGTATTTTGGTAGGGATGGGGTTTCACCATGTTGCCCAGGTTGGTCTCGAACTCCTGAGCTCAGGCAATCCGCCCACCTCAGCCTCCCAAAGTGCTAGGCTTACAGGCACCCGACACCGCGCCCGGCCAATTTTTGTTATTTTTAGTAGAGACATGGTTTCACCTTGTTGGTCAGGGTGGCCTTTAACTCCTGACGTCGTGATCAGCCCGCCTCGACCTCTCAAAGTGCTGGGATTACAAGCGTGAGCCACCACGCCTGGCTCCAGGAAATCTGGATTTTTAATGTGATATCTCCAAATTCTGAAACTTTGGCAACTAATGCAATTTTTAGAAGATTGTGGGCCAGGCAGACTGCATTCTATAGAGGGAGAAAAGGAGGCCTGAGGCCGGGCTCGGTGGCTCATGCCTGTAATCCCACCACTTTGGGAGGCCAGGCAGGCAGATCACGAGATTAGGAGTTTGAGACCAGCCTGGCCAATATGGTGAAACCCCATCTCTACTAAAAATATAAAAATTAGCCGGGTGTGGTGGCAGCGCCTGTAGTCCCAACTACTCGGGAGGCTGAGGCAGAAGAATCGTTTGAACCCGCGAGGTGGAGGTTGCAGTGAACCGAGATCGTGCCACTGCACGCCAGCCTGGGCGTGCCCTGCCGGGTACAGTGGCTCACACCTGTAATCCCAGCACTTTGGGAGGCTGAGGCGGGCAGATCACCTGAGGTGGGCAGATCACCTGAGGTGGGCAGATCACCTGAGGTCAGGAGTTCGAGACCAGCCTGGCCAACATGGAGAAACCCCATTTCTACTAAAAATACAAAAAAAATGGCCCGGCGCGGTGGCTCACGCCTGTAATCCCACGTTTGGGAGGCTGTGATGGGAGGATTGCTTGAGCCCGGAAGCTCGAGGTTGCAGTGACCCATCATCGGGCCACTGCACTCCAACCTGGGTGACAAGAGCGAGACCCCGTGTTTAAAATAAGTAAAAAAAAAAAAAAAAAAAAAAAAAAAAAAAAAGGCCTGTAACAGAGACGCGACTCTCCAAAGTGCCACACAGGCAAGTGGGGGCTGCACAGCCCATGGTTTCCAGAAAGCTTCTCTTGGGAATGTAAAATAACACTTACCCTGGGACTCCTAGTTTCTAAACCTCCTGAGCCTAGAGGCCCTGAGGACCGACCAAGTGCAAAGTCCCCGACCCCCTAGACCCCCTACACGGTCCTCCGCTCCCTCTGCACCGCACTCTTCATTCCCTGAGCACCGTGGTTCCTCTGTCTCCGGGACTTCGCCCTCCGTTACCTGGATGGCCTGCAAGGCCATTACCCGCCACTCCACCCTATTTGGGCCATGTCGGCTGCAAGCCTGGCTTCCAGAACTCCGCACTCCCGGAGAGCCACGCGCAGACCCTCCCCCACGGCCCCATCGCACCCTCCCGAGACAGGGAGCTTAGGCTTGCGTCCCCCGCCGACACCCAGCACAGAGGGGCAGTCCCGGAGGCCACGCAGACCTCCCCCACCCACGCGCAGAGACCGAACCGGGGAACCGCGGGAACCAGTACAGCGCGGGGGCAGTGGCAGACCCGAGGCGCGAGGCGCGCATGCGTAGCGCGGCCTTTATTGCATCACTGCGAGTCCAGAACGCACGGCTGGATCATGAGCACGGCCCCGCTGGCGCCTGCGCGCTTGCGCATCTTCCTCTGCCCGGCGCGCGCCGCAGCCGTCGGGGTCACCTCGGGGTTGAGCTTCTTCTCTAGCAAGTGCATGCGGGCCACGGTCTCAGTCAGCATGTCTATGAGCAGTTCCCGCTGCAGCTTCAGGTAGTTGTTGTCCTCCAGCAACACTTGGCTTTTGGTCCGCTGCACCTGCGCCTTCCAGCTCCAGGCGGTCCGCGAGAGCAGCGGCGACCGCGTCTGCGCCAGCTGGCTCTCAGTGGTCCACCGCCCGCCGCGGAACACGAAGGCCTGGTTGCTGAGGCGCATGCGCGGCGCGCCGTAGGCGAGGCCCAGCTCGGCCTGGCGCATGTTGTGGTCCAGCAGGTAGAAGGTGGACAGGGAGGGCCTGCGGCGCAGCGGCGGCCGCCGTGGCGAGAAAGGCCGCGAGATGTAATCGGCCCAAAACTGCTGCAGCTGCTCCCACAGGCGGCTGGCATGGCTCGTAGCGGAGCACTCGAAGGTTGCCAGGGCGCGGACCTTGTAGGGCACGCAGGTGCTCGGAGGGGAGCCTCGGGAGCGCTGGCGACTCGTGCTGCGCTCTTGTCTCGGGAGCCCGGATGTCCAGAATGATGAAGGCGAGCCTGGGGGAGCTGCTGGGAGACAAGAGTCCGGGTGAGCAGCGTGCTTGGTACAGGCCGCCTCTCAAACCGCGAGGCCGGTGGACATGTCTTAGCCCTGCAGCTAGGGCTGCGGCTCTGTCCAACCAGCTGCTGGCCACCGAGGAGCCCGTCCCTCCACGCTGCACAGGCAGCAGTCTCACCTAAACCATCTTCCCCAAAGACCACTGAGGATCAGGCCCTGGGATGGATATGAAGAAGAAGAACGGGAGGAGGGCCTTGTTCTCTGAGTTGCAGCTGGAAGGGTGAGGGGTAGGGAATGGTAGTAAGACAAGTAAGTAGGTATTTAAAGGAGGAGTAGGACTTTGCCAGGTGGGTTGAGGATGGAAAATGGAGAGCTTCTAGGCAGAGGGAAGAGCCGAACAGGGCTTTCTTTTTCTTTTTCTTTTTTTTGAGACGGAGTCTCGCTGTTGTTGCCCGAGTTGGAGTGCAATTGCGCGATCTTGGCTCACTGCAACCTCCACCTCCTGGGTTCCAGCAATTCTCCTGCCTCAGCCTCTTGAGTAGCTGAGATTACAGGCGCCTGTCATCACCCCCACCTAATTTTTGTATTTTTAGTGAAGACGGGGTTTCACCATGTTGGCCAGGCTGGTCTCGAACTCCTGACCTCAGGTGATCCACCCACCTCGGCCTCCCAAAATGCCGGGATTACAGGCATGAGCCACCGCGCCTGGCCACTTTTATTTTGTATTTTTAGTAGAAATGAGGTTTTACCATGTTGGCCAGGCTGGTGTCGAACTCCTGACCTCAGGTGATTTGCCCACTTCAGCCTCCCAAAGTGCTGGGATTACAGGTGTGAGCCACTGTACCCGGCAGGGCAGGACTTTCATATTTCAGATGTGAACACGAGCTTGGATAGGATTGGTGCTGGGAAGAGCAGAAGAGGAAGCTGGGAAGGTGGACCAGTGCACTATGTGAAGATGCTGTACAGACAGGCTCAGAAGCTTAGACTTCCTTTTGTGGGTAAGAGGGAACTGCTGAAGGATTACAAAGCCAGGGTTAGATCTGGATTCTGAAAACAATCTGGGAGGATGTCTAGCATACCCAACAGCATTATTGCCCTCATCATTCAGTCATTTGATAGACTTGAACTAGCATCTGCTCTGTGCCAGACTCTGGTCTTGGGAAGGGGACCTGAAACAGCCTCTGCCTGCCCTCAAGATGCTCCGAATCCAGCTTGGAAGGCAGACGTGTGTATAGAGCACAGTCCAGTGTGTTCACTGACATCCTGGGGTGTGTGCCATGGGCTAGACCTATGCATAGGGCTCAAAGTATCAGAGATTGTGCACACTAAACATGACTTTTGTTCCAAACAAACTATGCCCTCAGGGAGTCCAAAGTCCAGATAACGGACAAGTCCCATTTTGCTCACTTCTCCCTGCACCCCCCCCGACCCCTACCCAGTAAGTGCTGATTCTATTATGTGAAAAAGGGAACTGTGTGTTGTTTGTAATTCCTCTTCTGCCCATGGACAGTGAGAAGAGAAAGAACTGGGGCAGGGTTCCCTCTGTTATGCCTTCATTAATTCATAATACACTTATCCCTCACATATAGGTGGACAGAGGCTGGATGGTACATACCATCCCCAAGATCTGGTTCAGGGAGATGGTCTCTGGAAGCCCACATCCAGGCCCACCCTTGAGATTGTATCTTCTCAGAGGATCCTTCCCCGTTAGTCCTCACTGTATGTTATGCCTCACCTGGAAGATGTGGTGGAGCTGCTGAGCTGCTGTCCCAGGGTTAATCCCATCTCCGACTCACTCAGCTCTTGTCCACCTGCTATGACTCACAATGCCTCCAGGCCAGGCCACCCCAGGCCAAGAAGGGGTGCTGACCGCTGAGCTGTCAGATAGACTCTGGGCTCTCCCCTGCATGCATTCAGTGCATCATTGAGCACCTACTATGTTCTAGGAACAGTTCTAGGGAAGTGAAGAAGATATTCCCTCACTGAGCTGTCATTCTTGGCATGGGAATGAAGGGAGTAGTCATAAGCAGAGTCCAAGACAGGAATTTGTTCTAGGGGAACGAACAAGATAGTCTCTCAGGAAGCTAACAAAAGGTGTCATGGGTCAGGTTCCCTAGAAGCAGAGCCTAAGATGAGCATTCTTATTCAAGTGAATTATTGGGGAAGTGCTCTCAGGAGAAGGGGTTGAGGGAAACAAGACAGGGCAGAGAAAAAGGCTAAGGCTGAGCCAGAATGTGGTCTCACCTGGAGACTAGCTTCCGCTTGCTCTCATGGGGAACTCTGAGCACAGATAGCACCACAGTTAGGCCTCCTTAAAGCACGGGAGCCCGTCTTTTGTATCCTCCTTCTACATGTCAGTTATTGGCCGGGGCAGCTGAGAGTTACCAACCAGCACCTACGGCACCTATGGGATGGGTGCACCACGAGTGATAGGGATCTCAGTGGGGCACCAACTGAGGAGGGAGGAAGATAATAGGATAGATGATGAAAATGAAAGGGCAGACTAGCCAACGTGGCAAGACCCCATCTCTACAAAAACAAATTAGCTGGGCGTGGTGGCATGAGACTGTAGTCCCAGCTACTCAAGAGGCTGAGGTGGGAGGATCACCTGAGCCCAAGAGGTGAAAGCTGCAGTGAGCAGTGATTGTGCCACTGCACTCCAGCATGGGCGATAGAGACCCTGTGTTAAAGAAAAAAAAGAGGGCCAGGCACGGTGTTTCATGCCTGCAAATCCCAGCACTTTGGGAGGGGAAGGTGGGTAGATCACCTGAAGTCACGAGCTCGAGAACTGCCTAAACAACATGGTGAAACTCCGTGTCGACTAAAAATAGAAAAAATTAGCCGGGCGTGGTGGTGGGTGCCTGTAATCTCAGCTACTCAGGAGGCTGGGGCAGGAGAATTGCTTGAACCTGGGAGGCAGAGGTTGCAATGAGCGAAGATGGTGCCACTGCATTCCAACCTGGGCAACAAGAGCAAAACTCCATCTCAAAAAAAAAAAAAAGGAATGACTAAATGAATAAGAATATCCAGGCTGGGCGCGGTGGCTCATGCCCGTAATCCCAGCACTTTGGGAGGCTGAGGCGGGCGGATCATGAGGTCAGGAGATCGAGATCATCCTGGCTAACATGGTGAAACCTCGTCTCTAATAAAAATACAAAAAATTGGCCGGGTGCAGTGGCTCATGCCTGTAATCCCAGCACCTTGGGAGGCTGAAGCAGGCAGATCACCTGAGGTTGGGAGTTTGAGACCAGCCTGACCAACATGGGGAAACGCCATCTCTTCTCAAAATACAAAATTAGCCGGGCATAGTGGTGCATGCCTGTAATCCCAGCTACTTGGGAGGCTGAGGCAGGAGAATCGCTTGAACCCAAGAGGCAGAGGTTGCAGTTAGCCGAGATCACACCAGTGCACTCCAGCCTGGGCGACAGAGCAAGACTCCGTCTCAAAAAAAAAAAAAAAGTCTAATTCTGATACGTATAGTGAAGAAAACAAACCAGGGAAATACAGAAAGTGATTTTGGGACAGGGTGAGAAGTAGGAACTAATTTAGATGTGGTGCTCGGTGAAGGCCCTTGACATTCATGCTAAAACCTGAACAATAAGGAGACCCCAGTCCCTTGAAGACCTGGGGTAGAGGGAGGAAGTGGCTGGGCATGTTTGAAGGACATGTGCCACGTGTGCGGACAGTGGAAGGAAATGAAGTCAGTCCTACCTGCTAAGCCCACCCACTTGACTACAAGGGACAGACCCAGATCCACAGGAGCTCACAAGCTGGGGCAGAGCCCGGTGGTAGCGCCACCTCCTAGGAAACTTCTGTAACAGTTTCATTGAGGTATAACTGACAGAATCAACTACATTTATTTATTTATTTATTTATTTATTTATTTATTTTTGAGACGGAGTCTCGCTCTGTCGCCCAGGCTGGAGTGCAGTGGCGCTATCTCGGCTCACTGCAACCTCCGCCTCCCGAGTTCACGCCATTCTCCTCCTTCAGCCTCCCGAGTAGCTGGGACTACAGGTGCCTGCCACCATGCCCGGCTAATTTTTTTTTTTTTTTTTTTTTTTTTTTTTTTAGTAGAGATGGGGTTTCACTGTGTTGGCCAGGATGGTCTCGATCTCCTGACCTCGTGATCCGCCCACCTCGGCCTCCCAAAGTGCTGGGATTACAGGCGTGAGCCACCACGCCCGGCCAACTACATATATTTATAACGTATAATGTGAAGTATTTCGATAATTTGTTATGTGAAATCATTCCCAAAATCAAGATAATGTATCCATCTGGAGGTATCCATTACCTTTTTCTCTTTTTTTGAGAGGAGTCTCACTTTGTTGCCCAGGCTGGAGTGCAGTGGTATGATCTTAGCTCACTGCAACCTCTGCCTCCTGGGTTCAAGTGATTCTCCTGTCTCAGCCTCCCAAGTAGCTGGGACTACAGGCACCCACCACCACACCCAGCTAATTTTTGTATTTTTAGTAGAGATGGGGTTTCACCATGTTCACCAGGCTGGTTTCAAACTCCTGGCCTCAAGTGATCCGTCCGCCTCCACCTCCCAAACTGCTGGAATTACAGGTGTAAGCCACCGCGCCTGGCCTCAGTATAAATTTTTTTTGGCATTGGCTTCTCGCCGCATAATTATTTTAAGATTTATCCATGTTGTTGCATTTATTAACAGTTCATTGCTTTTTACTGCTGAGTAGTATTTCATTGTATGGAAACACCACACGATTTGTTTTTTGTTTTTTTTTTTTTTTTTTGAGATGGAGTCTCGCTCTGTCTCCCAGGCTGGAGTGCAGTGGCGCCATCTCCGCTCACTGCAAGCTCCGCCTCCCGGGTTCACGCGATCCTCCTGCCTCAGCCTCCCGAGTAGCTGGGACTACAGGCGCCCGCCAACACGCCCGGCTAATTTTTTGTATTTTTAGTAGAGACGGGGTTTCACCATGGTCTCGATCTCCCGACCTCGTGATCCGCCCGCCTCGGTCTCCCAAAGTGCTGGGATTACAGGCGTGAGCCACTGCGCCCGGCCACGATTTGTTTTTCCATTCAGCTGTTGATGCACATTTGGGTTGTTTCCAGTTTGGGGGCTATTGCATATAAAACTGCTCTGAACATTTTGTTCGTCTGTGTGGACATATGCTTTCATTTCTCTTAAGTAAATACCTAGGAATGGAATGACTGGGTCATATGGCAGGTGCATGTTTACCTTTTTATTAAGCCACTAACAGTGAGTGAAAGTTTCTGTTTCTCTGTATCCTGGCCAACACTTGGTTTGGTAAACCTTCATTTTTAAAAAATTCGCTTAATTAAAGGTCGTGGTGGCGTTTTTGAGACAGGGTCTTACCATGGTGCCTAGGCTGGTCTCAAACTCCTGGGCTCAAGGGATCCTCCCACCTGGGCCTCCCAAAGTGCTAGGATTACAGGCAGGAGCCACGGGGCCCAGCTAGTAAGCCTTTTTTTTTTTTTTTTTTTTTTTTCCCGGCTCACTGCAAGCTCCGCCTCCTGGGTTCACACCATTCTCCTTCCTTAGCCTCCTGAGTAGCTGGGACTATAGGCGCCCGCCACCATGCCCGGCTAATTTTTTTGTATTTTTAGTAGAGACGGGGTTTCACAGTGTTAGCCAGGATGGTCTCGATCTCCTGACCCTGTGTTCCACCCACCTCGGCCTCCCAAAGTGCTGGGATTACAGGCTTGAGCCACCGTGCCCGGCCAAGCCTTTTTAATTTTAGCCATAGTGGTAGCGTGTCTAAATTGTGGGATTTTTGCTGTTGTTTTGTTGTTGTTTTAAATTTTTAACAGCAAGCTCATCCTTAATAAATTTATTTTACTTATTTATTTATTTTTTGAGATGGAGTTTTGCTCTTGTTGCCCAGGCTGGAGTGCAGTGGCGTGATCTCGGCTCACTGAAACCTCTGCCTGCTGGGTTCAAGAGATTCTCCTGCCTCAGCCTCCCAAGTAGCTGGGATTACAGGCACCTGCCACCACGCCCGGCTAATTTTTGTACTTTTAGTAGAGATGGGGTTTCACCATGTTGGCAAGGCTGGTCTCAAACTCCAGACCTCAGGTGATCCACCTGCCCTGGCCTCCCAAAGTGTTGGAATTATAGGCATGAGCCACCACGCCCGGCCTAATTTTTGTATTTTTAGTAGAGACAGGGTTTCACCATGTTTGCCACGCTGGTCTCAAACTCCTGACCTCAGGTGATCTGTCTGCCTCGACCTCCCAGAATGCTGGGATTACAGGCGTGAGTCGCCGTGCCCAGCCTCATCCTTAATAAATTGAGGCTTTAATTTGCATTTCTCTAACAGCTAATGCTATTAAGCATCTTTCCATGTGGGTATTTGTTATCTATTTTGATGAAGTGGTTGTTCAAGTCTTTTTTTTTTTTTTTGAGACGGAGTCTTGCTCTGTCACCAGGCTGGAGTGCAATGGCTCAATCTTGGCTCACTGCAACCTCCGCCTCCTGAGTTCAAGCGATTCTCCTGCCTCACCCTCCCGAGTAGCTGGGACTGCAGGCAGGCACCACCACACCCTGCTAACTTTTGTATTTTTTAGTGCAGATGGGCTTTTGTCATGTTGCGAAACTCCTGGGCTTGAACTCCTGGGCTCAAGTGATGTGCCTGCCTCAGCCTCCCAAAGTACTGGGATTACAGGCGTGAGCCACCATGCCTGCTCAAATTGCAGTTTTTGTTTGTTTGTTTGTTTCTTTGAGACAGAGTTTTGCTCTTGTTGCCCAGGTTGGGGTGCAATGCGCAATCTTGGCTCACTGCAACTTCCGGCTCTGGGGTTCAAGCAATTCTCCTGCCTCAGCCTCCTGAGTAGCTGGGACGACAGGCGCCTGCCACCATGCCCGGCTAGTTTTGTATTTTTAGTAGACAGGGTTTTCCCATATTGGTCAGGCTGGTCTTGAACTCCTGACCTCAGGTAATCCGTCTGCCTTGGCCTCCCAAAGGTCTGGGAATACAGGCCTGAGCCACCGCACCCAGCCTGCAGTTTTTGTTTGTTTGTTTTTTGAGACATGCCACCACGCCCGGCTAATTTTTTTTTTTTTTTTTTTTTTTGAGACGGAGTCTTGCTCTGTCACCCAGGCTGGAGTGCAGTGGCACAATCTCGGCTCACTGCAAGCTCCACCTCCCGGGTTCAGGCCATTCTCCTGCCTCAGCCTCCCAAATAGCTGGGACTACAGGCACACGCCAACACGCCCGGCTAATTTTTTTGTATTTTTAGTAGAGATGGGGTTTCACTGTGTTAGCCAGGATGGTGTCGATCTCCTGACCTCGTGATCCACCCGCCTCGGCCTCCCAAAGGGCTGGGATTATAGGCGTGAGCCACTACGCCCAGCCTGTGCTCTGTGTTCTTGTGCTTGGTCTGTTTATTGTTGCACCAATACTGTTGATATCTGGTAGTGTAAATCTTCCAATAATATTCTTTAAGATTGCTTCGGCTTTCTAGGTCCTTTGTATTTCCATATAAATTTTAGAATTTGATTGTCAGTGTTCACAAATAAACCCTCATGCTCACTGTTTAAAGCTTTCTCTTCTTGTCATGAAGACACTCAAGAGCTTAAATCAACCCCCAGAAGGTTGTCTGATAGACATGGAATCAGAGCCCAGGAATATTTTAACCAAGCCACTGATTCATATTCATTCTTTCTCTCTCCACAGTGTGTCTATGTTATTAAAGTCAATTTTCGGCCACGCGCAGTGGCTCATGCCTGTAATCTCAGCAATTTGGGAGACTGAGGCCGGCAGAGCACTTGAGGGCAGGAGTTCGAGATGAGCCTGGCCAACATGGTGAAGCCCTGTCTCTACTAAAAATACAAAAAATTGGCTGGGTGTGGTGGCGCACACCTGTGGCCCCAGCTACTTGGGAGGCTGAGGCAGGAGAGTTGCTTAAACCCAGGAGGTGGACGTTGCAGTGAGCCGAGATAGCGCCACTGCACTCTAGCTTGGGCAACGGTGCAAGACTCCTTCTCAAAAATAAATAAATAAAGTCAGTATTCTTTTTTTTTTTTTTTTAAGATGGAGTGTCGCTCTGTCGCCAGGCTGGAGTGCAGTGGCATGATCTCGGCTCACTGCAACCTCCACCTCCTGGGTTCAAGTGATTCTCCTCCCTCAGCCTCCCGAGTAGCTGGGACTACAGGTGCGTGCCACCACACCCAGCTAATTTTTGTATTTTTAGAGACAGGGTTTCACCATGTTGGCCAGGATGGTCTTGATCTCTTGACCTCAGGATCTGCCTGGCTCAGCCTCCCAGAGTGCTGGGATTACAAGTGTGAGCCACAGTGCCTGGCCTAAGGTCAATTTTTTTTTTCTTTTTTTCTTTTTTCTTTTTTTTTTTTGAGACGGAGTCTCACTGTGTTGCCCAGGCTGGAGCACAGTGGCACAATCTCGGCTCATTGCAAGTTCTGCCTCCCGGGTTCACGCCATTCTTCTGCCTCAGCCTCCCAACTAGCTGGGAATACGGGCGCCCGCCACCACGCCCAGCTAATTTTTTGTATTTTTAGTAGAGACGGGGTTTCACCGTGTTAGACAGGATGGTCTCGATCTCCTGACCTCATGATCTACCCGCCTCAGCCTCCCAAAGTGCTGGGATAACAGGCGTGAGCCACCATGCCCGGCCGCCTAAGGTCAATTTTCATTAGCAATCATATTTGGCCAGACATGGTGGCTCATGCCTGTAATCCCAGCACTTTGGGAGGCTGAAGCAGGTGGATCTCTTGACCTCAGGAGACAGAGACTAGCCTGGCCAACATGGTGAAACCCCTACTAAAAATACAAAAATTATCCAGAGTGCTCCAGGGGCTGAGGCAAAAGGATCACTTGAGGCCAGGAGTTTGATGGTGCAGTGAGCCATGATCATACCACTACACTCCAGCCTGGGCAATGGAGTGAGACAGTATCTCAAAAAAATAACAGAAAGAGGCCGGGTGTGATGGCTCATGCCTGTAATGTCAGCACTTTGGGAGGCCAAGGCGGGTGGATCACCTGAGGTCAGGAGTTCAAGACCAGCCCAGCCAACATGGTGAAACCCCCTCCCTACTAAAAATAAAAATAAAAAATCAGCTGGGCATGGTGGTGTGCGCCTACAATCCCAGCTAATTGGGAAGCTGAGGCAGGAGAATCGCTTAAACCCAGGAGGCAGAGGTTGCAGTGAGCAGAGATTGTGCCACAGCAGTCCAGTCCGGGTGACAGAGCTGTCTCAAAAACAACAGCAAGAACAAAAACAACAAAAAACCAACAAAAACATACTTCAGACAGATCATAGATGACCACCAGGAATGGTATACAACTTCCTTTATTTCATGGCCTACCAAAAAGAGAAAGCTACAAAACCCAAGGAAGTCTCTTTTTTTTTTTGAGACAGAGTTTTGCTCTTGTTGCCCAGATGGGAGTGTAATGGCGCAATCTTGGCTCACTGCAACTTCTGCCTCTTGGGTTCAAGCGATTCTCCTGTCTCAGCCTCCTGAGTAGCTGGGATTACAGGCGTCCGCCACAATGCTTGGCTAATTTTTTGGTATTTTTAGTAGAGACAGGGTTTCACCGTGCTGGCCAGGCTGGTCTCAAACTCCTGACTTCAGCTGATCTGCCCGCCTCGGCCTCCCAAAGTGTTGGGATTACAGGCGTGAGCCACTACACCCGGCCTCTTTTTTTCTTCTTTTTTTTAAGTTCTTGCCTACTCCTGGAAGTCTTTATCTGATTATTTGAAAAGAAAATGTTAGGAGAGATGATGGATAATTCCCACTTAAAATGGATGTTAACTCCTTTCACAAGAAGACCTTGATTTTGAGGACATTTAATGAAGACTTCAGAATTTAAAGATTCACAATTTAAAAAATGGCTCCTGGTTCCTTTGAGGATCCCCATCTCAATGTCACTGGAAAGATGAGGTTTGGAGCCTGTGAGGAAGGGAAGGGTGTGCTACCGGGTCCCAACAGGTCTGAATTGAAGGACATAAGGTTTATTCTGATGGCAGAAAGGAAAGAGAAGAGCATCTGAAGATTTTTCAGATTTTTCCACATCACTGGCATTTGTACCACACTGGGTGTGAATCACACTGGCTGTGAATCACACTGGGTGTGAATCACACTGGCTGTGAATCACACTGGGTGTGAATGTCAGTGGGTCTCTTCTGGCAACCAAGAGGAATATTCCCCAAACCAAGGAAGCTAAATCTTGTTTTTCCCCATGGAAATTTCAGTCTGGCTTCTGAGATAGTCTGTTAGTGACATTTGCCCTTCCCTGAAACAACATGGTGTTCTCTGTGCTAATATAGTTTTAAAAAAGAAGTTGGCCAGGCGCAGTGGCCCACACCTGTAATCCCAGCACTTTGGGAGGTCGAGGCGGGTGGATCACCTGAGGTCAGGAGTTCAAGACCAGCCTGGCCAACATGGTGAAACCCCGTCTGTACTTAAAATACAAAAATTAGCCAGGCGTGATAGTACGCACCTGTAATCCCAGCTACTTGGGAGGCTGAGGCAGGAGAATCACTTGAACCTGGGAGGCGGAGGTTGTAGTGAGCCGAGATCGCGCCACTGCACTCCAGCCTGGGGGACAAGAGTGAGACTTCATCTCAAAAAAAAAAAAAAAAAATCTGAAAAAAGACTGGGCGCAGTGGCTCATGCCTGTAATCCCAACACTTTGGGAGGCTCAGGCAGGATGGATCACGAGGTCAGGAGTTCAGGACCAGCCTGACTTACATGGTGGAAGCCGTCTCTACTAAAAATACAAAAATTAGCTGAGTGTGGTGGCACGCGCCTGTAATCCCACATACTCAGGAGACTGAGGCAGGAGAATCCCTTGAACCCACGGAGGCGGAGGTTGCAGTGAGCTGAGATCACACCACTGCACTCCAGCCTGGGTGACAGAGCAAGACTCCATCTCAAAAAAAAGCAAAATCAAAAAAAAGTCACTTGGGAGGCTGTGGCAGCCAGATCACTTGAGGCCAGGAGTTCGAGACGTGCCAGGACAACATGGAGAAACCCTGTCTCTACAAAAAATACAAAAATTAGCTGGGCGTGGTGGCACGTGCCTGTAATCCCAGCTACATGGGAGGCTGAGACATGATAGTCACTTGAGTCCAGGAGGCAGAGGTTGCAGTGAGCCGTGATCATGCCACTGCACTCCAGCCTGGGCCACAGAGTGAGACTGTCTCTCTCAAAAAAAAAAAAAGTAACATAAATGTTAATTTGACTTTTTGGTTTGTATTATAGGTAAAATTATAAACATGGTTTTATATTGACATAAGAGCTGTAAATTTATAGTGGGTTTATGTTTATAGACATTGATTTATTATTTTTTTACTTTACTTTTTTGAGACTGTGCTCACTCTTGCCCAGGCTGGAGTGCAGCAGCATGATCTTGGCTCATGGCCACTTCTGCCTCCCAGGTTCAAGCGATTCTCCTGCCTCAGCCTCCCGAGTAGCTGGGATTACAGGGCCCACCACCATGCCCAGCTAATTTTTGTATTTTTAGTAGAGATGGGGGTTTCGCCTTGTTGGCCAGGCTGGTCTCGAACTCCTGGCCTCGAGTGATCCACCCGCTTCAGCCTCCCAAAGTGCTGGGATTACAGGTGTGAGCCATCGCGCCTGGCCTATACACATTTAAACAACACTGTGTGGAGGTTTAATATTTTGAAATGTTAGCCAGTGTATGGTTGTTTTTTCAGGCAGACTAAGCTGTGTAAAGAAGTGAGTGGGCCGGGCACAGTGGCTCATGCCTGTAATCCCAGCATTTTGTGAGGTCAGGGTGGGAGGATCCCTTTAAGCCCAGGAGTTTGAGACCAGCTTGGGCAACACAGGGAGATGCCGTCTCTGCAAAGAAAAAAATGAAAAAAAAATGAGTGAAAGTGCCTAATCAAGAAAGAATGAAGCAGATGTCAGCTGGCTCTGGAAGACAGGAAGAGCCACCACACTGCAATCCCAGCTCGGGATAGCATGAGGCGAGGCAGTACTCTCTTCCTCTCCTTGGGCTCTTTGACATCCCTATATACTTTCCTTAAGGTAGTTTCAGTATATCTCTCTTCTTTATTATTTATTTTATTTATTTATTTATTTTTGAGACGGAGTCTTGCTCTGTCACCCAGGCTGGAGTGCAGTGGCGTGAACTCGGCTCACTGCAAGCTCTGCCTCCCGGGTTCACGCCATTCTCCTGCCTCAGCCTCCCGAGTAGCTGGGACTACAGGCACCTGCCACCATGCCTGGCTAGTTTTTTTTGTATTTTTTAGTAGAGACGGGATTTCACCACGTTAGCCAGGACAGTCTCGATCTCCTGACCTCATGATCCGCCCGCCTTGGCCTCCCAAAGTGCTGGGATTACAGGCGTGAGCCATCGTGCCCGGCCTATTTATTTTTTTGAGACAAAGTTTCGCTCTGTCGCCCAGGCGGGAGTGCAGTGGTGCGATGTTGGCTCACTGCAACCTCCGCCTCCTGGGTTCAAGTGATTCTCCTGCTTCAGCCTCCCAAGTAGCTGGGACTACAGGTACGCACCACCATGCCCGGCTACTTTTTGTATTTTTAGTAGAGGCAGGGTTTCACCATGTTGGCCAGGCTGGTCTTGAACTCCAGACCTCAAATGATCTGCCCGTCTCAGTCTCCCAAAGTGCTGGGATTATAGGCATGAGCCACTATGCCTGGCCATCTCTGTTCCTTATAACCAAAAAGAGCCCCCGGTTTAAAAGCTCTTAAAGGTCTGGGAGCAGTGGTTCATATCTGTAATCCCAGCACTTTCAGAGGCCAATGTAGGAGGATCACTTGAAGCAGCCCCTGAGCAACAAAGAGCCCCTGTCTAATTATTTTATTTTTTAGTGACAGGGTCTTGCTCTGTTGCCCAGGCTAGTGGAGTGCAGTGGCATGATCACGGCTCACTGCAGCCTCAACCTCCTGGGCTGAATCTGTCCACCTACCTCAGCCTCCTGAGTAGCTGGCACTCAGGCACATGCCACTAATTTTTTATTTTCTGTACAGATAGGGTTTTGCCATGTTGCCCAGGCTGGTCTCAAACTCCTGGGCTCAAGTGATCTGCCTGCCTCGGCCTCCCAAATTGCTGGCATTACTGGCAAGAGCCACCGTACGAGCACATAGTACATAATGATTCCTTACAAACCCTAGGCTGGGCATGGTGGCTCACACCTGTAATCCCAGCACTCTGGGAGGCTGAGGCGGGTGGATCACGAGGTCAGGAATTCAAGACCAGCCTGGCCAAGAAGGTGAAACCCCATGTCTACTAAAAATACAAAAAATTAGCCAGGTGCGGTGGCAGGCGCCTGTAGTCCCTGCTACTCAGGAGGCTGAGGAAGGAGAATCATTTGAACCTGAAGGGTGGTGGTTGCAGTGAGCCAAGATCGTGCCACTGCACTCCAGCCTGGGCGACAGAGTGAAACTCCGTCTCAAAAAAAAAAAAAAAAAAGACAAACCCTATAGTGGAAAAATGGACAAACGACATGAATAGAGAATTCACAAGGAAAAAAATATATATGGTTAATGAACATGAAAAATGTTGGCCAGGTGCTGTGGTTCACACCTGTAATATCAGCACGTTGGAAGACTGAGGCAGGGAGATCACTTGAGCCCAGGAGTTTGAGACCAGCCTGGGCAAGAAAGTGAGACTCTATCTCTACAAAAAATAAAAATTAGGCTGGGCACGGTGGCTCAGGCCTGTAATCCCAGCACTTTGGGAGGCCAAGGCAAGTGGATCACCTGAGGTCAGAAGTTTGAGACCAGCCTGGCCAACATGGCGAAACCCTATCTGTACTAAAAATAGAGAAATTAGCCGGGTGAGGTGGCGCATGCCTGTAGTCCCAGCTACTCTGGAGGCTGAGGCATGAGAATCGTTTAAACTGGGAGATAGAGGTTGCAGTGAGCTGAGATTGTGCACTGTACTCTAGCCTGGGCAACAGAGTGAGAATCTGTCTCAAAAAAATAAAATAAAAATAAAAATTGGCCACGCATGGTGGTGCATGCCTGTAGTCCTAGCCACTTGGGAGGCTGAGGCAAGAGGATCCCTTGAGCCCGGAAGTTTGAGGCTGCACTGAGCCATGATTGTGCCACTGTACTCTAGCCTGACTGGTAACTTGTCTTAAAAAAAAAAAAAGTTTAATTTCGCTGTAATAAAATAAACTTCAGTTAACATAGTTACACATCTTTTTCTTTGTCCATCATTTTGACAATGCCAGATTAGCATGAGTATAGAGAAACTATAGAGAAATGACCACTACCAGCCTAACTATTAAGAAAGTAATGGGCCGGGCGTGGTGACTCATGCCTGTAATCCCAGCTACTCAGGAGGCTGAGGCAGGAGAATCGCTTGAACCCGGGAGGCCGAGGTTGCTGTGAGCTGAGCTTGCGCCATTGCACTCCAGCCTGGGCAACAAGAGAGAAACTCCGTCTCAAAAAAAAAAAAAAAAAAAGTAATGAGAGCGAACAATACAGTCAGGATGGCTAAAGGTGACCCCAAGAAACCAAAGGGCAAGATGTCTGCTTATGTCTTCTTTGTGCAGATGTGCAGAGAAGAATGTAAAAAGGAAAACCCTGTCAATTTTGCAGAATTTTCCAAGAAGTGCTCTGAAAGGTGGAAGACAACGTCTGGGAAAGAGAAGTCTAAATTTGATGAAACGGCAAAGACGGATAAAGTGCACTGTGATCGAGAAATGAAGGGAACAGCTAAGGGAGGCAAGAAGAAGAAGGATCCTAGTGCCCCCAAAAGGCCACCATCTGGATTCTTCCTGTTCTCTTCGGAATTCTGCCCCAAGATCAAATCCACAAACCCTGGCATCTCTATTGGAGATATGGCAAAAGAGCTGGGTGAGATGTGGAATAACTTAAATGACAGTGAAAAGCAGCCTTACATCACTAAGGCGGCAAAGCTGAAGAAGAAGTATGAGAAGGATGTTGCTGATTGTAAGTCGAAAGGAAAGTTTGATGGCGTAAAGCGTCTTGCTAAAGTTGCCTGGAAAAAGGTGAAGAGGAAGATGAAGACGAGGAGATGAGGAGGAGGATGAATAAACAAAGTGTTTATCTGTCAAAAAAAAAGTAATGGATAAAAATGTGAGTGCTCCCTCTCTCTGTGTGCCTACTTTCTCCTTCAAGCAAAAGGTAGGCATGAGCAAGGATGAGGGTGGCTTTGAGGGAAGGATGAAGAGACAAGCTGTGAGAAGAAGCTGGATAGCAAGGACAAATGGATCAACAATTTTGTTCACTGTTTTCAATATACTGCCTATTTTGAAAAAAGCACAAAAGCTAAAGCTAAAATTTATTCCTTTTCTTTTTTAAATTTTCATTTCATTTCATTTATTTATTTATTTATTTATTTATTTATTTATTTATTTATTTTTGAGACGGAATCTTGCTCTGTCTCCCAGGCTGGAGTGCAGTGGCGCAATCTCAGCTCACTGCAAGCTCCGCCTCCTGGGTTCACACCATTCTCCTGCCCCAGCTTCCCCAGCAGCTGGGACTACAGGCACCCGCCCCACACCTGGCTAATTTTTTTTGTATGTGTGTGTATTTTTTTTTTAGTAGAGACGGGGTTTCACCGTGTTAGCCAGGATGGTCTCGATCTCTTGACCTCATGATCCACCCACCTCAGCCTCCCAAAGTGCTAGGATTACAGGCGTGAGTTTGAGATGAGGTTTCACTCTTATTGCCCAGGCTGGAGTGCAATGGTGCAATCTCAGCTCACTGCAACCTCTGCTTCCTGGGTTCAAGCGATTCTCCTGCCTCAGCCTCCTGAGTAGCTGGGATTACAGGCATGAAACACCATGCCCGGCTAATTTTGTATTTTTAGTAGAGATGGGGCTTCTCCATGTTGGTCAGGCTGGTCTCGAACTCCCGACCTCAGGTGATCCACCCGCCTTGGCCTCCCAAAGTGCCGGGATTACAGGCGTGAGCCACCGTGCCTGGCCTATTTTTATTTTTTTAGACAGGGTGTTACTCTGGTACGGTGGCCCAATCTTGGCTCACTGCAGCCTCCACCTCTTGGCCTTAGACAATCCTGCCACTTTGGCGTCCTGAGTAGCTGGGACTACAGGCTCAAGCCACTATGCCCAGCTAATTTTTGTATATTTTGTAGAGATGGGGTCTCATCATGTTGCCCAGGCTGGTCTTGAATCCTGGGTTCAAGTGATCCACCCACCTTCGCCTCCCAAAGTGCTGGATTACAGGCATGAGCTACCTCACCCGGCCTGATTCTTTGTAGAAAAAAATCATATGCATGTTTAAAGAAAGTGTCTTTTTTTTTTTTTTTTTTTTTGAGACAGAGTCTGGCTCTGTCACCCAAGCTGGAGTGCAGTGGCACAATCTTGGCTCACTGCAACCTCCGCCTCCCGGGTTCAGGCGATTGTCCTGCCTCAGCCACCCGAGTATCTGGGACTATAGGCGTGCACCAGGCGTGCACCAGGCTAATTTTTGTATTTTTAGTAGAGAGACGGTTTCACCATGTTGGCCATACTGGTCTTGAACTCCTGACCTCAGGTGATCCACCCCCCTCAGCCTCCCAAAGTGCTGGCGTTACAGGCGTGAGCCACTGTGCCTGGCCAAGAAAGTATTTCTGCTTCTAGAGTTTCAGGTCCCCTCTCCAGCATTAACCTTTCCTAGCAGTTTCTTGTGTTTCTTTCTAGTAAGCTTGTTTGGCCAAGCTTACATGTATGAGAATACATCTCCCTTTTCAGTATGAAAGGAAACACACCTTTCTCTGTGCTTTTTGACATAACATTTAATCTTGACTGTTGCTCCATGTCAGAATGTAAACAGGCTGTAAACCTCTTGTTACTGCACTTCCCTTTATTGCTTTTCACAGATACTGTGTTTTTACAAATTGAATGTGGCAACCCTGCATCAAGCAAGTCTATAAGCACCATTTTTCCAACAGCACGTGCTCACTTCTGGTCTGTGTCACATTTTGGGAATTCATATAATATGTTTTCATTATTATTATATCTGTCATGGTGATCCAGGTTGTTACTATTGTAATTGCTTTGGACTGCACAAACGGTGCCCATGTAAAACATCTATTTGTTTTTATTATTTATTTAGAGACGAGTTCTCACTCTGTTGCCCAGGCTGGATGAAATGCAGTGGCCCGATCTTGGCTCACTGCAGCCTCCTCAATCAGGAGTCAAGGATACCCCTGCCTCAGTCTTCCTAGTGTCTGGGTCTACAGGTGTGCACCACCATGCCAGGCTAATTTTTTTATTTTTATGTTTGTAGAGACAGGGGTCTCACTATGTTGCCCAGGCTAGTCTTGAACTCCTGGGCTCAAATGATCCACCTGCATCAGCTTCCCAAAGTGCTCGGATCACAGGGAGAGCCACCTTGCCCAGCCAATTCTTTTTTTTTTGAGACGGAGTCTCACTCTGTCGCCCAGGCTGGAGTGCAGTGGCGCGATCTCGGCTCACTGCAAGCTCCGCCTCCCAGGTTCACGCCATTCTCCTGCCTCAGCCTCTCCGAGTAGCTGGGACTACAGGCGCCCGCCACCAAGCCCGGCTAATTTTTTTTTTTGTATTTTCAGTAGAGACGGGGTTTCACCGTGGTCTCGATCTCCTGACCTCGTGATCCGCCCGCCTCGGCCTCCCAAAGTGCTGGGATTACAAGCGTGAGCCACCGTGCCCGGCCCTCGCCCAGCCAATTCTAACCTCTTTGCCAGTCCATTCTGAATGGAAGCAGTGCCTCCGCCTCAGAATCCCACTGAATTCTCCATAGTACCACAGTCTTTTGGCACTTACCTTTGCAGGAGTAGCTCTTTTGCTCACAAATGTGGTTCCTGTAACTACATTTTAAGCTCATTATTTGGATCATGTAGCATCCAGAATTTTATTCTGCTTTGAATAGCTGCTTCCCCAGGTAGACAGGAAACCAAAATTCTCCGACACAAATTTTGGGGCTGAGGGGAGGCGCCGTGGCTCACGCCTGTAATCCCAGCACTGTGGGAGGCCGAGGCAGGTGGATCACCTGAAGTCAGCCTGGCCAACATGGTGAAACCTGTCTCTATTAAAATACAAAAATTAGCCGGGCGTGGTGGCAGCCGCCTGTAATCCCAGCTACTCGGGAGGCTGAGGGAGAATCGCTTGAACCCGGGAGGTGGAGGTTGTAGTGAGCTAAGATCGCACCACTGCACTCCAGCCTGAGCGACAGAGCAAGACTTCGTCTCAAAAAAATAAAAATAAAAAAATAAAAAAAATTTGGGGGTTGAGGATTGGATGACACTAACTCATGCAAACACCAAACCCTGCCTTTCTTCCCCTTCCAGGTGGCAAGAGGGCTTTTCAGATCAGTGATACATCCGCTGATTCTAGTGTTTTCCACCCTAGTATTCAAGCCTTTGGGTGTCCAAACAAATAGAGAACAAGAGATCAGGATCTCTAAAGGTCTAGAAAAACCCTGGGCCACTTCCATTTTGTGAGGTTCTCAGCATACTGAAAACTGAAGATATGCTAAGAGTGGGTTACTAAAATGGTGGCGTATCTTAAATCTTTCCATAGCACCATCCTTTCTCTCGTCCCGTCATCCCTGTATCTCTCTGCCCTGATCCCTAATCTCACTTCAGGAAACATAAATTGAAAGTTCAGATAACCTCGGATTATATTATTCTGGACTGTGTGTTATGCTGGGCGACGAGGCTGCGCAGGCTCTTGGGCCGAGCCATGACTCTGCAGGAACTGCGGCGCCGGCTCACACAGCGCGGAGCAGTGCACGCCAGACCGGCCAGGCGCTCGCGCTGGGTTCTGCTCACGCCCGTAGGGGCCCGCGTTCGCTGCAACGGGCCCTCCTTGATGGCCGATCGTCGGACTCCTACCCCTTCTGCCGGCTGCCGTTTGCGCCGTTAGCGAAGGGCGCGCGATGCGTCCCAAGGCTCGGCTCCAGGAACCAGACGGGTGAGGGCTACTGGGGGTTGGGTTGGAACGCCCGGAAGGCACCACAGCAACAGACGCGGGAACGCCTGTTAAGCCAGCCCCGCCCCGGGACGCGCGCGCCCAGCGGTCTCGATCCAGCGTGGCCCGCCCCTCACCTCCCGCCCAACCAACAGCCACTTCCTGCCTCACTCCCGGCCAATCTTCACACTCCACGAAGAATAGCCGTAGGGGGCGTATGGGACGGTGCGTAGAGCGATGCCCACGCCGGCCAACCGGATGTCGGGGCTTGCGCGGTGGGGCGGGACTTGGCGCCGGCTGTGGCTACTCAGGGGCCAGGGGCGGGCACAGGGCCGGGCTTCGTGCGGTGGGGCTCGCTCGCGCGGCAGCGGTGGCCGAGGCCTCTTGGTTCTGCGGCACGTGACGGTCGGGCTGCCTCCGCCTCTGTCTTTACTGCGGCGCGGGGCAAGGTGTGCGGGCGGGAAGGGGCACGGGCACCCCCGCGGTCCCCGGGAGGCTAGAGGTGAGAGGGGAGACCTGAGGGCGTCCTCGGGCCTGTGAGGACCCCGGGGGGCTGGGAGCGCCTCTGCGGCTGAGGGGTCGGGCGTGGCCGGCGACTGAGGGGTCGGGCTGGCTCTTGAGGGCCCAGGCCCTGGCCGACGCGCCCGCCGTGAGCGAGGAGGCCGGAATGCGGGCCTCTTTGGTTGGGTTGCGGGCCCAGGCAGCGCCGCCGGGGTCGGGAGGCGTGGCAGGTGGCCCGACAGCCTTCTTTGACCTCTGGGAAAGCTGACTTATTCCTATGGCTTTGCTTCTAGGGCTTTCTTAGGCCTCTTTGCCGGCTGCCTGGGCAGCCGCGAGGTGGGCTGGAGTAACTGGGTAAACGTATGGAGTGGAATCGGGCCTACTAGGTACCCCTAGTAGTAGGGAAGGGTGGTATTAGACCGAGAGGGAATGTTTAGGACTAGCGTTACAGTTTAAAATTTGAAAATCCAAAGCGGAGACTGGACCCTGCCTCCCTGAAGAGAAAGGGGAATGTACCAGAAGGAGAACACGCAGTGGTTGAGAAACTTAGAAGTTACAGCACCTATTCTGGAGGCGAGTAATCCATTTGGAGAGGGACAGGGCGTTAAAAGCAGGAAAGCACCCGAAAGCTCATCTAGTGCATCTCTTTTTACAGTGGAGGCCTAGAGGTATGAAATGACTGGCCCAAGGTCATGCGATTAGTTACTGATGGTGCTGGGATTATAGTTCAGGGATAGGCCGTGCAGTGGTTAACGTTAAGGCCCTGACTCAAGTTTTTCATTGGTCATTGGTTGCTCTGGGAACTTCGGCAGTTTTCTTACCCTTTGTGCCCCCGTTCTTGTCAAGTAATGGATATAATAATACCTGATGGATTTGTGAGGATTAAATTAAGATATGTATACAATAAGACAGGGAAGTCCGACATTTAGTAACTGCTCGATAATCATTGCAATACATTATTATAATCTGAATGCCTTTGGACCAATACACTGCCATTCTAGTGAACTGGTTCAGTCCTGTTTCGCAGGACCTGAAGTCACAGTTATGGTGATGGAAGAAACCGGGCATTGTGTATTAACTGCTGGGCATGACACAGTGATTGCTGGTTGAGGGAAGTTAAACTAAGCTTAATATTAAAAGATTAACAGGACGAGGTGAACCATAGTTAAGTCTTTTTACCTCTGATTTAGGAAATGGAAGATTTTGCTTAACTTTTTAATAAGTAAATCTTTTTAAGGGGGAAGAATTTTATTGATCTTTAAAATCATTCTGTATCTCAGTCTTTTCCCAACATTGTTTGAGGGTCATGAATAGAATCAACTGCCATATTGATCAACTGTTGTACATTTGGTATAATTATACTTAGAGCAGAGGTCAAGGACTATGTGGGAGTTCTCCTTTGCATCAACCAGGGTGCACAAACAAGCCAGGTAACTGGATCATGAGAATGCTCGAATGAACTGTGTATGGGGGTCACTGTTGCACAACAGAAATTTTCTGACTTATCTGCAAATGGGTGTCAGCATTCCCCCACACCTTGCTATCTTTACTCCCCAATTCATTTAGCACATTATCTTCTCAGGGCCACAAGGGATAAGTGTTTTGACAGAAGTCGTTGCTGCCGTTTTGGCAATCACACTATTGCATGCTTTTAGTTAGAGTTCTGTTTGCCCTGGAAGACAGCTTAAGCGGATGAAATGGCAGTTGGTGAGCATGAATTGCAGGCTCATGAAACTTGAATCGTGGGCCCAGTGTGGTAGCTTTTTTTTTTTTTTTTTAGACGGAGTCTCGCCCTGTCACTCAGGCTGGAGTGCAGTGACGCGATCTTGCTCACTGCAAGCTCCACCTCCTGGATTCACGCCATTCTCCTGCCTCAGCCTCCCGAGTAGCTGGGACTACAGGCGCCCGCCACCACGCCCGGCTAATTTTGTTTTTGTATTTTTAGTAGAGACGGGGTTTCACCGCGTTAGCCGGGATGGTCTCGATCTCCTGACCTCGTGATCCGCCCACCTCGGCCTCCCAAAGTGCTGGGATTACAGGCATGAGCCACCGCGCCCAGCTATGTTTTGTATTTTTTGGTAGAGACAGGGTTTCACCATGTTGACCAGGATGGTCTTGATCCCCTGACCTCGTGATCCGCCCGCCTCGGCCTCCCAAAGTGCTGGGATTACAGGCATGAGCCACCGCACCCAGCCCAGTGTGGTAGCTTTTGTACCACTTTGGTTTCCGTAACTTCAAAATAGGAATGAGAAGTCTCCTGGGTGCCTCACCTTTAGGGGGCAATTGGGAGGGGCAGATAACATGGTGAACATGAAACTACTTTAAAAAGTGTAATGAATTGGCTGGGCACGGTGGCTCTCACGCCTGTAGTTTGAGCACTTTGGGAGGCTGAGGTGGGCGGATTACTTGAGGCCGGGAGTTGGTAACCAGCCTCGCCAACATGGTGAAACCCTGTCTCTACTAAAAATACAGAAAATTAACCTCTAGCTATTTGGGAGGCTGAGGCAGGAGAATCACTGAACCTGGAAAGTGGAGATTGCAGTGAGTGGAGATGGTGCCATTGCACTCCAGCCTGGGTGACAGAGTGAGACTCCATCTCAGAAAAAAAAAAGTATAAACTGTGCAAATAGAATATGCTGTTCATAATTCCTAGGAAATAATAAAAGTACCTAAACAGTTAAAACCTATACAGCTTTTGGTAAAACTTGTCAGTAAAGTCCTGGTTGAATTATTTGTTGCTCCAACAGATGTACTTTTTTTTTTTTTTTTTGAGATGGAGTCTCCCTCTCAGGCTGGAGTACAGTAGTGTGATCTTGGCTCACTGCAGCCTCCGCCTCCTGGGTTCAAGCAATTCTCCTGCTCAGCCTCCCGGGTAGCTGGGACTACAGGTGCCCACCACCACGTCCGGCCCGGTTTTTTGTATTTTAGTAGAGACGGGGTTTCACCGGGTTGTCCAGGCTGGTTGCGAACTCCTGAGCTCAGGCACTCTGCCTGCCTCAGCCTCCCAAAGTGCTGGGATTACAGGTGTGAGCCACCGCGCTCAGACTTACTTATGTTTTTTTTTTTTTGGAGACGGAGTCTCGCTCTGTCGCCCAGGCTGGAGTGCAGTGGCACAATCTCGGCTCACTGCAAGCTCCGCCTCCCGGGTTCACGCCATTCTCCTGCCTCAGCCTCTCCGAGTAGCTGGGACTACAGGCGCCCGCCACTATGCCCGGCTAATTTTTTGTATTTTTAGTAGGGACGGGGTTTCACCATGGTCTCGATCTCCTGACCTCGTGATCCGCCCGTCTCGGCCTCCCAAAGTGCTGGGATTACAAGCGTGAGCCACCGCGCCCGGCCCTACTTAAGTTTTTAGAGACGGGGTCTTGCTCTGTCATCAGGCTGGAGTGCAGTGGCGTGGTTATTGCTCACTGCAGTCTCAAACTCCTGCGGTTATTGGTTCAAGTGATCTTCCTGCCTCAGTCTCCTGAGTAGCTGGATCTACAGGTGGATGACGCTACTCTCAGCTAATTTTTTTTTTAAATTTTTCATAGATACTTCGCTTTGTTGCCCAGGCTGGTCTCGAACTCCTGAGCTCAAGCGATCATCCTGCTTCCTCCGACTCCCAGAGTTCTGGGATTACACGCGCGAGCCACGATGCCAACCAGGAGACCAGAAATTAAGCTCAGCTTTCTTTCTCTCCCTTCTTCCCTCCCTCCTTTCCTTCCTTCCTTCTTTCTTAAAACTGTGGTATCTGTGAATTGCTTATTTTACTTAGCATATTGTCTTCAAGGTTCATCCATGTTATAGCCTGTGATGGGATTTCCTTCTTTTTTGAGGTTGAATAGTATTCCACTGTATGCCTATACCACATTTGGTTTAATCACTCATCCATTGATGGACATTTGGGTTGCTTCTGACTCTTGGCTATTGTGAGTAGTACCGCTATGAACACGGGGCTGCAAATATCTGAAACTCTGCTTTCTTTTTCTGTTTGTTTGTTTGTTTGTTTGTTTGAGGCAGTCTTACTCTGTTTCCCAGGCTTGAATGCAGTGGTGCCATCACAGCTCACTTTATTTTTTATTTTTTTGAGACAGTCTCACTCTGTCGGCAGGCTGCAGTGCAGTGGCATGGTTTCAACTCACACTGCAAACTCCACTTCCTGCGTTCAAGCTGTTCTCCTGCCTCAGCCTCCCGAGTAACTGGGATTACAGGCATCTGCCACCACGCCCGGCTAATTTTGTGTTTTTAGTAGAGACAGGGTTTCTCCATGTTGGTCAGGCTGGTCTTGAACTCTCGACCTCAGGTGATCCACCTGCCTCAGCCTCCCAAAGTGCTGTAATTACAGGTGTGAGCCACCACGCCCAGCCTGCCCAGCTAATTTTTGTGTTTTTAGTAGAGACAGGGTTTTGCCATGTTAGCCAGGCTGGTCTCGAATTCCTGACCTCAGGTGATCTGCCTGCCTTGGACTCCCAAAGTGCTGGGATTATTGGCATGAGCCACCGCGCCTGGCGTATTTTTTTTTTTTTTTTCTTTTTTTTTTGAGATGGAGTCTCTGTGGCCCAGGCTGGAGTGCAGTGGCGCCATCTCGGGTCACTGCAACCTCCACCTCCCAGATTCAAGCGATTCTCCTCCCTCAGCCTCCTGAGTAGCCGCGGCTACAGATGTGCGCCACCATGCTAGGCTAATTTTTTGTATTTTAGTAGAAATGGAGTTTCATCATGTTTCCCTGGCTCATCTCGAACTCCTGAGCTCAGGCAGTCTACCAGCCTCCCAAAGTGCTAGGATTACAGGCGTGAGCCACCCCACCTGGCCCAACGGCTCACTTTAGCTTCAACTTGTCAGGCTCAAGCCTCTCCTACCTTAGCCTTCTGAGTAGCTGGGACAACAGGTGTGTGCTACCATACCTGGCTAAATTTTTCTTTTTTTGATTTTTTGTAGAGACAGGATCATGTTTTTTTGTTTTTTGTTTTTTTTGTATAGACAGGGTCAGACTATGTTTATGTTGGTCAGGCTGGGAAATAAGATCTTAATAGAGGGAGTTGAAGATTCTTGGGGGAATAGCACATAGAGCAGCTGTAGAGGGAGAGGGTGCTGATTACTAGCTAAAAGACTTAGAAATTTTTGCAGACATGGACTCATGATAGTTTTTGGGTGATGAGTCTGTCTTGTTGTAGGATAGCTTGAAAGAGGAGAAGGAAACTAGAGGCCCGGTAATATAAGGTCACATTAAGTATCCTGATGTCAGTAATGGAGAAGAATGAAAGACTAGGATTGATTGGGTGACTGTGTGGGCAGAGGACGTGAGGAAAAAAGGACATCTTGTGTGTGTGTGCACACACATTTCTAGTTGTGTATCTTCTACTTGTTTTCTCCCCCACCTTTTAGCTGTACTTTCTCAGGCCCAAAAATGAAAATTTACCTGCTACCAACCACATCATCTTGTGCATCTTTGTAGCTCAGTTTTTATTTCTTTAGGTCTGTGGTCCTCTGTGGAAAGAGAGCCCACTACCACCCAAGACACGTCTAATATAATACACAGGGCACTTACGTGGTTAGAAAATAAGAGATAAGCCGGGTGCGGTGGCTCACTCCTGTAATCCTAGCACTTTGGGAGGCCGAGGCAGGCAGATCACGAGGTCAAGAGATTGAGACCATCCTGGCCAAGACAGTGAAACCCTGTCTCTATTAAAAATACAAAAATTAGCTGGATGTGGTGGTGCACACCTGTCATCCCACCTACTTGGGAGGCTGAGGTAGGAGAATCACTTGAACCCAGGAGGCAGAGGTTGCAGTAAGCCAGGATAGTGCCAATGCACTCCAGCCTGGCGATAGAGCAAGACTCCATCTCAGAAAAAAAAAAGGAGCTTGTTTTGGCCAGGTGCGGTGGCTCACGCCTGTAATCCTAGCACTTTGGGAGGCGGAGGCGGGTGGATCACCTGACCAGCCTGGCCAACATGGCGAAACCCTGTCTGTACTAAAAGTACAAAAATTAGCCAGGCGTGATGGCGGGTGTCTGTAATCCCAAGTACTGAAGAGGCTGAGGTGGGAGAATTACTTGAACCTGGGAGGCGGCGGGTGCAGTGAGCTGAGATGGTGCCACTGCACTCCAACCTGGGCGACAGAGGGAGAATCCATCACAAAATAAATAAATAAAATATATAACTTTTAAAAAGTAGCTTGTTCTTAGTTTAATATTCTTGTTGAGTTCTAAAACGCTAATTTGAAAACATGTCTATTGATGATATTTGAGAAACAGTATCCATATTAAGCCTTTAATGTGAGAGGAATTATCTTCTGTGTTAATTATTTTTTTTTTGAGATGGACTCTTGCTCTGTCACGCAGGCTAGAGTGTAGTGGCGTGCTCACTGCAACCTCCACCTCCTGGGTTCAAGCAATTCTCCTGACTCAGCCTCCCAAGTAGCTGGGACTACAGGTGCCCGCTGTCACGCCCAGCTAATTTTTGTATTTTTAGTAGAGAATAGTTTCGCCATGTTGGCCAGGCTGGTCGTGAACTCCTGACCTAGTGATCCACCTGCCTCGGCCTCCCAAAGTGCTGGGATTACAGGCGTGAGCCACGGCGCCTGGCCATCTCTGTTATTTCATTGTAATGTTTTAAGAGGTACCCCCTGTAAATTAGTGTATGAAAGGGCTTTTGTCTGTTGTAAAGCACTTTACAAATGCAAAAGTTTGTTGGAAATTGTATTTGAATGCCCCACATCTGTGTAACCAATTCTCTCTATATGAGAATGTTTGTGTATGTTTCAGTTTTATTTTGAAATTTTCTAGAAATGGAATCTTTTAACTGATTTTAGGGAAACCCTTTAATCTCTCTAGGCTGCCTTTATCTGTGAAATGAAATGTTATTTTTAGCTCTGCGATTTGAAAGCTTTAATTTTAAATGAGAGAGGTTAGTGGTCTTCATAAAGTTTGATAGGTGGCAGTACATTTAACTGATTTTGCTCTTTATGTGTAGATCATGGAAGGGAAGTGGTTGCTGTGGATGTTACTGGTGCTTGGAACTGCTATTGTTGAGGCTCATGATGGACATGATGATGATGTGATTGATATTGAAGATGACCTCGACGATGTCATTGAAGAGGTAGAAGACTCAAAACCAGATACCACTGCTCCTCCTTCATCTCCCAAGGTTCGAAATGGTCTTTGAATCTATTCCTTTTACCTCTTGAGATGATAAAATTATGAAGTTAGCCAGGTGCAGGGAAATGTAGTCTCAACTACTCAGGAGGCCTAGGACAGGAGTGTGAGTCCAGCCTTGGCAACACAGGGAGATATCATCTCTAATAAAATATAAAAGAAAAACATCGTGAAGATAAATTTGGAACGTTTTCAAAGGGAAAGCAAAATTCGCTAAAATACTTATTGATCTCTCTGGCAGCCCTTGTCTTGCTAGAGCCCAATTATATGGGTTGAATTCGAAGGCCAGCTATGAAATTTTTGTGACAGTTGAAAGCAAACCAGGAGAATAGATTCTAGGTAAAAAGGCATGTTGCTGAAAATTTAAATTTTTAATTCATTTATGTATTTAACACAGGTTACTTACAAAGCTCCAGTTCCAACAGGGGAAGTATATTTTGCTGATTCTTTTGACAGAGGAACTCTGTCAGGGTAAGTGTTTTCCAGAGAAATATATCTTAGAGGCAAATATTATGTAAATAAGATGGGATAGTAGATTCCTTTTTGGATAGCATCTTATATAGTGAAATGTCTGACTTTATTTTATTTTATTTATTTATTTTTTGAGACAGAATTTCACTGTTTTGCCTGGGCTGGAGTGCAATGGCGTGATACCGGCTCATTGCCACATCCATCTCCTGGGTTCAAGTGATTCTCCTGCCTCAGCCTCCCAAGTAGCTGGGATTATAGGCATGCGCCACCATGCTAGCTAATTTGTGTGTGTGTATGTGTGTGTGTGTGTGTGTTTTAGTGAAGATGGGGTTTTGACAAGTTGGCCAGGCTGGTCTTGAACTCCTGACCTCAGGTGATCCACCTGCCTCAGCCTCCCAAATTGTTGGCATTAGAGGTGTGAGCCACTGCACCTGGCCTGAAATTTCTAACTTTAATATGTTCAGTGTTAACATCCATGTAGGAAAATAGTCTTTTGGAATTTGTTCCTTTTATTTCCACTCCTTTTCCTCCCCCACTTTACCCTATATTTTGTTCTTTGATTGAGGAAAAAATTTTTCTCTTGATGTTAAAACATCAGTGGAATTATCTCATAGGTTTGGTACTTTTTCATATAGGTTTGTGAGTTGAAGATAATGTATTATCATTAGTTGTGTGACAGATTTAAAGGTTGGAAGTAGAGTGGTTAAATAGGCTAAGAGCAGAATAGGTCCTACTTTTATGAGTATTTACGTAATTTTCCCTAGCAAGTCAACTGTCATTTTAAGACTGATCTTGGGATTTGTGTTACTTACAGGTGGATTTTATCCAAAGCCAAGAAAGATGATACCGATGATGAAATTGCCAAATATGATGGTGAGAATTCCATTTGGTTTAGATATAATAGCAGATACAGGTTTGACATGTTGTCTCCATGGCATTTCCTAAGACTAGTTTAAAAGGAAATAGTAAGCTTTAAGATTTTTCCAGCTGGGTGCGGTGGCTCACGCCTGTAATCCCAGCACTTTGGGAAGCCAAGGCAGGCGGATCACGAGGTCAGGAGATCGAGACCATCCTGGCTAACACAGTGAAACCCCGTCTCTACTGAAAATACAAAAAATTAGCTGGGCGTGGCGGCGTGCATCTGTAGTCCCAGCTGCTGGGGAGGCTGAGGCAGGAGAATGGTGTGAACCCGGGAGGCGGAGCTTGCAGTGAGCCGAGAACGCGCCACTGCGCTCCAGCCTGGGCGACAGAGCGAGACTCTGTCTCAAAAAAAAAAAAAAGATTTTTCCATGGAAGTTTTGCCACCTTTGTGTGTTGCCTAATTTTTTAAAAATTTTATTTAAGGTTCAGGGGTGCATGTGTGTGTGTAGCCTTATATTTAATAGGATTAGATCTGTTTAATCACCTGTGGTACTGAATGTTGGAAATAGGTCATTTCTAGACAGTGGTATAATACACTACAGTTTTAAAAAGCCATGTCCTAATAATATTTGCCAAATAAAGTGTGTTTATTTATTGTTTATTTACTTTTTTGAGACAGAGTTTCACTCTTGCCACCCAGGCTTCTGGAATAGAGTGGCGTGATCTTGGCTCACCGCAACCTCTGTTTCTTGGGTTCAAGCGATTCTCCTGTCTCAGCCTACTGAGTAGCTGGGATTACAGGTACCCATCACCACGCCCAGCTAATTTTTGTGTTTTTATTAGAGATGGGGTTTCACTATGTTGGCCAGGCTGGTCTTGAACTCCTGACCTCGAGTGATACGCCTGCCCTCAGCCTCCCTAAGTGCTGGGATTACAGGTGTGAGCCACCACGGCTGCCCCAGTATAATGTATTTATGCAACTAGGAGGTGTTTTTGTTTTTGTTGTTTTTTTTTTGGCATTTAAAGGACCTTCAGAGGTAGAGTTAAGCAGTGGAACTTTTTTGTGTTGTCTTGTAGGAAAGTGGGAGGTAGATGAAATGAAGGAATCAAAGCTTCCAGGTGATAAAGGACTTGTATTGATGTCTCGGGCCAAGCATCATGCCATCTCTGCTAAACTGAACAAGCCCTTCCTATTTGACACCAAGCCTCTCATTGTTCAGTAAGTGAAATGCTTGTTGGATAAAAGCTTTCTACAAAGGGTCATCTTAGAAGATATTATACAACTTTTACTCTATGTTAAAAAATTCTGAGATTATGTAAGTGGTGGTAGGGATTTTTGGGTGAATTTAAACACTTTGTAATTAATAGTTTTTCCTGCCTAATGCATTATTTTGAAACAAACTGGTTACTCATTTTCCTGACTCTAAATAACTTGCAGATTTTGCAGAACACATTTACTGGAAATCTGCATTAATGTTCAATTTAATTTTATTTATTTTTGTGGAATTTGATAACTATTCAAAAACAATAGAAGATGGAATCCTTTGTAAAGGTAAACAGTTGACCTATGATAAAACATGACCAAGATGAGGGAGAGAGGAAATACATTAAGAGAGTTTTGATCTTCCAAAATGCCATACGTTTTTCTACTTTTCTCTCTGATATTAGGTATGAGGTTAATTTCCAGAATGGAATAGAATGTGGTGGTGCCTATGTGAAACTGCTTTCTAAAACACCAGAACTCAACCTGGTATGTAATTCCCATTTCTGGAATGTGGCTGGACACCCACTATTACCTTGTAAGAATTTTGTAATTGGGCCCGGTATGGTGGCTCATGCCTGTAATCCCAGCTCCCAGCACTTTGAGAAGCCAAGGCAGGCGGATCACGAGGTCAGGAGATTGAGACTATCTGGCTAACATGGTGAAACCCTGTCTCTATTAAAAATACAAAAAATTAGCCAGGCATGGTGGCGGGCGCCTGTAGTCCCAGCCACTCGGGAGGCTGAGGCAGGAGAATGGCGAGAACCTGGGAGGCGGAACTTGCAGTGAGCCGAGATTGCACCACTGCACTCCAGCCTGGGCGACAGAGCAAGACTCCGTCTCAGGAAAAAAAAAAAAAAAAAAATTGTGAAAATAAAGACTTCCTCCTCTGCTGTTGTTTAACTCTTTTGATGAGTTGGGAATATTGACTTTGACACTAACATGCTTTTTATTCGAAGTGTAAATTACAAAGTTGTTACCAACTGTTTTTATCTGAATTTCTGGTTTTGCTTCTGCGTAAGTTTTAGTTTCAGCAAGGTTATTTCTTTGTTTTACGAGGAAGCAATAACTGTCTAGATGTGTGCATTACTTTTTTTTAGACACTTAAATGTTATTTTAAATTTACTAATGATTGCTGGTTATTCCTTTTTACTAAACAAACTTGTTAGCTTTTCCTTTAACTGTCACTAATATATTTGGAATTTTATAAGAGGAATTATCATACACTTTTGAAACGTTGCTTTTGAACACTTTGACTACAGTGACTTCACATAATCCTTTTTTGTTTCTGAAGGATCAGTTCCACGACAAGACCCCTTATACGATTATGTTTGGTCCAGATAAATGTGGAGAGGACTATAAGCTGCACTTCATCTTCCGACACAAAAACCCCAAAACGGGTATTTATGAAGAAAAACATGCTAAGAGGCCAGATGCAGATCTGAAGACCTATTTTACTGATAAGAAAACACATCTTTACACACTAAGTAAGAAAAAGCATTAGTTTGGGGGCTTATGGTATTACATATATATCATGCATTTAATTTAAAGATTGTATATCTGGCTGGGCACTGTGGCTCACGCCTGTAATCCCAGCACTTTGGGAGGCCGAGATGGGCAGATCACCTGAGATCAGGAATTCGAAAACAGTCTGGCCAAAATGTTGAAACTCCATCTCTACTAAAAATACAAATATTAGCTAGGCATGGTGGTACACGCCTGTAACCCCAGCTAGTTGGGAGGCTGAGGCAGGAGAATTGCTTGAACCTGGGAAGGAGCCAAGATCATTATGCCACAGCATTCCAGCCTGGACGACAGTGAGACTCCATCTCAAAAAAAAAAAAAAGGCCGGATCACAAGGTCAGGAGATCGAGACCATCCTGGCTAACACGGTGAAACCCCGTCTCTATTAAAAATACAAAAAAAATTAGCTGGGCCTGGTGGTGGGCACCTGTAGTCCCAGCTACTCGGGAGGCTGAGGCAGGAGAATGGCGTGAACCGGGGAGGCAGAGCTTGCAGTGAGCCGAGATCGCGCCACTGCACTCCAGCCTGGGAGACAGAGCAAGACTCCGTCTCAAAAAAAAAAAAAAAAAAAAAGATCGTATATCTGGAGAGTACCCCAGCCTCCAAATAAGAAGAATCTCAGCCTGGTATGGTTGCTCATGGGTGTAATCCCCGCACTTTGGGAGGCTGAGGCGGGCGGATCACTTGAGGTCAGGCATTCGAGACCAGCATGGCCAACATGCTAAAACCCTGTCTCTACTAAAAATACAAAAATTAGCTGGGCGTGGTGATGAGTAGCTGGTGTAATCCTAGCTACTCGGGAGGCTAAGGCAGCAGAATTACATTAACCCAGGAGGCAGAGGTTGCAGTGAGTCGAGATTGTATCATCCAGCCTGGGCGGCAGAGGAAGATTCTGTCCCCCCTCCACGAAAGAAAATCTCTTCACTTTAGTATCTTAGTTGGGAAATGACCTTAATTTGTCAGCATTAAAAGCAGCTTCTTGGCCAGGTATGGTGGCCCACACCTGTAATCCTGACACTTTGGGAGGCTGAATCGGATGGATTGCTTGAGTCCAGGAGTTCCAAACCAGCCTGATAACATTGTCAGACCCTGTCTCTACAAAATATTAAGAAATTAACTGAGTATACTGGCATATGCTTGTAGTTTCAGCTACTCAGGAGGCTGAGGTAGGAGGATTGCTTGAGCCCAGGAAGTCGAGACTGTAGTGAGCCATGATCTTGCCACTGCACTGTAGCCTGGGTGACAAAGTGAGATGCTGTCTCAAAAAAAACAAAACCTAAAAAACCTCTTTTCCACAGGAACTGAGGTTCGAGATAATTTTAAGAATAGAATAGGTATTTTTGGCTGGGCACGGTGGCTCATGCCTATAATCCCAGCACTTTGGGCGGCCAAGGTGGACGGATCACCTGAGGTCAGGAGTTTAAGACCAGCCTGGCTAACATGGTGAAGCCCAGTCTCTACTAAAAATACAAAAATTAGCCGGGCATGGTGGAGGGTTCCTGTAATCCCAGCTCCTTGGGAGGCTGAGGCAGGAGAATTGCTTGAACCTGGGAAGCGGAGGTTGCAGTGAGCCAGATTGTGACACTGCATTCCAGCCTGGGCGACAGGAAGACTCTGTCTCAAAAAAAAAAAAAAAAAAAAAAAATTGGTATTTTTTGCTGGACATGGTGGCTCACTCCTGTAATCCCAGCAGGATGGGAGGCTGAGGCGAGCAGATCACTTGAGGTCAGGTGTTCAAGACCAGCCTGGCCAATATGGTGAAACCTTGTCTCTACTGAAAATACAAAAATTAGCCAGGCGGGGTGGTGGCTGCCTGTAATCCCAGCTACTCGGGAGGCTGAGGCAGGAGAATCACTTGAACCCGGGAGGCAGAGGTTGCAGTGAGCCAAGGTCATGCCATTGCACTCCAGCCTGGGCAACACAGTGAGACTCCGTCCCCCACTCCAAAAAAAAAAAGGTTTTTTGTTTTTTTTTATCCTATAAAGAGCTTTGCTGATCTACCTAATTTCTTCCCTTTTTTTTGTTGAGAGATGTTGAATAATAGAATAAGTTATACGTATAATTATACATAAATCCAATAAAAATAGTTTTTCAGAAGTATCTTGTAGTTGAACTCCTTTGGATGCTCCAATACCTGGACAATTGACAACTGAGTTGAATCATTTTGATGCAGGTTTTTTTTTTGGTTTGTTTATTGAAGCTTTTCCTGCTAGTTTGAGATCATAAATAGGCATGCCTCTTTCTGAAGAATATAATAACCTTTTTTTTTCCTTTTTTTTTTTTTTTTTTTTTTTCGAGATGGAGTTTCACTCTTGCTCCCCAGGCTGGAGTGCAATTGTGTGATCTCGGCGCACCACAACCTCTGCCTCTTGCGTTCAAGCTATTCTCCTGCCTTGACCTCTCAAGAAGCTGGGATTACAGGCATGTGCCACCACGCCTGGCTAATGTTTTTTTTTTTTTTTTTTAGTAGAGATGGGTTTTCTCCATGTTGGTCAGGCTGGTCTGAAACTCCCGACCTCAGGTGATCTGCCTGCCTCAGCCTCCCAAACTGCTGGGTTATAGACTCGAGCCACCGCGCCCGGACCACCTTTTTAATTTTTTTGAGGCGGAGTGTTGCTCTGTTACCCAGGCGGTAGTGCAGTGGCGTGATCTTGGCCTACTGCGACCTCTGCCTCCTGGGTTCCAGTGATTCTCTTGCCACAGTCTCCTGAGTAGCTGCGATTACAGGCTTGCGCCACCATGCCCAGCTAATTTTTCTTTTTATTATTATTATTATTATTACTTTTTCCAGCTAATTTTTCTGTTTTTAGTAGAGACTGGGTTTCACCATGTTGGCCAGGCTGGTCTCGAACTCCTGACCTCAAGTGATCTGCCCGCCTCAGCTCCCGAAAGTGCTGAGATTACAGGTGTGAGTCACTGTACCCAGCCTAGAATATAACAACCTTTTTTTCTTTTTTTTTGTGACGGAGTCTTGCTTTGTTGTCCAGGCTGGAGTGCAGTGGCGCCATCTTGGCTCACTGCAGCCTCCGCCTCCCGGGTTCCAGTGATTGTCCCGTCTCAGCCTCCCCAGTAGCTGGGATTACAGGCACACACCACCATGTCCAACTAATTTTTGTATTTTTAGTAGAGCCTTGTTGGCCAGGCTGATCTCGAACTCTTGGCCATCTGTTGATTGCCCACCTCGGCCTCCCAAAGTGCTAGGATTACAGGCGTGAACCACTGAGCCCGGCTTAACCTTTTTTTGTTATTTCCAAAAGTAATACATATTTAAGGTATAGAAATTCAGAGGCCATAAATAAGCAAAAAGAAAACACTTAAAGCGAGGGAGAGGGGTTGAAGACAAGTTGGTTAATTGGTACAGAAATAAGGTAGAAGGAATAAATTCTAATATTTGATAGTACAGTAGGGAAATTATAGTTAGAACAATTTATGGTATATTTCAGAAGAGTTGGAAGAGAATTGTAATGTTCCCCATACAAAGAAAAAGTAAATGGAGCCAGGTGCAGTGGCTCAGGCCTATAATCCCTGTGCTTTTGGGAGGCTGAGGTGGGAGGATCAGTTGAGGCCAGGAGTTCTAGACCAGCCCGGGCAGCATAGTGAGACCTTGTTCCTACAAAAAAAAACAATTATTCAGGCTTGGTAGCATGTACCTGTAGTCCCAGGTGCTCGGGAGGCTGTGGTGTAAAGGATCCCTTGAGTCCAGGATTTCGAGATTGCAGTGAGCTGTGATTGGGCCACTTTACTCCAGCATGGGTCACAGAATGAGACTCCGTCTCAATAAAATAAAAAGAAAGAAAAGGTAAATGTTTAAGGTTACAGATATTTCAGTTACTGTGATTTGTTTTTTGTTTTTGTTTTTGTTTTTGTTTTGTTTTGTTTTGTTTTTGAGATAGTCTCGCTCTGTTGCCCAGGCTGGAGTGCAGTGGCCTGATCTCAGCTCACTGCAACTTCTGACGCCTGGGTTCAAGCGATTCTCCTGCCTCAGCCTCCTGAGTAGTTGGGACTACATGCATGCGCCACCACGCCCGGCCAGTTTTTTTGTATGTTTAGTAAAGTCGGGGTTTCACCATATTGGTCAGGCTGGTCTCGAACTCCCAACCTCAAATGATGGGCCTGCCTCAGCCTCCCAGAGTGCTGGGATTATAGGCATGAGCCACTGGGCCCGTCCAATGACTGTGATTTGGTCATTACACATTATATACACGTATCAAAATATCACATGTACCCCAAAAATATGTACAAGTACAATATGTCAATAAAAACATACACAAAGAAGTCACTTACAATTATCTTAAACATCAGCATTGTGATATATATTTGTCAATACGTGTATATACACATACACAACTTTATGTGCTATATCTAACTTTTTAATTTTTTTATTTTTATTTATTTATTTTTTTTGAGACAGAGTCTTGCTGTGTTGCCCAGGCTGGAGTGCAGTGGCGCGATCTCGGCTCACCACAAGCTCCGCCTCCCGGGTTCACGCCATTCTCCTGCCTCAGCCTCCGGAGTAGCTGGGACTACAGGCATCCACCACCACGCCCAGCTAATTTTTGTATTTTTAGTAGAGACGGGGTTTCACCGTGTTAGCCAGGATGGTCTCAATCTCCTGACCTCGTGATTCACCTGTCTCGGCCTCCCAAAGTGCTGGGATTACAGGCGTGAGCCACTGTGCTGGCCCTTTTTTATTTGAGACAGAAACACTGCAATCTCCACCTCCCAGGTTCAAGCGATTCTTGTGCCTTAGCCTCCCAAGCAGTTGGGTTTACAGTTGTGCGCCAACATGCCCACCTAGTTTTTGTATTTTTAGTAGAGACAGGGTTTCACCATGTTGGCCAGGCTGGTCTTGAACTCCTGGCCTCAAGTGATCCCCCTGCCTTAGCCCCCCAAAGTGCTGGGATTACAGGCATGAGCCACCACACCTGGCCCTACCTTTCTTAATAACAAAAGAGCGTGAAGTTCTTCCTCACAAGAATACTCATTTTCATTATCACTGCCACAGCAGCAGAGGATTCCTTGTTTGGATGTGCTGTAACTCAATCTCCCGTGTATTAGATATCTAGGTGTGGAATCTGGGCTTTAATATACATCAAACTTAAGATGCTTTTATGGGGCCCATGTGGCTGGGCACGGTGGCTCACACCTGTAATCTTAACACCTTGGGAGGCTGAGGTTGGGCGGATTGCCTGAGCTTAGGAGTTTGAGACCAGCCTAGGCAACATTGCAAAACCCCGTCTCTACTTAAAATACAAAAAATTAGCTGGGCATGGTGGCACGGGGCCGCCTATAGTTCCAGCTACTGCAGAGGCTGAGGCAGGAGAATCGCTTGAACCTGGGTGGTGGATGTTGCAGTTAGCCGAGATCACACCACTGCACTCCAGCCTGGGAGACAAAGCGAGACTCTGTCTCAAAAAAATAAAATAAAATTTTAAAAAATGCTTTTATGGATATAAAATTGTTTTTTCATTCTCCATGGGAGTTAAAAAGTAGAATCATGAGTGGACATGCATTTTAATAAATTAGAGGTTTGTGTAATTTCAGTAACGTAATAATACCAGCTCTATTAAAAATGAAGAAATGGACTTTTTGTACTGGGAAGTAGTTATAAGTCCACGTATTTATCTTCTCACTGGTATGTATGTGTAAGCCCAATAATTGTGTTTTTGTAGTTTCTTGATTTTTTTTTTTTTTAGTGTCTATAAGTAAAGTCTTTGGTGTTAAAGATTTTAACTATCATTTGCTGTAATTCTTAGAAACTTGAGGAACTAAGCATTTATGTTTTGTGCATAAGGAAATGGGCGTTAACTTGCCCAAGACCCCAAGAGCCAGGCATTGTTCTTACCCCAAAGCCTCAGGTCATACTTCTGCTGCTTCATGTTAGAAGTCATGATCTTTTGTATTATGGTAAAGGGAGCTTGGAAAATTAAGTACTTTTAATTCCATTTAATGTTTTCTTTCAGTCTTGAATCCAGATAATAGTTTTGAAATACTAGTTGACCAATCGGTGGTGAATAGTGGAAATCTGCTCAATGACATGACTCCTCCTGTAAATCCTTCACGTGAAATTGAGGACCCAGAAGACCGGAAGCCCGAGGATTGGGATGAAAGACCAAAAATCCCAGATCCAGAAGCTGTCAAGCCAGATGACTGGTGAGTCTTGGGGACCTGTCTTCAAGACTAAGGGAGCGTTTCATATATTCCATGTGGCTTGAACAACCAAATGTTGGTTGAGTAAGCTCTCATAATTTCAGTAATCCATGATGCAGTCTAATCTGTAGGGAAAATATACAGTACTATAGCTGGAAAGGGGCCATAATGTTATCATCTGTATTGACTCACCATTTTACAAGCCACAGAATGCCATACTTGGTAGAGTTTGTCTGTGGTGACACTGTTGGTTTGTGGCAGAATCTCAGGTCCTTTAACCTGGCTACTCCAGGGCTTCTGTGAACTCACATTTAAAGCCAAAGTCCTGAAATGTTAAATTTTAATTTGAAAAATAACCTTTTTCCTATTTAAACAATACTCAATTCTCTGCTCTGAGTTGGTCGGTAGAATACAAAGCCACAAGGACACCACCATCTGCCTACACAGAGCTTGAAGTCCAGTTGTGAGGCATGATGTTGGCATGTGGTATCGTAAGGGTTCATGAGAAGGTGCCACAGGAGACCAGAGCACCAGGTGTACCTAAACCAGGCATGGTTTCTTGGAGCAAGGCAAATCAGATTGAGACTTGGCAGTGAGGTGAGAGTTAAAAGAGTTGGTGAATATGGGAAGGGGTGTTTCTCATTGAAGAATGTCATATGCAGTAGAGGAGCTGCAATGAGCTTGACATGCAAGGGAGAAATTACATGGCCTTTTATGTAGGGTGCACATTGAAGAGTGAGGAGAAATGAAGATAGCTGAGGCTGTATTCTTGTATATGGCTATCTTTGAACTTGCAACTTCATACGGTGACTCCAGAAACGTCAGAAAGTGAACAAAGAAATTCTTACACTTTGTAAAAGTATCCTCCTATGCTTAGCAATTAAATTCTAGATGATCTTTTTCCTCCTTGAAAGGTAAGATACATTTAACTGAACTTTTGTACTGCACTAGTATAAGTGCCAAGTTTATTTGTATATTTGGTGTATATTAGATTTGGACTTAGCCTTGTTCAGTATTATATTCCTTAACTAGCTTTATCACCTAAGAAGGCCCCTGTACCCATTAAGCGGCCACTCCCTGTTTCCTCCCCCAACTCCCAGCAACCACTAACCTGCTTTCTGCCTCTCTGCATTTGTCCACTTTGTATATTTCATATAAAATGGAATCATACAGTATGTGGCTTTCTCTGTCCAGTTTCTTTCATTTAGGACAGTGTTTTCCAGGTTTATCTGTGTTGAAGCATGTATGACTACTGCATTCCTTTTTATGATTGAATAAATTCTACTGTTTTGATAATGCCACGTTTTATTTATCCATCCTTCGGTGGACATTTAGGTTGTTTGCTCCTTTTTGTCTGTGATTATGAATAATGCTGCTATGAATGTTCATGTACTGATTTTTATATAAATATGTTTTTTCTTTTCTTGCTTTTTTTTTTCTTTTTTGAGATGGAATGTAGCTCTGTCGTCCAGGCTGGAGTGCAGTGGCGCCATCACGGCTCACTGCAACCTCTGTCTCCCGAGTTGAAGTGATTCTCCCGCCCTAGCCTCCTAAGTAGCTGGGATCATAAGCGCGTGCCACCACGCCCAGCTAATTTTTGTATTTTTAGCAGAGATGGGGGTTTTACCATGTTGGTCAGGCTGGTCTCGAACTCCTGACCTCAGGTGATCTACCCGCCTCAGCCTCCCAAAGTGCTGGGATTACAGGCGTGAGCCACCACTCCTGGCCTCTTTTCTTTAGACATGGTCTCTCTGGGTTGCCCAGGTAGGAGTGCAGTGGTACGGTCACGGCTCACTGCAGCCTCTACCTTCTGGGGTCAAACGATCCTCTCCCGCCTTAGCTGCCCAAATAGCTGGGACTGCAGGTATGCATGCCTGGCTAATTTTTATGGGTTTTTTGTTTGTTTGTTGAGACAGAGTCTCGTTTTGTCACCCAGGCTGGAGTGCAGTGGCACGATCTCGTGTCACTGCAGCCTCTGCCTCCTGGGTTCAAACGATTCTCGTGCCTCAGCCTCCCAAGTAGCTGGGACTACAAGCGTGCACTACTACAAAAAATACTTGTATTTTTAGTAGAGATGGGATTTCACCATGTTGGCCAGGATGGTCTCAAAATTCTGATGTCAAGTGATCTACCAGCCTCGGCCTCCCAAAGTGCTGGGATTACAGGCGTGTGCCACTGTGCCTGGCTGTGTATGTTTTTTCTTTTTTTTTTTTTTGAGACGGAGTTTCGCTCTTGTTGCCCAGGCTGGAGTGCAATGGTGCGATCTTGGCTCACTGCAACCTCTGCCTCCCGGTTTCAAGTGATTCTCCTGCCTCAGCCTCCTGAGTAGCTGGGATTACAGGCATGTACCACCAGGCCTGGCTAATTTTGTATTTTTAGTAGAGATGGGGTTTCTCCATGTTGGTCAGGCTGGTCTCAAACTCCTGACCTCAGGTGATCTGCCTACCTTGGCCTCCCAAAGTGCTGGGATTACAGGCATGAGCCACTGCACCTGGCATAATTTTTGTATTTTTTAGTAGAGAGAGAGTTTCATCATATTGGTCAGGCTGGTCTCGAACTCCTGTCCTCAGGTGATCCGCCTTGGCCTCCCAAAGTGCTGGGATTACAGGTGTGTGCCACCGCACCTGGCCTTGTGTATTTTTTTTTTTTACTAGAGACTGGGTTTCACCTTGTTGCCCAGACTGGTGTGGCCTCAAGTGATCCTCCTGCCTCGGCCTCCCAAAGTGCTGAGATTACAGGCATGAGCCACTCTGTCTAGCTATAGATATATATTTTCATTTCTCTTGGGTATATATACCTAAAAGTGGAATTGCTGGGTCATGTGGTAACTAACTTTTTGAGAAACTGCCAAACTGTTTTCCAAATCAGCAGCACCATTTTACTTTCCCACCAGCAGCATATGAGCGTTTTAGTTTCTCTACATTCTTTCCAGCATTTGTTTTTATGAGTCTTTTTTATTATAGCCAACTTGGTACTAAGTGGTATCGTTTTGATTTGCCATTTCCCTATGGCTAATGATGTTAAGCATCTTTTCATGTGCTTATTGTATGTTCATATTGTATATTTATACATTTGTATATCTTCTTTGGAGAAATGTCTATTAAAATCATTTGCCCATTTTTAAATTGGGTTGTCTTTATATTATTGACTTGTAAAGATTTATTTTACTAGGCCCTTAGCAGATGGATGATTTACAAATATTTTCTAAGAGGAATTATTTTAAATTTTGAGATTAAAACCAAATTTTTTTTAGAATACTCTGTTCTGATCCACCAAGTGGTACTATACTGTGACCAGTGTTGCCATAACTGGCTTTCTTTTGTGTTTAAGGGATGAAGATGCCCCTGCTAAGATTCCAGATGAAGAGGCCACAAAACCCGAAGGCTGGTTAGATGATGAGCCCGAGTATGTACCTGATCCAGATGCAGAAAAACCTGAGGATTGGTAAGAACTTCAGTTAACTTTTTTTAATTACCTGGTTTTTTTGTTTGTTTCTTTTGAGATGGAGTCTCACTCTGTCTCCCAGGCTGGAGTTCAGTGGCACAGTTTTGGCTCACTGCAACCTTCACCTCCTGGGTTCAAGCGATTGTCCTCCATCAGCCTTGTGAGTAGCTGGGATTACAGGTGTGTGCCACCATACCCAGCAAATTTTTGTATTTTTTGTATTTTTAGTAGAGATGGGCTTTCACCGTGTTGGCCAGGCTGGTCTCAAAGTCCTGACCTCAAGTGATCTGTCTGCCTTGGCCTCCCAAAGTGCTGGGATTACAGGTGTGAGCCACCACACCCAGCGTAAGTTACCTGTTTTTATTGAAGTCAAACTTAATACTTAAATATAGCCAAGATCCCTAATTTCAGGGTACAATTTGACAATTTTAATTATATTTTCTTCTTTTTTAAAAAATATATTTTTCCTGAAAAACTGTTCTTACTGGAAATACAGAAACAGGAGAAGCTGGTCTGATACTGTGAAAACGTTTCAGCAGGATCTTGGCAGCCCTGGGCCAGCCAGCTGTTCATAGTCCTGCATCACAGAACCTGTTTCTAATTTGTTGTTTGGCCCTCCATAGGGATGAAGACATGGATGGAGAATGGGAGGCTCCTCAGATTGCCAACCCTAAATGTGAATCAGCCCCTGGATGTGGTGTCTGGCAGCGACCTATGATTGACAACCCCAATTATAAAGGCAAATGGAAGCCTCCTATGATTGACAATCCCAGTTACCAGGTTTGTGCCTCTTGATGGTTGTTTTCATTAATCTGTTTGTATTCAGATGGAAGTTTTATCTAGAGTAAGGCTGCCAGGTTGGTCATTATATTCAAGCTGTTGAATTAAAAGCAGAAAGTAGACTTCCTAAGTTGGAAGACAGCCTAATGGGTTAGGTGTTGCAAAGATAAACCTAGAAACTGGAGTGAATAACTTTCTTTAACTTACTTTATTTATTTATTTGTTTATTTATTTATTTTTGAGATGGAGTTTCGCTCTTCTACCCATGCTGGAGGGCAGTGGTGTGATCTCGCCTCACTGCAACCTCTGCCTTCAGGTTTCAAGCGATTCTCTTGCCTCAGACTCCCGAGTAGGTGGGATTACAGGCGCCTGCCACCACGCCTGGCTAATTTTTGTATTTTTAGCAGAGATGGTGTTTCACCATGTTGGCCAGACTGGTGTCGAACTCCTGACCTTGCAGTCCACCCACTTCAGCCTCCTAAAGTGCTGAGATTACAGGTGTGAGCCACCACACCCGGTGAACTTTCTTTTTTTTGAGACTGAGTGTCACTCTAGCGCCCAGGCTGGAGTGCAGTGGCGCAATCTCGGCACACTGCCACCTCCACCTCCTGGGTTCAAGCGATTCTCCTGCCTCAGCCTCCCAAGTAGCTGGGAGCACAGGCGTGCACCACCTCACCTGGCTGATTTTTTGTATTTTTAGTAGAGACAGGGTTTCACCATGTTGGCCAGGCTGGTCTTGAACTCCCAACCTCAGGTGATCCACCCGCCTTGGCCTTTCGAAGTCCTGGGGTTTCAGGCAGGAGCCACTGTGCCCAGCCAAGAGTAACTTTCATAGTTGCTTTGTAATTATATTTAAAAACAAAAGGGGCCGGGCGCGGTGGCTCACGCCTGTAATCCCAGCACTTTGGGAGGCCGAGGCGGGCGGATCACGAGGTCAGGAGATCGAGACCATCCTGGCTAACACGGTGAAACCCCGTCTCTACTAAAAATACAAAAATTAGCCGGGCGAGGTGGCAGGCGCCTGTAGTCCCAGCTACGCGGGAGGCTGAGGCAGGAGAATGGCGTGAACCCCAGGGGGCGGAGCCTGCAGTGAGCCGAGATCGCGCCACTGCACTCCAGCCTGGGTGAAAGGGCGAGACTCCGTCTCAAAAAAAAAAAAAAAAAAAGGAAAAGAGAAATGGAAAACTGTTGATTTGGGTACCCTGCTCTTGGGTGCCAGGGTTGCTTCAGCCATAGGCTCCACAGCTGAGTCTGGACAATCTGTGATGTGGTGAGTAGAGAACTGTGGTTTGAGTCAGCATCTTGACTACATCAAGTCAGCCCACCGCTTGGCCTCAATGCTTGCAACTATAAAAAGGCTGAGGCCCAAGGGAGATGGTAAGGATACAGGTAGTAAGGTTGTGAAGCTTTGGGCCTCATGCAAAAATGTACACCCTCAGACCTTTGTTCCTTTTATCTTTCTAGCCAAGTAAAATTATAATCTCTACGAAGAGTGGCAATTAAAATTATTTATAATCATTAATTTGTCTACTTTGTCTATTTATATGCAAATACTGATATATGTATACACATATACAGAAACAGGAGAAGCTGATCTGATACTGTGAAAACATTTCAGCAGGATCTTGGCATAGTATATGTATATATACATATACTAATATATGTTTTTCTGTAAATTTTTTATTTTTTTCTCATAGTCTTTAAAGATGTTCTGTGAATGTATTTTTAATTGTGTAGTCAAACAATAAGATAAAAGTTTTACTTTAAAAAAGTTGCCCTTATAATAAAAAAATAAATAAATAAATAAATACATAAATAAATGTAAATAAATAAATAAATACAGTAAAAAAAAAAAAAAAGTTGCCCTTTAGGCTGGGCATAGTGGCTCACGCCTATAATCCCAGCACTTGAGAGGCCGAGGTGGGTGGATTACCTGAGATCAGGAGTTCGAGACTAGTCTGGCCAACATAGTGAAACACCATCTCTACTAAAAGCGCAAAAATTGGCCGAGTATGGTGGCACATGCCTGTAGTCCCAGCTGCTTAGGCACAAGGCTGAAGCGCAAGGATCACTTGAACACAGGAGGCAGAGGTTACAGTGAAAAAGAAGTTGCCCTTTAGTTGTTCTCCTGTTGGCGGCCATTTAGGTGGATTGTCACTTTTGCTTTCAGAGTCACTGCTGCTGTAATGATCCTTGTACATCTTTGGGTGTATGTTGTAAGTATTTCTCTAGGTAGTTATCTAGAAGTGAATAGCTGGTTGATGATCATGTGCGTTTTATTTTAAATTACCACTGAAGAAGTATGTGCTGACTTAGGCTCCCATTCTCATTAGCAGTTGGTAAGAGTGGAGGCTGTTGAATGGGCCAGTAACTTGAGGGGTTGGTTTGGACCAAGGTCATGGGTGATAGTAGAAATTGGAAGTAGTTGGAGTCCTGCAGTCTTAGAGGCAGAGTGTGTAAAGTAATCTGTAGCATTTATTATTTATTTTCCTGTTGCTTATTTCAAGTTTCATGAAGTTGGCATTTCTCTCCATTGTTCATGCAAAATTTCTCTTACAGTAGATTCACCATAAACTTTTGTTGATCATTATCTGAAATGATTTTCTAAAACATTTTTTTCTAGGGAATCTGGAAACCCAGGAAAATACCAAATCCAGATTTCTTTGAAGATCTGGAACCTTTCAGAATGACTCCTGTTAGTGCTATTGGTTTGGAGCTGTGGTCCATGACCTCTGACATTTTTTTTGACAACTTTATCATTTGTGCTGATCGAAGAATAGTCGATGATTGGGCCAATGATGGATGGGGCCTGAAGAAAGCTGCTGATGGGGCTGCTGAGGTTCGTGTTTGCTGCTTGTGCATTTGTATCTGTTATTGTAAGGAGCTATTATTTTGTGAAAGTCTGTGTAAGGTTTTTTTCTTCATTTGGCAATATTGGCATAAAAAGTATAACCATATGCCTGCAAAAGACACAATATTGGGTTTTGGGGCATGATTTCATTAGTCTAATGTAGTGGCTTTAGAGACTATTTGTGTTATGTTCAGGGTTTTTTTTTTTATTATTAGTCTGTGTATATATTTTGAAATTTGTCTTTTAGGCTATATTTTAATGCACTCTTATATGTTGAATCTCAGTTTACACTACATATAGAATTTTCAAACAACCGGTCACGTGGCCAATCTAAGAATTGGAGAGCCAGGGATACTGAGATAAGAAAGTCACCGGATCCTGAGGTTAAGGGAGCCTTTTGCAGGTGATGTAGAAGCCAGCTTTTGCACCTATGAGAGTGAAATCATCTTGATTATAAGGAGACCAAGAGGATGGAGGCTTTCTCTAATTTCTTTTTTACATTTTATGAACATTTTCTCTGAAAAAGAAGGTCCTGCGTAGTGCCGTGCCATAACTGAACTGCAGAAAAACAACGCGGCCTATGTTTGGTGTCAAAAGCCGGAACTTTGAGTCAGTCCTGTCTTGTTTTTCAGCCAGGCGTTGTGGGGCAGATGATCGAGGCGGCTGAAGAGCGCCCGTGGCTGTGGGTAGTCTATATTCTAACTGTAGCCCTTCCCGTGTTCCTGGTTATCCTCTTCTGCTGTTCTGGAAAGGTAGGAAGTTTTTTTTTTTTAGAATCAATTTTAGAGACATCACTGTAGTGATTATTAAAAATAACTAAGATATGTTGCCTGAGGTTTTCTTTGTAGTGGCTCATGTTTGGTGTTGACTTCAGAAACCTTACTTTCTGTTCCTCAGTGGCCGTTTATTGTGCCCAGATGGGAGCAGGATTTATAGTCCGTTGGTTGCTATTATTATTTATCCTAATCTGTTACTCTCCATAGTGTTCCGTAGCAACTTTCTAAAAAAGACAATAAACTTAGATACAAAACTAGCCACTTGGGCAATAATCAGCTTTGCCTGCTGGCATAGCTATTTCTATTCTTTGTAATTCAGTCTTTGATTCCTCATTATCCATTCTGCCTTCACCTTCCCCACTCTCAAAACAGTATAGGGTACCACAGCCTTATTGTTAGTTTTTCTTGTTTAGCCTTTTTTGCATGCTATCATGAAAAAAGAAAGTCTTATTTTGGCCTCTCCTTCTACTAAATGAGGATTCTGCTTCATCTGGCATTCATAGCACTTTGTAACTGGATCCCAAGTTCCTTTTCCAGCCTCAGCCTCTGCCACTATTCTGTGTATCTGTGCCTCAGTCACCTGGACTTTTTTGACCTGTATTTTCCTGCCTGGCCCTTTTGTTTTTATTGTTCTACCTTGAAACACACAAGCCCATGTGCACGCACACACATACACACACGCTCTTCAGGGTAGGAATTACATCTTATTTGTTTCTGTATATCTATCCCTGTATACAGCCTGGAACAGAACTTTGCCTTAGACATTCAGGAATTATGTAACATAATACATGAACATGTAAACAAAATTGTACTTTGGGGAACATTTCAGAAACAGACCAGTGCTATGGAGTATAAGAAAACTGATGCACCTCAACCAGATGTGAAGGAAGAGGAAGAAGAGAAGGAAGAGGAAAAGGACAAGGGAGATGAGGAGGAGGAAGGAGAAGAGAAACTTGGTAAGAAATAGAGTCCAGAAAATCTGCTTTAAGCCAAGACCCTACGATGTTGTTAAACCTTTACAGTCAAGTTAAGGATTGTTTTTAGCCAGGCGTGGTGGCTCAAGCCTGTAATCCTAGCATTTTGGGAGGTTGAAGCAGGAAAATCGCTTGAGCCCAGGAGTTTAAGGCTGTAGTCAGCCAGGATAGTGCCACTGCACTCCAGCTGAGCAACAGAGTGAGACCCTGTCTCTCTCTCTCTTTTTTATTTTTTAAGACAAGGTCTCACTCTGTCACTCAGGTTGGAGTGCAATGGCACAATCACAGTTCACTGCAGCCCTGACCTTATAGGCTCAAGTGATCCTCCTACCTCAGCACCCAGCCAAGTAGCTGGGACCACAGGCATGCACTACCATGCCCAGCTGTTTGTTTGTTTATTTATTTATTTATTTGATATGGTCTGGCCCTGTTGCCCAGGCTGGAGTGCAGTGGTGTGATCTCGGTTCACTGCAGCCTTTGCCTCCCAGATTCAAGCGATTCTCCCACCTGCGCCTCCTAAAGTGTTGGGATTACAGGCATGAGCCACCAGACCCAGCAAGATCCTGCCTCTTAAAAAAAAAAAATTGTTGGCCAAGTGCAGTGGCTCACGCCTGTAATTCCAGCTCTTTGGGGGTCAAGGCAGGCGGATCATGAGGTCAGGAGGTCGAGACCATCCTGGCTAACATGGTGAAACCCCGTCTCTACTAAAAATACAAAAAATCAGTCAGGCGTGGTGGCAGGCGCCTGTAGTCCCAGCTACTCAGGAGGCTGAGGCAGGAGAATGGCGTGAACCTGGGAAGGCAGAGCTTACAGTGAGCCGAGATTGCGCCACTGCACTCCAGCCTGGGTGACAGAGCGAGACTCTGTCTCAAAAAAAAAAAAAAAAAATTGTTGGCCAGGCACGGTAGCTCACGCCTGTAATCCCAGCACTTTGGGAGCCCAAGGTGGGTGGATCATGAGGTCAAGAGATCCAGACCATCCTGGCCAACATGGTGAAGCCCCGTCTCTACTTAAAATAAAAAAGTTGGGCTGGGCGCGGCGGCTTACGCCTGTAATCCCAGCACTTTGGGAGGCCGAGATGGGCGGATCACAAGGTCAGGACATCGAGACCATCCTGGCTAACAAGTGAAACTCTGTCTCTACTAAAAATACAAAAAATTAGCCGGGCGTGGTGATGGGCGCCTGTAGTCCCAGCTACTCGGGAGGCTGAGGCAGGAGAATGGCGTGAACCTGGGAGGTGGAGCTTGCAGTGAGCCGAGATGGCGCCACTGTACTCCAGCCTGGGCGATAGAGCGAGACTCCGTCTCAAAAAAAAAAAAATAAATAAAATAAAATAAAAAAATTAGCCAAGCATGGTGGCAGGCGCCTGTAGTCCCAGCTGCTCGGGAGGCTGAAGCAGGAAAATCACTTGAACCCGGAAGGCAGAGGTTGCAGTGAGCCGAGATTGCGCCACTGCACTCCAGCCTGGCGACAGAGCAAGGCTCAGTCTCAAAAAAAAAAAAAAGTTGTTGGCCGAGCAAGGTGGCTCACGCCTATAATCCCAGCACTTTGGGAGGCCAAGGTGGGCGGATCACCTGAGGTCAGGAGTTCGAGATCAGCCTCGCCAACATGGTGAAACCCCGTTTCACTAAAAATACAAAAATTAGCCAGGCGGGTGGTGGGCACCTGTAATCCCGGCTACTTCGGAGGCTGAAGTAGGAGAACCACTTGAACCTGGAGGCAGAGGTTGCAGTGAGCCGAGATCATGCCATTGCACTCCAACCTGGGTGACAAGATCAAAACTCCATCTCAAAAAAAAAAAGTGGCTGGGCGCGGTGGCTCACGCCTGTAATCCTAGCACTTTGGGAGGCCAAGATGAGCGGATCATGAGGTCAGGAGATTGAGACCATCCTGGCTAACACGGTGAAACCCCGTCTCTACTAAAAATACAAAAAGTTAGCCAGGCGTGGTGGCAGGCGCCTGCAGTCCCAGCTTCTTGGGAGGCTGAGGCAGGAGAATGGTGTGAACCCGGGAGACAGAGCTTGCAGTGAGCCGAGATGGCGCCACTATACTCCAGCCTGGGCGGCGACAGAGCAAGACTCTGTCTCAGAAAAAAAAAAAAAAAAAATTGTAGATATAGAGATGTGTTCTAATGCTAATGTATAATCACCAAAAATAATAAGGTTTTGCTCAGTTGTTTACCTTCTGTCTTAGAAGAGAAACAGAAAAGTGATGCTGAAGAAGATGGTGGCACTGTCAGTCAAGAGGAGGAAGACAGAAAACCTAGAGCAGAGGTAAAGGAAAGGGGCCACATTTTGTTTTTCCAAGTTGAAGGTACACTTATGTAAAGGGAATATTTCAGTAGGGTAGTTTACAGTGGCTTATGGCCGTAAAAATTCTGTTAACGCCAATTTTGTTGAAGTAGGATTCTTTGTGATACAGGTCAGTGTTTTGTTTGATAATTTTAAGCTACATATTAATCTCAAAAGTATCTTTAGCTGAAAATGATTTTCTGGAATAAGCAGAAGGTTGTAGGGGGAAAATGAAATGCTTGCTAAGAAGGAAACTTCGGGTCATTAACAGTCTATTTGCCCCTCCTCACTGTGCCCTGAAAAGTATTTCTTATACAAATCACTGTGTTCTAAACTTTTTGTCCCCATTTTCCATAGATGCATTCATTCATTCATTTACCTGACATTTGTCGAGTGCCTATTTTGTGCCAGGCATTGTCAGTGGGTAAGGCAGACAAAGATACTCTGCCTTTAGGGAGCTTAAATTCTACTTGGGGGAAACAGGCAATGAGCAGTAAACATTTTAAGGAAGTAAACAACACAGCATATTAGGAAGTGAGAAACTATGAATAATTAAAACAGGAAAAGGTATTAAAAGTGCTAGAGGTAGGCGGGTCACCATGTTAAAGCCTTTACTCAAAAGATGACATTGAACCAAACACTTGAAAGAGGTAGAGAACTTTTCCATGGGGATGTAAGTGGGAAGAGCATTCCAGGCAGAGAGAACAGCCAGTATTGAGGCCTAAAGTGGTTGTCTACAAGGCCAGTATGGTGAGTGGACAGAGAGAGTGGAGAAAAGAAGGGTGGAGAAGGCTCCGGGTTAGACAGGCTGTTGTGTGGACTTGGCTTTCCCTCCTAGTGAAGTGGGCAGCCATCACAGGCTACTGGACACAAGTGTCACAGGATGTTGTGTTTCCTAAATACCAGGGAGAATCAGGGGGACCAGTTAGGTCCCTGTAATCATCTAGGAAAGATACGGTGGCCCCACAAAGGGTGACAGGAGAGGAACAGAGGGTATGAGAACTAGTCGGGGATCTGGATCTTGGTTTTGTGGTAGATTGGATATATGGAGTATGAGAGAAAAGGAACAGTGTTCATTGTCTGTACCATTGCCTACTAAAGTCCTTTACCCAGCACCTCTGTCTGAATCTGGTCTCTCCTGGAAAGCTCTCCTCAGGTTTTACTTCCAGGTACAACTCTGCCTTCCTATTAATAAAGGTCATTGCTATCTGTATCTTTTGTATATTTTCCATGGATATGTTCTGTCTTAACTCGAATGCAATTCTTAAAAGTAGAGACCATGTTTCCCCCAAACTCCCTCACACATTAAAAAGTTGCTGGTGCATTTAAAAAACGGGAATATTTTCATAGGGTAATTTACAATCTTAGCAACTTGTGATAGAGTACAAACAGCAGCAGCCTTGGAGTCAGTCTACTTGGATAGCCTTCCATCTCGTGAATCCTTGGTTTCTTATCCTCAGAATGGGGCTAATGTGCCATAGTCCAGTAGATTGTTTGGGATTAAGCAAGATTAAGAAATCTCAGTGTCTGATCCTTTTTTAAGAAAATGTTTATGGGTTAGATTGAGAAAAGTGTATGTTTATAGAAAACAATAAAGACTAAACTGAATTAGAGTAGGCATAATTCCACCACCTCTGAGATACCCATTCTTCTTGGTGCATTCTCTTCTAATCATTTTCCTCTTTTTTTTCATCAAATAAGTTACCCTCAGCCTGGCTGATCTTGAATATATGGTGAACTTTTATTATTTTTTAAATGTGCTAATTATAGTGAATTTCTTTTCTTTTCAATCAATAGGAGGATGAAATTTTGAACAGATCACCGAGAAACAGAAAGCCACGAAGAGAGTGAAACAATCTTAAGAGCTTGATCTGTGATTTCTTCTCCCTCCTCCCCTGCAAGAGTGGTCCTAGGAGAGGACCTGGCACACCTTAGGTTGACATTCAGAAAACTTCAAGACATCACCATCAGCAGGCTCCAGTTGAACACTAGTCTGTGTAACTTTAAACATCTAGCAGTAAATACTTGCAGTTGTGATATAAAGGACCCTGTTTCTGTAGAAAAGAAAACATTTAACATAATGGTTGTGAAATGTAACATGAAGCAAACTAACTTCTTTTTTTTTTTTTTAACATCTTTGTTTTTAAAATAGAATGATAGAACTTTGCCAGTCTTTAAGATCTTGGCTTAATTTAATGTATTAATCTGTTTGTGCAAACATAATACCACCATTTAAAAATGTTAGGGAGATGAGTTGCAGTTTTTATAATAGATTTTTTTTTAAAGTTTGGTATTGTAAAACATCCACATCTCTGTCCCTCAAAATTGATAATCACGTTTAAAGTGCAGTCATATGTGGTTATAATCTTGTTTTGTTTGCTTCCATTATTCAGTTCCTCCTAAGAAAATTGAGGAGAGGGACTGAATAGAAGCCCAAATTTATGTAAAAGTTGCGTTTAAGTTGTATTAAAAATAGATATATAAGAAAAAAAAATCTTTCACTTGATGTTGGTTAGACCAGAAAGTGCGTGTGTTCTGTAGCTCAGTTCCCAGACAGCTTTGCAGGTAGTGGAGGAGGTGGCTTCATGTGGCACTTGGGCGTTCATACTCCACTTGGGAGGGTCAGGCTGTGGCCTTCTGGAGCAGGTGGCTTGTTAAGGAACACTAGCAGGGCATGGCACATGAGCTCCGGAGTAGATGTCTTCATCACTTCTTCCACTGTGTGTTGACACTGTTTTCCTTACCTATTTCCTCAAATCCCCAGCTTTCTCCTCTGCTATGCATTTTCTTCACAGTGCAGCTTGCAGTCCGTTGCTGAAAATGATTATAAGCCCTGCATAATGTTAAGCTTTATTGTGATTATGTGTATGTTTCTTCTTTCTTTTAAGCAGACCCATACCTTTCCAGGGTCAAAGTACAGAATAGAATACAATCTTTGATTTTTATCCATTTCTTTTACTCTGTGTAAAGACTTTAGAAGTCTAATTCACAGGCGAGCCAATACAGAATTGACTGCAGTTGAACAGACTAGAAGTATTTGTGGGAGGAGTGACATGAAGCATGAGTTATCTGATTTTTTTTGTAGCTGCTAAATATTTTAAGCCTTCATTTGCAATTCATGTAACAATTGTGTCATAAATTACACAATAAAGCAGTCCTGTTCAAATCTTTTTTTTTAACGTGGCTTGTAGAATTTTTAAAAAAGTGATCTTAGGTTTGTTTTTTCATGCGGAATGCAGATGGGTGCTATCAGAGCCTCCCACACCACTATAGTGTAATAATGTTATTATTACTCTACACTGAAACGTATTCAGAGTTAGATGTTATTTTAGCTTTAGTTGTTCTTTAGAGGCTTTCAGATGTACCGATGATACTGTTTCTTGCACTGAATATATAAACACTCCACAGTGTTTATATTGGGAAGATATTGGGAAGGAAATATATTTGTAAAAGATGAAGGCTGTATCTATTTTTTTTTCTTTTTAAACTGGTTCACTTAAATTCTTTTGAGGATGGGATGTATTTTTCTTGCTGTTCAGTGCTTTTTCCTTTTCATCTGTTGTTCTGTCGTCACAGTGACCTTAGCTACATAGCAGGCTTTCCCAGATAATATTGATTACAAATAAACAGTTGTTACTTAGCAAGACCTGAAAATATGTCTGCAGGTTTCTCCTTGAAGCAAATATGTGGGATCATTGCATTTCCAGAAATCTGCCTCCTTCACCCTCCGTTTACAGTATATGTCATGCCTCACTTTCTTCTAGCTGAGCTTTAAATCATTAGAGCTTAAATTGTCAGATTGTTCATTGCCTTTCCAGGGTTATTTAGTAAAGTTTGTTCAAAACAAAAACGCCTTTTCTTGGTTCTTTTTTCAGTTATTTTGAAGGTCCACCATCTTGATTAAATGACACATTAATGAATGACCAACAGCAGCTTTCAGCTCTTAAAAAGAAACTTATATTATGATTTTACATGCTGGTTACCTGTTCCATTGTTGTCAAATGCCCGCTCTCCATCAGCTGTGTTCCTCCATTTTCTTATCCACAAAGTACTCCTCACTTTTCAATTTGTCATGTTACTAAATGGTGTTACATTAAAGCCTGTGTTAAGTGTCTGCTTTTGACTGAATTTCTTCATAGTAACCTTCAGTCTGTGTATGTTACTATGTTCAATTAGTGGGTTGATCTTCCTTTAATTGGCCACTATGTGAGAGTTCACTAATAGGCAGAAACTATTATGGACAGTGAAATAATGACTTTATCTCACCACATGAATTTGATGCAGTCTTTTATGTTTAGCCCTTGCCTCTTCCTGCCCACATGATTGCAGTGCAGTAGTTTCTGTTAGTGTGGACAGCAGCTCAGAAAAGGAGGGAATGCTACTGATAATTTGTAGATAATATTCTTTAAGGCTTAGGGGAACCATTGAACTTTGAAATTTTTATTAGAAAATTATTTGTTGGGAATCAGACTCCATCATTTTACATATACTTAAATACTAAAGGGATATTTTTGAAAGCCCAGTTTTTTATGTGCTATTAAATTTTTAGATTACATACTAAAGAAAAGTATGTACACAGAATGTAGTGCTCCTAGTTACTATTTTTTCTATTAAAGAAATAGTTTAGTTCTGGTGTAAAATTTCTGTTTGAGTGCTGAAAAAAAAAGCAGGACTGCATTATGGCACTTTTGCCTTGGTGGCCCACTTTCTCCATTTAAAACATTAGGATTTGTATTTTTCTGCTGCGTTTGTATGAAGACATATTAGATTGTTTTCTCTTGATTTTAAAATAAAACATCATGAGCCCTAGTAAAAAAGCTAGAGTAACTGCTGATGGTGTATCTCAATGTGCAGCCTCCTGCCACCTCCTGCTTAACCTTTTAGCAATTAGAGTGCCCATATCTAGAGTTCCTGATATCCTTTGGCATCACACTATCTAGTTTTAGTTCTAACACTGTTTCATTGCCCCAGTCCCTCTACTCCCCTTTGCCTATTAGTTTTAATAATGGGGCATAATTTGTCTTGGTTTGATTTTGTTGAGTAACTCAGTTTCACCTAAAGGACTGTTTTTGGCCGGGAGCGGTGGCTCACGCCTGTAATCGCAGTACTTTGGAAGGCCGAGGTTGGGCGGGTCACCTGAGGTCGGGAGTGGGAGACCAGCCTGACCGACATGCAGAAACCCCGTCTCTACTAAAAATGCAAAATTAGCCGGGCGTGGTGGCGCGTGCCTCTAATCCCAGCTACTCGGGAGGCTGAGGCAGGAGAATCGCTTGAGCCCGGAAGGCGGAGGTTGTGGTGAAACGTCATCCTTTGCATTTCCAGTTCCCTCTAATGGAGCTGGACTCTTGCATGCTTTTTGCTCCCATCTTCTGGACTTTTTTTTTTTTAAGTAGTGACTAATACTGCACTTTTGAAACTTGCTCGGGCTTTTATAAATAGGTGGAAACTGACTACCAGTGGTTCGGGATGGTGCAAGAGGAAACTACCAGCTCACTAGACGATTCTGACCAATTATGGGGCTGGATATAAGGAATAAGGTCAAAGTAAAACGGCTGACATTAAAATAGCGTGGCTACTTACAGTTTATCAAACTCGAAATTTAAAAAAGAATAAAAAAAAAAAAAGGTCTCTGTACTGCCAGGCGGGCGACAGGGACTGGCCAGCTGCGCCGCACCCGCCGACCAGATTCCCCTTTTCTCGGGGGAGCCGGAAGGGCCTGCCTTCAGCGGGCGATGTGCAGGAAACCAATAGCCGCCTCTGGGACGGGCTCCTGTCAGTCACGCTTAGCTCCGCCCCCAGGACTAAGGTCCGCCCAGGGGCTTCCCTCCGCCCTTCGCTTGAGAGTTCTTTTAAATACCGCTCTGGAGCCCGAGCGCGCCTCTTGCGTGCTCGTCCCCACGCCCTCGGGCGGCCGGTTCTTCCTTCTCTGATTGGCCAGGACCCCTGCTCATCAGTCGTGACGCACAAGGTCTCCTACCGAGGCCCCGCCTTCTTCCGAGAGGCCCGAAAACAATTTTAAGATGGCGGCCGCGGCGGTATCGCGGAAAACAATGGGGCCGGGGCGGTGGGGACAGGCCGAGGCTTGAGGTAGGCAGCAAGCGCCGGCTGGGGGTCGGGCCGAGCGGGGCAGGAGGAAAACTCGCCGCCGCGCGCGAGCCCGCTCCGCTGCCCTCGGGGGCATGGCGCGGCCGTGAGGCGGACAGGGGTAGCCGCGGGGAGCGAAGCCCGCAGTGCCAGCCGGCCCCGAGAGGCCCGGCCCCGGGCCCGGCCCGTGCAGCCCGCGGCCCATGGTGCTGCCCACCTGCCCCATGGCGGAGTTCGCGCTGCCGCGGCACAGCGCGGTCATGGAGCGCCTTCGCCGGCGCATCGAGCTGTGCCGGCGCCACCACAGCACCTGCGAGGCCCGCTACGAGGCCGTGTCGCCCGAGCGCCTGGAGCTGGAGCGCCAGCACACCTTCGCCCTGCACCAGCGCTGCATCCAGGCCAAGGCCAAGCGCGCCGGCAAGCACAGGCAGCCGCCCGCCGCCACAGCCCCGGCGCCCGCCGCCACAGCTCCGACGCCCGCCACCGCGGCCCCGCGCCTGGACGCCGCTGACGGCCCCGAGCACGGCCGCCCGGCCACGGTGAGTAGGGCGCGGGAAGGCGCTTGTCGTGGCGGCAGCCCCCTCTCCCGAAAACGCTTCCTGTGACGCGGATCGGGCCGCTGGGAGACTTTCCCAGGCGTCCGCGACTCCTGGATCTGGCTGGAGAGAGGGTAACATGGCAGGGAGCTGAGAGGTTGTCATCTTCGGGAAGTGGCACGGTGGCGTTACTTTGGGAAAACAGCACCGTGAGAGCCTTGCAGGAGGCCCGACCTGGGAAGGCTGGCGAACGCTAACCGGAGGGTTTTTCTTCCAGACTTGATTCCGGGATGTTGAGATCTTTATTCGAAATAGACTAGCATTCGAGTCGCCTGTGATGGAGGGAGTTCCTGCACCGCAGGCCTGGTCTCATTTATTCTGCAAATGTTTATTGGGTCCTTGCCTTTTACAAGATCCTGTCCTGTAAGCAGGGTCAGGGCTTTCATATGGAAATAAGTCGGCCTTTGGTTGACCAACTCAAACTCCTCTGAATGGAAAATCAAGAAATGTTTGGAAAACTTAGTAAAATGTTCAATGAGTTGCATATAAGTATTCCTTGTTCAGGTAGCCTGAACTTTGTGAACTTGAGATTCCTGCAATATTGTTGACAATTCTAGTTTTAATTTATCAGGCCTGTTTAAAATCTCTGATGATGTTAGATTGTTGGTCAATTATTACTCCCTTTGTGCTCTCAGTAAATGTTCCTGAAATTTGTTGGTTAGAGGTTTTTCTCCCTGAAACAGATTTACAAGGGAGACAAGGTTTTTCAATGGTTTTCTTGGGGACTTTATTTTAAAACAAATGTGAAAATCTAATTTGTTATGTGTATTTTTAAATTCATACCTTTATTATCTCTCACCTGGGCTATTGCAGTGCCTGTCCCTAGCTAACTAACCAGTCTTTAGGCGTTTAGTTTCTCTCTCCCTTCCTCTCGAAATGCTAGAAATCCTTCTATTGCTTGAAGGGATGAAGTTCAAAGTCTTTGGTTTGGCATTTGGGACCAGTCTGACCTAACCTATCTTTTAATGTCCCTCACAGGTCCTCTGCTCTGGTTGAATTGTTTTTCTCATTCTCTTCCACACTAGCCTTGATTGCTGGGCTAGAAGAAAAAAAAACACTCAGATTTCATTGCTTATTTTATCAACTGGTCAAGCCTTCTCATCTTCACTTCTCTCATCTGTAAACTAGGGGCATGTTGGGCTTATTATCTCCCTGTGTTCTTTCCCCGCCCTCCCCTCACTCTGTTGCCCAGGCTGGAGTGCAGAGGCACAGTCATGTCTCACTTCAGCCTCAACCTCCCTGGCTCAAGACTCCTCAATCCTCCCGCCTCAGCCTCCTGAGTAACTGGGACCAACCACAGTTGCACACCACCATGCCTGGCTAAATAAAAAAAGTATATTTTCTGTTAGAGATGGGGTCTCACTATATTGCCTAGGCTGGTCTTGAACTCCTGGGCTCAAGTGATCCTTTCTTCCAACTTGGCCTCTGAAAGTGCTGAGATTATAGGCATGAGCCACCGCACCGTGCCACCCCCAGGGTTTCATTTAAGAATAAAAAGAAATGAGCGTGGACATGAAAATACAGTATTTCATAAATTTAAAGGCCGCCTGTGGGACCCTCCTCCATCCCTTTCAGAATCCTGCCACCCTGACAGTCCCAGCTTATCTCTTTGTTCTGCCTTAAAGCTAGTTCCTGACCACCCTAACCCACAGCAGTAAGAATCTCCTTTGTCAAAACATTTAGGAAACATATTAATTTATTTATTTTGAGACCGAGTCTTGCCCTGTCGCCCAGGCTGGAGCGCAATGGCGCGATCTCGGCTGACAGCAATCTCCGCCTCCCGGGTTCGAGTGATTCTCCTGCCTCAGCCTCCCTACTAGCTGGGATTACAGGCGCTGGCCACCATGCCCAGCTAATAATTTTTGTATTTTTAGTAGAGATGGGGTTTCACCATGTTGGCCAGTCTGGTCTCGAACTCCTGACCTCAGATAATCCACCTGCCTCGGCCTCCCGAAGTGCTGGGATTACAGGTGTGAGCCACTGCACCTGGCCTATTTATTTTTTTTTTGAGACAGAGTCTCGCCCTGTCACCCAGGCTGGAGTGTAGCAGCGGGATCTCTGCTCACTGAAACCTCTCCCTCCCCGGTTCAAGCGATTCTCCTGCCTCAGCTTCCTGAGTATCTGGGATTACAGGCACACACCACCATGCTGGGCTAATTTTTGTATTTTTAGTAGAGACGGGGTTTCTCCTTGTTGGCCAGGCTGGTCTCGAACCCCTGACCTCGTGATCCACCCACCTTGGGCTCCCAAAGTGCTGGGATTACAGGTGTGAGCCACCGTGCCCGGCCTATGCTATTTATTTTTAGCACATGGTCACTTATTACTTTAGGTCACATCTTTCCAACTAGACTGTCAGCTCTGGGAGGCAGGGAGGGCTTGGGCTCACAGTTGGGTATTACACATCTTAGGTGCATCTTAAGTGCCTGTTGAGTTATTGATATAAACTTGGTAGTGCTTTACTCAATAATAATCTCTCCTCCTATACACTAGCCTCAAAAAGCAAGTTGATGTAACTTCATGAGCCACGTTTCATGGCTCATAGTAACAACTCTTGTAAGGAGGGACTTTTTAAATTTTTTTTAGGGAGTTTCGCTTTGTTGCCAGGCTGGAGTGGAATGGTGCCATCTTGGCTCACTGCAACCTCCGCCTCCCAGGTTCAAGCAATTCCCCTGCCTCAGCCCCCCAAGTAGCTGGGACTACAGGCTTGTGCCACCACGCTCCCCTAATTTTTTGTATTTTAGTAGAGACAGGGTTTCACCATGTTGGCCAGGATGGTCTCGATCTCCTGACCTTGTGATCCTCCCGCACCGGCCTCCCAAAGTGCTGGGATTACAGGCATGAGCCACCACGCTCGGCCTGTGTAAGGAAGGACTTTTAAGAGTAGTTCGTGGTCATTGCAATTGAAGTAAATAATGAAAGCTCATAAAAATCATAGTTTAATACACAAATAGTTGCCTTGAACCCTCCTTAGAAAGTATATTAGTGGGGGCTGGGCGCAGTGGTTCACTCCTGTAATCCCAGCACTTTGGGAGGCAGAGGTGGGCGGATCACCTGAGGTCAGGAGTTCGAGACCAGCCTGGCTAACATGGTGAAACCCCGTCTCTACTAAAAATACAAAAATTAGCTGGACATGTGGCATGCGCCTGTGGTCCCAGCTACACGGCAGGCTGAGGGAGGAGAATCGCTGGAACCTGGGAGACAGAGGTTACAGTGAGCTGAGATCGTACCACTGCACTCCAGCCTGGGCAACAGAGGGAGACTCTGTCTCAAAAGAAAAAAAAAAAAGGTAGTAATGATTCAATTTTTGTTTAAAGTTGTTCTAAGAATTTAGACCCTATATGATTTTTTTAGTCTTGAGTCAGTGGAGGAAACTGGGCATGCTGTTTGACAATAAATTAATTCTGAGTGTGTTAGAATTTGAATCTAATTTGTCAGTCATTCCTTTTAATGTCAGAGCTTAATCAGATATGCCATGTTAAGGTGATGTCTTTTTATCACATTAAACCTTGACCTATGGACTTCTTGAGTTTAAACTCTACGGTGGATGTGCTTTTCTGTGTCTCTGCTAGGAAGAGGGACGCTTTCCATTTGGACTCCAAGTTAGTCTAGCTGAGCTCTTTGGCCTTGGAATGGGGTCATCGGAACAGAAGATAAGTATCATTAAGAAAACAGTGGCTCCTTCCATTCAGGGGGAAGAGAGTCCTTGAGTATGTACGATTTTGGCTTGGAGAAACAGCTTTGCACAAAGAGATGGAAAGAAGGTACCTCTTAGTCATTGTTATTTCTGACAACTCCACGTATTTGATCTCATTAATATTTCTTACATAAGGAATATTATAAGTTCTTAATTTTTTTCCAAGTGAACTGTATACTGTTTGGCAGTCATTTCATAGTTACTTCACCAGCAACCCATTTGTATGACTGAGAAGGGATCAGATTTACTGCTAGAGTTTACTTCACTTCAGATGATTGTTTTCTTAGGATATCCCACCACAGCGAAGTCTCAGCCACTATCTGCTTAGTCTGTTAGAGATGAATCAGAAACACTGTTTCAGGCTTTTTCTCTATTCTAATTTTCAAGGAATGAGTCTATTAGGTTTTCATTTCTTTTCCTTTTTTCTTGAAACAGGGTCTGGCTCTATCACCCAGTGGCACGATCGTGGGGCACTGCAGCCTTGAACTCCTGGGCTCCAGGGGTCCTCCCACCTCAGCCTCCTGAGTAGCTGGGACTACAGGTGTGCACTACCACACCCGGCTAGGTTTTAAAGTTTTTTGTAGAGATGGGTGTGAGCCACCTTGCCTGGCCGGAAGTTGCTTTTCTTACTTAGTTTTAGGTGTGTGAAGTTTCTTTCTCTCTTTTTTAACCTTTTATTTGTAAATAATGTCAAACTTAGAGAAAAGCTCTAAGTTTGGTACAAAGAATTCTGGTTACTTAGATTTACCTGTTGTCACTGTTGTGCCCCATTTGTTATCATTTGCACATTCTCTCTCTCCCACCCTCTGCCTCTTTTTCTCTCTCTCAGACTTTTATTCTCTGAACCACCTGAGAGTATGCTGCACACCTCATAGCTCTCTGCTCCCAAACCACCCCATGTGTACCTTTTAAGAGTTAAGAAAGCTGTTAATTTTGTAGACCAAACTCATGTAAGAATTATGAAATAACAAATTATTTCTAGGAAGTAGATATTTCTGAATATAAAATAGATACTATACTGTAATCATGTGGGGTATTAGTTTTTTTAAAAAGATGATCAGTGTGGCTTTAGGATCTCATTTCTTCCTGTAATGCCTGAGACCTTGTCTAGAACCCTCTTTCCTTTTTTGTCTTCAGTATCTCCCTTCCCAACTGAGTCTTTCCCTTCAGCTTCAAATATTGAACAAATATTCTCCACACTGACAAGTCCTGTGTTTTCTCACTGTCAGAATAGTATTCCATATTCTTCCTTCCCTTTGCCCTTCCCACTTGAACTTCTCATTTACTCATTAGCCTATGGTAATGTGCCTTCTACCTCTTCTATTCCTCTGAAGTTGCCTCCGTAAAGGACACCAAGGATGGACTTGCCAAATTCATTGGCATCTTTTTTTTTTTTGAGACAGGGTCTCACTGTGTTGCCTAGGCTGGAGTGCAGTGGCACCATTATGGCTCGCTACAGCCTCAACCTCCCAGGCTCAAGTGATCCTCCCACCACAGCCTCCTGAGTAGCTGGGACTACAGGCGTGAGCCACCACACCCAGCCTCATTGGCATCTTAGTCATCATTCTTCGTGACTTCTTCCTTTTCTTAGCTTCTCATCTCTTCTGATTTCCTTTTCAGCTTTCTGACTTTTTTTCTCAGTCTCCTTACTATTTTCCCTTATTAATTCATGCAGCAAATATTTGAGTGCCTGCTGCAGGCCAGAGTACAGTCAGTCCTCCGTATCTGCGCATTCTGCATCTGCGGATTCAACCAACTGTAGATAGAAGATATTTTTTGGAAAAAAACAGTAAAGAAATAACAATACAACAAATAACACAAATTTTAAAATGCAGCTCAGCATGGTGGCTCATGCCTGTAATCTCAGATCTTTTGGGAGGCTGCGGTGGGAGGATAGCTTGAGCTCAGGAGTTTTAGACCAGGCTTAGCAATATAACAAGACTCCATCTCTAAAATAGAATAGAATAGAACAGAACGGAACAGAATGAAATAGAATAGAATAGAAAAATAAAAATAAAAATATAGCTGGATATGGTGGCTCACACCTGTAATTCTAGCACTTCAAGAGGCCAAAGCTGGTGGATTTCTTGAGCCCAGGAGTTCGACACCAACCTGAGCAGCATAGTGAGATGTCATCTCTATAAAGGCGTGGTGGCATGCACCTGTGTTCTCAGCTCCTTGGGAGACCGAGGTAGGAGGATTGTGTGGGACTGGGAGGTAAAGGCTGCAGCAAGCTGTGATTGCGCCACTGCACCTTAGCCCCTGGGTGACATCCAGACCCTGCCTCAAAAATAAATAAACTAAAAAATAAAAATATGATAACATTTACATAGCATTTCTATCATACAAAGTATTGTAAGTAATCTAGAGGTGATTTAAAGTATACTGGAGGATGTGTATATATTATTGCAAATACTAGGCCATTTTATATAAGGGACTTGAGCATCCTTGGATTTTGGTATCCCGGTGGGGCTGGGCAGGGATCTTAGAACCAATTCCCCGTGGATACCAAGGGAACTACTGTATATAGTAGTGAATAGGACAAATTAAAATTCTGCTGTAATGGAGAAAGAGGAAATCAGTAATTTTGTTAATTTTGTTATAATAAGTGCTAAGCAAAAATTAGAAACAGAGTAATGTGATACTAAATGACAGTAGTAGCTTAAGATGCCTTGATTGGAGCTTGATGATTGAGAGGCTGTCAGTCAGCTGAAAGTCTTAGAACATTCCAGTCAGAGAGAACCACCAGTACAAAGTGTCTGAGGCAGGACCCTTCTGAGTCGGCATGAAGAACAGAAAGCAGGCCAGTGTGTCTGGAGCAGTGTGGCACCTAGGACCAGATCAAGTGCAGTAGGAAGCAGTAGCAGGATAGGGAGCAGAAACATGATATGATCCAACTTAGGTTTTTTTGCTCTGCTGCCCAGCCTGGAGTGCGGTGGCGCAATCTCAGCTCACTACAAGCTCCACCTCCCAGGTTCACACCATTTTCCTGCCTCAGGCTCCCAAGTAGCTGGGACTATAGGCCCCCGCCACCAGGCCCGGCTAATTTTTGTTTGTTTGTTTGTTTGTTTGTTTGTTTGTTTGTTTTTTAGTAGAGACGGGTTTCACCGTGTTAGCCAGGATGGTCTCTATCTCCTGACTTGTGATCCGCCCACCTCAGCCTCCCAAAGTGCTGGGATTACAGGTGTGAGCCACTGTGCCCGGCCGATCTTTAAGTTTTTAAAGATTGTTCTGGTGCTAGGTGGAGGATGCCTGGGGTTGGTATGGACAGGAGTGGATGCATATAAAGCTTTTGTAGCTCTCTGGATGCCAGGGCTGGGGCTGGTGGTAGCAGTGGAGATGGAGAAGAGGAGATGGGTTTTGGACAGTTCCTGAGAGCAGAGGTGACAGGACTGGGTTGCTGGACTAGATGGCTTTGTTTTGGGGGCAAGAGAGGGGAGTGTTCAAGGGAAATTCCTAGTTTTATGGCTTGAGAAACTTTCTTTGCACTTTAAAAATATTAGTGTTCTCTAGGCAACTATATCCCTGACCATTTTCACTCTTTTTTTTCCCTGGGTAATGTTATTGATTCTTTCATAGCTTCATTTGTCACCTGTAATAATACTCTCCAAATCCCCAGTCCAGATCTGTCTTCCAGATTTCAAATCCACATTTCCAGCTGTCTGCTGGACATTTTCATCTTTCCAGGATATATTTCCGACATATCCAAAATGGACTTTCCCTTTTTCCTCCCAAATCATATGTTCCTTCTAAGTATTTTCCCTAACCCAGTCATCCAGAGTAAAACCTGGGAATTTTCCACTCCTTTTCCACAATTCCCAGCGTTCAGTTGGTGGTTCTTTCAACCAACATTGAAGTCCTGCTGGAGCCAGGAATCGTGGTAGATGCTGAACCTGTATCGCATAGCCTAAGTGGGGGCAGATGATACATAGGTCATTGCAAAGCCAAGTTCAGGGCTAAAGCCTGTGAGAATATTGAGAAAGGGGGATGCCTTTTTGGTGAAGTTTGGAAGGCTTTAAAGAATTGACTCTTGGCCGGGAGTGGTGGCTCACGCCTGTAATCCCAGCACTTTGAGAGGCTGAGGTGGGCGGATCACTTGAGGTCAGGAGTTCAAGAGCAGCCTGGCCAAAATGGTGAAACCCCGTCTCTAGTAGAAAATACAAAAATTAGCCGGGCATGGTAGCATACACCTGTAATCCCAGTTACTCGGGAGGCTGAGGCAGGACAATCACTTGAACCCAGGAGATCGAGGTTGTAGTGAGCTGAGATTGTGACATTGTACTACAGCCTGGGTGGCAGAGCGAGACTCTGTCTCAAAAAAAAAAAAGAATTTACTTTTAAGGTGGATCTTAAGCTTTAGCTAGATGCTTTCCCCAAAGGTGTTCCATGGAACACTAATTTCATGGGCTGTTGAAAGTTACATTGGAACACATTTGAGGAACACTGGGCTAAACAATTCTTTTTCCCTCTGAGCATCTGCACATATCGGCTAAACAAATTTTTTTTATTTTTAAAATTTATTTTATTGATATATTTTTTGAAACGGAATCTCCCTCTGTCACCAGGCTGGAGTGCAGTGGGGTGATCTCGGCTCACTGCAACCTCCACCTCCTGGGTTCAAGCAATTTTCCCACCTCAGCCTCCCAAGTAGCTGAGGCTAATTTTTTGTATTTTTAGTAGAGACGGGGTTTCACCATGTTTGCTAGATTGGTCTCGAACTCCTGACCTCGGGTGGGCCACCTGCCTCGGTCTCCCAAAGTGCAGGGATTACAGCTGTGAGCCACCGCACCTGGCCAACAAATTTAATTTGCTTTATTAAGAACAGTTTTGGCTAGGCACGATGGCTCATGCCTGTAATCCCAGCACTTTGGGAGGCCAAGGCGGGTGGATCACCTGAGGTCAGGAGTTTGAGACCAGTCTGGCCAATATGGTGAAACCTTGTCTCTACTAAAAATAGAAAAATTAGCTGGGCGTGGTGGTATGTGCCTGTAATCCCAGCTACTCAGGAGGCTGAGGCAGGGGAATCCCTAGTACCTGGGCACCGGAGGTTGCAGTGAGCCGAGATCGTGACACTGCACTCCAGCCCAGGTGACAGAGTGAGATTCCATCTCAAAATTAAAAAAAAAAAAAAAACCAGAACATTTTTGCCACATTAAGTGTCTCACACCGGTAATCCCAGCATTTTGGGAGGCTGAGGTGGGTGGATCATTTGAGATCAGGAGTTCGAGACCAGCCTTGCCAACATGGTGAAACCCCGTCGCTACTAAAAAAATGAAAATAAATTAGCTGGGCGTGACGGCACACACCTGTAATCCCAGGTACTTGGGAGGCTGAGGCAGGAGGCAGGAGAATCACTGGAACCCAGAAGGCGGAGGTTACAGTGAGCTGAAATTGTGCCACTGCACTCCAGCCCAGGTGACAGAGCAAGATTCCATCTAAAAAGAAAGAACATTTCAAATCTTTAATATGCGGCTATGCATGAAGACATGAGCTCTTATCAAGGGGCATTTAATAGGACTTTGATTTCCTTTAGGGCACTAAGCAAAAGCACTAGTCGTTCTTTGAATTTGGGACTTAAAGGCAAGAAGGTGAGTTAGGTCATGAAAACCCTTATATTTGAGACTGGGTGTTTGGACAAAATAATGTTGAAATACTGTGAACTCCTTCACACTTTTTTTTTTTGAGACAGAGTTTCGCTCCTGTTGCCCAGGCTGGAGTGCAATAGCACCATCTTGGCTCACTGCAACCTCTACCTCCCGGGTTCAAGTGATTCCCCTGCCTCAGCCTCCTGAGTAGCTGGGATTACAGGCAGGTGCCACCATGCCAGGCTAATTTTGTATTTTTAGTAGAGATGGGGTTTCTCCATGTTGGTCAGGCTGGTCTCGAACTCACGACCTCAGGTAATTGGTCCACCTCAGTCTCCCAAAGTGCTGGGATTACAGGCGTGAGCCACCACACCTAGCCAGCAATGTTACTCAGTATTTTGAAACCTGAATTGTGTGGCAAAAAATCACAGTTACATATCATCAAAAATTAACTTATCAGTTGACAACTTGGTTAGTCTTTTAATTTCGTTGAAAACTAAGAATTAGAAACCATGCGACTTGCAAAAGGATTTATCTAGTCATTAGTCTTCACTCTCAGTGAGAAATATAACAAAAAGGCTTTAGCAAGTCTTATAAATTGGTTATTGATTATGCCTGTTATTCTTTCAGTTAAGAGGTACCTTGTTTCTTTCTTTCTTTGTCATTTCCCAGCCCCCCACCCCTGAAACAGAGTCTCAGGCTGGGTTTATTTTTTATTTTTTGTAGAGATGAAGTCTTCTCTGTCTCCCAACCTGGAGTGCAGTGGCTATTCATAGGTGCTATTATGGTGCACTATAGCCTTCAACTCCTGAGCTTAGCTCCCTAGTAGCTGGGACTACAGATGTGTGCCAATGCACCTGGCTTTCACACTTTTAATTAGTGTGTTTTTGCTGTTCTGTATTAGACTATGAGCAACTTAAGAGCAAGACCAAGAGTCTGGCATTGTACCTGCTGTATTTGGCAGTCATCAAGCATCTGTTGAATGTGTGTTAATGGTATTATAGAAGGAACTCTGAAGTGAGAGTCAGAAGCTGTATGGCTTTGGGCTAGGACCAGTTTAGAAGTGGAGTTGATAGAGGTAAGGCAGTAGGTCCTGATTTGCACACCCACGTTTAGGGCTTCATTGATCACACTAGGAGGGAGCAACCTAAATGTCCATCACAGATGAATGGATAAAGAAAATGTGGCATATCCATACAACGGAATATTATTCAGCCTTAAAAAGGAAGGAAATAGGCCAGGTGCGGTGGCTCACGCCTGTAATCCCAGCACTTTGGGAGGCCGAGGCAGGCCGATCACGAGGTCAGGAGATCGAGACCATCTTGGCTAACATGGTGAAACCCCATCTCTACTAAAAATACAAAAAATTAGCCGGGTGAGGTGGCAGGCACCTGTAGTCCCAGCTACTCGGGAGGCTGAGGCAGGAGAATGGTGTGAACCCTGGGAGGTGGAGCCTGCAGTGAGCCGAGATCGCGCCACTGCACTGCAGCCTGGGCGACAGTGAGACTCCATCTCAAAAAAAAAAAAAAAAAAAAAAAGGAAGGAAATACTGTTATATGCTACAACATGATCTTTGAGGACATTATGCTAAGTGAAATAAGACAGTCACAAAAAATAAATATTGCATGATTCTACTTATTTGAGATGTCTAAAATAAACTCATAGAAACGGAAAGTAGAATGGTAGTTGTCATGGGCTCAGGGAAGAGATAGGGGAGTTGTTCATGGATATAACTAGATGAGTAAGTTCTAGTTACACAACAATGTGTATTTGGTTAACACTGTTGTATACTTTATTTACTTATTTTTTTGAGATGGAGCCTCACTCTCTCGCCCAGGCTGGAGTGCAGTGGTGAGATCTCGGCTCACTGCAGCCTCCACCTCCCGGGTTCAAGCGATCCTTGTGTCTCAGCCTCCTGAGTAGCTGGGACTACAGGTGCCCACCACCATGCCTGGCTAATTTTGTATTTTTAGTAGAGACGGGATTTTGCCATGTTGGCCAGGCTGGACTCAAACTCCTGACCTCAAGTGATCCACCCACCTCGGCCTCTCAAAGTGCTGGGATTACAGCCATGAGCCACTGCACCCAGCCGACTACTGTATACTTTAAAAAGTTAAGATGGTAAATTTTATGTTCTGTGCCTTTGACCACAGTTTTTGAAAAATGAGACAGAAGCTGTGATTTTATAAACCACATGCCCTAAAAATGTTCCAACAATATTATAAGAGTTGTTTAATAAAGGCATATCAATAAAATTTAAGGACCAGTGTAAGTGGTCCAGCATCTGAATAATAGGAATTACAGGAAGAGAGAAAACAAGGTGGGAAGTGACTTGTAAAATAGTTGATAACAGAAGCACATGAGCCAACAGATTAAAACTGTATACTTGTGCCTAGCACTAGGGAAGAAAATAGACCTTCTGAACACTGAGTTTATAGAAAAGATTTACAAGCTTCTGGATGGGAGAGTACCAGGTCACATATCAAGAATCAGAATGTCTTTGGACTTCATGGCAGCAGCATAGGAAGCAAAAAGAGAATTGGAACAATGTCTTCAAAATTCTGAAGGAAAGTGATTACTAACTTGGACTCCTATACCTAGCCAAACTATACAACAAGAATAAGTGAGAAAAAGGTGGTGTTTTTTGTTTTGTTTTGTTTTGTTTTTTGAGATGGAGTCTCACTCTGTCGCCTGGGCTGGAATTCAGTGGCATGATCTTGGCTCACTGCAACCTCCACCTCCTGGGTTTGAGCGATTCCCCTGTCTAGGCCTCCTGAGTAGCTGGGATTACAGGCGCCTGCCACCACGCCTGCTAGTTGTTGTTGTTTGAGATGGAGTTTCGCTCTTGTTGCCCAGGCTGGGGTGCAATGGCGCGATCTCTGCTCACTGCAACCTCCGCCTCCGGGTTCAAGCGATTCTCCTGCCTCAGCCTCCCGAGTAGCTGAGATTACAGGCATGCGCCACCACGCCTGGATAATTTTGTGTTTTTAGTAGAGACAGGATTTCTCCATGTTGGTCAGGCTGGTCTTGAACTCCCAACCTCAAGTGATCCACCCGCCTCGGCCTCCCAAAGTACTAGGATTACAGACGTGAGCCACTGCACCCAGCAAATTTTTGTATTTTTAGTAGAGAAGGGGTTTCACCATGTTGGCCAGGCTGGTCTTGAACTCCTGACCTCAAGTGATCTGCCCGCCTCGGCTTCCCAAAGTGCTGGGATTACAGGCGTGAGCCACTGTGCCTGGCCGAAAAAGGTTTAAAAAATTTAAATGTCACATACTCCTTCTCAAGAAGCTACTGGAAGATGTGTTCCACCAAATTGAAAGAGTAAATCAAGAAAGAGTAAGACACGGATACAGCAAACAGGAGCCCAACACAGAAGACATGGCCTGGGAGGCCCACAGAGGATGGTGAGAAGTGATCCTAGGGTGGCGGCTCTGCAGCAGACGTGGAGGGCAACTGAGCCATACTGCAGCAGTGTGACCCACCGAGAGCTGAAGGCAGGCCATGGTGAGCTTAGAAGCAGGAAGTACAGGGCAGCCCCCTCGCTCTGACTGTATTTCCACTGCAGGTCCAGCGCCTGGTCCCCACCTTGGCCCTGCCAGGTGCCTGACTGTGCCGAGCCCTGTGTTTCCCAAAGCTCCAAGATCTTGCTCACGACTTCCTCAGGAGGGGCTTTGTCAGCTCCCAGAGAAGCAGAAGTCAGATCACAACCTGGAGACTGATGCGCTAACCTCCTGGAGCCTCCATCCAGCAGGGGCAGTGCTGCCCTCTCCTTGCACTGCCGGTGTGCACCTGCTCTCCGCTTTAATATTAATCATCTTTGATATTCATTTACATGTAGTTATAATAGCTGCCCAAATAGTGAAATAGTAAATAAAATTACCAGATGATCTTCTGTGGATGTGGCCATGTGCTCATCTCCTGCGGATTCTTGCTTAAGACTTCACATGCTTACTCTGTGAGCCCTTTCCTGAGCACCTTATTTGGAATCATAAGTCCCACCAACTCTCTTTTTCAGTGATTTGTTTTCTCGGGAGTACGTCTCAGCTAGAATATAGGCTCTAGGAGAGCCTGTGGTTTTGTTTGTTTGTTTTCTCTGCTGTATCCCTAGGGCCCAGAGAGTGGCTGGCTCAGTCAGCTCTCAGTAGATTTTTTTTGTTTCTGTTTTTTTTTTAAGACAGGTTCTCTCTGACTCCCAGGCAGGAGTACAGTGGCCTGATCTAGGCTCACTGCAACCTCTGCTTCCTGGGCTCAAGCTATTCTCCTGCTTCAGTGTCCTGAGTAGCTGGGATTACAGACATGAGCCACCATGTCTGGCTAATTGTTGTATTTTTTGTAGAGATGAGGTCTTGCCGTGTTCCCCAGTGGTCTTGAACTCCTGAGTGCAAAGCGAACCGCTTGCCTGGGCTTCCCAAAGTGCTGGGATTACAGGCCTGACGGCTCTCAGTAGATTCTTATTGGATAAATTGAATGAGATGATGAGGAAGAGTTGGCTAGAAAGAGAAAGGTGGGCAAGGATGACAATTTCCAAGGAGGCAGCTGGCACGGAGCCACAAAGTGCCTGCTGTATTGAGCCCTGTGTGCAGTAAGGAGCTGCTGCTGGACCCAGGCGGCAGGTCCCGGGGGCTTCCATTATCTTCAGTGCCGTCCTGAAAACTTAGTTGTTCAAGGCTACTTTTTTTTTTTTTTTGAATCAGAATCTCGCTCTGTTGCCCAGGCTGGAGTGCAGTGGCACGATCTTGGCTCACTGCAACCTCTGTCTCCTGGGTTCAAGCAATTCTCCTGTCTCAGCTTCCCGAGTAGCTGGGACTACAGGCGCACGCCATGATGCGTAGCTAATTTTTTATTTTTAGTAGAGACGGGGTTTCACCATACTGGTCAGGCTGGTCTCAAACTCCTCACCTCAGGTGATCCACCCGCCTCGGCCTCCTAAAGTGCTGGGATTACAGGCGTGAGCCACCATGCCCAGCTAGCTATTTTCTATAGTTATACTGTCCATGAAGGTGGCCATCAGCCAGGTCAGGTTCTTAAGCATGTGGAATGCGCCTTGTTAAACTTGACTTGTGCTAAAAGTGTAAAATACACACTGGATTTCGAAAACTTAGTACCAAAATTTTTTTTGGTGCACTCACTTCAGTGGCTGTCACCTGTAATCCCAACACTTTGGGAGGCCAAGGCGGGCGGATGATGAGGTCGAGTTTGAGACCACCCTGGCCAGCATGGCGAAAGCCCGTCTCTACTAAAAATACAAAAATTAGGTAGGTATGGTGGCGCACACCTGTAATCCCAGCTACTCGGGAGGCTGAGGCAGGAGAATCACTTGAACCCGGGAGGCAGAGGGTGCAGTGAGCCAAGATCACGCCACTGCACTCCAGCCTGGGTGACAGAGCGAGATTCCGTCTCAGAAAAAGAAAAAATACAGATTATGGCCAGGCACAGTAGCTCATGCCTGTAATCCCAGCACTTTGGGAGGCCGAACTAGGCAGATCAGTTGAGCCCAGGAGTTCAAGACCAGCCTGGGCAGCATGGCAAAACACCATCTTTACAAAAAATTAGCCAGGCTTGGTGGTATACACCTGTAGTTCCAGCTACTAGGGAGGCTGAGGTGAGAGGATCATCTGAGCCTGGGAGGTCAGGGATGCAGTGAGCTGTGATTACACCACTGCACTCCATCCTGGGCAATAGAGTGAGACCTTGTCTCAAAGAAAAAAAAAAAAAAAAACACTGATTACATGTTAAAAAGATAATATATTAGGTTAAATAACATTATTAAATATATTATTAAAATTTTTTTATTTATACCACTGCACTCCATCCTGGGCGATAGAGTGAGACCTCGTCTCAAAGAAAAAAAAAAATACTGATTACATGTTAAAAAGATAATATAGGCCCGGTGTGGTGGCTCACACCTGTAATCCCAGCACTTTGGGAGGCTGAGGCAGGTGGATCACGAGGTGAAGAGATCAAGACCATCCTGGCCAACATAGTGAAACCCCCTCTTTACTAAAAATGCAGAAATTAGCAGAGTGTGGTGGTGCACGCCTGTAGTCCCAGCTACTCAGGAGGCTGAGGCAGGAGAATTGCTTGAACCCGGGAGGCGGAGGTTGCAGTGAGCCGAGATCGCACCACTGCACTCCAGCCTGGCAACAGAGCTAGACTCTGTCTCAAAAAAAAAAAAAAAAAAGTGTGTGTGTGTGTGTGTATATATATATACATATATATATGTTTAAATCACATATTATTAAAGATATTAAAATTTTTTTCTCAAAAACTACTGATTATATGTTAAAAAGGTCATATATATTGAGTTAAATATGATATTAAAATTAGCACCATCTGTTTCTTTTTATGTGCTACTAGCAAATTTAAAGTTGCATATTTTGCCCACACTTGTGGCTGGCATATTTCTATTAGTGCTGTTGAGTAATGAGTACATTTGTATTGTGTTGAGTTTAACACTTTATTAGATACTCTTTTTTTTTTTTTTTTTTTTTTTTGGAGATGGAGTCTCGCTCTGTCACCCAGGCTGGAGTGCAGTGGCGTGATCTCAGCTCACTACAAGCTCCGCCTCCCGGATTCACGCCATTCTCCTGCCTCAGCCTCTGGATATTAGATACTCTTTATGTCCTCTTTCATCTGCGGAACTCATTTATTTTATTTTATTTTATTTTTTTGAGAAGGAGTCTCACTCAGCTGCCCAGGCTGGAGTGCAGTGGCGCAATCTCGGCTCACCGCAACCACCATCTCCCGGGTTCAAGTAATTCTCCAGTCTCAGCCTCCTGAGTAGCTGGGATTACAGGCACCCGCCATCATGCCCAGCTAATTTTTGTATTTTAGTAGAGACAGGGTTTCACCATGTTGGCCAGGCTGGTCTTGAACTCCTGACCCCAGGTAATCCGCCCGTCTTGGCCTCCCAAAGTGCTGGGATTACAGGCGTGAACCACAGCACCCGGCCCATCTGTGGAATTCTTACCTTACTGTCACTTCACAATCACCGGAACAGGAAAGACTGTATTCATAATTACTGATTTCAGTTTGCTCACCTAAATCCTAGATGCTGTTTTTTAGTGTGTGTGTGTGTGTGTGTGTGTGTGTGTGTGTGCGCGCGCGCGCGCTGTGGTGAAGGAGTCCTGAATTCACATTGTCTTTGGCCTCTGGCAGTCTGCCTTCTGATTTCACTACTCAATTAAACTAGTCTATCCTGACATCTCTAATGCGTTCTTACTTTCATTACCCTCCGTGCTACGTTTGATAATATTTCAAATTTTTCTTCTTAAGATAGAATTGCTGCACTTAACTCCCAGATCCGTTTGGACAAGTAGTTTCAATTGTTTTATTTGTTTTTTTGGTTTTTTTTTTTTTTTGAGACGGAGTCTGGCTCTGTCACCCAGGCTGGAGTGCAGTGGCGCGATCTCGGCTCACTGCAAGCTCCGCCTCCCGGGTTCACGCCATTCTCCTGCCTCAGCCTCTCCGAGTAGCTGGGACTCCAGGAGCCCGCCACCATGCCTGGCTAATTTTTTTGTATTTTTAGTAGAGACGGGGTTTCACGTGGTCTCGATCTCCTGACCTCGTGATCCGCCCGCCTCGGCCTCCCAAAGTGCTGGGATTACAAGCGTGAGCCACCGCACCTGGCCAATTGTTTTATTTGTAAAGGGAATAAGGGTGTCCAGCTTGGTCAGAGGAGTTTGAGGAGTAAATGCATGTTCTGGACTTACACACCAAGTGATTGATGCCTCGAAGAAAGCAAATGGCTAAGGATTAAGACAGTAGTGGATGAGATGAATAATGGGGGAGAAGTGTTTCTGTTTGGGTTGTTTTATTATTATTATTATTATTATTATTATTATTATTTATTTATTTATTTATTTTTGAGACAGGGTTTCGCCCTTGTTGCCCAGGCTGCAGTGCAATGGTGTGTGATATTGGCTCACTGCAACCTCCGCCTCCCGGGCCCGGGTTCAAGTGATTCTCCTGCTTCAGCCTCCCAAGTAGCTAGCTGGGACTGCAGGCGTACACCATGGCGCCTGGCTAATTTTTTATTTTTGGTAGAGATGGCGTTTCACCATGTTGGTCAAGCTGGTCTGGAACTCCTGACCTCAAGTGATCCACCCACCTCGGCCTCCCAAAGTGCTGGGATTACAGGCGTGGACCACTGTGCCTGGCCTTGTTTGGGTTGTTTTAGAATGTAAAATTGGGCTGGGTACAATGGGTCACGCCTGTAATCTCAACACTTTGGGAGGTCAAAGTGGGTGGATCTCTTGAGCCCAGGGGTTTGAGACCAGCCTGGGTAATACGGCGAAACCCCATCTCTTAAAAAAATGCAAAAACTAGCTGGATGTGGTGGCTGCATCTGTAGTCTCAGATACTCAAGAGGCTACGATGGGAGGATCACTTGAGCCTGGGAGGTGGAGACTGCAGTTAGCCAAGACTGCGCCACTGCACTCCAACCTGGGTAACAGAGCGAGACGCTGTCTCAAGAAAAAGAAATAAATGAATATGAAATTGAAGGCAGGCATGGTGGTTCACGCCTGCAATCCTAGTCTTTTGGTAGGCCAAGTGAGGAGGACTGCTTGAGGCCAGGAGTTCCAGATCAGCTTGGGAAACATAATGAGACCCCATCTATTTGAAAAGTAAAAAATTAGCTGAGTATGGTGGCGCATGCCTGTAGTCCTGGGTACTGGGGAGACTGAAGTGGGAAGATAGAGCTCAGGAGGTGGAGGCTGCGGTAAGGTAGGATCACCCCACTGCACTCCAGCCTGAGTGACAGAGCAAGACCCTGTCTCAAAAAGAAAAAAAAATGTGAAATTGAGCATATATTTGAAAGAAGCCACTACCACAGTGGTTCTCAAAGTTGGCCTTTGTCAAAATCACCTGAAGGGCTGACTAAAACCACTTTCTGTGTCCCACCCTTAGAGTTTCTGACTCAGTGAGTATGGGGTAGTGCCTGGGAATTTGCATTTCTAATAGATTCCCAGGTGATGCTGATGCTACTGGCCTGGGATCACACTTTGAGAACCATTGCTCTAGAACAAAACAAATTCAAGTTATTTTTGAGGTGAAGAGGGGACGAATTTGAAGGGCAGAAAGTCTCAGATGAGGCAGGTCCAGAGGGAATAAGAAGGTGCAGCTGAAGGGAGTTAATCTTTGCCAGGAGAAGTGCTTCCCTCTTATAGAAGAGAGAAAAGAGTTGATAAGACGCTAAAATGTTTTGAGGTGAAAGAGGCATATTTAAGGGAGTCACCTAAGTTGGACTTTGAGACACAGCTTTAAATCAAATAGATCTGTGTCCAAATCCTGGTTCAGCAGTCACACTCACATTCCAAGTTGTATAACTTCTCTAAGCCTTAGTGCCTTTATCTTGAAATTCAGGATAACCTAACAGCATTTACCCTGTAGGTTGTTGTGAAGATTCAATGATGAGCTAGTACTGCTTCCTGTTAGTGAGCAGAGAGAGCGAGCCTGTGAAACAAAGAGACAAAGAATAGAGTGGCCTTGACGGTAGCAGTGGGGGAGGTGGGAAAGTTAACTCTGTGAACTTTCACTGGATACCTGTAATTTGCTGAGCATTAGACTTGGCCCTGGGGATGAAAAGGGCAAGGCTTTGGTCTTCAGGGATGGAAGGAGATGCAGAGAAAGTGAACACGTACAGTACGACACAAATGCTTTACCACAAACATGAAATGTAGTATTATATACAAAGTACTGTTAGAGCATTAGGGATAGAATAAAGAATTTGACCAGCAATAGGGTAAGTGGTTGGAGAGAAAACACTACAGAGTTGATGTTTGAGCTAAATCAAGCTTGTCCAGCCTGCCGCCGAGATGGCTTTGAATGCAGCCCAACACAAATTCATAAACTTTCTTAAAACACTATGAGATTTATGCATGGACCTTTTTTTTTTTTAAGCTCATCAGCTACTATTATTGTTAGCTTATTTTATTTGTGGCCCAAGACAGTTTTTCTTTTTATTTAGACAGAGTCTCATTCTGTCACCCAGGCTTGAATGCAATGGCGCGATCTTGGCTCACTGCAACCTCTACCTCCCAGGTTGAAGCAGTTCTTCTGCTTCAGCCTCCCGAGTAGCTGAGATTACAGGCACCCACCACCACGCCCAGCTAATTTTTTGTATTTTTAGTAGAGAGAGGGTTTCACCATGTTGGCCAGGCTGGTCTTGAACTCCTGACCTCGTGATCCACCTGCCTCAGCTTCCCAAAGTGCTGGGATTACAGGCATGAGCCACCATGCCTGGCAGTTTTTCTTTCATTGTGGCCCAGGGAAGCCAAAAGATTGGACACCCCGAGCTAAATCTTAAAACATTAGTAGGAGGTGGCTGGTTGCGGTGGCTCATGCCTGTAATCCTAAGACTTTTTGAGGCTGAGGCGGGTGGATCACGAGGTCGGGAGATGGAGACCATCCTAGCTAACACGGTGAAACCCTGTCTCTACTAAAAATACAAAAACAAAATTGGCCGGGTGTGGTGGCGGGCGCCTGTGGTCCCAGCTGCTTGGGAGGCTGAGGCGGAGGAGTGGTGTCAACCTGGGAGGCCGATCTTGCAGTTAGCCCAGATCATGCCACTGCACTCCGGCCTTGGCCTGGGCGACAGACAGAGCGGGACTCTGTCTCAAAAAAAAAAATTAGTAGGCGGTCACCAGCCTGGAGGCATATTCTCAGTCCTGAAAGACATTCAGTTTAAGTTGGGGCCCCAAGGGAATGGCAGGGAATTCAACAGAGAAGTTGATTCGGATCAGATCAAACAGGACTTTATGTGCCAGGTTAAGGAGTTTGAACTTTATCTGTAAGTAATGGGGAAATAAGACACTTAAAATGGTGCAGATAGGTGTTTTATAGTGGTCACACTGATAACATCATAAAGGGTGTGTTAGATCCGAGAGAGAATAGAGAATTCAGCATTAAGTTATTTCTGTCATCTAAGATAAAAAATGAGGACTTGAACTAACATGGGGGTGGTATGGAGGTATCTCACTGGAGAGAGATTTAGAAGGGAGAATCAGAACTCAATGCCTGGTCATCGGAGAGGACAAGGATTGACCCATGCACTGAGACGGTGCGTGAGAGCAAGGTGTGCATTTGGGGAGGAAGGCAAAGAACCCAGCTCGGACTGGCAGGTATATCCTACCTGCCATTCACATGGAGAGTCCCAGTCTACAGCTGAATATGTGGGTCTGGAGCCCAGGAGAGAGGGCTGGGCAGGAAAGATAAGGATCACGGAAGTGTTCCCTCAATAAATATTTGAGTACCTCCTCTGTGCCAGGTTGTCAGGCTGTAGCTGAGACCCTGAGTGCAGTGGAGTTGTCTGGGGAGGTGACTTCATTGAAAAGGAATGAAGGCCCTGCAGGCATCATCAGTTAGGCAGCAGCCTGTAGAGTGGCCTTGGAGGCAGGGGCAGGTCCAGAGTGGTCATGTGGGGCTTAAGGGAGGAAGGTGTCTGGAGAAGGGAGGAGTGCTCATCAGTGCCCAGTGCCTGGGGAGGTCAAGCAAGACTTCACACTGAAGGAGGGCCCTTGGATTTAAGAATGAGGAGGTTGCCTTGGTTAGTATGACAAAGTGGAGACCAGTCTTCTTTGAAGAAGCTCTGAAGGGAAGGAAGAGGACTAGCTGTACAGCGAGAGTGCTCAGTAAGTGGCAGTGAAATGCCTCACAGCCACCCAGGAAGTGGCTGTGACTCACCCCCCACCCGCCTGCTTTTTTAGATGAGGAACCAACGCTTTTTAGGATGTTCAGTAATTTACCTGTGAGCACACAGCAGCTAAGCATCCAGAGGAGGGATCCTAACCCGGTCTAGCTGCTCTCGATGCTGCTAAATGGTATGTGGAATAGGACAAGGGTAAAAAGATGGGAGATATTGTGAACACTGGCCGGTGCTCAGGGGAGGGAAGAACCAGGAAAAAGGGAGATGAGTGGAAAACAGAAAAGTGTGGGGACTGATTGAGGGCCTTGAGAAGCCTGGCGGGGGATGGCAGAGAGAGCCCAGGCAGAGAGCATAGCTGTGGAAAGGAAGGGCACCACTCTCACATACACGGAGCCCCTCACCCAAATCAGAATTTCCCCATACATGGGAAGACTGCGGTAGGTACACTTTCAGGAGTTGTGGTGATACGTCTTTTCATATAGAAGAGCCTGATTATGTTCATAGAATAACAGAGTTCTAGAGGATTTTAGAGAGGTCTAGTCTAATCAACAAATAATTATCTGCTGTTCTCTAAGTTAGCTCAAGTCTGTTACTCCAAAATAACCTTCTGACCCTCTCTGGCTACTAACCAGTCTCTCTCCTCTACTTTTCTTAAATAACAGCTTTATTTATTTCTTTTGTTTTTTATTTCAGTAGTTTTTGGGGTATAGGTAGTGTTTGGTTACATGGATACATTCTTTAGTGGTGATTTCTGGGATTTTGGTGCATCTGTCACCCAAGCAGTGTATACTGTACCCATTATATAGTCTTTTATTCTTTTATCCCTCACTCCCCCCACCTCAGTCCCAAAGTTCATTATATCATTCTTATGCCGTTGCATCCTCATGCCTTAGCTGCCACTTATAAGTCAAACTATACTTAAATAACATCTTTATTGAGATATGATTTACTTGCCATACAATTTATGCTTTTTTTTTTTTTGGTAGAGACGGGGTTTGTCATGTTCCCCAGGCTGGTCTTGAACTGGCCTCAAGTGACCCACCCACCTCAGTCTCCCAAAGTGCTGGGATTACAGACGTGACCCGTTGCTTCCGGCCACAATTTATGCATTTTTAGTATATTTACAGAGTCGTGCAACCATCAGCACAATCAATTATAGGACATTTTTATCACCCCAGAAGAAACCATCACCATCAGTCCCCCCACTGCCCTCCGGCCCTAGGCAACCTAGACTAATATATTTTATCTCTTTATCTCCCTTTGTAAACTAAACTTGGGGAAGAACAGCCCGTACTGTTTCTACTACTCAAGTCCCAGTGACTTCTCAAGTCAAGTGTTTTTACTCCATCACTCCTCTGAAACTGCTCAGGCAGTGCCATCCGTGACCCTCTAGCTACCAGTCCCAGTGGACATGCTGAGCGTTGACCTTTGATGCATTCAGCCTGTCAGTCTCCCTTGTGCTCTGTCTTTGGCATGGGCTCTTCATCTGCCCCTTGGCTGGATTCTCACTCTTCCTGAATGATTGGATCTGTTCATATGTTCAGCTGCATGCCATGCTGATGACTGCCTTTTCACAGAACTCATAGTCAGTATAATTCATTGCCTTTTGGCCGTTACCTGGATGTCACGTAATCATGGCTGAAACTGAACTCAGCTTCTACACCAAGGAGAACTCTGCTTTGCTTTGCTTTTTTTTCTGCTTACCCACGTACTCAAATTAGAAACGTCTTTCTCCCTCCTAATATAAATTGGTCTCCAATACCTGCTGAATTTTCTTCCACCCTAACTCTAAAATCATTTCTTTCCATACCCACAATCAGGTCCTCAGCTCCTTCTCATGGATTATTTCAGCAGTTTCCTACTTGGTCGCTGGCTGTATAGCCTTCCTCCTGAGATCCATTCCCCACATAATCATTATAAGAGCACTTGTAAATACACAAATGTGACCTCATCTGCTAAGCCTATTAAAATGATATTCAGCACTATAACACCAATAAGTATTTATGCCCCTGCCCGCCAACCCCCAGCCCTGTCCAGCCCAGCCCCAAATCTGAATCTGATCAAGCTTCTTATTACCAGTTCACAGGAAATACAAGGGATAGAAGAACTTGTAAAGGAACCATGAGGATACAAACAGCCAACTATGGAAGTGGGAAATTCTACAGAAGTGATGAAGCTTCTTAGGCAAATAATTGTCAAAGGAAAAAAAAAAGAGGGAGAGAGAATTGTTGAGTCTTAAGAGTTTGTCAACCAAATGCATTGTGTTAGATCCTGATCTGAATAAACCCACTGTTAAAACAGTTTTTTTTTTTTTTTGAGACGGAGTCTCGCTCTGTCACCCAGGCTGGAGTGCAGTGGCACAATCTCGGCTCACTGCAAGCTCCGCCTCCCGGGTTCACGCCATTCTCCTGCCTCAGCCTCTCCGAGTAGCTGGGACTACAGGCGCCCGCCACCACGCCTGGCTAATTTTTTGTATTTTTAGTAGAGACGGGGTTTCACCGTGGTCTCGATCTCCTGACCTCATGATCCGCCCGCCTCGGCCTCCCAAAGTGCTGGGATTACAAGCGTGAGCCACCGCGCCCGGCTAAAACAGTTTTTTTATTTTTTATTTTTTTTGAGACAGAGTGTCGCTCTGGGATTACAGGCGTGAGTCACCACACCCGGCCAAAATAAAAATTTTTAATTTACTTTCACCATTAAGCTGGATCCTTTTGCGCTTTTTTTTTTTTTTTTTTTTTTGAGCTGGAGTCTCGCTCTGTCGCCCAGGCTGGAGTGCAGTGGTGCCATCTCGGCTCACTGCAGGCTCTGCCTCCCGGGTTCACGCCATTCTCCTGCCTCAACCTCCCAAATAGCTGAGACTATGGGCACCCACCACCACACCCAGCTAATGTTTTGTATTTTTAGTAGAGATGGGGTTTCACTGTGTTAGCCAGGACGGTCTCGATCTCCTGGCCTTGTGATCCGTCTGCCTTGGCCTCCCAAAGTGCTGGGATTACAGGCGTGAGCCACCGCGCCTGGCCTTTTTTTTTTTTTGAGACCGAGTTTCCCAGACTGGAGTGTGGTGGCACGATCTCAGCTCACTGCAACCTCTGCCTCCCGGGTTCAAGCGATTCTTGTGCCTCAGCCTCCCGAGTAGTTGGGATTACAGGTGCACTCCACCACACCTGGCAAATTTTTCTATTTTTAGTAGAGACAGGGTTTCACTACATTGACCAGGCTGATCTCAAACTCCTGACCGCAAGTAATCCACCCGCCTTGGCCTCCCAAACTGCTGGAATTACAGGCATGACACACCGCTCCAGGCCCAGTTTGATTTTTTTAACATCCAATAATGATGTGGTTACTTTTCAAAGAGCTTTTATATTTTAGAGATAAAAGTTGAAGTATGGGCATGGTGGCTCACACCTGTAATGCCGGCACTTTGGGAGGTGGAGACAGGCAGATCACTTGAGGTCAGGATTTTTAGACCAGCCTGGCCAACATGGTGAAACACCATCTCTACTAAAAATACAAAAATTAGCTGGGTGTGGTGGCACGGCTGTAATCCCAGCTACTCGGGAGGCTGAGGCACAACAAGAATTACTCGAGCCTGAGAGCTGGAGGTTGCAGTGAGCCAAGATCGCACCACTGTACTCCAGCCTGGGCAACGGAGTGAGAAGCTGGGCAAAAAAGTTGAAGTATTTAAGGAGAAATATGATTCCCAGGTTAGCACAGGGAGTGGGTGAGTATAAATGAGACAAGATTGGCCATGTGTTTCAGCTGGAAAGTGGGTTTGTGGAGGCTCATTATACTTTTCTGTCTACTTTTGGTGTGTTTGAAATCTCCCATAATAAAGAATAAAGGAGTTAGTTTGTCTTAAAAAGATATTGATGAGATAGGAACATTTGAGCACTGATGGGATGTGGGATAATAATTATTTTTAAAAACTTTGTATTAGCTGGCCGCAGTGGCTCACACCTGTAATCCGAGCACTTTGGGAGGCTGAGGTGAGTGGATCACCTGAGGTTAGGAGTCTGAGACCAGCCTGGCCAACATGGTGAAACCCCGTCTCTACTAAAAATACAAAAATTAGCCGGGTGTGGTGGCGGGTGCCTGTAATCCCAGCTACACAGGAGGCTGAGACAGGAGAATCACTTGAACCTGGGAGACAGAGGTTGCAGTGAGCCGTGATGGTGCCACTGTGCTCCAGCCTGGGTGACAGAGTGAGACTCAGTCTCAATAAAAAAAAAACTTTTTATTATGGTAAAATACATATAACATAAAATTTACCATCTTAACCATATATAGATATATACAGTACAGTGGCATTGAGTACATTCACATTTTTTTTATTTGTTTGTTTTTGAGACAGAGTCTCGCTCTGTCACCCAGGCTGGAGTGCAGTGGTGCCATCTTGGCTCACTGCAACCTCTTGAGCCTGCAGCCAGGTTCAAGTGTTTACCCTGCCTCAGCCTCCCAAGTACCAGGGATTACAGTCACATGCCACCTCACCTGGCTAATTTTTGTATTTTTAGTAGAGATGGGTTTCACCATGTTGCCCAGGCTGGTCTCAAACTCTTGACCTCAGGTGATCCACCAGCCTCGGCCTCCCAAAGTGCTGGGATTACAGGCATGAGCCACTGCGCCTGGCCTTTTACTTTCTATTTCTGTGAATTTACTATTCCAGGTACCTCGTGTAAGTGGAATCAATATAGTGTTTTTTTTTTTTTGTAACCAGCTTGTCTTGATGTGATGTCCCTAAGGTTCATCCATGTAAATATGTGTGACAATGTTGTCCTTCCTTTCGAAGGCTAAATACTATTCCACTGTATGTATATATCACTTTTTTTGTGGCGGGGACGGGGTCTCTTGTCACCCAGGTTGGAGTGCAGTGGCTCCATCTCAACACACTGCAACCTCCACCTCACCTGGCTAATTTTTTGTATGTTTTTATAGAGACAAGAGTTTTGCCATGTTGGCCACGCTGGTCTCGAACTTCTGAGCTCAGGTGATCTACCCACCTTGGCCTCCCAGGGTGCTGGGATTATAGGCGTGAGACTCCGTGCCCGGCCTATATCACATTTTTTAATCCAGTCAGGTATTTATGGGCACTTGGATTGCTTCTGCCTTTCGGCTGTTGTGAATAGTGCTGCGACACACAAAGAGTTACAGATACCTCTTTGCTTTCTTGCTGTCAGTTCTTTTGGGTAGATACGCAGAAGTAGAATTCCTGGCTAGTATATGATAATTCTGTTTTTCAGTTTTTGAGGAACAGCCACACACTTTTCCACAGCGGCTGCCCTATTTTACATTCCCACTAATAGTGCACCGAAGTTCAGTTTCTCCACATCTTCACCAGTACTTGTTATTTTCAGGTTCTTGTTGTTATTGTTGTTTTATCGTAGCCATCCTAATGGGTGTGAGGTAGTGATGAAAAAGAATTGTTAATGTTTTAGGTATAATAATGGTATCATAATGTCATATACACATTTAAGGGTTCTTTTTATTTATTTACTTATTTATTTATTTTTAGAGACGGGGTCTCACTCTGTTGGCAAGGCTGGAGTACTGTGGCGTGGTCTCAGCTCACTGCAACCTCCACCTCCCGGGTTCAAGCAATTCTCCTGCCTCAGCCTCCTCAGTAGCTGGGACTACAGGCATGCGCCACCACGCCCGGCTAATTTTTTGTATTTTTAGTAGAGATGGGGGTTTCACCATGTTGGCCAGGCTGGTCTCGAACTCTTGACCTTGTGATATGCCCACCTTGGCCTCCCAAAGCACTGGGATTACAAGCAGGAGCCACCGCGCCCAGCCAAGAGTTTTTCTGTTTTTTTTTTTCGAGACGAAGTCTCACTTTGTCACCCAGGCTGGAGTACAGTGGCATGATCTCAGCTCACTGCAACCTCCACCTCCCAGGTTTAAGCAGTTCTCTGCCTCAGCCTCCCGAGTAGCTGGGATTACAGGCGCCTGCCACCACGCCCAGCTAACTTTTTGTATTTTTAGTAGAGACAGGGTTTCACCATCTTGGCCAGGCTGGTCTTGAACTCCTGACCTTGTGATCCACCCCTCTTGGCCTCCCAAAGTGCTGGGATTACAGGCGTGAGCCACTACACCCGGCTAAGAGTTCTTTTTAGAAATACATACTGAGAAGTATTTGTGGATTAAATGGTATGATCTCTAGGATTTGTTTTTTAAATAATCCAGTTGTCCGGTGGAGGGAGGTAGAAGTGAAACCAAATTGGCCAAATCCTGATATGTTTCAGTTGCATGATGTTTGCATGGGGGTTCATCATACGGTTCACTCTAGACTGCGTATTTTCAAATCTTCCTTTAAATGACATTTTGGGGCCATCGTGATCATTCCCAGCCTCTCTCTCAGCACACTCCCCGTTGTGCTTTTTACATGTCAGCAACTGAAACTACTGCTGCTTTTCTGCTTGCCTCCTCCACCCATTCCCACACAGTATTCATTTGTGCATCTTTGCCTTTGCCTCTTAGCCCGGAATGCCTTCCTCCCCTCCAGAGGACTCTTCTGTTTCCCTGATACCCTAACTCAGGTATTCCCTTCTCTGGGAAGTCTTCCTGCCATCCCTACACTGTCCTGCCCTCCCTTCTACTTCCTCCCCAAAGACTGCACCTCTATAGCTTCTCCATCACATCCCAGAGGAGGGGGCAGATCAGCATGTCTTCATATTCTTATCCCTGGGCTTAGTTACCCTGCCTAGAATATAGTAAAAACCTAGTGAATTTGGGGGGCTTTTTGTTTGTTTGTTTTTTTGTTTTGTTTCGTTTTGTTTTGTTTGAGACGGGGTTTCACTCTGTCGCCCAGGCTGGAGTGCAGTGGCATGATCGTGGCTCACTGCAGCCTCTGCTTCTTGGGCTGAAGCCATTCTCCTACCTCAGCCTCCTGAGTAGTTGGGACTACAGGTGCATGCCACCATGCCTGGCTAATTTTTGTATTTTTTTCTTTTTCTTTCTTTCTTTTTTTTTTTTTAGACAGAGTCTCGCTGTGTTGCCCAGGCTGGAGTGCAGTGGCGTGATCTCCACTCAACTGCCACCTCCACCTCCCAGATTCAAGCAATTCTCCTGTCTCAGCCTCCCAAGTAGCTGGGATTACAGGCGTGCGCCACCACGCCCGGCTAATTTTTGTGTTTTTGGTAGAGACAGGGTTTCACCATATTGGTCTTGAACTCCTGAGCTCAAGCGAACCACCCACCCGCAGCCTCCCAAAGTGCTGGGATTACAGGCTGAGCCACTGTGCCTGGCTGTGAATTTTGAATAATGACTTGCAGTCTATTTACTGTTAATTTATATACAGCCTGTACAGAGCAGTGTCTGCTGTATAGGAGGACTTCGGTGAATGAGTACTCTGAGCCCCTGAGAGCGTCTCCTTGTTCAGAATAAAAATTGGTATTAGAAGTATAGCAATGTGGGCCAGGTGAGGTGGCTCACACCTGTAATCCCAGCACTTTGGGAGGCCAAGGCGGGCAGATTGCTTGAGATCAGGAGTTCAAGACCAGCCTGACCAACATGGTGAAACCCCGCCTCTACTAAAAATACAAAAATTAGCCAGGCATGGTGGCATGTGCCTGTAATCCCAGCTACTCAGGAGGCTGAGGCAGGGGAATCACTTGAACCCCTGGGAGGCAGAGGTTGCAGTGAGCCGGCATGGTGCCACTGGACTCCAGCCTGGGTGACAGAGCGAGACTCCTCTCAAAAAAAAGAAGTACAGCAATGTGGAGTTTCAAAGCCAGTGGAACTCTAGATCATCTAACCCAGCCATCTTCAGATTCTAAATGGATTATGTCTTAACATCACACATCCAGTTGGCAATCGCCTGCATTGTTTTCATGTCTACCAAGCAACCTTCTGAGCCTCATTGGTTTCCCAAATTGGTTTTTCTGTAGTGAAGAGAATATACTGACTGCCTGCCAAGCACAAGAATCAATCTATTTAACAGTTTTGTTTCTCAGTGAATTCTAACTTTGCTTGATTATCCTGCAGAGATTGAATCGTTAAATATTTACATAGCTTTGCTTTTAAAAAAGCTCTTTAAAAACTTTTTATCAAACAAGGTGATGGTTATATGCACATAGAACTATACACATGCATTATACTGATATCAAATTCCTGGGTTTGATATTGTGCTGTAATTAAGTAAAATACAGTCATTGGGGGAAACCGGGTGAAGGGTGTACAGGACCTCTCTGTACTATCTGCAATTTCCCATGAATGTATAATTATTTCAAAAACGTTTAAATTTAAAAAGATGATGTGAAAATGTTTAGGCACCAAACTACAGAGTTTTCTGGAAAATACCAGAACTGGAACTTACCTTCTCTATGTCCTCGACAAGTGGATTCAGTGACAGGAATGGAGCTTATAGGGATCTTTAGTTCTCATCATGCTGAGTGGTTTGTATTCTAAATCAGTGACTATTCCAAACTAGTAAGACAAATAATGTCTTTAAAAGTGAGAATTTTACTAGCAGGAATTTTAGAACTTTCAGACAGTTCTGTGACTTTTTCTTTTCTTTTCTCTTTTTTTTTTTTTTAATTAACATAGCCGTTTTCTGTCCCCTAGGCTGGAGTGCAGTGGCACAATCATGGCTCACCGCAGTCTCCCTCCTGGGCTCAAATGTTCCTCTCACCTCAGCCTCCCAAATAGCTGGGACTACAGATATGCCCCAGTGTGCCTGGCTAATTATTTATTTTTTTTTAGAGATGGCATCTCACTATGTTGCCCAGACTGGTCTTGAACTCCTGGGTTCAAGTGATCCTCCTGCCTTATCCTCTCAAAGTGCTGGGATTACAGGCGTGAGCCACCACACCTGACCATTTTTTTTTTCTTTCTTTCTTTCTTTTTTTTTTTTTTTGAGACAGAGTCTCGCTCTGTCACCCAGGCTGGAGTGCAGTGGCGCGATCTCGGCTCACTGCAGGCTCCACCCCCAGGGTTCACGCCATTCTCCTGCCTCAGCCTCCTGAGTAGCTGGGACTACAGGCGCCTGCCACCTCGCCCGGCTAATTTTTTTGTATTTTTAGTAGAGATGGGGTTTCACTGTGTTATCCAAGATGGTCTCGATCTCCTGACCTCGTGATCCGCCCACCTCGGCCTCCCAAAGTGCTGGGATTACAGGCGTGAGCCACCACACCTGACCTTTTTTTTTTCTTTTTTAAAAATATTTTACTGGCCCAGTGCGATGGCTCACACCTATAATCCCAGCACTTTGGGAGACCAAGGTGGGCAGATCACTTGAAGTCAGGAGTTCAAGACCAGCCTGGCCAACGTGGTGAAACCCCTTCTCTACTCAAAATACGAAAATTAGCCAGGCATGGTGGCACACGCCTGTAATCCCAGCTACCCGGGAGGCTGAGGCAGGAGAATAGCTTGAACCTGCAGAGGTTGCAGTGAACCAAGATCGTGCCACTGCACTCCAACCGGGGCGACAGAGCAAGACTCCGTCTCAAAAAAAAAAAAAATTACAAAGATTGTTTGTGGCGCTGGTATGTGGGATTTCCTCACAGCACAGTTCATTTTTCTGGTAGTGACACCTGCTGGGTATCTGCGCTTCACCTAGGGGAAGGTGCTCCTTTTTGTATGGTTTGAAACTGACTCACTCTGTCCTGCTGCTGGTGTTTGATATGCAGGCTTCTCTTTTGGCATCGCTCTCGGAAGTGGGATTAATTCACCAAGTCTGTTCTGACAAAGGGGGTCTGTTGGCAGCAGACCCCAGCATTCAGAAGGGATCCTTCTTGAGACATCAAAACTCAGGAAACCTTGTGTAATTTTCTCAGTTTCACTGGCAATAAAACAGGAACAATGATATTCATCTAGGGTTGTTTTGAAGGTTGAGTGAGATCCTGAATTAACTGGGAATAATAGTTTAAGAATAATTAACTGGGAATACATCATAAGTAACTGGAAATGAGGGGTCAGCAAGCACATGACTTAAGTGAGGACTTCTTCCTACAGCACTTGGTTCAGATTTGTGCTTTATCAAAGTAACAAGTTGCTACTTGACATGGATTTCCCTTCCTCAAGTCACTGAAAACTTGAGTGTTGCATGAAATGGACCTACTTTACCTGAAGAGAGGGTCAGGGCTCCTGAGTGTCCTGTGGACATACAGGGCGCTGGGAGAGAAATGTTGGGATCGGGTTGGAATTGCCAATAGTTAACAATTATTGCCTTAAAAACTTCTGATGCTGTAAGTCCTACCCTCTCGTGGAGTCCCTCTGACTGATGAGGAACACAGGTTGGGAGGGCGGGGTCTCAACACATGGTTAAAATAATTCAAGTGAGAGAAATGGGTGTTAATGAATGGAGAGAAGTGGGTGGGTTCAAGAAATGTTAAGGAGGTAGACTCCATAGGACTTGGGTACCGATTGTATGCAGGGACTAAGGAGGAGCGGGAGGGAGGCTGGTTTCTGGTTTATGTGACAGGGCAGCTGGTAGTGACAGTCTTATGTAGGAACAGAGGAAAGGAAACAAGACTGGGGAAAGGCTGGCCTCAGCTTCGGACAGATGTCATCGGAGTCATCACTCAAGTAGAGAGGGGCTCAGTAGGTCTTTGGATAGACAGGAGTAAGAGCTCTGCAGAGGTGGGGCATCAGATGGCACATTTATTCACAGACACCAAGTGCTGGGCACTGTCCAAGGCACTGGGGTCTCTGCTTGGCATTCTAGTGTCGGGTTAGGCCCTGACACTAGATGAGTGCCTCTGGGGAGGGGATCAGCAAGAAAGTACTGTGGTGTGGGTGGCAGGTGATGTGGATGATGGAGGAGATAAGCCACCTGAATTAGATGCTGAGTCATCCCCAGAAAAGTTAGAGGGAAGAGGTGCTCTGGACAAAGAGAAGAGCAGGTGCAGAGGCCCCAAGCAACACTGAGCAGGCACATTTGAGAAGCTATAAGCTGTAAGCCAGCCACATGACCCCAGCATGGTGCACAGCAGGGAGGGCTATGAGGGAAGTTGGAAGGGACAAGGGCTGAGTGGATCAGCGTTTGGTTCCCAGACAGTTGGGTTTATTTGAGTGCGATGTTCAGTCATGGGAATTTGAAGGCATGGGAATGTGTGAAATCTCTCAGGTAGAGTATGTAGAGTAAAAGGTGAAGAGGACTGTACTATTTGATAGAAGGGCAGGAGAAGGGGAGACTTTTCAAAGGATACTAGAAACAACCAACCATAAAAGCAGAAGAGAATGCAAGAAGAGTGGTAAAGAAAAAGGGAACTTTAAAGATGGAAGCAGGCCGGGTGCAGTGGCTCACGCCTGTAATCCCAGCACTTTGGGAGGCCGAGGTGGGCAGATCACAAGGTCAGGAGATTGAGACCATCCTGGCTAACATGGTGAAACCCCGTCTCTACTAAAAATACAAAAACAAAATTAGCCAGGCATGGTGTAGTCCAGCTACTCAGGAGGCTGAGGTGGGAGAATGGCGTGAACCCGGGAGGTGGAGCTTGCAGTGAGCTGAGATCGCGTCATTGCACTCCAGCCTGGGTAACACAGAGAGTCTCAGTCTCAAAAAAAAAAAAAAAAAAAAAAGATGGAAGGAGGCCAGGTGCAGTGGCTCACACCTGTAATCCCAGCACTTTAGGAGGCTGAGGCAGGAGGTCGCTTCAGCCCAGGAGTTTGAGACTAGCCTGGACAACATAGTGAGACTCCAGTCTCCACAAAAGCAAAAAAATTAGCCAGGCATGGTGGTTCACGCCTGTGGTCCCAGCTACTCAGGAGGCTGAGGCGGGAGGATCACTTGAGCCCAGGAGTTTGAGGCTGCCATGAGCCTTGATCACCCATTGTATTCCAGCATAGGCAACAGAGTGAGACCCTGTCTCTTAAAAAAAAAAATTAATAAAGGGCCGGGTGAGGTGCCTCACACCTGTAATCCCAACACTTTGGGAGGTCGAGGCGGGTGGATCACATGAGGTCAGGAGTTTGAGACCAGCTGGCCAACATGGCGAAACCCCATCTCTACTAAAAATACAAAATTAGCTGGACGTGGTGGTGCACACCTGTAATCCCCGCTGCTCGGGAGACTGAGGCAGGAGAGTCACTTGAACCTGGGAGGCGGAGGTTCCAGCGAGCTGAGATTGCACCATTGCACTCCAGCCTGGGCGACAAGAGCGAAACTCCGTCTCAATAATAATAATAAAGATGAATTATTAAGTGGCAGATGATACGAGGGAGAGGAAGGACTGAAAATATGGCCTATGTGTAACAGTAGGAAGATCATTGCTGGCCTTGGAGAAAGCAGTTCTCAACTCCTCCCTTCCTTTTCCCCACATCCCATCGATTTCCAGATTGGCCAGGAATGTAATCCGTATTGCCATAGATCAAGGTGCTAGCTCTAAGGGGTGGGAACTGGTGGCGTTTGGCTGACAGGAGGATGATAGAAGAGATAAAAAAGAGGAGGCAGGAGGAAAAGCAAATTTCCTGATGAGTAGGGCTAGAAAGTGGCATTGGCTGCTAGTGCATAAGGAGCACTGATGAGAGAACCACGCGTGTCTTCAGCAGCTGTGTCTGTCAGCTCAGAGTGGAGGCATGTAGGTGTTGTCATTTTTTGGTGAGTTTGGCCACAAAGCATTCTGGGATTGTAGCGGTGGGTGGTTGAAGAAGGAGGAAGTGGAGATAGGTGAAGGATTATCCTTCCTATAAGGCTAGTGCATGGTGGGTGAGAGACTGACAGGATGCTGCTTAGGAGTCCAAAAGGTGTGGCCAGCTCCAGCTTGATTCAGAGCAGTGGTGGTATCCTGGAGCTCCTCTCCCAGAGCAGAGGATGGCAGGTGGCACCTGGAGTGTGGCCTCCCAGGGACGGAGCTGGCATAGGCTAGAATGGGAGTGAGGTCAGCAGGGTGTCTTGGTGGAAGGCTGAGCACACGTGGTTCTCCAGCTGACCACGAGCATCTGATCATATTATCTCCCAGGACTGGGTCCTCCTGGAACCCTGTACACTGCAGAAGCTCTTCAGTAGTTACAACAGGCACCTTTGAGCTGAGCACCCAGAAGTACCAGAATGTGCTGGAGCAGGCTCCTGTGTTTATACATGGCAGCCAGTCCAGTATTGCTTGATAGCACCTTTTGTGTTTGTTCTTACGTAACTTTTAATCTCTTCAGGCTGTTTTCCCATCTCTATTGTGATTCTTGGAGTTCAGGCTCCAAGGCTTACTCATCCTTGCCCTGCATATCAGACACTCCTGCAAATGCTCAGGGCTTAAAAATCTGCCGGGGCCACCACATTACACACTCCTATCCCCGCCCACGTTATTCCGGTTAAATTTTGTGAGTAGTTGACAAAATGCCCTACTGTTTCCTTTGGTTAAAAACAATAGGTATTACAAAATTGAGTTGTGACACTGGAACTTGTCTGCAGCTGTTTGCATGTGGATATTGAATGAGGGAGTGGTACCTTTTGTAATTGTTAGAGCAAAGAAAGATTCTGTTTCTAATCTGAGACAACTAGCTGACTCATCAGGTGCCTTGACCCTTTAGATTTCCGTCTTTCTTTTCCCCCTAGGAAAATGGAAAACTGAGCTCACAAGTTTACAGATAGCCCAGACCTGGCACTGTGGAACAAAAGAAAATGGTAGAAAATATGAAAATCAAGGAAATGTTAGCAACTAATTTTTTATTTCCTCTGACCATTTAAATGGGTATGAATTTGCCTTCCACAAGGAAAACTTTTCAAATAATGGCTTTTATAAAGGGTCTGTTTTATGTGCATGGTTCCCTTCCACCCCTAGGTGGCAGGAGAAAGCAGAAGAACCTGCATGAAAGTAAAGCAAACGCCCTGCAGCTGTGGGGCAGTGTTCTGAATCCTAGGATTGTTGCTTACCTCTGCCCTGCAGTTCCATTTGTCAGGCATTCCTGCGATTTTTTTTTTTCAGACCGACTTAGTTACCCATATATGGATTTTTAAAAATACTGACTTGGCTAGGATTTATAGAGCACTGTGTAGTCAGCTTTAACTGTTCAGAAATAAGCAAATCTTGATGTGGGGAAAAGAACAGGAACATTAGAATTGGGGATTAGAGGTTGAGAAAATGGTCCTCCCTGGTGTCCAGTGGGTAATCTGCTGTTGAGAACTGATGCCCGTGGAGTTGCCCCAGGCGGGACACCCAGGCCAGGGCACTTCACCTGGGCTCCTGGGGTTGGTGTGGAGAGTCAGGTGGCCTTTCTCTGCAGCCGGAGAAGCTAGCACAGGGGGCTCCCTGTCTCCTCTGAATCCTGTCTAAAGGTAATGAAGGCTGTTACTTGGAACATTTTCTAATAACATGCTATAGATGCTTAGGGTTTATGGGAAGGGGGGATGGTACTGGCGTGGGGGATAAAGGACAAAAACATAATAAACACAGGAAAGGAGCAGCATGTGTTCAGAAGCTGAGCATAGGCACCTCCTCTGGGCAGTGGAGTTGAGTCCTGACTGCAGCACATGCAGCTGAGGAAGTAGTAGAAAGATTCCATCTTCTGTCCCCTTCCCATCCCTTCTGACATGTTCTTATCTTGAAATTGCCGCCCCTGAACTCCCAGGGTACTTACTGTGTGCTGCTCTCAGTCTGTAGCCATGTCTGTGTCTGTCCCATGTCCTGAAAGCCCACAAGAGGAGGAGCTGTCTTGTTTGTCTTTATGTTCCCCACAGCACTTGTCTCTGGCACAAGGCAGAATCTTAGTAACTTTAGTGGCATGAATCCATCGAGAAGGAAACAGGAACAGAGTCACAGTGTCACATCAGACATGATTGTGTTCAAGCAAATAGTCCCAATAAGAAGTAGTGAGAGGCTGTCAGGGCGCGGTGGCTCACACCTGTAATCCCAGCACTTTGGGAGACTGAGGTGGGCAGATCACCTGAGGTCTGGAGTTCGAGACCAGTCTGACCAACATGGAGAAACCCTGTCTTTACTAAAAATACAAAATTAGCCGGGCTTGGTGGTGCATGCCTGTAATCCCAGCTACTCCGGAGGCTGAGGCAGGAGAATGGCTTGAACCCGGGAGGCGGAGGTTGCTGTGAGCCAAGATCACGCCATTGCACTCCAGCCTGGGCAACGAGCAAAACTCTGTCTCAAAAAAAGAAAAGTGAGGGGCCAGGCACAGTGGCTCATGCCTGTAATCCCAGCACTTTGGGAGGCTGAGGCAGGTGAATCACTTGAGGCCAGGAGTTTGTGACCAGCCTGGCCAACATAGTGAAACCCTGTCCCTACCAAAAAATACCAGAAGTTAGCCAGGCATGGTGGTGCACATCTGTAATCCCAGCTACTTGGGAGGTTGAGGCATGAGAATTGATTGAACCCAGGACATGGAGGTTGCAGTGAGCTGAGATTGTGCCACCACACTCCACCCAGCCTGGCGGCAGAGCAAGGCTCCATCTCAAAAAAAATAATGTGTGTGTGTGTGTGTGTGTGTGTGTGTGTGTGTGTACTCTCTGGCCTTTTTTCGTTGGCTCCATTCTTGGGCATACCTCCAGATGAGATGGCTGTGGGCAGCCTCATGCCTGTCTCCTGCAGAAAGAGGACTGCAGAAGCACTTTAGCTAGACGTCAGTTCTGACTGGCCAGGTACAGGACCGTCAGGGAAAATGGAGGTGTGTCCCCAGAAATGGGAGTGTAAACTACGCAAGCAGAACCCACTGGCAAGCGTTGCAGGGACATCAGCCCTTGGCTTGTTACTGTCATAGCAGAGCAAATTCATATGTATCTTAAGTCATTCTTTTCAATGTTTTTCAGCATCTTCATGATACAGTTAAGAGGAATCTTGACAGAGCCACTTCCCCTCAGAATGGTGATCAACAGAATGGCTACGGGGACCTCTTTCCTGGGCATAAGAAGACTCGCCGGGAGGCCCCTCTGGGAGTTGCCATCTCTTCCAATGGACTGCCTCCAGCCTCCCCACTTGGTCAGTCTGACAAGCCTTCTGGAGCCGACGCCCTGCAGTCCAGTGGGAAGCACTCTCTGGGGCTAGACTCTCTCAACAAAAAGCGTCTGGCTGACTCCAGCCTCCACTTGAATGGAGGCAGTAACCCCAGTGAGTCATTTCCTCTGAGCCTGAATAAAGAACTGAAGCAGGAGCCTGTCGAAGACCTGCCTTGCATGATCACTGGGACTGTCGGCTCCATATCGCAAAGCAACCTCATGCCAGACCTCAACCTTAACGAGCAGGAGTGGAAGGAGCTCATCGAGGAGCTGAACAGGTCGGTGCCCGATGAAGACATGAAGGACCTGTTTAATGAGGACTTTGAGGAGAAGAAGGACCCAGAGTCTTCTGGCTCTGCCACACAAACCCCCTTGGCACAGGACATTAATATTAAGACGGAATTCTCTCCAGCAGCCTTTGAGCAAGAACAGTTAGGCTCTCCACAAGTGAGGGCCGGGTCTGCAGGGCAGACCTTTCTGGGGCCTTCGTCTGCCCCTGTGAGTACAGATTCCCCCAGCCTAGGGGGCTCCCAAACCTTATTCCACACCTCTGGTCAGCCCGGGGCGGACAATCCCAGTCCAAACCTGATGCCGGCATCAGCCCAGGCCCAGAACGCACAAAGAGCCCTTGCAAGTGTGGTATTGCCCAGTCAGGGCCCAGGAGGGGCCTCAGAGCTGTCCTCTGCCCACCAGCTCCAGCAGATCGCTGCCAAGCAGAAGCGCGAGCAGATGCTCCAGAACCCACAGCAGGCCACCCCGGCACCGGCCCCGGGCCAGATGTCCACATGGCAGCAGACGGGGCCCTCCCACAGTTCCTTAGATGTCTCTTACCCCATGGAGAAGCCTGCCAGCCCTTCCAGCTACAAGCAAGACTTCACCAACTCCAAACTGCTCATGATGCCTAGTGTGAATAAGAGTTCCCCTCGGCCCGGAGGCCCCTACCTCCAGCCCAGCCATGTGAACCTGCTGAGTCACCAGCCACCGAGTAACTTGAATCAGAACTCCGTGAATAACCCAGGGTCTGTGCTGGACTACGGCAATACAAAACCCCTTTCTCATTACAAAGCGGACTGTGGGCAAGGCAGCCCGGGGTCTGGCCAGAGCAAGCCAGCCCTGATGGCTTATCTTCCCCAGCAGCTGTCCCATCTGAGTCACGAGCAGAACTCCTTGTTTCTGATGAAGCCAAAGCCAGGAAATATGCCTTTCCGATCACTGGTTCCACCTGGCCAGGTAAGTATGAGCCTTTGCTTTCTGTTCCTCTGCTGCAGACACTTCAGTGAGGTTACTCGCTACTTTGGATGTTAGTTGGATCCGAGGTAGTTGTGGGAAGAGGGAATAGCTGCTGTCATCCTTTGCTCCTCTTGGGAGTGGAAATTTATAAAATAAACCACGGTTGATTGTTAATAAAAAATAGGGTAAAGTTACCTAGCATAGCTTGATTTTTAACTACACAAAGGTTTGAGGAATCACCTGCATTTAGTCCAGTGTCTTTTTCATGCCGTAGGATTTAAATTAAGTAATTTGTGACCGTGTTTTGCAGATAAACATTACATTTAACGTGCTTCCTAGAGGCTTGGCTTTTTTTTTTTTTTTTTTTTTTTTTTTGCTACCTTTCAGATCTCCATGTACAAAATTCCCTAATTTTTGGTAAGCTTATAACATTGTAGGCACTTGCTGCTTCCCAGCACAGCTCAGCTCTGTGCTTACTTTATCATGGTTCTAAAGCCTGGTAGCATCACATGGAAAATGGCCCTTCGGGTTGTTTCCTGTTTTCTGCTAGTGCAGATAAGCCTGCAGTGAACGTGAATTTGTAATACATGCTAAAATTTTGCAAATTAAAAAGCCCAGTGCCAGTAATATCCTGAGGAAATAGACGCACTCCTATATTGATGAGAGTGTGTAAATGAGCTCACTGCTTTTGGGAAGTCATTTGACATGACATATTTTTCACGTGCTATAAAATGTTCATATGCATTGACACACTATATACCCGAGAAGTTGATCTACAGAAATAATCCAAAATAAAAGAAAAAGTTATACCCAAGATATTCATTGTGTGGTTATTTCTAATAGCCAAAAACTGTAAGCCGTTTAAGCATCTCCTAGTGCTGATAATTCCACTTACTTCAGCCAGTAAGATGTCTCACGCCGTTCAGCACCCCCTGAAGAGAGGTTCAGCTGCACACAGTGAGGGTGCTTGCCATCCGCGTAGCACTCTGCACCTTACGAAGCACTCTCAGTAGTTCTTAAGCTTCCGGTGACTAGAGTGAAGAATTTATACCACAGAATGTTAGAATGAATAACTAGAAAGGAGCTCAACAAGCTGAAACTGGTTTAAGTAATGATTGCTTTTTGCCTATCTTCTGCTAAGTTCTCCCCTTTTCTTCTAAGTGTCAGTAATGACAGGATAATATTGCGGTGGCCTTTGACATGACTCTCACTTTTTGGCCTATATATTGACAGAGAATATCTGTTAAAGTTCTCATTGATTCTCAGTATTTTTTGAGGATGGGTATCTGAGAAAAGCTAAGCAATCTCTTCCAGTAAAATGCTTGTACAGATGTACGGTTTCGGGTCGTTCAGGGATGGCCCCAAATCCAAGGTTTATGCACATGGGACAGAGTGGTCTCCATTGACCAAAGCCCCCTTCAAAGTGTTCTTCCCCTAGGCTGGGCGTGGTGGCTCACGCCTGTAATCCCAGCACTTTGAGAGGGCCGAGGTGGGCGGAGCACCTGAGGTCAGTAGTTCGAGACCAGCCTGACCAACATGGAGAAACCCCATCTCTACTAAAAATACAAAATTAGCCAGGCGTGGTGGCACATGCCTGTAATCCCAGCTACTCGGGAGGCTGAGGCAGGGGAATCGCTTGAACTTTGGAGGCGGAGGTTGCAGTGAGCTGAGATCGTACCATTGCACTCCAGCCTGGGCAACAACAGTGAAACTCTGTCTCAAAAAAAAAAAAAAAAAGTATTCTTCCCCTATTGGCCCCCTCTGCACTCACATGTCCTGATAAGTGAGCATTCCTAAGCCTTGATTGCTTACTGGAACTATCGTGCGCAAATATGAAAGCTTACATCTGCTTAATGTAAAACCATACCTTTGTCACTGGTGAATCACTGGGAGCAAAACTAACACGTGTGGAGTAATTGTTTGTTGCTAGGCGCCTGTATGCTCAGATGTCGTCACTTTTGGTCTGTGCTCCAGCCCTGTGGGATTGGAGGTCAGAAGGGAAGCAGAGACTTGGCTTCAAGAGAGTGAACCTTGAATTCACTGAATGGAGCTTATTTGGTCTGATCAGAGCTTAGAGACTTCACAGTCTCCTATCTGTGTTGACAGGAGCAGAACCCTTCCAGTGTCCCTGTGCCAGCCCAGGCTGCCAGTGTTGGGACCCAGCCTCCTGCCGTGTCCGTGGCCAGCTCCCACAACAGCTCCCCCTATCTCAGCAGCCAGCAACAGGCCGCTGTAATGAAGCAGCATCAGTTGCTTTTGGACCAACAGAAACAAAGGGAGCAGCAGCAAAAGCATTTACAGCAACAGCAGTTCCTTCAGAGGCAACAGCACCTTCTCGCAGAACAGGTAAAAAGAAAGGTGGAAGGAAACCACTGCTTCCCACCTTTGCCTGCACCCTGAGTCACTGCTGCACTCACACCTTCCGCTTGTGTGTGTGGAATTTGCACTGACTTGCATGCCTGTTGTTAGAGTGCTTTGCCTTTTAAAAACATCTTTCCAGGAATGTGGCATTTCTCAGACAGGGGCAGTCTATGTCAGAAGCTGCTTCATGTCACTTAGTGGAGAGTACTCAAGGCAGACTCAGGGGCTAAAACTGTTTGTGGAAGGGACATTTTCCCATGTTTCTGGTCAGCAGCTTCCAAGCCACTGAGCTCACGTGTCTGTCAGTCCACTATGGGGTCAGCTTTGCTGCCACTACAGAGCCTGTTATAAGCCAGAATGTGAAGAGGGAAGTGAAGTCATCCCTGAGGGGAAACACAGTTCACTCGCTTGGTTACCAAGTATAGTGCGCAGGCACTAAGGGTTACAAGTGAGAGTTCTTTTTTTTGTTGTTGAGACAGAGTCTTGCTCTGTCACCCAGGCTGCACTGCAGTGGTGCGATCTTGGCTCACTGCAGCCTCCACCTCATAGGTTCATGCAGTTCTCCTGCCTCAGCCTCCCGAGTAGCTGGGACTACAGGCGAGAACCACCATGCCTGGCTAATTTTTGTGTTTTTAGTAGAGATGGGGTTTCACCATGTTGGCCAGGCTGGTCTTGAACTCCTAACCTCAAGTGATCCACCCATCTCGGCCTCCCAAAGTGCTGAGATTACAGGCGTGAGCCACCACGCCTGGCCTTAAATTACATCTTTAAGACATAAGGACTGGCTCCAGACAGTGAAGTTCCTTGAGGACAATCACTGCCTCAGTTCTGCCTTTAAAAAAAGCAGCTTTATTGTGATGTAATTCACATAGCATGTACTTCACCCACATCAGTGAACAATTTAGTCATTTTTAGTATATCACAGTTGTGCAACCATTACCACAATCCATTTTAGACATTTTCATTACCCTAAAACAAATCCCATACCCATGAGCAGCCATTCTCCCATCCATCCAGCCTCTCCAGCTCCTGATCTACTTTCTTTCTCTATAATTGTCTGCTCTGGGCCGGGCGTGGTGGTTCACGCCTGTAATCCCAGCACTTTGGGAGGCCGAGGCGGGCGGATCACAAGGTCAGGAGATCAAGACCATCCTGGCTAACACGGTGAAACCCCATCTCTACTAAAAATACAAAAAAATTAGCTGGGCGTGGTGGCGGGCGCCTGTAGTCCCAGCTACTCGGGTGGCTGAGGCAGGAGAATGGCGTGAACCCGGGAGGGGAGCTTGCAGTGAGCCGAGATCACGCCACTGCACTCCAGCCTGGGCAACAGAGCGAGACTCCATCTCAAAAAAAAAAAAAAATTTTGTCTGTTCTGGACATTTTATATTTATGTTATGTCATTTTCAATCATGTACTATGTAACAGCAATTGATTCCTCTTGATAATAATATTCCATTATATGGACATGTTAAATTTTGTTCATTCATCTGTTCGTGAACATTTAGGTTTCTTGTTTGGGCTGTTAATGAGTATTGTTGTTGTGAACATTCATGTACAAGTTTTCATATAGACATCTGTTTTCGTTTTTCTTGGGTAGATACCTGGGAGTGGAATTGCTTCATCACATGGTAATTTTTATGTTTAACCTTTGGAGGAACTGTCAGACTGTTTTACAGGCTGTCTCATTTTACATTCCCACCAGTGGTATATGAGGGTGCTGATTCCTCTACATCCTCACCAACCACTTGTTATCATCTGACTTTGATTCTGGCCATCCTAGTGGGATCTCATTGTAGCTGTGATTTGCATTTTCCTAACCAGCTCTCCATTTTTTAAAAACAGATATACCTACCTTTTCAAAAAGTCATTGCTCCCTAGATCCGTTTCATACTATTTAAAAACCCCAAAATGAAATCAGCACTATTTCCACAGGAGCCCATTTGTGAGTAACAAACTTGGATAAGTTACTTTCTTCTGACCTCCCTCACTCCATTTGTTTTGGATTTTGTTATATGTTGGTTTTGTTTTGTTGTTCTTGGCATTTTCTAGGAGAAGCAACAGTTTCAGCGCCATCTGACCCGCCCACCACCCCAGTACCAAGACGCGACACAAGGCAGCTTTCCACAACAGGTTGGACAGTTCACAGGTAGGGGGTGTCTGCATGAGGAGCAGGGACAGGGGAGGCCGCTGCCTGGTGCTGGTTGAATCCCTGCTGTCTGCCCAGCTCTATGCCTTGACTTCATCAAGCTGCATGCATTGTCATCATACACACCTCAGTTTGCCTAAGGGTCCTGGTTTTCTAGTTACTCTACGGCATCAGGAGAAGAGGGCACAGAGGCAAACCACTAGAACTACCTTTGCGGGGTCCCTGGCTGTACAGTTTTCTGAAGCAAAATCATTTCTAGTTGGAGGACATCTTATCAGCAGGAAATAGCTTCTGTAATTCTCAAGAAAGTTCTTTGCTTCTGCTTTTATGTGTCTTCAAAAAACGACTCTCCTATCTTCCAGATAAGGACCTAATGCACTTGCGTGGCCTGTGGCTTCTTTCTGTCTTCCCGTCTGCCCACTTGAGTATCACAGATGGCAGCATCACTAGTGGACAGTTGGCCAGAAAAGGGCAGGAAGCACACTTGAGTCTAGCTGTTGTCTCTGAGATGTGCCAGGGAACTTCATAGGCCATCCCTCCAGAAAGGCACAGAGATTTCAGGGAATGGACACAGGAAGCTCTGGTCTGCCCGCCTTCCTAGCTCCTCTCAGAATGTCTTAGAAACCTGTTTTAACCTGTTTTTCCTTATTTGGGACCTTGCTATAAAGGGTCCCAGAGAGACTGATTGCAGCTGTGTGTCCTGGAGGAGACCAGGGGCGGTTTTATGTGTGTGCTACTTGGGGTCAACGTGGGGTTAAAATCTGCAGGCATTTCAAAAGCATGGGTCTGACCCATGTTTTCTGCCTTCAGACCCATCTGACATTTTGTGGATTATTGATGGGAATGAAATAGCCTGTTTCAGCTCTCCTCTTATCCTCAACCCAATTTTATTATTGTTGTTTTGAGACAGAGTCTTGGTCTGTCGCCCAGGCTGCAGTGCAGTGGCGTGATCTCAGCTCACTGCAACCTCCACCTCCTAGGTTCAAGAGATTCTCCTGCTTCAGCCTCCCAAGTAGCTGGGATTACAGGCGCCACCATGCCCGGCTGACTTTTGTATTTTTAGTAGAGACGGGGTTTCACCATGTTGGGCAGGCTGATCTCGCATACCTGACCTTGTGATCTGCCCGCCTCGGCCTCCCAAAGTGCTGGGATTACAGGCATGAGCTACCATGCCCGGCCCCAGTTTTTATTATATAGTTGCTAGTAGAGAGGAAGAAGAACAAAGCATTGAGTTACGGCCAATCCCTGAACAGTGACTCTCCTACCCACAAAACCTATTTCAGTTAATGGTGTTACCATATGTCCATTGCTTAAGCCAGGAGGCCTAGACAGCAGTTCCCTGAGCATAGGGGTGCTTTCTCTTCCATCCTCTGCTGTCTCTCCAGCACAGCACCTGCCACAGAGTGGGTACTCAGTGAAGATCTGGTAATTTCCTGCGACTCCTCCCTCCTTTGGCCATCTTGTCATTTCATAGTATAAATGGTGTGCCATAAGGTGGTATATTGTCTGGTGAGATGTTGTCACACAGTCCTGCGCCTCCACCCCCCATTCCCACATGGTCTGCCCTCCCTCATCTCTGTGACTGAACAGCCTCTCCCCAGCATGGTCTCAGCCACACTCTCAGTCCAGCCACTCTTGGGCTTTACAACCCTGTTCTTTGTTTGTTTGTTTGTTTGTTTGTTTGAGACAGAGTCTTGCTCTTTCGCCCAGGCTGGAGTGCAGTGGCACGATCTCGGCTCACTGCAGCCTCTGCCTCCCAAATTCAAGCAATTCTCCTGCCTCAGCCTCCCGAGTAGCTGGGGGCATGCGCCGCCACGCCTGGCTAATTTTCGTATTTTTAGTAGAGACAGGGTTTCACTGTGTTGGCCAGGATGGTCTTGATCTCCTGACCTCGTGATTCGTCCGCCTCGGTCTCCCAAAGTGCTGGGATTACAGGCGTGAACCACCGCGCCCGGCCACAACCCCGTTCTTCACATGCCATCCACAGCTCTTCCCTATCTGGCCGAAACTAGCTCTTCCATTTTATCTCTAACCAGCTGGCCACTGTCTCCATACCCTGGCCACGGCCAGCCTCTGAAAGTTCCCCACACAGGTGCCTTTTTCTGACTCTGCCCTTGCACACACTTGCCTGGAATGCTCTTTTTCCCCAAACTGTTAAATTGCTAAACTTATGTGCTTTTAAACCTAGTGGATTCATCACCATCTCTCTCAAGCCTTCCCCGATGCCAGGGCGTCCGGCCTGCACCCTGCAGCCTGCTGGCCAGGCGTGCCCCATCGCGCCCCATCATGCCATGTGCTAACTTTGCCTCCCAGAGGCGGATCTTGCGTTGAGTCCACCTCAGAGTCCCCGGTGCCCACCACAGGGTCCCCACAGAGTAGAAATTTGGTGGGTGCTTGAAAGTTAGATGAAGCAGGTCACTGGTTTTCTCTCCCCTGGGGCTTTGTCCTTCCTCTGTGCCTTTCTGAACCCCATCATTGTTTCAGAGACCAGGCCTCCATTCCACCTGTGGGAGGCTTTCTGCCCTGTGTTCCCCAGGGCCCTCTTCCCAGTGTGCTGTGAACGTGAGACTTCTGGTGCTGCGGCTCGGGTCTCAGAGGGACCCGGTGGTGGTCGACTCCTGACTGCCAGACTCTTCTCTGTCTTGTAGGGTCCTCTGCTGCCGTGCCCGGCATGAACACCTTGGGTCCATCCAACTCCAGCTGTCCTCGAGTGTTCCCTCAGGCTGGGAATCTGATGCCAATGGGCCCTGGACATGCTTCAGTTTCCTCTCTCCCCACAAACTCAGGCCAACAGGACCGGGGTGTGGCTCAGTTCCCTGGCTCCCAAAACATGCCTCAGAGCAGCCTCTATGGCATGGCTTCTGGCATAACCCAGATAGTTGCCCAGCCCCCGCCACAGGCCACCAATGGACATGCCCATATTCCACGGCAGACCAGCGTGGGCCAGAACACCTCCGTCTCAGCTGCCTATGGGCAGAACTCTCTGGGAAGCTCTGGCCTCTCCCAGCAGCACAATAAGGGGACCCTGAACCCTGGTTTAACAAAGCCACCAGTCCCAAGGGTGTCACCAGCCATGGGAGGCCAGAATTCCTCCTGGCAGCATCAGGGAATGCCGAACCTGAGTGGCCAGACCCCAGGGAACAGCAACGTGAGTCCCTTCACTGCAGCCTCCAGTTTCCACATGCAGCAGCAGGCCCACCTGAAAATGTCTAGCCCGCAGTTCTCCCAGGCAATGCCCAACAGGCCCATGGCTCCCATGAGCTCAGCAGCTGCTGTGGGGTCCTTGCTACCCCCAGTGAGTGCACAGCAGAGGACCAGCGCCCCTGCCCCAGCACCACCCCCAACAGCCCCTCAGCAGGGCTTGCCTGGCCTGAGCCCAGCAGGGCCTGAGCTGGGGGCCTTCAGCCAGAGCCCTGCCTCACAGATGGGCGGTCGGGCAGGGCTGCACTGCACCCAGGCCTACCCTGTGCGGACCGCGGGCCAGGAGCTGCCTTTTGCCTACAGCGGGCAGCCAGGTGGCAGTGGGCTCTCTAGTGTGGCTGGACACACCGATCTGATCGACTCCCTGCTGAAGAACAGGACTTCCGAGGAGTGGATGAGTGATTTGGACGACCTGTTAGGGTCTCAGTAATGGAAGGATTTGTAGTGATTTTAGTGTTCATTCATCCTATATTTTTATTCTCAGATTCAAAGAAAGAGCAACTACTTTGGACCAAAAGCCCATGGCCTGGGGAGCTGGGCAGGTATAGCCCAAGCTCCAGGTGAGGCTGGCCCTGGGCAGGGTCTGTGGCTGCGCCCCTCAGGCCAGCAGTTCAGGTCCATCGGGCTGGCCCCAGCCCATCTGCTGGCATCAGTACCTGGTGTTGGGACAGCAGGATAGGGTTCTAAAGGTGGTTTTCTATCCAAATGACCAAAAAACCAACAGTAACAACAGTGAAACCCCACAATATCAGGCTTATAAAAATCTGTGCCATCATGGTGATTTTATCCAAGATTTCTCCACTTACCCCAGTGTTGGGGACAAGTTTTTGTTGAAACTTTATATAGCAGAATTATTTGCAATTTGTAGCATAGAAAAGATTTTTAAATTTTTTTACAAAAGGTTTTTAAACAGATTAGGGTAGGTGATGGTTTAAATCAATTAAGTGGCATTGGAAACCTAGGGTTTCCTTTTGATTAAGAGCCTTTTTTGTTTCTGCTCTTTGTCAGCTTTCAGGGGAGAAGGAGGCCACTGGAAAATTATTTCCCTAAGTGCAGGCTGTTGACTGCGTATGCCAAAAAGGGACAGGAGGCATGGAATAGTAGGTCTGGTGACACAGCTAGGGTCTTCCTAGCAGCTCCTCCTCCTCCCTCCCAAGGCCCCCAGGAATCCTTTCCTCCCATGTCCTGGCAGCCGGACCCCAGGCTACATGTGGAAGGTAGAGATGTGGGGGTCTTGTGTCCTGGAGTATTATGTCTCCCCACCTTCTGCAGTTTCTCTGAACGTGTATGTTGCCCATGGTGGGAGCGTGGTCACTGTGCAGTTGTGCACAGATGTCTTTCCTTTACCTGTGGCCTTTCTGTCTGCCTCTCCTTCCTCTCTGCAGCCCAAATGGAAAACAATTATTTACTCCATTGGAGGGGGAAAGCAAGAGTCTTAGAATTCCTAAGGGAACCCTAGCATAAAGGTTTTGGGGAAGGAGGCCGCAGGCCGGCCCAGAGGAAGCAATTCCACTTTGTTTGACAACTTTTGCCACTCCCATGTCAGACGACTTGCACTTTTTAAAGAGATTGCTTTATAACACTAAGACATCCTTTCTAAAGATTCAAGTGGACTTGACTAAGCTGAGGGTCCACAAAATAGAATATGACATGTGAGCCGTTTTTTGAAAACGAAGATGGAGAGAGCACTTCCCCTTAACGAAAGCAAAGTGGTAAGCACAGGGTGAGACCCTTTTACACAGAATGGTGGAGAGAAAAGAGAATGCTGAAAAGTGGCTCAGATGCAGAGTGTTCTATGGAGAAACTGCAGCCCCATTTCTATTTCCCTGGAGTCTCCCAGCGGATCATTCAGGAGTGTCCTATGTGAGAATTGAGCCAAGGAAGATACTCTGCAACCAGCCTGAGTCGCGGTGAGGGGCCGAGAGGTTGTACACACATCGGTAGTTACTTTGCACCAGCAGTGCCTTTCTCACTGGGGGTACTTGGACCCTCAGATCTTCTTTTCTAATAGCCATTTGCCACCCCAGGTGGTATGTCGGCCATTTCTCCTTAAAACACCTTCCCTACCTTTCCCATGTACTCAGTTTAGCTCTCAAAGAAGGGGTGACTCATAAAGCCAGTGAAAATTCCACCCTCTGAGCGAGTTCCCCAGTCTGAAGGGGAAGAGGGTGGCCTCAGCGGCTTTTCTCCCAAAAATCGGCTGAAGGCTGGTTGTGGATCCTTGTTCCTCTCTTGACCCCATCTGGCTGCTGCCCCGTCTCCCACCCCTGTCCCCAGGGCTTGCTGGCCCTGCACTCTGCCTTAGTCCTGGGGCCGGCAACACAGTGGGCTCCTCACTTGCTGCAGTGTCATAGCAATAAAATGTGATTCTTGGGGTCCCCCCAGGGAGCTGCCCATGGCTTTATTTATGAATCTGGTTTTCGGGAGTCAGGGGAGGAGATGACTTTGCTTCTGTGCACAGCCCCGTCTTCCAGGAGCCACGACTCAGAAGAAAAGGGTGCTCAGACTTTTGTTATACACATTTGCTTTGTGTAAATAAATGTTTACAATTTTATATGAAAGATGGAATAAGCGCTAGAGCTTCCAACTGTATATTTTTTACTTTTATAGATTTTAAAACTATGATCCTTTATATGTGTGTTTTGGGGGAGCTATGATAAGTTTTATGGCAAACGGTTGGTATTGTTAACTTTTTATTGTCATCAAAAGTGCATAAAAGTCCTATTAATCCCCATATTCTTCTACTGCCCTTAACTCTGGTATACACCAAAAAGAAATCTTTACTTTCCTTGTTTTATCATTATAAAAATAAAGTATTTTGCTAGTATGGAAACAACCTTTGTATTTGACGTCACCTGGGGTCTGCTGGCAGAAGTTTGGGGATTGGTTTTCTTCTGTAATTTAGCTGCTTGCTTTTCTTGTTTTTTTTTTATTTTTATTTTCTTTAAAGAAATGCTCGTTGAGTCATAGATTTAGCTGCTTTCTTATTGTACATTGTTGAGTGGGAGCTGGTTTGGTTGAAGCCTCAGAGGAGCTTCTGTTATCTGCTGATAGATACTAAATTAGAGCTAGCATCACCCTGAGAAAGCAGCCTGTCTCCGGGACTCACAGGCATCCATGCAGCTGATGGAGGGAGCTGGGCCGGACAACTGTGCTGTCGTAGCTGCTGGGTGCTTCTCGTGCTTCATGTAGAACTCTTAGGTTTGCCCCTGAAGTCTGTCTGCTCCATGTCCTATTTAGTTTCTTTTCAGCATAGAGCTTGGTTTTCTCTTTTTTTAATTGTAAGAATGATGTGCTCTGGCATGTCACACTGTGAAAGGGGACCAGATGATGGAGCCTGGACTGAAAGGGTGAATGGGGCCTCTCACCTCAGAACTCTCCCTGCTTTGCTTTGCTGGGAGCAGGGGGCAGGGCAGCCTGGGAGAGGCCGGAGTTCCTCAAAGGGCAGAGAAGAACGGCCTTCAGGGGACCACAGCGAGGAAACATGCCACGATAGACTCAAAAAGCTAGATTATGCTAATAAAAAGGGGAAGACATCTGTGACACACAGGAAACAGTGTTTGTGGCCTTGCCATAGAAGGCACAGTGAAGGAGGAAAACTGCGGAGACTCCCTGTGAATTCTTGGCTAAGAATGCACGTTATGTGCAGTGATCCAAAAACACAAACGAGAACAGAAGTGAGTGGCTCTGCCTGGGAGATGCACAGCGCTGAGCGGCGCCCAGTGCTGGCTGCAGTATGGGAGGCTGGCTGCTGTATGATTTTTTGTGGGAAGAAATTTTGTAGAAGTTATCAAGCTTCGTAAAATGTTCGTGCTGTGTCTGCCTAGGCAGTTGCAATTCTGAGAAGCGATCCTCGAAAATGATTCTGGGTATAGAAAAAGGTACAGCACAGTGGTGGTCTTAGTATGGCTGTTTACAGTCGCAGAAAATTAGATGCTAAACTGCTGCCCTAGGGGATTGGTTAAGCAAACTGGTGCTTCCACTCCATGAGATAGGATGCAGCCATTTGAAATATTTATGAAGGATTTGGACATAGTCATTTGGAATAATGGTTTTGTTGGGGCTCTTAACTTGCAAGCCAATAGAAAAGAAATCTGGCTAATAGAATCCTATAAATTATTTCCCTAGAGCCCATTTTTAAGGTTCCCAGTAACTTTCAGAATCAAAGGAGACGTCGGATGGCCAGGCCTCAGTAGTGGCAAGGCCCAGGCAGTTCCAGATCCCTGCAGCCTGCCACTACCCCGAGTCTCTCCAGGTCACCAGCCAGGCTTGGGGGTGATGGAGGAGGACTCGGTAAGGGACAGTTCACTCGGCAAATGTTTAGGGAGCACCTGCTGTGGCCAGGCATTGCCCTAGAGGCAGGGAATATGGCAGGAATTGCGGCAGTACAGGAAGGCAAGGTCCCTGCACTGCAGAGCTCACAGTCTCATGGGAAGGAGTTCTCACACAGGTCAGGTAAGTGTTCGGGAGAAACTAAAGCCAGGTAACGAGAGAGGGCAGTGGGGCTGCAGAGGCTGGGGTGGGCCACAGACTACTGTAGACGTGGTAGCAACGTAGGTCTCTTAAGAAAGTGACACACAACATAGGCCTAATCACAGCACTTTGGGAGGCCAAGGTGGGAGGGTCACTGAGACCAGCCTGGGCAACATAGAGAGACCCTGTTTCTGTAAAAAAAAAAAAAATTAGGCATATGGTAGCACCCACCTGTGGTCCCAGCTACTCAGGAGGATGAGGTGGGAGGATCACTTCAACCCAGGAGGTTGAGGCTGCAGTGAGCCAAGATCATGCCACTGCACTGCAGCCCGGGCAGCAGAAACCCTGTCTCAAAAAAAAGTGCTGTTAACAGGAAGAGGGAGGAGTGCTGAGGAGCAAGTTAACAGATGCCTGCACATGTTAAATTTAAAAGCAGGCCGGGCACAGTGGCTCACGCTTGTAATCCCAGCACTTTGGGAGGCCCGGGCAGACAGATCACCTGAGATCAAGAGTTCGAGACCAGCCTGGCCAACATGGCAAAACCCTGTCTCTACTAAAAATACAAAAATTAGCTGGGCGTGGTGGCACGCGCCAGTAATCCCAGCTACTTGGGAGACTGAGGCAGGAGAACGGCTTGAACCTAAGAGGCAGAGATTTTAGTGCCAGGATCGTGCCACTGCATTCCAGCCTGGGCGACAAAGCTAAACTCAAAAAAATAACAACAAAAACCCACAAATTTAAAAGCAAGCAATATGCCACTGCATTTAGTAGGATGGTGGCTCTTGCCATCCTCCAGGTGCCTGTGAGCTGCAACGAGCCTGCAGTGCGGGCCTGCGCTGTTCTGAAACCTCTGCCAGCCTGGGCAAGGCTTGCCTGCCTCCCCAGTCCAGCCCCAGAAGATGCCCAAGGTAAGTCAAGGACAAGCTCCAGGGTCTCTTGCTTGCCCCTGGAGTTGGATGGCACACCATGGTTGGTGGCATTATCAGTAATGCTCCCTGCAGGCCAGCCAGCTGATGCCTGGAGCCGGCAATGTGGCTCTAAAGCTGTTGAAAGATGCAAGATGTTAGCTACCTGTGAACTTGGTCCAAAGCTAGTGGCTGAGGCCGAGCGCAGTGGCTCATGCTTGTAATCCCAGCACTTTGGGAGGCCGAGGCGGGCGGATCATGAGGTCAGGAGATCGAGACCACGGTGAAACCCCATCTCTACTAAAAATACAAAAAATTAGCCGGGCGTGGTGGCGGGCACCTGTAGTCCCAGCTACTCGGAGAGGCTGAGGCAGGAGAATGGTGTGAACCCGGGAGGCGGAGCTTGCAGTGAGCCGAGATTGCGCCACTGCACTCCAGCCTGGGCGACGGAGTGAGACTCCGTCTCAAAAAAAAAAAAAAAAAAAAAAGAGCTAGTGGCTGAACTTCAGTGTTCCAGGCCCTGCCCTGTCCAGCACAGGGAATGGTGAGTGGTGACAAGTGTTCTTGACTGGACCTTTCTTCCCCTTTTGCCTTCAAGCAGTTAATGTCCTGGCCACTCTTCAGATTGGCTTTACTTATGCTTCATGGATAATTTGCTCTTCGCACGGTTACAGTAAGCTGAGCTGCAGAGTTTAGCTAGTGCATGAAAACCATTTCATGGACATTGGGAAAGATAACTCCAGAGCAGAAACCAGCGCCACAAGGGCAGAATTCAGGGATCCACCACCCTGTCAGTCTTCTGGGAGGGGTAACGTACATTGGGAAGAACTAGATGCCATGTGCTGCAAAAACAAACAAATGCAGCAGCTGTCTGCTGGAGGCAGGGCTGCAGAACGGACTTACTCTGAGGATTTCCACACTGCAGGCGACCTTAAGCAAGCCCTGACCGCATGGGCTGTGGTGAGAAGCAGCAGGCCGCATTAGATTGCTATGTGGGATCAATGCGGAGGCCTCCACTTTTCTTTGCGCCTGGAAAGCAGAACTTTTCAAGACTGAGGACGAAAAACTGGAATTTTGTATCCTTATTAAGATCTAACTACATTTTATGTAGCAGAGACAACTGCTTGCTCACTACTTCTGGATTTATTACTACTGATATTATTTCTCATGAATTTTAAAGTTTTAGGCTGGTTCTATACTTGTAATAACAGATTATTTTATATAACGCAAGACAGAGTCCAACCACATGCAGAATCTTCAAGAGCTATAGATACTGCCATCCGACCTATCTAGAGCTAGAGGCCTAAGGAGGTCCTAGTCCCCAAGTAATAAAGAATTTAAATCTTGGCAGGGTGCGGTGGCTCATGCCTATAATCCCAGCACTTTGGAAGGCCAAAGCAGGAGTATTGCTTGAGTCCAGTAGTTTGAGACCAGCCTGGGCAACATGGTGAGACTCCATCTCTACAAAAAATTAGCCGAGCGTGGTGACACACGCCTGTAGTCCCAGCTACTAGGGAGGCTGAGATGGGAGGCTTGCTTGAGACTGGGAGGGCGAGGCGGCAGTGAGCCATGATGGTACCACTACGTTCCAGCCTGGGTGACAGAGTGAGACACTGCCTGAAAATGAAAAAAATCAAATCTCGCTGGGCATGGTGGCATTTGCTTGTAGTCTCAGCTACGCAGGAGACTGAAGAGAGACAGTTGCTTGAGGCCAGGAGTTTGGGGCTGCAATGAGCTATGATTTTACCTGTGAATAGCCACTGCACTCCAGCCTAGGCAACATAGCAAGACTGTCTTTTTTTTTTTTTTTTTTTTTTTTGAGATGGTCTATGAATTGCTCAGGCTGGAATGCAGTAGCATGATCATAGCTCACTGCAGCCTGCACCTCCTGGGCTCAAGCACTCCTCCCACCTCAGCCTCCCGAGTAGCTGGGGCTACAGGCGTGTACCACCATACCAAGCTAATTTTTAAAAAAATTTTTTGTAGAGACAGGGTCTTAGTATGTTGCCCGGGCTGGTCTGAAACTCCTGGGCTCACGCGAGCCTCCTGCCTCAGCCTCCCAGTGTTAGGATTACAGGCGTGAGCCACCACACCCAGCCAACCCTGTCCCTTAAAACATAAAAAGATAAATCTGTGGCTTCTTTTTGATTCTTGCTTGTGCAGTAACAGGCATGTTCCTTAAACTTTGCAGCTGTCTGTCATTCCTTGCATTTAACCTACTCTATCCAATTGATCCTGGATTCCCCTCCCCTGGGTCCACTTCTTAGTAGACCTATGGCATTGTAAGAACACTAGAGCAGGAGAACAGGGCGAGTCTAAGCCTCACCCTGCTAAGTGTGCCACTGCTGACCATGTATGGGACCTCTTTGTGGCTGTCCCAAAGCGGGGAGATTGGACCAGACTGAGCGGACAGTCACAGAGGCTGTGATACAGCCCAGATGCCTGTCAGGACTGAGACCCATTTCCAGGAGTGTTGGACACTCGTTGTTCGGAGCTGCCGCCAGCTCACAGCTGACTCTTCCTGGGAATTGTGTTCAGTGGAAGGGAGCTGCCCAAGGTTATGCCCTCTTCAAGGGGCAGCCCATGTCTGGAGACTTGTCAATATGGGAGTATGGAGACCCCAACGCCCTTGCCTCAATTTGGGACATCTCCAAAGAGCCATCCTGGCTCCACTGCACCAGTGCTGTCGGCTGAGGCCTCTGCTGCATCTGCATCTCAGTTCCACCTCTCGCCTGCCCACTCCAGCAGCGCTTGCTCCCTTATGAGTGGTGCTGATGCCCTTTGAAATCTGCCTTTGGGGCACCTGGCTCGAGAGAGTTGGTGCGGGGAGTGGTCCCAGGAAGCCGACTGTAAGCTGGCTCGCTGCTGGCTGCTGGCCGCTGGCCATGATGACCCCATCACCCATGGCAAGTGGGACAGCTGTAAAGAGGAACTGTTAAACGTTCGCCGTGGTGACACCAGGGCAGGACACTGAGGAAGGGAATAGAGTACCCTAGGCCTTTGGGAAGTGTAAGTGGAGGAGTGACTGTGACCTTGAGGGAGATGTTGCTGGGGTTATAGGTGATGCCTCGGAGAAAGGTAATGAAAAGCTGACCCTGATTAATCACTAGAAAAGGCACAATGTGAGATCCATCAGAGGCCTCCTTGGCAGCCAGGCAAGAGGGTGGCTCTGCTGTGACCTAGGACTCAGCACCCTGGCACAGCCCCCAGGAAGCAGTGCCTGTAGGCTGCCAGCTTGGCTCTCTGAAGCTTCCCAGGAAGCCATGGCCCACAAGGAAGAGAATAGCAACTCAGGCAACCGTGGCGGCTCTGCAAGAAGGGTCCGAACGCCCAGAGAAGCGGGTGTGGCAGAGGGGAAATGCAGCTGACCCCTGAACAACACAAGGTCTCAACTGCCTGGGGCCACTTACACGTGGGTTTTTTCAATAAATATATTGGAAATTTTTTTTGAAATTTGTGACAATTTGAAAAAACTCACAACTGAACCGTGTTGCCTTAGAGATATTGAACAAATTAAGAAAAAGCTAGGTATGTCATGGACCCATAAAATATATGTAGGTACTAGTCTATTTTATCATTTACTACCATAAAATATACACAAATCTATTACAGAAAGTTAGAAGTTAGCTAGGTGCAGTGGCTCACACGTGTAATCTTAACACTTTGCGAGGCTGAGGTGGGAGAATCACTTGAAGCCAGGAGTTTCAGACCAGCCTGGGAAACAGTGAGACCTTCGTCTCTACAATTAGCTGGATATGGTGGCACATGCCTGTAGTCCTAGCTACTTGGGAGGCTGAGATAGGAGAATTGCTTGAGCCCAGGAGTTTGAGGCTGCAGTGAACCAAGGTCACACCACTGTACTCCTGCCTGGGCAACATAGCAAGATCCTGTCTCCAAAAAAAATTTTTTTACCGGGCGCAGTGGCTTATGCCTGTAAGCCCAGCACTTTGGGAGGCCGAGGTGGGTGGATCACCTGAGGTCAGGAGTTTGAGACCAGCCTGGCCAACCTGGTGAAACCCTGTTTCTACTAAAAATATGAAAACTAGCTGGGCGTGGTGGTGGGCACCTGTAATCCCAGCTATTTGGGAGGCTGAGGCAGAAGAATCACTTGAACCTGGGAGGCAGTGAGCCGAGATCGTGTCACTGCACTCCAATCTGGGGGACAGAGCAAGACTCCGTCTCAAAAAAGAAAATTAAAAAAAGTTTTTTTGGTCAAAACTTACACATGCAAACACTACGTGGCACATTCGTAGTTAAGAGAAATGTAAAGGTGCAGTATAAATATAGCCTCAGCCTGAAGGACGAGGCCGAATGACTGCAGGTCCTGAAGCCCAGCCTGCAGCAGGTCAGCAGCTACAGCTGCCTCCATGGCTAGTTACGAATTTTTTTCAGGGCAAATGATGGGAGGGTTGGCACATGAGTCGGGGAGGAAAAATATGGAAACAAATACTATGAAGACAACAAGCAATTTTTGGCTACCACTGATGGGTCACATATACTGAAATGAATGACAAAAACATTCTGGGATGTGGCTGGAAGCATGCTGCCTCCCAAATAGCATCCTGCTTCACTCAGACTCATGATCCTCCAACAACAAAACCACCTCCTGCTCGCAGATTCTTTGGACAAACCATAAATTCAGCGTGAGTGGCACCCCAGAACAACATGTGCCATTTTCTACCACTAGAAAGAAGACAGGAGCGGGTCCCACCTTCAAAACCTGACAAGCAAAGACAATGAAAAACAGTTTAAACATGCAAAATACATGGCTTTTCATGGCATTGCACTTTGCTTACCATTAACTGGATTAAAATTGTTTGACAAAAAACTTACAACTGCATACAATTAACTGTAGCACATACTGTACTGCTCTGCTGATCTCACAGCCATCTCCTGTAGTTACTGCAGTGGGCTTGAGAGTGGCGATGATCTGCTTAAAGCGCCATGCGTCTCATCAGCTCCAAGGAAGCAGTTTGTCCCTCCAGTAAATTGTAGATCACAGTAAAAAGGGATCTCTCGGCTGGGCGCAGTGGCTCATGCTTGTAATCCCAGCACTTGGGGTGGCCAAGGTCAGGAGATCAAGATTAGCCTAGCCAATACGGTGAAACCTTTTCCTGCTGACCTTTTAATTGTCTCTACTAAAAATATAAAAGTTAGCCAGGTGTGGTGGTGCACACCTGTAATCCCAGCTACTCGGGAGGCTGAGGCAAGAGAATCACTTGAACCTGGCAGGCAGAGGTTGCAGCGAGTTGAGATCGTGCCACTGCACTCCCAGCTGGGTAACAGAGCAAGACTTCATTTAAAAAAAAAAAAAAAAAAAAAAAGGGAGGCCGGGCGCGGTGGCTCACGCCTGTAATCCCAGCACTTTGGGAGGCTGAGGCGGGCGGTTCACAAGGTCAGGAGATCAAGACCATCCTGGATAACACGGTGAAACCCTGTCTGTAGTAAAAATACAAACAATTAGCAGAGAGTGATGGCGGGCGCCTGTAATCCCAGGTACTCGGGAGGCTGAGGCAGGAGAATCGCTTGAACCTGGGAGGCGGAGGTTGCAGTGAGCTGAGATTGTGCCATTATACTCCAGGAGCAAGAATGAAACTCCATCTCAAGCCGGGCGCGGTGGCTCACGCTTGTAATCCCAGCACTTTGGGAGGCCGAGGCAGGCGGATCACGAGGTCAGGAGATCGAGACCACAGTGAAACCCCGTCTCTACTAAAAATACAAAAAAATTAGCCGGGCGTGGTGGCGGGCGCCTGTAGTCCCAGCTACTCGGAGAGGCTGAGGCAGGAGAATGGCGGGAACCCGGGAGGCGGAGCTTGCAGTGAGCCGAGATCGGGCCACTGCACTCCAGCCTGGGTGACAGCAAGACTCCGTCTCAAAAAAAAAAAAAAAAAAAAAAAAAAAGAAACTCCATCTCAAAAAAAAAAAAAAAAATGGAGGAGGAGGAAGAAAAAGAAAAGAAGAAGAGGAAGAAAGGAGGAGGAGGAGAAGAGAAGAAAGAAGGAAGAAAGAAGAAAGAAAGAAGAGTCATCCTGGCCTAGGCCCAGCTCCCAGTGGGACCACTGGGTCCACAGCCCCACCCAGCCCAGCCATTTCCCTGGCCTTGATATCTAATCAAAAAGGACTCCCTTCATAGTTGACAGAAGCCTCACACTGGGTATTGGCCTGGGAAGCCACAGTGGGGAAGGCCCAGAGAAGAAATGCCAAGGGGCCTTGCTTGCCAGTGGGTCGGACACAGGGTGGTGGTCTGCCTCATAGATGCCTTTTTTTTTTTTTTTTTGAGACGGAATTTCACTCTTGTCGCCCAGACTGGAGTAGAGTGGCACGATCTCGGCTTACTGCAACCTCCGCCTTCTGGGTTTAAGCGATTCTCCTGCCCTACCCTCCCAAGCTGGGATTACAGGCTCCCGCCACCACGCCCAGCTAATTTTTGTATTTTTAGTAGAGACGAGGTTTCACCATGTTGACCAGGCTGGTCTTGATCTCCTGACCTCAGGTGATCCGCCCACCTCGGCCTCCCAAAGTGCTGGGATTACAGGACTGAGACACCGCGCCTGGCCATAGATGCCTATTTGATTTTCCAGTCTGGGCCCAATGAAACGCAAATGGCCCCTAGCAGCTGACAGCAGTCTGCTGCAAACACAGCAAAGTTGAGTCCCATTTGCAGCTGCAGTGACCACCAGCCAGCCTCTGTCATGGCCCCCGAGCGCTGGGCCCAGCAAAGGTGGGCTCATGAGCAGTAAGCAGCAGTGGCAGGGATGGGGCTCAGCGGGATCCCAGCATCGTGGCTCTGGCTCCCCCAGACAAATCCAGATCTGCCACCCAAGTGCCCAAGTCTCCAGCCTGCCAGTGATAGAGATCAGTGTTGGTCTCCTCAAGGGACTGAGTGAGGAGACCAATCACCACCTGGTGCAAACTGAGTCCTTTCCACACAGGAAGGGGCCACAAGCAATTCATGTTTTCTTTTGTTTGTTTTTGAGACAAGAGTCTCGCTCGGTCGCCCAGGCTGGAGTGCAGTGGCGCGATCCTGGCTCACGGCACCCTCTGCCTCCGGATTTTGTGAACCAAGCAGGAGGTTGCTTGCCCTGCATCCTAGCAGGAGTCAGCAATTCTCCTGCCTCAGCCTCCCGAGTAGCTGAGATTACAGGTGCCCACCACCATGCCTGGCTAATTTTTGTAGTTTTTAGTAGAGACGGAGTTTCACCATGTTGGCCAGGCTGGTCTCCAACTCTTGACCTCAGGTGATCTGTAGGGACCAGCCCCACAGGGTCAGTGGGCTTCTCCCTGTGTGCGGCGACGAGAGAGTATAAAAATAAAGACACAAGACAAAGAGATAAAAGACAGCTGGGCCCAAGGGACCACTACCACCAATGCGCGGAGACTGGTAGTGGCCCCGAATGTCTGGCTGCACTGTTATTTATTGGATACAAAGCAAAAGGGGCAGGGTAAAGAGTGTGAGTCATCTCCAATGATAGGTAAGGTCACGTGGGTCACATGTCCACTGGACAGGGGGCCCTTCCCTGCCTGGCAGCTGAGGCAGAGAGAGAGAGGAGACAAAGAGAAAGACGGCTTACGCCATTATTTCTGCATATTACAGACTTTTAGTACTTTCACTAATTTACTACTGCTATCTAGAAGGCAGAGCCAGGTGTACAGGATGGAACATGAAGGCGGACTAGGAGCGTGACCACTGAAGCACAGCGTCACAGGGAGACGGTCAGGCCTCTGGATAACTGCGGGAAAGCCTGACTGGTGTCAGGCCCTCCACAAGAGGTGGAGGAGCAGAGTCTTCTCTAAACTCCCCCGGGGAAAAGGAGACTCCCTTTCCCGGTCTGCTAAGTAGCGGATGCTTTTCCTTGGCACCTTTTGCTACCTCTAGACCACGGTCCGCCTGGCAACGGGCATCTTCCCAGATGCTGGCGTCACCGCTAGACCAAGGAGCCCTTCTGGTGGCCCGGTCTGGGCATAACAGAAGGCTGGCACTCTTATCTTCTGGTCACACTGCACTGTGTCCCCTCAGCTCCTATCTCTGTATGGCCTGGTTTTTCCTAGGTTATGATTATAGAGCAGGGATTATTATAATATTGGAATAAAGAGTAATTACTACCAACTAACGATTAATGATATTCATATATAATCATATCTAAGATCTATATCTGGTATAACTATTCTTGTTTTATATTTTATTGTACTGGAACAGCTCGTGTCCTTGGTCTCTTGCCTCGGCACCTGGGTGGCTTGCCACCCACAGTGACCCACCCGCCTCGGCCTCCCAAAGTGCTGCTGGGATTACAGGCATGAGCCACCGCACCTGGCCATGTTTTCTTTTTTTAGCTTTTCATTTTGAAATATTTTCAACCTTACAAAAAAGTTGTGAAAATACAACAAAGACCTCAAAAACATTTTGCTAAGTTGTGCCAGACACAAAAGGCCACATATTGTATAGTTGCATTTATATGAAATATCCAGAAAAGGCAAATCTGCTAAATGCATGCCCCAAAAGTTCATGTGTTGGATTTAATCCCCAATGCAACAGTGTTGGGAGGTGGGGCCTAGTAAGAGGTGATTGGGTCATGAGGGCAGAACCCTCATGAATGAATTTTTTTTTTTTTTTTTTTTTTTTTTTAAATTTGAGATGGAGTCTCACCCTGTCGCCCAGGCTGGAGTGCAATGGCGCAATCTCTGCTCACTGCAACCTCCATCTCCCGGGTTCAAGCGATTCTCCTGCCTCAGCCTGCCAAGTAGCTGGGATTACGGTAGATTGCAGACCTGAATATAGGAGACTATCTTGATGACCTCAGAGTTGGAAAGAATTTATTAGACAAAACACAAAAAGAGCAACCATAAGGTAAAACGCTGATTCATCTGTTACAGTCAATTTAAGAGCTTCTGTGCATCAGGAGACACTGTCAGGAGCCTGGAAACACAAGCCATTGGTGGAAGAGAGCCTCTCTCTGGGGGCGGGTTTTGGCTACTGTCAGGGAGCATGCTGGAACCACAGCAGTGGGTGACACAGGAGTGTGCTTGTGCTTACCTGTGCACTGGGACGCCATGGGTGCTGGAGCACCGCTTCCACTGCAGGAAGGATGGCCTTGGGCCTGCCACACTGTTGGACTTCTTGGGCCCAACAGAACCAGCTCCTGTGGCAGACTGCCCTGGCCAGTCACTTGGTGCCCCAATGTCCCAAGGTCCAGTTTCGTTTGTTTTGTTTTTGGAACAATGTCCATTCCCTGCTGGGGAAGGCACAGCCTTGATCTGGGACCATAAGGTTATGCAATACGACTCTCTTACGAGGCTTCTGCTAGAAACACCACCTGGCCCTGTCTCTACCACAGCTATTTCTAGCACCAGGGGGTGTGCTCGATTTTGTGAACCAAGCAGGAGGAGGTTGCTTGCCCTACATCCTGGCAGGAGTCAAAGCAGCAGTCCCCAGTGTGAACTGTGTTGCATCCAAAACCTCCAGAGGCCCGCCAAGGCCTATGTGCCTTTCTTAGTGGCAAGAGATCAAAAGTGCAATAACTTGAATTTTTGCCCGGGCTGGAGTGCAATGGCGCGGTCTCAGCTCACTGCAACCTCCACCTTCCGGGTTCAAGTGATTCTGTCTCAGCCTCCGAGTAGCTGGGATTACAGGTGCACACCACCACGCCCAGCTAATTTCTGTATTTTCAGTAGAGACAGAGTTTCGCCATGTTGGGCAGGCTGGTCTCGAACTCCTGACCTCAGGTGAGGACAGGCCCACCTGGGAAACTCCTGTTTTTAAAACCATCAAATGGACCGGGCTTGGTGGCTCACGCCTATAATCCCAGCACTTGGGGAGGCCAAGGCGGGTGGATCACTGAGGTCAGGAGTTGGAGACCAGCCTGCCCAACATGGGCAGGCTGTGTTTTTTGTAAAAATACAAAAAATTAGCCAGGCGTGGTGGTGGACACCTGTAATCCCAGCTACTCAGGAGGCTGAGGCAGGAGAATTGCTTGAACCTGGGAGGCGGAGGTTGCAGTGAGCTGAGATCGCACCACTGCACTCCAGCCTGGGCAACAAGAGCAAAACTCCATCTCAAAAAACAAAACCAAAAAAAAAAAAAAAAAAAAAAAAAAAAAACGGGAGTGTCCCTGCACAAGCTCCTCTCTCTTTGCCTGCTGCCATCCACGTAAGATGTGACTTGCTCCTCCTTGCCTTCTGCCATGATTGTGAGGCCTCCCCAGCCATGTGGGACTATAAGTCCAATAAACCTCTTTCTTTTGTTAAATTGCCCCGTCTTGGGTATATCTTTATCAGCAGTGTGAAAACAGACTAATACACTGGGCATGGTGGTGCACGCCTGTAATTCCAGCTACACAGGAGGCTGAGGCAGGAGAATTGCTTGAACCCAGGAGGCGGAGGTTGCAGTGAGCTGAGATTGTGCCACTGCACTCCAGCCTGGGCAACAGAGTAAGACCCTATCTCAAAAAGAAAAAAAAGGCTCGGCGCGGTGGCTCACGCCTGTAATCCCAGCACTTTGGGAGGCCGAGGCAGGTGGATCACGAGGTCAGGAGATCGAGACCATCCTGGCTAACACGGTGAAACCCCGTCTCTACTAAAAATACAAAAAACATTAGCCAGGCGTGGTGGCGGGCGCCTGTAGTCCCAGCTACTCGGGAGGCTGAGGCAGGAGAATGGCGTGAACCGGGGAGGCAGAGCTTGCAGTGAGCCGAGATGGCGCTACTGCACTCCAGCCTGGGCGACTGGCTGAGACTCCATCTCAAAAAAAAAAAAAAAGAAAAGAAGAAGAACAGAGCAGAGAGAAGCCAGGCTAGCTGCCCCAGTGAAGACTCAGGCTCTCATGATCGCAGGCCACTTCCAGACTGAATCAGTTCTCAGCTGTGCAGCAGGTGATCCCTGCCCTACAGGGATCTGCACCCATTTACTCAGGAAATGGTCTTCTTACTATCCAGTTTTGAGAGTTTTTATATATTCTGAATTCAAAGTATTTCTTTAATCATATATGTGATTCACAAATGTTTTCTCTAAATCTATGGTTTAATTTTTTAATTTTTTTATTTTTGAGACAGAGTCTTGCTCTGTCACTCAGGCTGGAGTGCAGTGGTGCGATCTTGGCTCACTGCAAGCTCCGCCTCCCTGGTTCAGGTCATTCTCCTGCCTCAGCCTCCAGAGTAGCTGGGACTACAGGCGCCCACCACCACCCCCGGCTAATTTTTTGTATTTTTTAGTAGAGACGGGGTTTCACTGTGTTAGCCAGGATGGTCTCGATCTCCTGACCTCGTGATCTGCCTGCCTTGTGCTGGGAGTAAAGGCATGAGCAACCGCGCCTGGCCCTCTCTGTGCTTTTTTTTTCTTTTTCTTTTCTTTTTTTTTTTGAGACGGAGTTTCGCTCTTGTTGCCCAGGCTGGAGTGCAATGGGGCGATCTTGGCTCACTGCAACCTCTGTCTCCCGGGTTCAAGCAATTCTCCTGCCTCAGCCTCCCGAGTAGCTGGGATTACAGGCATGCGCCACCATGCCCAGCTAATTTTGTATTTTTAGTAGAGACGGGGTTTCTCCACGTTGGTCAGGCTGGTCTTCAACTCCTGACCTCAGGTGGTCCACAACCTCGGCCTCCCAAAGTGCTGGGATTACAGGCATTAGCCACCATGCCCAGCCTGGCACAATTTAGCATAAAGTTTTTGAGGTCTTTGTACTATTCCAGTGGGACAGTTGGTGAAACTTGAATAAGATCTGTAAAATACTTGATTACTAACTTGTATCAATGGAAATGTCTTGGTTTATATAACTGAATTTTGGTTATACAAGTTTTTTTTTTTTTTTTTTTTTTTGAGACAGTCTCGCTCTGTCGCTCAGGTGTGATCTCGGCTCACTGCATCCTCTGCCTCCTGGGTTCAAGCAATTCTCCTCTCTCAGCCTCCCGAGTGGCCAGGATTATAGGTGCCTGCTACCACGCCTGACTAATTTTTGTATTTTTAGTAGAGATGGGGTTTCACCATGTTGGCCAGGCTGACCTCGAACTCCTGACCTCAGGTAATCTGCCTGCCTCGGCCTCCCAAAGTGTTGGGATTACAGGTGTGAGCCACCGCGCCTGGCCGAGACTGTAGATTTTCGCAACTTTTTTGTAAGTCTAAAATAATTTCAGCCAAGCATGGTGGCTCATGCCTGTAATCCCAGCACTTTGGGAGGCTGAGGCAGAGGATCACTTCAACCCAGGAGTTTGAGACCAGCCTGACCAACATAGTGAGACTCCGTCTCTGGAAAAAAAAAATTAGAGCCTGTGGTCCTAGCTACTTGGGAGGCTGAGGTGGGAGGATTGCTTGAGCCCAGGAGTTTGAGGATGCAGTGAGGCATGTTGAGCCACTGCACTCCAGCCTGGGCAACAGAGCACAATCCTGTCTCAAATATAAAATAATTTCTAAATAAACTTTTTTGTTCAAGCTCAGGGTCTGAGTTGTGCACTGCTTATGATCCACTCCACAGAAGTTCTGATTTCTTCTCTGTGCAATGGTTCTGCCGGCCTTTCTGCCTCCCGGAGGTCCTGGTGGGTGGGCATCAGAGGCTCCTTAGGGCTCTGTGGAGGCTCAGGGAGAGCTTTCCCTTCCCTCCTGATGCTGGTGCCTCCAGAGCTAGACAGGAAGATGGAAGCTGGGTGGCCCGAGCAGGGCTGGGGGCTTGGCTGGCCCTTCTGTCAGCTTGAGCTGGCTTGAGCCCAGGCAGGGCCCTGACAGCCTGGGCAGGCTCAGAGGGAGGGAGGTGGGGACCAAGAGACCCGGGGAGGGCTCCCAGGGCCAAGACCCAGGTCTCTGCCCTGCACATCTGCCAAGGGACTTCCTCAGAAGCTGCTGATGTTAGGCTTTGGCTTCCTGCTGTGGACTGAGGGGATGAACTCCGACGGGAGGACATTCAGGCCTTGGAGGAAATGAGAGCTTGGCCGACAGGAGGGCCTGGACTCGCGAAGACACTTGGACACCCACAAGCACAGAGACATGGGTGTGTGACAACTGACCAAGGGGCATGCAGGTATGTATGCGTGGTGCACACAGACACCCTGGGCACAGCCCACTGGCACCAGTGTCAACCCCTGCGTGGCGGCCTGCATCCCACCCTTCAGGCAGGCCCTGTGGGGCAGATTTCAGGGAGGAAGGAGGCTGAGTGGGCAGAGTCTGAGGACGCGGCCACCATCACTCCCTGGCACTGCATCTGTGTCCTGGATCTAGGAGGCAGTCCTCCATCACTGAGCCCCAAGATGACTGTCACACCTTGGTCTAAAGCAGGGGCCGGGCCTGAGCCCTGGCCCTTGCCCTGGAGGAGCTCACAGAGCCCCCAGCTGGGGCATATCTGGTTTCCAGGGGCAGGGGCGATACCCAGAGGAGGAAGAAGGGATTCTGAGAGAGCCCGGCAGGCTCTGAGCCTCAGGCTGGAGCTGAGCTTGGGGCAGCAAGGAAGGACCAGGTGCGAGGGCAGAGCCATGCGGCCCGACCCCTGCAGCACGGCCTGTGGCCTCCCCCAGCTCCTGCCTGTGCTTCTGGGTCAGTCTGGACTTTGCCACTTCTGAGCAAAAGCCACCGCAAACCCACTCAAGCCAAAAGAGGAAGTGACCATTAGGCACAACTGGGAAGGCCTGCGGCCGGGGGCGCTCCAGGCGGGGCGAGGGGGACACCCAGGACTCCAGACAGGAGTCCTCAGGTGCCACCTTTCCTCTCTACCTGGCCCTGCGTGGGCCCTGTCCTCCTCAGGGTGGCCTGCCGTAGTCCTCCTCCCCACTCGGAGTTTCCTGTCCCAAAGTTCTAAGGAAATTTCCAGAACTACATCTCACCATCTTGAGTCAGCCTTGGCTCAGTGTCCATCTCACAGGCCTGGAAGGGGCAGGAGTCAGCACTGTCCAGACCACAGGGCCTGAGTGTGGGGAGGGCAGCCGTCTTAGGAAGGTGGTGGAGGGTTGTTACCCTGAGGCAAGAGGGCTGCAGGGCAGAAAGACACAGCAGGTGACTGTTGTGGGAGGCCCAAGAGAGGCCTGGGAGAGGGATGGCCCACAAGGGCTGACCCTCCCGCCACCCAGGGGGCTTGAATAGGTTTCCTCCTGGCAGGGTGACCCTTGTGCATGGAACCCCTGCGACGACTAAGGCTGGTAGGCATGAGGTTTCCTGAAGGAGAAAGAGCTTGTGGGGCCCAGTGTGGCTGGGGGGCGCTGGGACTCCATTCTGAAGCCAAAGGCACTGGGAAGGGCTTCCGCAGAGGAGGGTGCGGCAGGGGTTGCCAGGAACAGCCTGGATGGCGGCAGGGAACAGATAAGGTGGGTGGAGGAGTCAGCCGGGAGCCTGGGGCTGGCTCCAGCATGACGTGGGGGTCTGCAAGGCCCTGGAGAAAGTGGGGTGATGCAGCAGGGGGCACACCCATAGCGGAGCTGACCCAGATGGACAGCTTGGGCTCTGCCACCCGGGACTAGGCAAGGAAGGGGCACGAACAAGCAGGAAGTGGTGAGGCTGTCTCCAGCTCGCTGCTCTCCCCTGCCCAGACTTTGGTTTCCTCCCTGCTGGCCTGGCCTGGCTCCCTGGCTCTGTGTGATATGGTCACACCCCCACGCACCCCCTCCACTGAGATGGGGCAGGAAGAGCACCGAGGCTGCTCTTCCTCTCCTGGGCCGACCTCTGAACAGCAGACGGGGCTAAGCGTTCCCCAGCTCGCCTTCACACACAGCCTGTGCCACCGCGCCAACGGTACCATGAAGGACGAGGTAGCTCTACTGGCCACTGTCACCCTCCTGGGAGTCCTGCTGCAAGGTGGGCTGGTTCCTATCTAGGAAGAGGGTGGGCCTCAGATCCCTACAGCTTGCCCTCTGCCCCCTAGGCCCAGGTGGAGGGCAGAGGTGGGGACTCCAGCCCAGGCCCAAGCCCAAGCTGGAAGAGGGTGGGGACTTTCAGGGACCTGGGGGGCACCTGGCTGTGAGAGCTGTAGGACTTGGGGGTGGCAAGGGTGCCAGGACAAATGGTAGGATAGCCATGGGCTTGGGGAAGCTGATCTCTGCTCTTTCCAGCTGTCCCCTCTCTGAGCGTCCCAGCAAGCAGCCCCCATTCCCTGGCCCTGCTTCAAAGGCACCTCCATACTGGGACCACGTGGAGCAGGGTAGAGGTGGGACTCCTTCCTCCAGCCCCCTAAAAAGAGCCTGCTTAATGCCTTTCTCAGACTGGCCCTAAAGGACACATTCCTGGGCCAGATATCCTTGCCACTTAAGAGACACCACTACTCCACAGTGTGTGGGCTAGGATAAGGCACAGCCTGGGGAGGGGGCTCTGAAGGGGCTGGACAGACAGGCCAGCCTGACCTCCAGCCGCACCTGCACTGAGCTGGATGGCCACCCTGTGACACCCATCTGCAGAGGGCCCAGCAGCAAAGGTGCCAGGGCTGCAGGACTCAGGGGGAGATGGTCCGACGGGAGGTCTCGGGAGGGAGTGCACAGCCAGCACTGGCCTGTGTGTGGTCTGGCCTGGCCTCACCTGACCAAGGGAAGGGCTCCTGCTCACAGAGAAACTTTAGGGCCAGCCCACCCTCTGCAACTACCCCAGCCCTGGGGTCCTGGGGTTAGGCTAGGAGAGTCCCAGCTGCAACCTCCTGGGAGCAGGAGAGGTGTCAGATTTAGGCCTGGGACCGGAATGCAGGAACAGAGAAACTGAGGTTTGGAGGCACAGGGACACAGGCTTTAGTGATCCTGGCCTGAGGCAGGGTCAGAGGGCCCTGCTGGTGGGCGCTGGTAGGTGGGTGACCAGGGACTGTTAGCTACAGGGAGTGTGCTTCCTTGCACCTGGGAGGATGCAGCCAGCTCTGCCCTCAGGCTCCCGAGGCACTTCCTGGGGCCAGGGACCTGAAAGCTGCATTTGCCTGTGTTTTGCGAGTGAAATGATTCAGAAACAAGGACTCAAGCGGTCTCTCTTGCGGAGCAGGTGTCCCTGTGCCTGAATCACTCACCCTCCCCCATACACTCACAGGTTGGGACAGGGCCTCTCTGCGTCCCAGGCTTCAGCCCTGCCCTCCTCGCTGAATGTCAGGGACACAGGGCAGGCCAGGGATAGGTCAGACGAGAGGTTTCCTCGGGTGGGAGGGGCGGGGTTCCGCCTTAGGGAAGAGAGGACGCGGCCCAGTGAAGGGCCAGATTGCAGGATCCCTCCCACTCCCATCTCCGGGGCTTCGGGTGTCCAGACCTGACTCCTGCTCCCCCTCCTCCCGCAGCCTACTTCTCCCTGCAGGTGATCTCAGCGCGCAGGGCCTTCCGCGTGTCGCCGCCGCTCACCACCGGCCCACCCGAGTTCGAGCGCGTCTACCGAGCCCAGTGAGGCGCGGCGGGAGGGCGCGGGGCGGGGAGCGAGGCCCTGGCGGGTCCGGGTCGCAGGACCATCCCGGCCCGCGCGCTCATCCCACCCGCCCACCGCAGGGTGAACTGCAGCGAGTACTTCCCGCTGTTCCTCGCCACGCTCTGGGTCGCCGGCATCTTCTTTCATGAAGGTCGGGGTGTGGGGCAGGGGCGCACGCGCTGGACCCCCGGGGCCCGCGCAGCGCGCTCACCAGGTCTGCGCGTGCCTCTCGCAGGGGCGGCGGCCCTGTGCGGCCTGGTCTACCTGTTCGCGCGTCTCCGCTACTTCCAGGGCTACGCGCGCTCCGCGCAGCTCAGGTGAGGACCGGACGGGGAGCGGGGCGGGGCCGGGGAAAGATCGCGGGTGGGCGGGGCTCCTGGGGAGCGGGACCGAAGCTGGGGGCGGGCCACGGGCCGGAGCCCAGCGCCTTTGGGGATTCGGTGGGCGAGCCCTGGCGGCGGCCAGAGGAAGTCCCCGTGGGGCCGGGGTTGCGGCGGGGAAGAAGCGGGGCCTCCTCGCGCCACCTCCCGGCTGACCGCCGCCCGCAGGCTGGCACCCCTGTACGCGAGCGCGCGCGCCCTCTGGCTGCTGGTGGCGCTGGCTGCGCTCGGCCTGCTCGCTCACTTCCTCCCGGCCGCGCTGCGCGCCGCGCTCCTCGGACGGCTCCGGACGCTGCTGCCGTGGGCCTGAGACCAAGGCCGCCGGGCCGACGGAGCCGGGAAAGAAGAGCCGGAGCCTCCCGCTGCCCCGGGGAGGGGCGCTCGCTTCCGCATCCTAGTCTGTATCATTAAAGTTCTAGTGACCGAGACCCGGGCTGCGTTGTGTGTCCGCGGGGGTGGCGCACCGCGGGCTACGGAGCCTGGAGGGGCCCAGCCCAAGCCCGGGCAGCCCGGCGGGCTTCCTAGTGGCGGCGTGAGAGGGGCTACGAAGGAACGGGACCTCCCCCTGGGGCGGGACTGGATCCGGTCTTCACCTCCTACCCCACTCCCTACTCAGCCTCGGGGTCACAAGGCCGCCCAGTCCTGCCGGGGTTCACCCTCCTAGCGCTCAGCGGTCTCCTCACCGGTCCCCCTCCTCAGGGGCCTCCCCTCTCCTGACTCTCAGCCGCCCCAGTCCCTCGTCCCCTGGCCTTCACATCTGACACTAGATAGAGCCTGTGGCTCTCTCCCCAGGTGAGGGCAGCGGCCTTTTTCTTTCGGTCAGCACTGGATCCCCCTCATTAACTGTAGGTGTTCAGGGCCGCCCTCCCAGGTCCGCAGAGCTGCGGGCACCATGGGAACGAAGTGAGTCAGTGACAGGCGGTCTCAAGGAAATATCCAGAAGCCTTGGGGATCCAGAGGAGGCCCACAGAAACAAAGAAGTGACTTTTAGCCAAGTATGCAGGAGAAACGGAGAAAGGAGAGCTTTCCAAGCAGGGGCAACGGTGTGTGCAAAGGCCCTGAGGTGAGCGGGAGACCCTAACGTGCCAGAGGAGAGTGTCGGGGACCCAGGACGAGGACCAAGCTGAGACACACGGAGGGGAACAAGGAGGCTGGGAAATGCCTTCAGCTTGAGGAGCTAAGGGAAGGCCTCATCGCAGGCCTTGGACATGGGGGAGGCATTTGGGGGACTTGCTATAGGCATTGTGGCCCCAGATTCTGAGCTGGTTTCACCAGTGACTGACTCTGCGGCCTGATCCTAGGAACGGGGGTGAGCTGGCACCGAGGTGGCACTGCAGCTGCACACCCAGGTGCTGGACCCCGCGCCTGCAGGCCAGGCTGGCTCCTTGACTTAGCAGGGAAAGGTCGCTGCTGATGCCGGCTGGGGAGGCCCAGTGCCAGGCTCAGCTGGCACGTTGGGGCACAGACCAAATGAAGCCAACCGCAGGGGCAGAGGGAGATGCCCAGGGCGCTCACATTTGAGGCACACACTTCATTAACCCTTTATTACAAGTCACGCTCTTATAGAAGTATATGTGGACTTACGTGAAAAAATCAAATGTATCCAAGAATAAAAAACACAGCACATAAAGTAGTATATGCATTCCAGTGTTCGCGCCAGAGACAGCGGGCGCCCAAGAAAAAGCTCTTCTAAAACGGCCTGACTGGGGCAGGCCGGGTGCGAACGGTTCCGGGCCTCAGGCACAGTGTGGGGGCCGCCTGCCTCCTCCGCGGCCCGGCGGGCGGGGGCAGCACCAGCTCCTAGGGCCTCCGGGCCAGCGGCGGACCCCAGGCCGGCCCAAGCCTGGCGCCAGGCAGAACCCTTCGGGCGGGGCCGTATCTGGCCCTCCGGGGACGGCAGTGATGACATCCCCAGAAACGTGGGCTTCAGGGCTGACCACAGGGTACCCTCGGAAGCCCACAGCTTAGTCGGCCTTTTTCAGGAAGATCTGGAAGAGCCGGACCCAGGGTCAGCACGGCCTCTCAGCTCCGCCAGGGTCTCCCTGGCTGCTCCCCGTGCCTGGCCTGGCCCTGCCCAGCCTCACCTCGCTCAGAATCACCCACACCGGGGAGTCTGTCTGGATCGAGAGGCGCAGTGCTTCCAGAGGGCCGAAGGCTGGGTCCACCTCTCCCTCTGCCACTCCCTTGTAGAAGGAGCCTGGGGGAGGGCAGCGCTGAGAGGGTGTCCCCGAGCCCCAGCCCAGCCCACGCTCTCCCCCAACCCCTACCCACCGATCTGGAGGTAGCCGTCGGGGCTCCGAGGGTACCGGAGGGTGGCGGTGCGGCCCTCCTGCAGGGCCTCCTTGTCTGACTGAGGGTTCTGGGGACAGAATCAAGGGCTGAAGCAGGTAGCCGCGGGAGGCCCGGCCTCAGTGCACACCACACCTACCGAACTTACGTCGAAGGGCAGCACCTCCACAGACGTGTTGAAAAGCTTGTCCTCCGGGTGCTCGATGTTCCCACTGCGGAAGAAGAACCTGCAGCCAGGCAGGCCTGTGAGCTGCTGCGGGGGCAGCGCTCCAGCACAGCACCCAGGGCCCAGCAGAGAAGGGCCAGGCCTGCGCCAGGGGGGCCCCCCAGGCAGCTGTCAGGCTGTGCAAAGAGACCAGGGCCTTCCTCTGGGAGGATGGTGACGGGAACATCCCTGAGCTCCTAGGGGCTGCCTGACTTAGTCCTCACAAGGTAGTTACCGTTAGGAGGCCCACTGCAGATGAGGAAACTGAAGAATGTGAGGAGAATTTGCTGGTGGAGCCTACACCCTGGTGGCCAGCCAGCCCCGCCCCCATTGCAGACCCGAGGTGCTGGCACTGACCGCTCCAGTCTTAGAGGCTGGAAGAAGCGGAAGCGGATGAAGTCCCCCGCCGCAGGGGTGAAGGCCCAGAAGAAGTCCTCGCGCAGGTAGGCTTTCTCCAGGGTGAAGTGCTGGTATGTCTTCAGGCTCGTGCTCACCTCTGCTGGCGGGTTCACATGCTCCTTCCGCAGTGCCTGCTTTCCGAAGTCCTTGTCCTGCGGCAGAGGAGGGACAGCAGTGATGGCGTGGGCCCCGACCTTGAGCCCGGCCTAGGGAGAGCCTGCAGCGCAGCCCACCTTCAGCTTCTGGATCTTGCCAGCCAGCGAGGAGTGAGTGCCCACGTGCTGGAAGAGGGACGGTTTGAAGCGGATCCGCAGGTTGGCCTTCTGCCGGTCACAGTGCTTCTGTGGAGGGTGGGCAACACCCCAGGGCTCGGCTTAGCCCTCCTTCCTCAACATGGCCTCTCCTGGGGGCTGCCAGGGCCCTCCCACAGCTGACAGTGCCTTCTCTATGTGATCAGATAGAGGACAGGGACACAGTTTGGGGTGGAGGTTGCCTGCCCCTTGGCCCTGCCCCTGCCAGTCCCACCAGCTCTTGCTCACCGCATCCTTCTCGGGGTTGCAGACTTTCACCCACAGAATATGGTCCAGCAGCCAGTCGATGGGCTTGTCCCGGTAGAACATGAGGATGAACTCTACAATCAGGCTCAGGTCCAGCGACTTGAACATCTTACCTAGTGGGGAGGGGCCTGAGTGGGCAGTGCTGCTCCGCCTACTTCCTTTCTCCCTGCAGGGGCCCCGGAGAGTCTCACAGCAAACCCAGGGGCCGGCTTCGGGCAGGTGTGGGCATAATGGGGCAGGGGGGCAGACAGGTGATGAGGGCAGACATGTCTGACGCACAGGCAATGGGAACAGGCCAGGCGGGGCTGTAGCACGCACACCAGGCAGGGCCCAACCTGGGCAGAGGCTCACAGCGGACACTGTGGGACTGGGAGAGAGGATGGCAGAGGCAGGTGGGACTGAAAGGCACCCTCAGGTAAGGGGAGGGGCACACCAATGAAGCCCAGCTGGGAGAACTCCAGGATCATCCAGTCCTCTGAAGGCTGCTGCAGTGCGAAGTTCTTCATGGTGCTCAGGTAGTTGGGCTTGGCCACGATGTCATCCTCCAGCTGCAGGGTGAGCAGAGAGGGGCTGGGGCTCAGGAAGAGCACCCAGATGGACCTGACCCATCGCAGGGCAGGGCAGGGCAGCGCAGGGCAGGGCAGGGCAACACAGGGCTTGGGGCTGACCTGCACGTAGTAGATGCCTTTGGACTGCGCGTACATCATGAGGAAGCAGTAATCGAGGTTCTGTTTGGTCCTCCACCTGTGGGCCGGGGCGGGGCCTCAGGAGTTCAGACCCCTCCACCTCCTGTGTGGCTCCGCAGAGAAGCCGCTGGGTGGGCAGCTTCTGTCCCCCCACCCCCATGCACGGGTCCTCCCATGGAGAATTCAGGGCACTGCAGGGAAACGCCCTGGACTCAGACACCAGTAGATGGGTTCTCAGCACAGGTGGGCAGGTTGCTGAGGGTATGGGGGAGTAACTAGTACCTGACTCTCTCCTTGGGGTCCCCAAAGGACTCTCGGAGGCGGGAGAAGTCAGGGTAGAAGTGGGGGGAGGGTGAGATGACCTCCAGGAGCCCAGAATGGATCTCCGTGGGGAACCTGGGGGACGGGAAGGCCCAGTCTGTATGCAGCCTCCAGGGGCTGAGGGGGGCCGAGCCCACCAGACTGTGGCTCTTTCTTGAGGCTCACCCAGTGCCAGCCCCCCACCACCCCCTACACCCAGCCAACTGAGGTAGCAGAGCTCCAGAGGGGCGGGGCCACTTCTGCACACCCACCCCTCCCCAACCAGCTCCCTGCCTCCCCCCAAGATAGGAAAGGCACCATCTTACGGGGAGGCAGGAACCTGCCAGCACAGCACCCCGCACAGAGCTCTCCCGCCACCAGCTCTCTGGGGCCACCAGTACTCACAAGGCCTTGATGTTCTCTGTCACTGCCGAAGTGTACTGTGAGTCAGTCTGTGGGGAGACCAAGTACCCTCCCTTAGCCCTGCTGCTGCCCCAAAAGGCCTGGAAAGGCTTGGAGAAGGTGCACAGGCTTCAGATGCCCCCCACGTGGAGGGAACGGGCCTGCTGTGCTGAGGGCAGAGTAAGGGGGCCCCCAGAGACAGCCCTTTCCCTTTAGGACTCGCATGGCCAAGGACAGGGGAATGGGGGGGGTGGGTAGGGGTAGAGGGCACCAGAATGCCCTTTTTCAACTTTCTATCTCAAAACATTTGCGAATGAAACTAGCAACTGAACTTCCGACAGCTTTCTCCTCGGAATGGCTCGTGCTGTCAGTTCTGCACCGCGGGGGCTCCTCTGAACGTCCCCCAACCCCGAGTCCCGGTTCACTCGCCTCGGCGATCAGCACCACGATGACGGAGTCCTCCTTCTCCTGCGGGCTCAGCTCGGAGATGAGCGAGTGCAGAGTGTCAGTCAGGTACGAGTGCACCTCGCGCCGCACGCTCGGGATGCCCATCACTACCGACACTATGGGGGACGGAGGCCCGACGCTGGAAAGGGCGCGGGGGCCACCCGTCCCCCCACCCCGTGCTCCTCCCTGTCCACGCCCATACCTCCGGTGCGGCCCTGGCCCACGCGCACCGCGGGCTGCAGACTGCTCTCCTTGGCCAGCAGGTGTGGCAGGTGGTGGAAGACGGTGGGCAGGTGCAGCACGTGCCGGTGTGAGCCGTTCCACGGCTTCAATCGGGGGTCCTCTGGGTGGGTCGGGAAGGATCGGGGCTGAGACTAGGGAGCCTACAACCAGCCCGCCCCCGCCTTTTCCCCCTCCCGCCCCAGACCTCACCTGTTAGGCGGCTCCAAGTGCGATTGCCGTCGCCGTCTCGCAGCGCCTGCCTTTCCGATACGGCCCTCTTGATCTCGTCCAGCACCAGGTTGAGCTCCTTGGAGCGCTTGAGGCTTTCCTGCTCAGCTGCGTGCAACCGATCGCGCAGCGCCAGGAACTCCCGCTGGTAAACGTCCACAACGTCGCCTGCAGGTGGTACGCAAGCCGTCACGAGGGGGCAGTCTAGAGCCGCCCTACGGGCCCCTTCAGTGTGCCAGCGCACACATCTGGGTGCCCATCTCTGCAACAGCTCATTTACATCTGTTGTGCCTGCCACACGTGACATAGCTGGGGTCACTCTAAAATTACACTGACACTAATGCTTGTGGGGAGAAAAACAGGGGAATTAGCCCTCTTCCAGTACTCTCCCCTACTGGGGCTTATTTTATCCTCTGAGGCGGCATCTGAAACGGGAATACGATTTCCAGACCTAGGTAGGTGGATCCTAAGCAAGGGCTGGAACAGCCTCAGACCGAATCCGCTCTGTCTGTTGGCCTCCAAAGCCCACTCTTGCTTTTTGCAGCACATGCTCCTTCCAGGGGGTGGGCTACCCAAGGTCCTGGTGCTAGTTCTTCACTGTCCTTGTAGCGGTCGCTGGTTGCTCACCCTGCACTGGATTCTTAGCCTCACAATGGCCCCGGGGGTGGCTGCTGCAGTTCCAGGAGCTCACCTCACTTCATTGCTCAGGTGAGCAGATGAGGTTGAGAAACCCGCCCCGCCCTGGGGCTGCTCAAGGACAGTCGACAGCAGCAAGGGGACTAGCTCTGAATGCCCTAGGGCCTGTGTCTCTGGAGACCTGTGCTGCGCCTGGGACACCCTGAAGGGTCTGCATGCCACCCCAGGGGGCCCATGTCAGAACCTCCAGCTGGGCCCAGGCATGAGGGCTGTAGGTGGATGGGGCAGCACACAGGTGGGGCTGCGGGACAGTAGAGACGCACCATCAGTCTGGGAAGGACCAGTGAGCAAGAATGAGATCAACAACCTCCTGGTGGCTCGGTGCCCACAGTCCATGCAGCAGGAGGCTCAGCGCCTCTGCCAGGCGAGCCTCTGAAAACCTATGTGGCCTACAAGGCCTTATGTTTCCAAGTCTCCAAGTTGAAGAAGCCTGACGGAACTCCCTCTACCCCCAGGCAGCTCTTCCATTCCTTGATCCTTGGTGGCTTCACAGACCCCAGAGTTGCGTGGGATGGCCTCACCCCACCAGCAGCCCTGTGCATGATCAAGGTCATGATCAGGCAAAGTTCAGTCACCTCAGGGCACACCCCTTTCCGAAACAGGGGCAGGAGGTCAAAGTACCAGTGACCAGGGAAGAGGAAGGGGTGGACCTGAGCAGGAGGGAAAGGTTTAAGGAGCAGGGAGCCAGGTAGACCTTCCCTGAAGTATCTCTTACCCAAGAAGCCAGCCCCCACCCTCCCACACCCTGCCTCTCTGGGGCTAAAGGCTGAGGCCAAGCGGAGCCTCTGGACAGCCCCTGGCAGGAGGGAAGGGGGAGTCAGATTACCAGATCTGCCAGGCTCCACGCTGGGCTCAGGGGCTGGGTTACCCTGGAAACCTAACCCCTTGAATGCAGAGCTGGCTACCCTCAGGGCTCACCCATTGCTGGGCGACACCAAGGTGTGGGCAGCGGTTGCCCACAGGGATGGGACTGGAGGTGCAGAGGCCTACAGAGCCATCAGGAGTGGGTTCAGAGCCACCTGCACCTGCAGGTGCACCTCCCTCCTGCCTAGATGCCAGTCCCCGCTTGCCTACTTACAGCCACCGCCCACCCCCACCCCCAAGCCCCACCCTGGCTTTCTCTGTCCCACACGACTGCCTCAGATGGACAGGCTGGGTGGGCAGTGGTGGGTGAGGCTGCCTGAATCACCCTGGCAACAGCCTGCGCCTTACCCTGGCTTCCTTCCTAGGGGCCTCCCCTCTCCCCCAGGTCCTGTTTACCAGGAGGTAAAGGGCCCCACGGGCTCCCGCCTACACCAACCCTTCTGTCATTTCCCTGCGCACTGCAGGCCCTGGCCCTGGGCAGCCTCCCCCGCCTGCCAGCTCCTCCACCCGCCTTGCCCTCAGCTTCTCTGACTGTGGGTCCAACTCTGTGACTGCCTCCCCATGGGCCAGGCCCCATGCCAGGGCTCTGCCAAGCCATGCTGGCACCCTATAGCCTTCGGGAGCTGGGTAGGCAGCTCAGGTGAGGAGAGGGGCCAGCCTGGGTGCCCCTGCCACACCTTCTTGCCTCAGGGCCACATTGTTAAGAGCAGCAGCAGTGAGGCCTGGAGGCTGTGTCACCCTCCCCTGGAGGCGAGTCATTCGGACACCCTGGGGCCCACAAACCACAGTTCCCCCTGCTTCCCTCTTGGTTGGGGAAAGATTAAAGAGCCAAGCTGGGGCACAACCTTTGTGCCCTGTACTCAGGGAAAAGGGACAGGCTCAGAGGGGCATAGGGACAGGTTCAGAGGGGCATAGGCAGATATCAGGCCCGATAACGGTCTGCTGTCACCATGCATGTGTGTGGCAGGTGTCTGCCTTCTCTCCAGACTCTGCAACCTCCTAGGAGTCAAGGAGGGTGTCCATCATTGCCGAAGGCCAGGCCTGGGGAGGCAGACAGCCTGAAGGCTGGGAGCGCTGCGTGGCTGAGACCCTGGGCCGCCCCCAGGGGTCTGCCTCCCTGGGCAGATCCTCAGCAGGTGCCTGGCCGAGGGCCACAGTTTGAGTGCTGGCAGAGCTGCTTCACAGGCTAGATAGGAAATTGGGCCCCAAACCCTTCTCCAGGGTCCACTTTGCGTTGGTCTAAGAGGCCGTCCTGGGCTTGACCTTGGGTTTCCAGGATGATGCCCGCACCTGCTGTCCTTCCTCTCTGGCTCCCTGCCCACCTCCTTCCTTCCCTGCAGATTCCACTTCCTGGGTCCTTCCCTCAAGTTCCTGGACGCCCGCTGGCTGCAAAGTGGAGGCTAGGTTCCAATCTGGCCTCAGACTGGCTAAGTCTGGTTTCACCAGGGGCTTAAGACAGATTTTCTACATGTGACAATGAGATGGGTTCACATAAGAACCCAGATTCCTAGCTTCTCTTGAGGCCTCCAAAGACCTGGTACTACTGGGTCACCACAGAAACAGTGACAGCCCCTCGACAAGGCAGGCCTAGGTCACCCCCTACTCATGCCTCACAGGATCCTTAGGCTTCCATCCCCTAGGGGCTGGGCTCTTGAATCTAAGTGCTCCCCTTCTTTGCTCTCCTGTTCCCCAGGCCCTCAGAGAGCCAGCCTCCTCGATGCCCCCCAGACACAGTGGGTGCCACGGAGCCAGTGCCTCTCCCTCACTCTCTTGTCCTGGAGACTGGCTCCCTGTGGTAAGCCAGGCTTGCAGAGGTGGTTCCTGACATCAATCCAGGGGCATGTGGCTGCTGTGGGAGGCACACACTGGCTGAGGACAAAGGGCAAGGGCTCATGGCTCTACCCACGACTCGAAGAGCATGCCCCAGCCCTTCAGATACGGCCCCACCTAGGCCTTCACGCCAGTGTGCTTTTATAGTCACCCTGCCAAGGACCCAGAATGTCCTTCCCCAGGTGACACACCCTACCTACAGAGAATTCTGCCCCAGCCATGCCTGCCCTTGATAATATACCCCACCACCACGGCCTCTGCCCCAGCCATCCCTCCCGTGTCAGGCAGGCTCCCGGCAGAGTCCCTGGGTGATGCCTCTCTGGCCCTGGAGCCCCAAGGCCAGCCCAGGCCTCTGCCCTGACAGAACAAGTGCGGCAGGCGGGCGTGCTGGCAGAGCTCGGCGTGGGTAGATGGAGCTCGGAGGGTCCGGAAGGGTCCAGGTCCCCTCGCCCTCCTCCTCAGCTTCTCTGGGGTGGCGCTCCGGGACAGGGAAACAGGGAAGCAGGTGGCGGGGAGGCCGAGGGGCAGCTGGACTCAGCACGCTTAGGCCTCCGGCAGGCAGGCAGGCAGGAGGCCACTCTCCCGGAACCTCCAGGCCGGGGGAAGAGCGCCTCCGAGGGCTCAGGCCCTACTCGGTCCCACCATCGCCAAGACCCGCCAGCCGGGCGGCGGGGGGCTATCGGTCCGCACCCTCCGCCTGCAAAAGCGCTGGGCGGACGCAGAGGGCGGGGGCCAGCCCGCGAAGCTCGGGGTGCGGAGGACGGGCTGGGGCCGCACGGGAGCGCAGGGCAGCAGGGGCCAGGCTGGCTCAGGACGCCTCCCTCCCTCCCCCCTCCCACAGGCCGGATGCTGCCGAGGCGTTCTGGGCGCCGAAGGGAGTCTCAGGACCGGGTGTCACGCCGGGGTCGCCCAGGCCGGCGCGGGGCAGCGGGAAGCAGGGTGTGGGGGGGGGGGTGCCTGACCGCCTAGCGGTGCCCTCGCGCCTGTGTCCCTCACGCCGCCCCAGCTCCTGCCCAGGTGGCTGTGGCTGGCGTTCCGGGACCTCTGTGACCTTGGGTCTCTGCCCCTCTCCGAGAACCCCAAGGGTCCCCAGCTCAGCGTCGGGACAGCTGCGCCCGCGGAGTCCGGTCCGGAGCACCCACGGGCGCGGCCGGCGCAGCCCGGGCCCGAGGAGAACGCCGCGGCTCCAGCAGCAAACAAGTGGGGGAGGGTGGGAGGGGCGTCCTCTGCGCCGCCCGGGCGGGGAAGGGGCGCCTGCGTCGGCTTCCGGCCGCCTTCCGCGGCCACCGTCGGGCCCGCTCCCGCCGCCGACGCCCAGGTGCGCCAGGTGCGGGCCAGGCCGGCCGGGCGGGGGTTGCGCTCACCTTTCTGGCCGCTGAGTGCCGCGTACCAGGACAGCGAGAGGAAGGCGCACAGGCAGAAGAGCAGCAGCGTCAGGAAGGTGCCATTGCGGAGCCTCATCTCCTCGGGTGCGCGGTGGGCGCCCGCGGGGCCGAGGCTGCATGGCCCGGGGGACCGGGGCCGGGGCGCAGGGGTCGGAAGGCGGCGGCGGCGGCGGCAGGGGCCCCGGCCCCGGGGCGGAGAGGGGCGGGGGGCCCGGGGCCGGGCGGGGACCGGGCCAGGGAGCGCGCCGGCCGCTCCTCAGGGCGCAAGCTTTGTGCCCTGTACTCAGGGAAAAGGAACAGGCTCAGAAGGGCAGAGGCAGATATCAGGCTCACTGCAGATATCAGGGGCGCGGGACACTGGCGGCCTCGCCTCCGCGGCAGGGCCGGGCCGGGCCGGGCTGGGCTGGGCTGGGCGGCGAGAGCCGCGGCCCGGCCTGGATCTGGGGCCTGGATCTGGGGCCGCCGCGGAGTCGACGGCGCAGGGCGGGGCGGCCCGGATTTAAAGGGGCCGCAGCACCACCGCCGCCGGCGCCGCGAGGGGGCGGGATGGGGTCCGGCGCCTGGAATCCCGACCGGCTCCCGCAGCCCCGCGTGGGCTCGTGCGAGTCGGCCTCAGGTAAGGCCGGAGTGGGAGTGCGGGTCGACCGCAGCCGGGGCGGGCGGCGGGGGCGGCGCTCCGGGACCCCGGTAGTTTTCTCGGCAACATCTCCTCCGCGCGCGGACCCCGACCCCACTCGCACGTTCTTGGGGCTCTTTCCCGGGCGTGAGGGGCTCTGGGTGGCGCGGGGGACTGGGCGGTTGAAGCCGGGAGCGACCGCTGCCTTCGCCGCTGCCCAGGGCGCTTCCCCGCTCAGGAGCTTCTTCTGGGCCGCGGGACGGAGGCGCGCAGGGGCCCGGGAGGCGGGAACAATGGGCCGTTCTAGGGGGTATCCGGGCCGATGTTCGTGGATGCAGAGCAGTGACCAGCCCAGAACCGTACCGGCTTCCCGGGGCAGGGGCGGCCTGAGCGCGCCGCTAACGGGAGCAACGGGCCCTGTCCCAGGTGGTGCAGGTGCCACCTCGCCCCGCCCAGCACAGCCCGCTATTGATGGGGGCCCACGCCTTCATTGGGTTTGTTTGTTTTTTTTTTTTTTTAGACTGAGTCTCGCTCTGTCGCCCAGGCTGGAGTGCAGTGGCTTGATCTCGGCTCACTGCAATCTCAGCCTCCCGGTTCAGGCGATTCTCCTGCCTCAGCCTCCCAAGTAGCTGGGATTACAGGCGTCCGGCTAATTTTTTTTTTTTTTTTGAGACAGAGTCTCGCTCTGTTGCCCAGGCTGGAGTGCAGTGGTGCAATCTCGGCTCACTGCAACCTCCGCCTTCCGGGTTCAAGCGATTCTCCTGCCTCAGCCTCCCGAGTAGCTGGGACTACAGGCAGCCGCCACCACACCTGGCTAATTTTTTTATTTTTAGTAGACACGAGGTTTCACCGTATTGGCCAGGCTGGTCTCGAACTCCTGACCTTGTGATCCGCCCGCTTCGGCCTCCCAAAGTGCTGGGATTACAGGTGTGAGCCACCACTCACGGCCCATTCGCGTTCTAATTTCAGGCGTTCCTCAATCCTCTGTGGAACCAGGAAGGGCGCAAATTATAAAGGGACTGGCCCAGCGCCGCCTCTGGGCAGGCTTTGGGCAGCTCCTGGCCCGCTGCCAGCTTGGACCTCCCAGTCCTAGGGGCCCGGTTCCTGGTGGAGGCTGCAGGGACCTCTGCCCCGCCTGCCCACGGGAGGCCCGAGGGGCTGGACTCAGACTGAGATTGAATGCGGCTTTGTCTTCCTAGTCCGGCCCCGGCCCGCACCTGGGGCTGGGTGGAATCGGGAGCTTCGAGGGGTCTGGACAATTCCCCCACAGAGAGATTGATGCCAAGAAGGGGGTGGCCGAGCCAGAGGCTAAAGTGGGCTAGATCCTGAGGCCCCGTGTTAAAGGACAGGGCTCCCCACTCAGTGCTCCTGGAACTTTCCTCACTAGAGACTGGGGCTTGTAGGAGCCTTCTAGAGGAAACTGTCGTGTTTTCACAGGTGTCTTCTATTTGTGGCAAAGAATAATGGCTTTTCACTTAGGTTGTGACATAAAGGGCCTTAGAAATTGTTAATGAGTTACTTAATGTTAAAACTTAGTCACCCAGAGGCTGGGCGCAGTGGCTCACGCCTGTAATCCCAGCACTTTGGGAGGCAGAGGCGGGCAAATCATGAGGTCAGGAGATCGAGACCATCCTGGCTACCACGGTGAAACCCCGTCTCTACTAAAAAATACAAAAAATTAGCCGGGCGTGGTGGCGGCTGCCTGTAGTCCCAGCTACTGGGGAGGCTGAGGCAGGAGAATGGCGTGAACCTGGGAGGCGGAGCTTGCAGTGAGCCGAGATCGCGCCACTGCACCCCAGCCTGGGCGACAGAGTGAGACTCCGTATCAAAAAAAAAAAACACAAAAAAAACAAAAAAAAAACCAACAAAACTTAGTCACCCAGGCCCTGTATCACCGGTGGCTCATGCCTTGTAATCCCAGCACTTTGAGAGGCTAAGGCAGGAGGATCATTTGAGCTCATGAGTTCAAGACCAGTCTGGGCAACATAGTGACACCTCATTTCTATAAAATTAAAAATTTTAAAACAAATTTTTTTGGATTTTTTTGTAATTAATTAATTAATTTTCTTTTTATCTTTTTTTTTTTTTTGAAACGGAGTCGCTCTGTTGACCAGGCTGGAGTGCAGTGGCACCATCTGGGCTCACTGCAAGCTCAGCCTCCCGGGTTCACGCCATTCTCCTGCCTCAGCCTCCTGAGTAGCTGGGACTACAGGCGCCCGACACCACGACCGGCTAATTTTTTGTATTTTTTAGTAGAAACAGGGTTTCACCGTGTTAGCCAGGATGGTCTCGATCTCCTGACCTCGTGATCTACCTGCCTCGGTCTCCCAAAATCCTGGGATTACAGGCGTGAGCCACCACCCCTGGCCTTTTTTTTTTTTTTTTTTTTTTTTTTTTAAAGATGGAGTCTCGGTCTGTCGCCCAGGCTGGAGTGCAGGGGCACCATCTCGGCTCACTGCAACCTCGGCCTCCCAGTTTCAAGCGATTCTCCTGCCTCAGCCTCCCAAGTAGCTGGGATTATAGGCGCCCGCCACCACGCCCGGCTAATTTTTTTTTTTTTTTTTTTTTGAGACAGAGTCTCCCTCTGTCATCCAGGCTGGGGTGCTGTGGCACAATCTCGGCTTACTGCAACTTCCGCCTCCCGGATACAAGCAATTCTGCTGCCTTATCCTCCTGAGTAGCTGGGATTACGGGTGCGCGCCACCAAGCCCGGCTAATTTTTTTGTATTTTTAGTAGAGATGGGGTGTCACCATGTTGGTCAGGCTGGTCTCAAACTCCTGACCTCCTGATCCACCTGCCTCGGCCTCCCAAAATGCTGGGATTACAGGTATGAGCCACTGTGCCTGGCCCTTTTTTTTTTTTTTTTTTTTGAAACGGAGTCTTGGTCCCTGGCCCAGGCTGGAGTGCAGTCGAGTGATCTCGGCTCACTGCAACCTCCGCCTCCCGAGTTCAAGCGATTCTCCTGCCTCAGCCACCTGAGTAGCTGAGATTACAGGCGTGTGCCACCATACCCGGCTAATTTTTGTATTTTTAGTAGAGACAGGGTTTCACCATGTTGGTCAGGCTGGTTTCGAACTCCTGACCTCAGGTGATCCACCTGCCTCGGCCTCCCAAAGTGCTGGGATTACAGGTGTGAGCCACCGGGGGCGCCCAGCCTAATTTTTGTATTTTTAGTAGAGATGGGGTTTCACATGTTGGCCAGGCTAGTCTCCAACTCCTGACCTCAGGTGATCTTCCCACTTCGGCCCCCCAGAGTGCTGGGATTACAGGCGTGAGCCAACGCACCGGGCCAACAATTTTTTTTTTTAATTTAAATTTAAATATTTATTTTTATTTTTTATTTTTTATTTTACTTTAAGTTCTAGGGTACATGTGCACAACGTGCAGGTTTGTTACATATGTATACATGTGCCCAGTTGGTATGCTGCACCCATTAACTCATCATTTACATTAGATATATCTCCTAATGCTATCCCTCCCCCCTTCTCCCACCCCACGACATGCCCCAGTGTGTGACGTTCCCCCACCCTGTGTCCAAGTGTTCTCATTGTTCAGTTCCCACCTATGAGTGAGAACATGTGGTGTTTGGTTTTCTGTCTTTGTGATAGTTTGCTCAGAATGGTTTCTAGCTTCATCCATGTCCCTACAAAGGACATGAACTCATTCTTTTTTATGGCTGCATAGTATTCCATGGCATATATGTGCCACATTTTCTTAATCCAGTCTATCATTGATGGACATTTGGGTTGGTTCCAAGTCTTTGCTATTGTGAATAGTGCCGCGATAAACATACGTGTGCATGTATCTTTATAGCAGCATGATTTATAGTCCTTTGGGTATATACCCAGTAATGGGATGGCTGGGTCAAATGGTATTTCTCGTTCAAGATCCTTGAGGAATCGCCACACTGACTTCCACAATGGAACTAGTTTACAGTCCCACTAACAGTGTAAAAGTGTTCCTATTTCTCCACATCCTCTCCAGCACCTGTTGTTTCCTCACTTTTTAATGATCACCATTCTAACTGGTGTGAGATGCTATCTCACTGTGGTTTTGATTTGCATTTCTCTGATGGCCAGTGATGATGAGCATTTTTTCATATGTCTGCAGGCCAACAATTTTTTTAAGGAAAAAAAAAAGTGACTCAGTTGGGCACTGTGGCCTACACCTGTAATCCAAGTGAGGCAGCCAAGTATAAAGGGGTCCTGGATTGGGAGGCCGAGACGGGCGGATCACGAGGTCAGGAGATCGAGACCATCTTAGCTAACACGGTGAAACCCCGTCTCTACTAAAAATACAAAAAAATTAGCCGGGAGTGGTGGCGAACACCTGTAGTCCCAGCTACTCCGGAGGCTGAGGCAGGAGAATGGCGTGAACCCGGGAGGCGGAGCTTGCAATGGGCTGAGATCGAGGCACTGCACTTCAGCCTGGGCGACAAAGCGAGACTCCGTCTCAAAGAAAAGAAAAAAAGAAAAAAAAGAGGTCCGGGAGAAACTCCCATACCTGCCTAAGCACTGGAAGAACTGGGTAGAGCCACAGAAGCTCTGCAGGGGGGAGGAGCTTTGCAGGGGGAGGAGCTTTGCAGGGGGAGGAGCTTTGCAGGGGGAGGAGCTTTGCAGGGGGGAGGAGCTTGGTCTCCTGTTCCGGGGTGGAACTTGGGATTCTATCTCTGAGGCGAGAAACCAGCTAGCGAGACTCTCTCGCTTTGCTGAGAGTCCCTGTTTCCCTTTTTTTCCTTCTTGCCCAATAAATTCCATTTTTCTCACCCTTCAAAGTGTCTGCGAGATTAATCTCTCATGGCCGCGGCACAGAACCTGGCTTTTGGCTGCACTAAGGAGAAAGTCCTACAACAGTTTGGCGTGCAACATGGGGCTTGAGAAAGGGTGAGTGACATGCACACCAATAAATTTCTGTCCTCTCTTTCTAAGCCTGTTTATCTTCGGACGTCTCCTCAGAAGGAGGGGAGGGGAAACCGTGACCCCGCCCCCTCGGTCTCCACAGCCTTTTCCTTCCTTCTGGACGGATGGGCGAACGGCGGTTCTCTGTCACCCAGGCGGGAGTGCGGTGGCTCCATCTCGGCTCACTGCAACCTCCATCTCCCGGGTTCAGGCGCGCCTCCTGCCTCAGCCTCCTCCCAGGTAGCTGTGATTACAGGCATGCACCACCACGCCCGGCTAATTTTTGTATTTTTAGTAGAGATGGGGTTTCACCATGTTGGCCATGCTGGTCTCTAACTCCTGAACTCAGGTGATCCGCCCGCCTCGGCCTCCCAAAGTGCTGGGATTACAGTAGTGATCCGGCCCCCAGGCATTTTTGAACTTTTTTCGTTTCTTTTCTCTACCGGGTCAGAAGTTGATATTTTATTTTATTTTATTTTTTGAGATGGAGTCTCGCTCTGTCGCCCAGGCTGGAGTGCAGTGGCATGATCTCAGCTCACTGCAACCTCTACCTCCTGGGTTCAAGTGATTCTCCTGCCTCAGCCTCCTCAGGAGCTGGGTTTACAGGCGCCTGCCACCACACCCAGCTAATTTTTGTATTTTTAGTAGAGACGGAGTTTCACCATGTTGGCCAGGCTGGTCTGGAACCCCTGACTTCATGATCCGCCCGCCTCGGCCTCCCAAAGTGCTGCGATTACAGGCATGAGCCACCGTGCCCGGCCTGATTTTTGCATTTTTAGCAAGACAGGGCTTCACCATGTTGGCCAGGCTGGTCTCGAACTCCTGACCTCAGGTAATCCATCCACCATGGCCTCCCAAAGTGCTGGGATTACAGGCATAAGCCACTGTGCCCGGCCAGATCAAATATTTTTTAAAGGGAAGACTTTTCAGTTCACATGACTCTAACCTTTAAGAAATAAAAACCTCCTTAAAGATTATTGGCAAAAAGCAGATGTTATCAAAATATAAATAGGTGAGGCCGGGCGCGGTGGCTCACGCTTGTAATCCCAGCCCTTTGGGAGGCCGAGGCGGGCGGATCACGAGGTCAGGAGATCGAGACCACGGTGAAACCCCGTCTCTACTAAAAAATACATAAAATTAGCCGGGTGTGGTGGCGGGCGCCTGTAGTCCCAGCTACTCAGAGAGGCTGAGGCAGGAGAATGGCGTGAACCCGGGAGGCGGAGCTTGCAGTGAGCCGAGATTGTGCCACTGCACTCCAGCCTGGGTGACAGAGCAAGACTCCGTCTCAAAAAAAAAAAAAAAAAAAAAAAAAAATATATATATATATATATATAAATAGGTGGACTAACAAATTATGCAGGTTAGGCTGGACACTGTGGCTCACACATGCAATCCCAGCACTTTGGGAGATGAAGGTGGGCGGATCACAAGGTCAGGAGTTCGAGACCAGCCTGGCCAATATGGTGAAACCCTGTATCTACTAAAAATACAAAAATTAGCTGGGCGTTGTGGCGGGCACCTGTAGTCCCAGCTACTTGGGAGACTAAGACAGGAGAATCTCTTGAACCCGGGAGGCAGAGGTTGCAGTGAGCCGAGATAGCGCCACTGCACTCCAGCCTGGGCGACAGAGCGAGACTTAGTCTTTTTTTTTTTTTTTTTGAGACGGAGTCTCGCTCTGTCGCCCAGGCTGGAGTGCAGTGGCGCAATCTCCGCTCACTGCAAGCTCCGCCTCCCGGGTTCACGCCATTCTCCTGCCTCAGCCTCTCCAAGTAGCTGGGACTACAGGCGCCCGCCACCACGCCGGCTAATTTTTTGTATTTTTAGTACAGACGGGTTTCACCGTGGTCTCGATCTCCTGACCTCGTGATCTGCCCGCCTCGGCCTCCAAGTGCTGGATTACAGCGTGAGCACCGCGCCGGCGAGACTCAGTCTTAAAAAAAATTAAAAATGAAAATAAAATAAATTATGCAGGTTAGGTACTAGGCTTGCGAAATGTTTTAAGGTTACAAACTGCCTTTTGGGTTTTGAGAACTGTTTGACTTGCTGCTTCCCAATTGGTGGCCTGGGGACGCATGGAACTAACCACACCCTTAATTATGCTGGAAGGAGTCAAACCTTGGCTGCACCTAGCGTGTAATACAACAATTTACCAGATTTTGGCCGGGCTTGCTGGCTCACGCCTGTAATCCCAGCACTTTGGGAGGCCAAGGCGGGCAGATCACTTGAGGCCAGCAGTTCAAGACCAGCCTGGCCAACATGGAGAAGCCCCTGTGTCTACTAAAAATACAAAAATTAGCCAGACATGGTGGTGCATACTTGTAATCATAGCTACTTGGGAGGCTGAGGCAGGATAATTGCTTGAACCTAGGAGGCAGAGGTTGCAGTGAGCCAAGATCCTGCCACTTCACTCCAGCCTGAAGGACAGAGTAAAACTCTGTCTCAAAAAAAAAAAAAAAAGACAACTTACCAGTTTTTTATTTTATTTTATTTATGTATTTATTTTTGAGAAGGCATCTCGCTCTGTCGCCAAGCCTGGAGTGCAGTTGTGCGATCCTGGCTCACTTCAGCCTCCACCTCCCAGGTTCAAACAATTCTTCTGCCTCAGCCTCCTGAGTAGCTGGGATTACAGGCATGCGCCACCACACTTGCCTAAGCACTGGAAGAACTGGGTGGAACCAGGAAGCTCTGCAGGGGGGAGGAGCTTTGCAGGGGGAGGAGCTTTGCAGGGGGAGGAGCTTTGCAGGGGGGAGGAGCTTCGTCTCCTGTTCCGGGGTGGAACTTGGGATTCTATCTCCGAGGCGAGAAACCAGCTAGCGAGACTCTCTCTCGCTTTGCTGAGAGTCCCTGTTTCCCTTTGTTTCCTTCTTCTCCAATAAATTCCATTTTTCTCACCCTTCAAAGTGTCTGCGAGATTAATCTCTCATGGCCGCGGCACAGAACCTGGCTTTTGGCTGCACTAAGGAGAAAGTCCTACAACAGTTTGGCGTGCAACATGGGGCTTGAGAAAGGGTGAGTGAGATGCACACCAATAAATTTCTGTCCTCTCTTTCTAAGCCTGTTTATCTTCGGACGTCTCCTCAGAAGGAGGGGAGGGGAAACCGTGACCCCACCCCCTTGGTCCCCACAGCCTTTTTTCCTTCCTTCTGGACGGATGGGTGAACGGCGGTTCTCTGTCACCCAGGCGGGAGTGCGGTGGCTCCATCTCGGCTCACTGCAACCTCCATCTCCCGGGTTCAGGCGCGCCTCCTGCCTCAGCCTCCTCCCAGTTCCAGTGCAAATGTCCGCAGGGATGGCATGAGGGCCCCCACTGGGTGCCGCGGGCTCCTTCCAGGGCAGCAGTTGAAGCGGGTCGTACTGCAGGCCTACAGAAAGGCTGGGGTTCCTCTCCTTTTCGGGTTCCTTCCTGATGGAATCCTAGGTTTTCAGCAGTTTCCGGAGGCGGCCTGGACTGCAGAAGGCGCCCTGGGCGTGTGTACTTCCACCTCTGCAGGCGCTGGCATCTCCAGGCTGCTTCGGGCCGCTTTGGACCTCACCATCGGTAGCATCTGTGTCTTCTTGAGGTGACTGGAGCCCGTCTGTGGTTTCAGCCATTGACTTCTGGACATGGGAGTGTCGAGGCCATTTTTGGCCCCTGTCGTATCCGGGAAGGGCTCCGTGCCCAGTGGAGGCGCAGTGCAGCAGCCAGCTCGCAGCAGCGCTCCCGTAGAGCTGATGGCATTGGCAGGAGCGGTGGCTCAGCACAGGGAAGTTATCCAGTGCCCAGGCCCAGGCTTGCTCTCGGTTTAGGTCCCATGGCACGTGGGGCTCTGGACCTGCCTGCCTCCAAGACAGCTCTTCCAAGGTGGATGGTTGGAACTCCACAGCCTCAGCCTCGCGAGGCTTGACCAGGCCCAGCCATAGCTAGTCTAGGAAAAGAGCAAATGGCCGTGTTTTTATATTTTGACGTTTGCATTTCAATATTAATTTTTTTTTTGGTAATGTAATGCATTCAAAACATGGTTCTCAAAAAAAAAAAAGAAAAGAAAAAAGCATGTTTCTAACCAGGGTCCTTCATCTTCTGCAGATGCCAAGGGTGTCCCTGGCACAGTAAAAGTTTGGAAGCCCTGCCCTAAAGCCTCACCTCACCTGGCAGCTGGCTGTTTCATTCATAGTAAATGTTCTGTGTATTCACCATGTACCAAACACGCACGTCACTAACGATACAGACGTGCACTGACATTGACCTCTTCGCTGTCTTACCATAGTCCCTTATCAGAGTCCATGGGACTGTGACAACTTGTAATGGGAAAATTAACCATGCCTGTAAGGGTGGACGGCCTGGGTAGCGGGAGGTGGCTCGTGACTACCAGGAAAGCTGGCCCTGGGGCAGACCTGGGCAGGGCAGAGCACAGCTTGCAGGACCCAGTACACGGTGCTGGGAATGGAATTTGGGTTTTGACCTTTGAAGTGGTGCATAAAGTCTAAAGCAACAAGAGGAGCGGAGGCTGGGGTTGTATTTGTATTTTAAAATGAGCATTCGCCACACAAGGCCAGGAGCTTCAGACCAGCCTGGTTAACACACCTCCTCTCTGTGAGAAATTAAAAAAAAATAATAATAAAAGCCAGGCATGTTGGCATGTGCCTGTAGTCCTAGCTGCTCAGGGGGCTGAGGCGGGAGGATCACTTGACTCCTGGGTTACAGTGAGCTCTGATTGCCACTGCGCTTCAGCCTGGGCCACAGAGTGAGACCTTTTCTCAAAATAAAATAAGATAAAATAAAATATAACCTTTTGGGCAGGTGTGGAAAGGGGCTGGAGAGAATAAGAGGAAACAGAGATAAGCCACCTCCCTGGGAGCAACCAAGGACTCTTATCACCAGAGATGGCACCACAGGCAAACAGACACTGTCACAAAACTAGCATATTATCTTTCCTAGACATCCTTTGTTTTCCCCAAGTGCCCTTTCCCCCAACCTTTTGCTGGTTTACCAGCTCCCCAATTCTAACCTCCTAGTACATGAATAAAAATGTCTATCGGGGTGGTGGTGTGAGCCTGTAGTCCCAGGTACTTGAGAGGCAGAGGTGGGAGGACCCTCTGACCCTGACCATAAGAGTTCCTGACCAGCCTGGGCAATACTGACTCCATCTCAAACAAAAAACAAAAAGCTACACAACTCCGTTTCTCTTGCTAATTTGTCTTTTGTCAGTTTAATTTGCAGGCCCTCAGATGCTGAATCTAAGAGGGCAGAGGAAAAGCTTTTCCTCCCTGACGTAACCATCAGGAGAAAGTCTGGAATGGAAGGTCAGAGGGGTGGGAAATGGAGTTAGGAGAAGTAGATGGATTCAGGACAGTCTTTGGAGAATTCACTGAGGTCAAGATGTCCTAGGGAATGGCCCTTCTGGGTTCATAATTCTGCTTCCGTCCGTTAACAGCAACTTAGTCCCTTCTGTGCCTGTGGGGATAATCAGTCAGGATAGACTGGATTGTGCTGCTCTAACAACCCCAAATTTCTCTGATCTAATAAAAGTATACTCAAAGCTGTATACCCTTCAAGGGTCCCCTGGGGTCTCTGCTCATTGTAGTTCCTGCCCAGGCTACAGGCATAACCATGTGAAAATCAAAGGCTTTCTTGGCAAAGAGAAAGAGAGCTCTAGAAGCTTTGGCACTGGCACATAAATAAATGCTTGGTGTATAGGTGATATATGGCTCTTCTGGCTCAGGTCCTTGGCCAGAATTAATCACACGGTCTCACCTCAAGGGAACAGGTGAGTTAATATGCAGAAAAATATTCAAGCTGGGTGCGGTGGCTCACACCTCCAATCCCAGCACTTTAGGAGGCCGAGGTGGGAGGATCGCTTGAGCCCAAGATGATCATGGTTGCCGTGAACCATGATCATAGCACTGCACTCCAGACTGGGGACCAAAGTGAGACCTTGTCTCTAAAAATTAAAATATTTAGAATGTTTCCTGGCATAAAAGATGTGCTACATGTGTATTATTACTGTTGCTATTGCCGGAAAGTACAATCAACAGGAACTGCTGGTGGCTTGAGGGGGAGCACATAGAAACCTGACTCCCAGGTTTCTGGCCTGTATTGTGACTGTTTCTGGCCTGTATTGTGACCATCACTGCCATCAGGAACCCTAGAGCAGGTCGGGTGTGGTGGCTCACGCCTGTAATGCCAGTACTTTGGGAGGCTAAGGTGGGCGGATCACTTGAGGCCAAGAGTTCAAGACCAGCCTGGCCAACATGGTGAAACCCCGTCTCTACTAAAAATACAAAAATTAGCCAGATACGGTGGTGGGCGCCTGTAATCCCAGCTACTTGGGAGGCTGAGGCACGAGAATTGCTTGAATCCGAGAGGTGGAGGTTGCAGTGAGCAGAGATTAAGCCACTGTACTCCAGCCTGGGCAACAGAGCAAGACTCTGTCTCGAAAACAAAAAGAAAACCTGGGGCAGCATGGGGTACACGGCAGGGGTCACTACTCTTGGATACAACTGAGGAAAACCACAAGCAACTGGCTTAAGCCGTTTTATAATCCAGCATTAGGCCAGCCTGGATCCAGGAGTCAGATACTGAGATCAAGCTTTGATCTGCTCAGGAGTCCCCCGTCCCCAAGGCTCCTGCTTCCAGATGACCCCAGTGTGCATTTCATCCGCCAGCGTGGGTCACATGTCCATCCCTGACCAGGGTGCTACAGTGCTCTGGTTGGCCAAGCTGGGATCATGGGTTTACCTCACCCTACCTGTACACAAAAGTACATGGTGGCCTAACACAGGTGGGGGACCCTGCTTCAATACCAGCCGTTATCCACAGGTGAGCCCACACCTTCTGCTCCAGAGCATCAGGGTTATAACACACGGGACACACGGGGCACACATACACTCCCACACAACATCCACACACCCCACAAAACTACCTGAGCCCATACAGTCAGGCAGGGACAGGCACAGAACAAAGTGGGTGCACAGGGACTCGCAGGGAGGTTGAAGAGCTGAGTCTGGTCGGGAGGCTGAGGGGGAAGAGCGGGCACTGGGCTGTGAGTGTGCAGAGCTGGAGGTGGGGGACTGCGGTAAGTACTCGTCCTGGGGTGCAGGCCCTGCTGGGAAACATTGGGAGCAAAAAGGGTTAGATCCTCAAAGACAGATAATTCTTCCAGAAGGTTTTCTTTTTTGTTTTGTTTTGTTGAGACACCAAGATTGGAGTGCAGTGGCGCCATCTCAGCTCACTGCAACCTCTGCCTCCGAGGCTAAAGCAATTCTCTTGCCTCAGCCTCTCAACTAGCCGGGACTACAGGCACCTGCCACCACGCCCAACTAATTTTTTTTATTTTTAGTACAGATGGGGTTTCGCTCTGTTGGCCAGGCTGGTCTCGAACTCCTGACCTCGTGATCCGCCCACCTAGGCCTCCCAGTGCTGGGATTACAGGCGTGAGCCACCGTGCCTGGCTTCTTCCAGAAGGTTTTCGATGGGAGCAGGTGGAGGGGAGCGAGAGGGCCATCGCTCCTGCTGCGGGGGCAGCCCTCTCCACGGGATCCCACACTCCCGACCCGTTCAGTGTAGACGGGCTACTCCCGGTGCAGCCTGGCACCGCTCTGTCTGAGGCTGGCGCTCCTAGAGGAGGCCATGCTGACCTCTCCCCCACCTCGCTCCAGATTCCCCTTCTTGAGCTGCTTTTCCCACAGTCCCCCCAGGCGCCACTGAGAGCCTCCAGTCTTCGATGGGCTTGGGGCGCCTGGACCCTTCCGGGGTCACTTTGCCGTCTTACTCCAGCCCCCCTCCCTACTCCTTGTCGCCGCCCCCCCTGTCTTTTCAGGACCTTCCGCACTCAGGCTGGCCCTATGCTTTGGGGTACCCCAGCAGGGCCCCCGGGTCTCCAGCCACTGGGTGACGGAGGAAGGGAGAGACTGGTGAGGGGGCGGGGCCTTAGGTCCCAGCGCGACCCACCTCTCAGCCCCTCCCGCCGGCTACAGGTGCGCGGGACAACGAGGCAGGGGCCTCGAGAACACGGGGGACTTGCGGGCCAGTGGCCCCGGGCAGGCCACTTCCCACGCGGGTGCGAGGCGCCCGTGGGCGTGCACGGTTGGGCCGGAGCCGCGCCAGGGGCCGGGACACGCCTGGGGTCAGCGCTGGCATCGCCGCTCGGGTGGGGCGGGCCGGGTTCCGGTCCAGTCTCCTCCCCACGGGCGGCCCACGCCCCGTCTTCCAGTGAACCCCACATCCCTTGCGCCCCGAGCTAGAACCCCGGCAGGTTCTGTCCCGGGCCGCGCGCGCTTTCTGGGGACCAGGGCTGTGGTTCCTGCTCCGCGTTGTGCCTTTAGACACCGCCGGGCGTTCGTCCTCCATCCCTCCCCTTTTCCCCACTCCGCGGTTGGCGAGGGCGGCCCCCAAATGGCGATGTCCCCCGGCATGGGCGACACCTCAGTGCCCCTGAGGGCCCAGGGTCTCGCCCCCGTCCCGAGGCAGGCCATATCTGAATTTATTTGGAGAAATTCGCCCAGCCCCGGGGACCTCTTTCTGCAGCTCTGGCCTTCCAGCAGGAGAGGGTCCCTGGGGCTCTCAGGCCTGACAGCTTGGCATCACTGAATTCTCCAACCATGTCTGTCCATGACTTGAATTCCTTTTCTTTTAGAAAGATCTTTGCAAACCCCTTGTGGGCGTGCCCCCTCCCATGGCCCCAGCCCCTCTTTCCTGGGCTTTGGGCTTGTCTGAAAGGGCTAAAAGGGGGTGATGTCTGGCCGGGCGGGTGGCTCACGCCTGCAGTCTCAGCACTTTGGGAGGCCGAGGTGGGTGGATCACCTGAGGTCAGGAGTTCAAGACCATCCTGGCCAACATAGTGAAACCCATCTCTACTAAAAATACAAAAATTAGCAAGGCTTGGTGGCAGACACCTGTAGTCCCAGCTACTTGGGAGGCTGAGGCAGAAGCAGGAGAATTGCTTGAACCTGGGAGGCGGAGGTTGCAGTGAGCCAAGATCGTGCCACTCACTGCACTTCAGCCTGGGTGACAGAGAGAGACTGTCTCAAAAAAAAAAAAAAAAAAAAAAAAAAAGTGATGTCCAGTGCCTGGGGAGTTTTTCTAGGGAGTGGTCAAGGAAGGCCCCACTGAGGAGGAGACATTTAGGGTGGGAAGTTGCCATGTAGGGCAGGAGCGGAAAGGGTTTCAGACCAGAGGGAGAGCCAGGGAAAAGTCACCAGGTAGAATGAGCTGGCATGATTAGGAAGATGGCAAGGGAGGGCTGTGGCCTCCCATGTGAGTGGAAGGGAGTGGCTGCAGCCCAGAAGGCCTGGAGGCCCCCGCACAGACCAGGACCTCTGTAGAGGAACTCATCCCCTGTGTCTCCTGTGATTGTCAGTCTCCCTAAAGATGGCCCAGAGCGGTGCAGCCTGAATCCCTCAGTAGCCTTGTCTCTGGCTGCCCCAGCACCCACGCGGACACTTGACTCCACACCCCAGAGAAAAGAAGCGAACCTGGGAACACCACTGCCAAGGCATAGGATTATTTGGGAAGGGGGAAGGGGGAACTGAGGAGGTGGTTACAACATGCCGGGCAGCAACAGACAGAACCAGACCACCCCTGTGGCTGCCCGGGCTGGTCTCCTGGGACCACTGGGCGCTTGGCTCAGGCCTCTCCTGCCCTCCCCACTCTTTCACCTCAGCCCCCCTGCAGTCTCTGTCCTGCCCTGACCCCCGAGCTTACAGCCCCAAAAGCAGCTAAACAACTTGCACACCCACGGGGCATCGCCTGGGAGGGCAGTGCAAGTCCTCCCACTTCAGCCCCATTTGAAAGATGAGGAAATGAGAGGCTGGTCCATAGTGGGTCTCACGGCTCAGGTGCCGAGCTTTCCCTGGGCATGCACGCTGGGCCCTGGAGGGTGGGAAGGGGGTCAGTGGACGCGGGGAGCTTGCGGGGTGGGACTGCATCGGGAAAGGGGAAGGAGTCAGAGGCCAGAAGGGGGAGAGTGTCTGTTTGGCACCGGCCGCTGCATGCTCTTCCTGCTCAGGGGACTCACGGTGACCCCGGAGCTGCTCCCCAGCCCAGCCTCCAGGTAAGAGGTCACTGAGACGGGTGGCAGCAGGGGCCGGGGATCCCCCTATTACGACAGCGGTCATGGGACGCTGACTCACTGCCGGCCAGACCACCTGACCTCCGCGGCGGGAGGAGAGGGCCCTACCAGGGGGTTCCCGCTGCGCCTTGTTTACCTTCGGGAGGCCTTGGCCTCGCGTGGGGGCAGGGCGGCCGCTGGGGCCGCAAGGCGTGCGGGGAAGGGCCAGAGCCGGGGTCTCCACCCCAGCTTCCCAAAGACCCCCCTTCTGTGCCACCTTCTCCCCACCCCCCAGTCTCTTCACCTGCCCCCAGCCCCCGCGGAAACTTCCCGCGATCCCAAACGGGCCAAATGGCGAGAAGGCAAAGGAGCTCCTTCTTGGGGGTGAGTGGGGCGCCTTGAGCGCTTCCTCAAAGCTATGTTCCCAGAGCCAGAGGGCTTTCCTTGTGTCCCTCACCCTGCTCAGACCGGGCCATAGCGGGGGGCTGGGGCAGGAAAGCCGGCCCTCGGCGGGGGCCACGTGGCTCTCAGGCGCCTGGGCTGCTGAGTCACGCTTGGCCAGCACCCGTCTGTAGGCCGCAGCCTCTGCCAGCACGCCCCTCTGTGTCCCTACCCCTGTCTGCAAGGCAGTGGCTCCAGCAGGCCATGGGGCATTTTCCACTCTCCACCGCTGGATGCAGGGAGAGTCCTGAACCCTCGCCACAGGGCTGCTCTGGGCAGGGTGGAAGCCTTGCCCACTTCGGAGCCCCCCGGGAAGGATTATTCACACCTGTGGACCAGGCCCTGCTGTGCGCACACGAAGGATTATTCACACCTGTGGACCAGGCCCTGCTGCGCGCACACGAAGGATTATTCACACCTGTGGACCAGGCCCTGCTGTGCCCACACATCACCTTCACACCTGACTGGCCCCATCCAGCTACTCTTCCCTCCCTCCCTCTGGGTTTCCTCCCCTGGGAGGTTTCTCCAGCTCCTGCACGCCCTGGCCTGAAATGGCACGAGTTGGACCCAGCAGGTTCTGACCTCCCCCTCACAGGACCTTGCCTGGGGGCTCCGGAGGGTGACCACTCGTCCTGCCCCTCTCCTTGCCCCAGTTCTGGCGGACAGGTTACTTTGGTGGCATAAAGCAGTGTTTCTTCGTTCCTAGCTGAGGAGACTGTTGGCTGATCCCTTTGGCTGCCCATAAGGCCAACGGGCCTGAGCCCCCACAGGGCCATGGGCATTACCTACTGAATCGAGGAGCTCATAAGGAGTCACTTGGACCACAGTGAACACTTGGCGACCACTGACACTCAGGAGACCTCAGCTGGTCCTCCAGCACCTCTCAACTCCACTCCTACTAAACTGGGAACTTCTCTGGTGCTCAGGCCAGAGTTGGGGTCCGTCACCGAGGATGCTATGCGCTGTAAGAGGGCTGCCACCGCGGGAGGCTGACCATGGCAGGGTCGGAACAGCACCCTGAGAGCCAGCTTGTTCTGGCCAGCAGTGCCCACTGGGCGGCCTAGCAGCCTCCTGATATGGGCGCTGTGTCCCCCTCTCCCTACACTGGGTACCCCCAACTGAGGATATTGCTGAGTCATGGCCAGGCCCAAGCCTGGGAGGGGCGAGGGGCTGGACCCCCGCCAGTACCCTGATCCCAGGTGCAGAGGCTGGGGCCCAGGCCAGTATGAGTGCCAGGGCCGGTTTCTCGGGGTCCTTGGTGCACCGGGGCAATGAAGAGAGGGGTCAGCAATGAGGGGGCCGGGAGACCTGGAGCGAGGGGTAGCGGGGAAGGGGAGAAGAGTGAAGGGGCCTCTGCAGGGCGGCTCTCGCGCCGCGACGGCGGTGGCGGGGGAGGGGAGGGCGCGACAAGCTCCGCCCCTCTCGAGGCGGGGCGGGGCCTCCGCGTTCGCTACAAAAGCCGCGCTTCGGCTGCGGCCGGGACGGCCCGTTTTCCGCCAGCTCACGGCTCGCTATGGCGTCGCTCACCGTGAAGGCCTACCTTCTGGGCAAAGAGGACGCGGCGCGCGAGATCCGCCGCTTCAGCTTCTGCTTCAGCCCCGAGCCTGAGGCGGAAGCCGAGGCTGCGGCAGGTCCCGGGCCCTGCGAGCGGCTGCTGAGCCGGGTGGCCGCCCTGTTCCCCGCGCTGCGGCCCGGAGGCTTCCAGGCGCACTACCGCGGTGAGCGGGCCGGGGAGCGGCGGGGGCGGTGACGCAGGCCGGGCACGACCTCCTGCCGGGGGGTGGCTGCCCCCTCCCTTCTCGCCGATGCCCGGCGGGCCGTGAGGGGGTCTGCTCTGGCTGCTCCGTGGGTGGCGGTGGCCTGCGTGGGTCTCCAGTTCGGCCATGGGTGCCGGCCTGGTGACTGGAGTGGTGACCAAGGCGGGGACCCGCTGTTCAGCGTTGGCCCCCTGGGGCGGTGGAGCCCTGCCGGCCGGGGGTTCGAGCCTGGGGGCGTCAGACGCCCCCCCACCCCCCACGCTGTTGGGGATTTTGGCAAGGACGCGCCGGGGCGAACTTTCTGGCTCTCCGCGGGAACCGGGTGGTCAGGCGGGCACTCGGGTTACACTGACATCTTGCTGCGCCAGGTGGTGGGTTCAGATAATGCCCTGGAGGAGCCCGGGGAGCGCCGGCGGAGGGGAGGGAGTGACGCGGATAAACAAGCGCGGGGGTGCGGGGGACTCGCGAGCGCCGCGACAGCGCCTGGGAGGAGGGCACTGATTGCCGGCGGAACGCTGCGGGCCAGTACAGATGTTTTCCCATTGGCAAGTGCAGACGGACAAGACGAGAACGTTCTTCAGAAGTGTTGGTGTGGGCACAGAAGCCCAGGAACTGTTTCCTGCTGCGCTGGTGTGACCTGTGGCTCCTGGGGGTGGGGTTAGGGAGGTGGTTGTGGCCAGGAGGCGGGGAGGTGGCCAAAGCCGGGCCCCTGGGAGGGGGCAGTGCTAGGACCTCCCTCTGGAGGGCTGCCTGCCTGCCAGGCCCTCTCCTATTCTTAAAAAAAATTTTTTTGTGATGTTATTGAGCTGTAATTGACATAAAGGTTCACCCATTTAGTGTACAAGTCAGTGGTTTTCACCATTTTCATAGGTTTGTGGACCATATTCAATGTGAGAGCTTTTCATCACCTTATAAACGCTATATATACCTTTTATCACCCCCCTATCCACATGCCCCCAGCAACCTCCTTTCCGTATCTATGCATCTTGCAATCCTGGACATTTCATGTAAATAGAATCAGACAATGTCGTCTGCAAGTGGTTTCTTTCACTTAGTGTAATGTGTTCAGTGTTGTGGCACATATCAGTACTTCGTTTTTTTTGGAGGAATAATATTCTGTTGTATGGAGAGGCCATGTTTTGTTTACCTGTTCATTAGTTGACAGTCATTTGGGTTGTTTGCACCTTTGGGTGCCTCACCTGTACGCACGGTGGATGGTGTGGTTTGGTCTGCACAGTTGTCTTTAAAGCCATTTGAGCTCACATGTATCTGTCACAACTGGAGACTACATACAAATACATGTTTTTTAGCTTTGTTAGGGAAGGAAGCAGGCAGATGCCCTCGTCTCCTTTACTCCCAAGCCACTAGAAGTCTAAGGCCTTTGTGGGGCTGGGCCCCTCAGGAGCAGGTCACAGGCAGGGATCTCCCACGGTTGAAGATGGACATGGGCCTGGTCTGATGTGGAATGAGGTAGCACGTTTCTGAAGCGGCAGCTGGCCCAAGGCTAAATAAGTGCAGCAGCCGAAGCTGCTGTTGCCCCTTTGCCCAGGCCCTCCGTCCCCTGCATGTGGCTGTGGTCCAGGGCCCAGGTTGGAGCACTCACCTTCCAGGAGGTGCCAGAGCAAGGGGGCAGTCTTGCCTCTCACTCCTGCCCTCCGTGGCTCAAGTAGGTGTGTTCCAGTTTATAGCCCTGTGAGTGTCCCTTTCATACTGGCCTCAGCCCGTTCCAGCAGCTTATGTCCAGCTGAGAACCCCTGGGTGCTCATGTGCTGTCTTTTAAACAATCTAGATGAGGACGGGGACTTGGTTGCCTTTTCCAGTGACGAGGAATTGACAATGGCCATGTCCTATGTGAAGGATGACATCTTCCGAATCTACATTAAAGGTAAGGGGCTGGCCGGGTGCGGTGGCTCACGCCTGTAATCCCAGCACTTTGGGAGGCCGAGGCGGGCAGGTCACCTGAGGTCAGGAGTTTAAGACCAGCCTGGCCAACGTGGTGAAACCTTGTCTCTACTAAAAATACAAAAATTAGCCGGGCGTGGTGGTGCGCGCTTCTAGTCCCAGCTACTCAGGAGGCTGAGATGAGAATCGCTTAAACCTGGAGAGCGGAGGTTGCCACGAGCCGAACTCACACGACTGCACTCCAGCCTAGGCAACAACAACAACAAAAAAGACATATTAAGTGCTGTGCCTGACCTGAGAAAGAGGAGTCCATGTTCACTCTAGGGATGGGGTCTGCTGCCGTGGTGCTTGGGTGAAGAGCGTGGCCCAAGCTGTGCAGACAGGGCTCTTCGCTGCTGCTCTGCTGCCTGGGCCACAGTTCCCGGGTAATAGACACAGGGACTGGGAACCTCCTAGCAGGTTCTTGGTTGCTCTGCTGCCCTCACCTAAGCGGCTGAATTTTGTGTGGACTCCACGCTGGAGAGCAGGGCCAGGGGCCTTGCTGGCAGTGACAGCCCCACAGTGACGATAGAGGGGGAGGACTTTAGGGGGCCCCACCCTAGCGGCTCTCTCTACCCTTCCTGTAGAGAAAAAAGAGTGCCGGCGGGACCACCGGCCACCGTGTGCTCAGGAGGCGCCTCGCAACATGGTGCACCCCAATGTGATCTGTGATGGCTGCAATGGGCCCGTGGTAGGAACCCGCTACAAGTGCAGCGTCTGCCCAGACTATGACTTGTGTAGCGTCTGTGAGGGAAAAGGCTTGCACCGGGGGCACACCAAGCTCGCGTTCCCCAGCCCCTTCGGGCACCTGTCTGAGGTGAGCAGGCCCTCTGTGTAGGCCTGGGGTGGGCTCAGGGTGGCAGGAACCTTGACCCGCTCACTGCCTGCCCCTCTGCTAATTCCTCCCCCAGGGCTTCTCGCACAGCCGCTGGCTCCGGAAGATGAAACACGGGCACTTCGGGTGGCCAGGATGGGAAATGGGCCCACCAGGAAACTGGAGCCCACGTCCTCCTCGTGCAGGGGATGCCCGCCCTGGTCCCACAGCGGAATCAGGTGAGGCTTGCGTTGGAACCGGCTTCTGTTTGGTGACAGTAGTCAGGCAGCCTGTGTGCAGGGCCCTTGTGCAAAGCCTGTGTGCAAGGCAAGAATTCAGGATACCTCCCCACCTTCCCAGTGTCCTATGATCGCACAAGAACCCTGCAAAGTGGGGGGTATTCTCTGCATTTCCCAAATGGGGAAACTGAGGTGCCTAAGTGCCTGAGGCCACACATTCACCCGCACAGCCCTTCCCACCTCAGGAGGCTGCCCTCTTGAGGTACACTGAGGTGCAGGCAGGGAGGCCCTTCCAGCCCAGGGATCTTTGGTGCACTTTGTTCTCTTTTGTGATGGTTGTCAGGAAGATCAGAGCCAAAGTTGCTGAAGTCCTTTTAAACATAGTTATAAGTTAAAGACTTACCCTTAGCTTTGTAGTCTAGATTTTTGGATTCTGATTTTATTAATGTTACTGTGTCCTGTGAATCACCTCACCCTTTGGGACAAAGATAGGGATGTTTGCTTGACTTTGAGTAAATAACATATTTACTCAAGGATGTGATCAACATTCACAGTGGACTGAGCCTGAGCCTCTGTGGGGTTGCTGAGCACCAGGGTCACGGATGAGGGGGAACGGCACGGGAGAGTGGAGAAGCTCTCTGTGCAGGGCCGGGGGGTGCAGAGTGGGAGGAAGGAGAGGGGGATGCTGAGTGGGCCACTGGACAAGACGTCTGGGTTAAAGGTCACCCGGGAACACAGGGACCTTGTCAAGAAGGTGACGGGACTGTGACAGGTACCCAAGGCATTAAAGATATCTTTATCTTATCTTTGTAAAAATCAAAGCTTCTGCTCCATCGGAGGATCCCAGCGTGAATTTCCTGAAGAACGTGGGGGAGAGTGTGGCAGCTGCCCTTAGCCCTCTGGGTGAGTGCACCTCCTTGCCCAGTGCTTCCCTGACTCAGCCTGCACTTTATGTAACTTTTCACCTGGAATACTGCAGAGGAATGGGTAATTGACATGCCCTTGACACCAGTGAGGATTTGTTGCCTCAAATCAACCTTTAGTAGTGCTGGACCACAGGCAACTCAGGTTGAATTCCCTGACAAAATTCTCGAGCTTTCTACATGGAGTGAAGTAGAATCAGCCGGCATTTAGTCGGGATAATCCCAGTAAGGGAGGGTGACCAGACTCTGGTTGCAGGTCTTGCCTGTCACCTCTGACTGCCCTCCTTTGGGTGAACAATAGTCTGCATTTTCCCCTAAGCCAGGCCTTGGGATTTGGACTTTTGAGGACCTGGGTAGTAGTTAGTTGACATGCTATTTATCTTTTTCTTATTTTAGTTTACAACCCCCCAAACCTTTCTGCTGCTTCTGAGTGCTGGACCTGCCTCAGAGCGGGGAGAAGGTGGAGGCAGGTGCTCTGGGTGACACCCAGTTCTGGTGCCTCAGGTTGCACAGTGGGTCTGTGGGGTGGGTGAAGGTGCCACCTGACCCCAGGCATGAGCTCAGGCTCTGAGACCCCTCCCTGCTGGGCCTTAGAAAGTGCCTGTTGCGTCTAGCTAAGGGTCTGGGGCGGGTGCTGCAGGGTTAGGCATGTGGCAGTGAGAATCGGTGAATGAAGCCAACTTCTAGTTGAAGATGACGGTGGATCCGTCATGGCAGATGGATCGCTGGGACACCTGCATCTCTCACTAGAAGAGTGAGCTTGTTTTTGCGACCGCAGTGGCAGGCTGTGTCCACCCAGCCTGTCCAAAGGTTGTGTTCAGTGTCTGAAAGAATGCTGCTAGGAGTGGCGTCCGAACCCTGCCTGCTGCCTCCTGTGGCTACAGGGCATGACTGCCATCTGCTCCAACCCTGCTCATTCCACTTTTTTTTTTTTTTTTTTTTTGAGATGGAGTCTTGCTCTGTCATGGAGGCTGGAGTGCAGTGGTGCCATCTCTGCTCACTGCAACCTCCCCCTCCTGGGTTCAAGAGATTCCCCTGCTTCAGCCTCCTGGGTAAGTGGGATTACAGGTACCCGCCACCACGCCCAGTTAATTTTTGTATTTTTTTTAGTAGAGACGGGGTTTCGCCACGTTGGCCAGGCTGGTCTTGAACTCCTGACCTCAGGTGATCCACCCACCTTGGCCTCCCAAAGTGCTGGGATTACAGGCATGAGCCACTGTATCCAGCCTTGCTCATTCCACTTTGAGGTGGCAGTGACATCTTGGCATTGCTTCTGAACTAAACAGCCCAAACACACATGGCTTCTGTAATAGAGTTTAGAGGCGAAGTCAGAGAATAGGAAAGAAGAATTGCTAGTCCGGTTTTTTGTTGTTTTTTTTTTTTTTGAGACAGGCTTTCACCCTTGTCACCCAGGCTGGAGTGCAGTGGTGTGATCTTGGCTCACTGCAACCTCTGCCTCCTCCCAGGTTCAAGTGATTCTCTGGCCTCAGCCTCCCGAGTAGCTGGGACCACAGGCACCCACCACCACGCCCGGCTAATTTTTTGTATTTTTAGTAGAGACAGGGTTTCACCGTGTTAGCCAGGATGGTCTCTTCTCCTAACCTCGTGATCCGCCCGCCTCGGCCTCCCAAAGTGCTGGGATTACAGACGTGAGCCACTGCGCCCGGCCCTCAGATGTCTTTGAGCACTAAAAGCTAATGGCTTAAAGTGGATAGAATTGCTTTCTCCTAACTAGGGAGGAGCCTGGAGCTCTACAAACAAGGAAGATTTTAGTAAAATAGACTGAGTGGTCTCAGCTGAGGAGAGCCAGTCGCGGAGTGGCTTAGACTGTTGTATAAGTTAGTGCTAGTTTCTTTCCTTTCTTTATGAGCAACTATAAGCCGGATGACTCACAGGTTAACTGCCTAGAAGGGGCTGTTCCCAGAGCAGGGCCCAAAGGGGAACGAGTCAACAGCTGCCTCCCGGTGGCAGTGTGTGTGGGGGTAAGCGGCAGCTTTCATGTGAAGTGCCGAGGCCTTTTGGTGGTGGGGGGGTGAGAACTCGCTGAGGGAGCCACCGAGACCCAGGCTGCTCCTGGCGGCGAGGCTGCAGGCCCCGAGATGCAGGACACGAAGCCACAGGGCCCCTCCTGGTCACGGTATCTTTGATAAACCGACACGCAGAGGCTTTGGGGGGCAGCAGGGCACAGAGCATCATCTAGTCTTTTTTTTTTTTTTTTTTTAAAGTGAAAGCAAATTTCTTAAGAAAGTAAAGGAATACAAGAATGGCTACTCCATAGACAAAGTAGCCTGTCCTTATTATAAGGCCAGTCTTACTATAAGGACAGTCTTATTATAAGGCCTGAAATCTCAGGCTTTCATCATCAAGTTGGAGAGAGATCCTAATTCTGTGACTTCTCTGATCTGTTTACAGGCGAGTCTCGTTACCCATTTAAAAAGCATATGGGTATTGATTGTACTATTCTTTCAACTTTTTGTTTCAAACTTTTTTCTTTTTCTTTTTTTTTTTTTTTTTTTTGAGACAGACTTTTGCTCTTGTTGTCCAGGCTGGAGTGCAATGGTGTGATCTTGGCTCACTACAACCTCCGCCTCCCGGGTTCAAGCAATTCTCCTGCCTCAGCCTTTCCAAGTAGCTGGGATTACAGGCATGTGCCATCACGCCTGGCTAATTTTGTATTTTTAGTAGAGACGAGGTTTCTCCATGTTGGTCAGGCTGGTCTCGAACTCCTGACCTCAGGTGATCCGCCCGCCTTGGCCTCCCAAAATGCTGGGATTACAGGCGTGAGCCACTGTGCCCGGCAGCTTCAACCTTTTCATAATCACAAGTTGGGAAGAATAAAGGAGAAAAATAATTTAAATATTACAGATGGAGGTACTTGTAGTTAAGCCTGCTTTTACCTCTGCTTCCCCCTTAAACTCTATTGAAATAACAGGAAAGTGCTTACACAAAAAAGAAAACACCATAGACAAAGAAACAGAGGAAAAGACAAACATGTGATCAGCTTTTGGAAGATGGAAATGGAGGGAGGGTGGCAACCTGCTGAGGGAAGCTTCAGAAATCTCTGTGCCAGAACAGGGCATCCTGGTGAGAAGCAAGACCATCTGTTCAGGTACCAGGAAAGGCAAGAGGTGGGAGTGATGGGGGCAGGAACAAGGGGGGAGGGTTGAAAACCTCTAGTGAGTGTCAGAGACTCAGTACTCACTGAGTTAGAGTGTGTCAGTGGGCCAGATGATGGCTCTTGCCAACAACTGAAGGAGACCTCATGTTCAATTCCAGAAGCACCTGACCCAGGGAAGCTTCCACACGGGATACCAGAGACACAGGGCAGGGTGAGGCACCAGCCTGAAACTGGGCATCCCGAATGAGCAATGGGCCCAGCAGTCAGTTCCCTGGCCAGGCAGGAGGTGGGGAGTCCCTGCTGAGGGAGGCTGAATGCCCCCAGAGAAGTGTCCTACAGCTCCTGCCTGCCAGACCCCCCGGTACCCTGCAGAGGGAAAGTTAGTGATGGTGCTGGCCCCACAGAAGGCTTCCTGTCAACCTTTCTTAGTGCTTCAGCGGGATCAGCCAGCCTTGGGTCACCAGCCATCTGAGGAAAGCCCCCACACGTGGGAGAAAAGGTCTTAAAGGGAAGAGAATGTTAATGCCCTCAGTGAGATACAAAAGAGTATTGTCTGCATGAAAAAGGAACAGGATACTATAAAAAGGATAACAAAGGGAACAGTAAGAAAGTTCTTGAAATTAAAAAATGTAAATAGAAAAAAAACTTCAAAAGAAGACTTAGATTCTAATATTGTCTCAAGGAGATATTCCAAAAGCAAAATAGAGATAGGAGAGGAAAGAGAAAAAAACTAACGCAGGAACAAGTCTAGAAGCCCAATATAGGATGAGTAGGAATTCCAGAAAGAATAGAAAACTGAAAGGAGGAAATGAACATAGAATGCAAGACAGTTTCTTGCATTGTGGCTCATGCCTGTAATCCCAACACTTTGGGAGACCAAGGCAGGCGGGTGACTTGAGCTCATGAGTTTGAGACCAGCCTTGGCAACAGAGGGAGACACCGTCCCCCACTTCCCGTGTCTACAAACACTACGAAAACTAGCCAGGCATGGAGTTGTGTACTTATGGCCCCAGCTACTCGGGAGGCTGAGGTTGGGGATGGCTTGAGCCTGGGAGGCAGAGGGTGCAACGAGCCTGGATTGTACCACTGCACTCCATCCTGGGCGACAGAACCAGACCTTGCCTCAAAAAAAAAAAAAAAAACAAAAAAATAAAAATGCAAGATAGTTTCTTGGCAATGAAGACGTTATCTTCTAGATTGAAAGCAGCCGCCAATGACTGAGAAAGACCCCACAGCAAAGCTTATCGTTGTCAAGTGTCAGAACCCTGAGGATAAAGAAGGAGGGGCTTCTATAACTCTAGGTTATTGTAAATACTTGGGAATACAAAGAGCAAACAAACATGAACAGCTAGGAGACAATGGAACAACTGATGACTCCAGAAATTAGTTAAAAAGGCTTTTCGGCCTAGAATTGTTTTGTTTTTGAAACAGGGTCTGTCATCTGGGCTGGAGTGCAGTGGTACAGTTGTCTCGATCTCGTGGGCTCAAGTGATCCTTTTGCTTCAGCCTCCTAAGTAGCTGAGACTACAGGCATGTGCCACTGTGCCTAGATATTTTTTTCTTTTTCTTCCCCCCACCCTGAGTCGGAGTCTCACTGTCGCCCAGGCTGGAGTGCAGTGGTGCGATCTCAGCTCACTGCAGTTTCCACCTCCTGGGTTCAAGCAATTTTCTGCCTCAGCCTCCTGAGTAGCTGGGACTACAGGCACCCGCCACCACGCCTGGCTGATTTTTATATTTTTACTGGAGATGGGGTTTCACCATCTTGGCCAGGCTGATCTTGAACTCCTGATCTCATGATCCAGCTGCCTTCGCCTCCCAAAGTGCTGGGATTACAGGCGTGAGCCACTGTGCCCGGCTCTGTGCCTAGCTATTTTAAAATTTTTTTGTAGAGATGGGGTGTCTTGCCATGCTGCCCAGGCCGATTTTGAACTCCTGGGCTCAAGAGATCTCTCATGTTGTTCTCCCAGAGTGTTAGGGTTACATGCATGAGCCACTGTGCCTGGTCCAGCCTAGAATTCTATACCCAGCTAAAATGATCAAGTATCAGGGCAGAACAAAGTTACTTTCTGGTATACAGTCTTAATTATTTTAACCTTGGTTTGAACCACATGAAGAGGGAAACCCAAAATGAAGCACAGAGGTATTAGGAAACAGGGGACCTAACAGGACAGAGGGTGAAAGTAAAGGCGGTCACAGCATCACAGTGGAGCCTGTCCAGAGAGCTGCCAGTCCTGGCTGGAACAGGAGGCTGCACAGCAAGGGGCACTCTCTATGGAAAACACCAGAATGAGTGGGGCCTCTGATCCACTTCACCCTTGTAGAAAACTACGGAGATGCTGTGGGAGAACATGGGGAAAGTTAGCAAATGCAAAGAGAAGGCAGGCTGGGCGCAGTGGCTCACGCCTGTAATCCAAGCACTTTGGGAGGCCAAGGCGGGCAGATCACCTGAGGTCAGGAGTTCAAGAGCAGCCTGGCCAACATGGTGAAACCCCGTCTCTACTAAAAATACAAAAATTAGCTGGGCATGGTGGCACATGCCTGTAGTCTCAGCTACTCGGGAGGCTGAGGCAGGAGAATCACTTGAACCTGGTGGGCAGAGGCTGCAGTGAGCCGAGAGATTGTGGCACTGTGCTCCAGCCTGGGCAAGAGAGCGAGACTCCGTCTACAAAACAAAAAAAGGAAAAGAGAAGCCATCATCAGTGGTAGGAAAACAAAAAGCTACACAAGGAAACAGTCTGCTACCTGACCCAGCAAAGAACATTTAGGTAGAGGTACTAGCTGAAACATTGAATGTTCTTTTTGAATTTTTTTTTTTTTTTGAGATGAGTCTCGCTCTTGTCGCCCAGGCTGGAGTACAGTGGCGCCATCTCAGCTCACTGCAACCTCCGCCTCCCGGGTTCAAGCGATTCTCCTGCCTCAGCCTCCCGAGTAAGTGAGACTACAGGCGAACACCACCACGCCCAGCTGATTTTTTGTATTTTTAGTAGAGACGAGGTTTCACCGTTAGCCAGGATGGTCTCAATCTCCTGACCTCATGATCTGCCCGCCTTGGCCTCCCAAAGTGCTGGGATTACAGGCATGAGCCACCGCGCCTGGCCTACTGAATGTTCTTTTAACAAAAAATTGAGTCTTGGAAAGGGTAGTGGAAGGAGAGGCAGATACTGGTCTAGAGTAGGAAATGCACAGCTATCAACTCAGCAGGCAAGAACAGCATGAGCTGAAAGGGCACAGGGAGGCTTTGGGGAGTGGGATGGGGGCAGGGAGTGTGCACCACAGCCTTTGGCAACTGGTGACTCTTAAGCTGTGTGTGTGGAGACTTTTGACACATTTAATTTCAAAAATAGTGCAGGTGATTCTCCCGTCCCTGGTGAGTCACGTGAGCCTGGAGGTGTGCAGGCGCCCTGCGCTGCCAGTGTCGGGCCCCATGCCTCGCCTGCATGGCCTGTCCACCTCCCTGAGGAGAGCCCCAGTGTTGAGGTGCGTGTATGTGTCGTCGTACAAAGCCTCTTTGCAGGTGTCAGGAGGCACATGGCCTTCCATCACTGTGGCTGGAGGTGCTTGCCACAGGCAGTACTGGCTCTCCCTGTACATAGGGCGTGGCCCTACCTGCTGTGTGGCCCATGTCCTGCATGGTTAGGAAAAACAAGGTCTCTTTGGACTTTCTGGCTCAGAAGCTGACCTTAGATGCTAGCTGAGGTTAATGTTTTACTGAATTGGAGAAAGAGAAAGGTCCAGTATCATGGGCACACCGAGAATGTTTCCAGAAGCCACAGAGATTTGTAGCTGGCATACTGGGAGAAGCCTCTGACTGAGTTTGCATCGTCTGGTCCCATACTGGCGGTGTGATTCCGGGGTCGAGTTGGGTAGGAGAACCTAGCACCTGCATCCACACGCTGAGTGCCACCATCCAGACCCTCACCTGCTTGTGGGGACTGAACATGCGATCTTCGTGAGTCTGTAGTCCCCACAGGCCAAGCTCCTGCTTGCAGGTGCATCCTTGGGGGAACTTCACAGCTCTCTCTTTCCTCCTTGGCCTCTAGGCATTGAAGTTGATATTGATGTGGAGCACGGAGGGAAAAGAAGCCGCCTGACCCCTGTCTCTCCAGAGAGTTCCAGCACAGAGAAGAGCAGCTCACAGCCAAGCAGCTGCTGCTCTGAACCCAGCAAGCCGGGTGGGAACGTTGAGGCCGCCACGCAGTCTCTGGCGGAGCAGATGAGAAAGATCGCCTTGGAGTCCGAGGGGCGCCCTGAGGCAAGCCTGTGCCCCTCCCACCACCTGGGACCAGCCTAGTGATTTGTGGCCTGCACCTCCGCCTCACCCTCAGCACCTATGCAGCCCCACGTAGAAAACCCGAGGGAGCTGCTGCTGCTGCAGTGATGTCTGTGCCATTCAAGTCACTCTGGGAACCTGCTAGAACTTTGTAGTTACTTGGTCTTTATGAGTGGCTCACTGTTCCCCCTAGACCCCTGCAGCCTTAAACGCATGTGTGCATGCATGCTCCCCGACTGTTTGTTTGCCAGGAGTCAGTGCCATGGTCAGGCTTGGCCTGTTGTGCGTGTCTCCTGTGTGCTCATGGTGAGTTTTGTTCCAGGAACAGATGGAGTCGGATAACTGTTCAGGAGGAGATGAAGACTGGACCCATTTGTCTTCAAAAGAAGTGGACCCGTCTACAGGTGAACTCCAGTCCCTACAGATGCCAGAATCCGAAGGGCCAAGCTCTCTGGACCCCTCCCAGGAGGGACCCACAGGGCTGAAGGAAGCTGCCTTGTACCCGCATCTCCCGCCAGGCAAGTGAACCAAGAGGTTTTGTACATATTCCTACCTTTCCCTTCAGAGCATCCTGCCCCCTTCTGATTTCAGTGACACAAACAGAAGGATGGCATGTTCTCCACTGCAGGGCTGTCTGTAGGTGTGGGAGGTTAGGAGTTGGGTTTGTCCTCTTTTGTGTACCCTGAGCAATAGCAAGTAAGTTCTGCTAATGCAGAAGTTCTAAAAATGTTTTTCTTTAAGCAAACTCCAGAGCCAGGAATATTAATTGTAGGAGTTTCTAAAACTTAACATGCAGACCAGGAATTAAGGCAGGTGTGACACAGGGGGCAGCACTGGGTGTGTCCCTACTACTCACACTCAGTGTCCCCTCAGGGAGTGCTGGTCTGAGAGTGGGGGTCAAAGATCCCTGTAGGAGCCAGGCAGACGCCACCATTGAAGTGGATGGTGTGGAAGGCAGCAGTGGGGCATGGGGACAGCTGATGGAGACTCCCCATTGTCACATGGCAGCCATGTGTAAACCAAGGTCCGTGTGCACAACCTGCTGTGGGCTGCCGGTGTGTGTCTTCTCTGCCTTAGGGCAGGGGATGGCGAGCTATGGCCTCTGGGCCAAGAGTAGTTCTTATGTTTTAAAATCAAAAGATGTGACAGATGAAACGCATATTTCAGTGTCCATCGATATTTAGTTCTGTTTACATACCACCTGGCTGCCTTGTGTCGCAGTGGCAGAGTTGAGCCCTTTACAGGGAAAGCAGGTCCACTGTGGCCTGTGAGGGCCAGACTTCTGGGTAGGCTCGGACACTGGCAGGCCCTGGTCCTGGCTGGCCAAGGCAGGAGGGTATGTGTTTCGGGTCACTCACAGGGCTCGGCACCACTCCTCATGGCTTCCTTCCTGTTTCGGCAGAGGCTGACCCGCGGCTGATTGAGTCCCTCTCTCAGATGCTGTCCATGGGCTTCTCTGATGAAGGCGGCTGGCTCACCAGGCTCTTGCAGACCAAGAATTATGACATCGGGGCGGCTCTGGACACCATCCAGTATTCAAAGCATCCCCCGCCATTGTGACCGCTTTTGCCCACCTCTTCTGTCTCATAGTTGTGTTAAGCTAGTGTAGAATTGCAGGTCTCTGTACAGGCCAGTTTCTCTGCCTTCTTCCAGGATCAGGGGTTAGGGTGCAAGAAGCGATTTAGGGCAGCAAAACAAGTGACATGAAGGGAGCATCCCCGTGTGTGTGTGCTGATGTTTCCTGGGTGCTCTGGCTCCTTGCAGCAGGGCTGGGCCTGCGAGACCCAAGGCTCGCTGCAGCATGCTCCTGACCACTCCCTGCAGGGGCTACAATAGCAGCCCAGCACATAGCTTGCCTAATGGCCTTCCACTTTCTCTCTCTTTTTTTTAAATGACTCATAGGTCCCTGACATTTAGTTGATGATTTTCTGCTAGAGACCTGGGACGCTCTGATTTTAGACAAAGTAAGCCTAGGTGTTGTCAGCAGGTAAGCAGGGAGGGGGCTGGCCTGGCACAGGCAGTGGGGAGGCTGGTGTTGTGGGCTTCCTGCTGGGACTGAGAAGGCTCACGAAGGGCATCCGTAATGTTGGTTTCACTGAGAGCTGCCTCCTGGTCTCTTCACCACTGTAGTTCTCTCATTTCCACACCATCAGCTGCTTTTAAAATAAGATCTCTTTGTAGCCATCCTATTAAATTTATAAACAATCTAATTAAATGGCATCAGCACTTTAACCAATGACGTTTGCATAGACAGATGATTGTTTGACAGTAAGTTTATTGTTAGTGGTTCTTACACAGTATCTTTAAAAGTGCCTTAGGGGAACCGTCCCACCTAACAAGTGTATCTCGATTAATAACCTGCCAGTCCCAGATCACAGATCATCATCAAAGTCTTCCCCAGTTGTAAAGAGGTCACATAGTCGTGTGGGTTGAGGATTCTGCACCTCCAGGACCAGGGACCCACCCTCTGCCCAGGGAGTCCTTGCGTCCCATGAGGTCTTCCCACAGGGCCTCTTAGGGCCGGATGGGAGGGTGTGTGTGGCTTGAGGAAGCTGGACAGCGGCAGTGGGCCTGCTGAGGCTGTCCCTTGAGGCCTGTGCTCTGGGGGTCCCTTGCTTAGCCTGTGTTGGACCAGCTGACCTGGGGTCCCTCTGAAGATCCCTTGGCTGCTCACTGTCCACATGTGAACTTTTTCTAGGTGACAGGACAAATCGCGCCCATTTAGAGGATGTGGCTATAACCTGCTGGGCAGGACTCCGTAGCTCCTTCCCAGGACCCCTCAGCTCCCCGGCACTGCAGTCTGCAGAGTTCTCCTGGAGGCAGGGGCTGCTGCCTTGTTTCACCTTCCATGTCAGGCCAGCCTGTCCCTGAAAGAGAAGACGGCATGCCCTCCATTTGTAAGAACAATGCCAGGGCCCAGCGGAACCACCTGCCCTGCCTGGGCCTTGGCTGGGCCTCTGGTTCTGACACTTTCTGCTGGAAGCTGTCAGGCTGGGATAGGCTTTGATTTTGAGGGTTAGCAAGACGAGGCAAATCAATGCCTTCCACCTCACCGCAAACCTTCTGCTAAATTGCATGATCAGGCTTTCCAAAAACAAGACATTCTCATGTCATCAGGTGATCCATCTCCTGGGGACCTTAGACTCAGGTCACCGGTGCCTACAAAAGAGGTTTGAGCGGGAGGGCCTAGAGCCGTCTGGAAAGGGGTGGGCTGGCTCCATCCTGCCACCTCCCACCTGGGAGTGGCTCTCCAGAGCCTGCCGGGTTCTGCAGCTGCAGAGGTGGCAGCACCAAGCTCCCTGTTGGGTAGGACTGGTGCTGGGGTCTGGCTTCTCATCCCAGGAACCAAAGATGCTCTGAAAGTTGGGTGTAGGCCGGGCGCAGTGGTTCACGCCTGTAATCCCAGCACTTTGGGAGGCCGAGGTGGGCAGATCACCTGAGGCCAGGAGTTTGAGACCAACCTGGCCAACATGGCAAAACCCTATCACTACTAAAAATACAAAAATTAACCGGGCATGGTGGCACGCACCTGTAATCTCAGCTACTCGGGAGGCTGAGGCAGGAGAATCACTTGAACCTGGGAAGCAGATTGCAGTGAGCCGAGATCGCGCCACTGTACTCCAGCCTGGGCGACAGCGAGATGCTGTCTCAAAAAAAAAAAGCCGGGTAGTAGGCTGGAAGCAGTGGCTCATGCCTGAATCCCAGCACTTTGGGAGGCCGAGGCAGGCAGATTGAGCCCAGGAGTTTGAGATCAGCTTGGCCAACACGGTGAAACCCCCTCTCTACAAAAAATTAGCCAAGCGTGGTGGTGAGCACCTGTGATCCCAGCTACTCGGGAGGATCACTTAAGCCCAGGAGGTAGAGGCTATGAGGTGTGATTGTGCCACTGCACTCCAGCCTGGGTGACAGAGTGACACCCTGTCTCAGAAACAAAAGGCTGGGTGCAGTGGCTTATGCCTGTAATCCCAGTACTTTGGGAGGCCAAGGTGGGTGGATCACTTGAGGTCAGGAGGTCGAGACCAGCCTGGCCAACATGGGGAAGCCCTGTCTCTACTACAAATACAAAAATTAGCCAGGCGTGGTGGCAGACGCCTGTAATCCCAGCTACTCGGGAGGCTGAGGCAGGAGAATCGCTTGAACCTGGGGAGGTGGAGGTAACAGTGAGCCAAGATCGTGCCATTGCACTCCAGCCAGGGGAACAAGAGTGAAACTCCATCTCGGGGGCGGGGGGGGGGGGTTGGGTTGTGCTGCTTACAAAGGGAAAAGCAACGTGAAAGCAACGACAGAGTGGGTCCCTGCAGCACTGCCACCCAGGCAGTATGGAAGAGACTCTGTGGCCCTGAAACTTGATGTCGGCTTTGCCACTGAACTTGCCGTGACTGCACAAAAACTGCGAGCCTCAGTTCCTCACCTTTAAAACAAAGCAACAGGCTTGAGGGAGCATGAAACACAATGATACCATTATAACGTGCAGCCCAGGGACTGGCCCGTGGCAGACTCTCTGGTCATTCTTCTAGGATTTGGAGATTCAAAGCCGCATACTTACCCAGGATCACAAAACTAGTTGGCGGCAACATCAAAGTTTGAATTCTGTCTCGGCATGAGCCAGTGCTCTGTGTGTGGTGAGGCCAGTGGAGACCGACCCTGGCTGACGTGGGGGTGGGGGCAGTGACTGACGCCCAGTGGACTCCCAACGGCAGTGCCCTTGCTGTGCCTTGGCTCCTGTGACAGGCAGAGCAAACCCTGCACTGTGCAGCACTGGATATGCGGTGGGGCCTGCAGGACTGGAAGCTTCAAGAACAAGACAACCAGGCCAGGCGCAGTGGCCCACACCTATAGTCCCAGCACTTTGGGAAGTGGGAAGATTGCTTGAGCTCAGGAGTTTGAGACAAGCCTGGGCAACACAGTGAGACCACGTCTCTAAAAATTTTTTTTTTTTCTGTTGCCCAGGCTGGAGCGCAGTGGTGCAATCTCAGCTCACTTGCAACCTGTGCCTCTCAGGTTCAAGCAATTCTCCTGCCTCAGCCTCTCGAGTAGCCGGGATTACAGGCGCGTGCAACCATGCCCAGCTAATTATTTTTAGTAGAGATGGGGTTTCACCATGTTGGCCAGGCTGGTCTCAAACTCCTGATCTCAAGTGATCCACCCACCTCGGCCTCCCAAAGTGCTGGGATTACAGGTGTGAGCCACTGCGCCCGGCCTCTACAAAATATTTTTTAAAGAGTAGCCAGTGTGGTGGTACGCATCTGTGGTCCCAGCTACTTGGGGGCTGAGGCAGGAGGATCACTTGGGCCTGGGAGGTGAGGCTTCAGTAGGCTATGACTGCCACTGCACTCCAACCTGGGTAGACAGAGTGAGACCCTGTCTCAGAAAACGAAAAAGAACAAGACAACACCCTAAGTGAAGAGTGCCTCACATACAAGACTCCACAGGTGGGCAAATGCGAGTGTGGAGGGAAGCATCTCCCAGGAGTCAAGGTGGCCCACTGACTACTCCTGCCTGGACACAGGTCCCTGTGCTCCACGCAGAACGAGACGATGGCCCTGACCCATCGTCAGGCTGACCTGCTGGCCGACCTCAGTTGCTGCAAGGGTCACAGTGCTCTTTGGTCCTGAGTTACCCTCATGGGAGACGAGAGGCATGGGAGGGAAAAGGGGGTACAGACCTGAGAAAGGAGCTGGCTTCAGACAGAAAAGACAAGAAACCCAGGTGGGAAGATGGGCTTTCTGCGGGTAGGAATCTCATACTTTGTCAGCTGTGACAAAGGACAAAATTATCCCACACATACTCAGTGGTCACTGGGACCGGAGAGAAACTTCTCTGTCACTGACCTTCTGGGGTTCCCAGGCGACCTCAGAGCCACCCGAGTCCTGGACGCCAAGGCTGCATGGAGGCTGGATGGTGCTCTGGCTCCACTTCCTGTCAGGACAGTACTGTCAGTAGTCCTGTGCTACTCTCCAGCGGCACCCCGAGCCTGACTCCATGATCACACGGTCCACAAGCTTGAGTGGCCGCCTGCTTGTCCCTACAGCTTCCCAGGCAGCTGCTCAGGCTGCCCAGCCACCGCCCAGGCCCCACACCCCTGCTTCACAGCTTCTAGGTGCTAGAAAGTGTTTTTATTTTAGACAGGGTCTCACCGGCACCAGGCTGGAGTGCAATGGCTCACTGCAGCCTTGACCTCCTGGGCTCAGGTGATCCTCCTGCCTCAGCCTCCCAAGTAGCTGGGACCACAGGCAGGCACCACCATGCCCCATGAATTTGTTTTAAAAAATTTGTTGTACAGATGGGGTCTCCCTATGTTGCCCGGACTGGTCTCAAATGATCCTCCTGCCTCAGCCTCCCAAAGTGCTGGGATTACAGGTGTGAGCCACTGTGCCTGGGTGGAAGGTTTGGTTTGAAAGCAGAATCTACCTCCTGAAAGCTCCTGCCCTCTAAGAGCCTCCCTAGATCCTCAACCTAAAGCCGTCTCCAAAAAACTCACGGAAATGCCTGAAGCAGAAGAAACCTTCCTTCAAGTATGAGGTCTCTGCTTCTCTGTGCTGAAAGCTCTCAGGCCTGTCAGCTACTCTGGCCACTTCCCTGAGGTCAGTACAGTCTGAGATGTTCAGAATTAAGTGGGCATCATAAAGGGTATGCATACTGGTGACCTGCCCAGCCTTTGCCACTGCACCGGCAGTGCCCAATGCCCAGGTGGGCTGAGGGGCCAGCAGTGGCAGCAGCTGCCCGTTTTCCCACCTGCTGGCACTTGCCACCTTGGCTTCCCGTGCTTGGCTGATGCTCACAGTGGCTCACTGGTGCCCCACTGCTGGAGGCAGCGTAGGCTCTGGGCCAGGGCTGGAACTGAGACGCACTTGGTACCTTTTTCTAGGCGGGTCTTGACTGAAGTGGGGGCCTGGCTCCTCCATTTTGGATGAAGGATGTTTGCTGAAACACACTCCTCTTCCTTCCAGCTCCAGTTCTTGGGAGTCCTTTTCTAGATACTTCAGCCAGCGACTCTCTGAGGGCCGCGATTTTTCCTACCAGATTGAGAAAAAAGTTGATTCTCAGTACTGGAAACCAGGCAGTTTTATCAAAAACCCCTAGCCCAACTCTTGGGCCTGAGGATCTCAGGAGTCAGGTCCAGCTCCACTCTTGGAAAGGCCCTGGCTGGAAGGTGATGGACACCAACACCCTGCAATGCTGGCAGGACAGCGCTCACTGGTACAGACCTCGGGAAGGTGGCCGGGCACGGCCCACCAAGAGCCTCACGAATGTCTATGCTCCCTGGCCCAGTGATTCCACACAGAGAGAGAAGGCAGAGGTGCCAGTCCCAGTCTTACAAAAAATAGCAAATTTCATTTATAAGAACAGAAGTGGCCAGGCGCGGTGGCTCACACCTGTAATCCTAGCACCTTGGGAGGCCGAGGCTGGCGGATCACGAGGTCAGGAGATCAAGACCATCCTGGCTAACACGGTGAAATCCCTGTCTCTACTAAAAAAAAAAAAAAATACAAAAAATTAGCCAGGCGTGATGGCGGGCACCTGTAGTCCCAGCTACTCAGGAGGCTGAGGCAGGAGAATGGCGTGAACCCGGGAGGCAGAGCTTGCAGTGAGCCGAGATTGTGCCATTACACTCCAGCCTGGGAGGCAGAGCGAGACTCCATCTCAAAAAAAAAAAAAAAAACAGAAGTGTAGAAACATGGCCAGGCGCGGTGGTTCACACCTGTAACCCTAGCACCGTGGGAGGCTGAGGCGGGCAGGTCACCTGAGCTCAGGAGTTCAAGACTAGCCTAGGCAACAAGGTGAAACCCCATCTCTACTAAAAATACAAAAATTAGCCGGGCGTGGTGGTGCATACCTGTAATCTCAGCTTCTTGGGGGGCTGAGGCAGAAGAATTGCTTGAACCCAGGAGGCAGAGGTTGCAGTGAGCTGAGATCATGCCACCGCACTCTGGCTGGGGGACAGAGCGAGACTCCGTCAAAAGGAGGAAAGGAGAAAAGGAAGGAAGGAAAGAAGGAAGGGAGAGAGGGAGGGAGGGAGGCAGGTAGGCAGGCAAGCAGAAGTGTGGAAACAACCTAAATGCCACATAATAAAGGAATCAATACGGGTCCATCTACTACATTCTGTAAACACTTTGTTTTTTTGAGACGTCGGGGCTCCAGTGAGCAGTGATCATGCCTCCGCACTCCAGCCTGGGTGACAGAGGGAGACCCTGTCTCAAAAATAAATAAGAAATGAAAATCACTGAAGACTATACCACAACACAGAAGAATGATAACAACTGAAAACTAGGATGCAAAAAAGTATTTCTGATGAGAATGATATAAAATTAAGTCTGTAAATGGACCAAATTGGAAGCACAGGCACAGGTACCAGAAGAGCATCTTCCTCTGCTTATAACAAAGTGTCAATCTGGCCGGGTGCAGTGGTTCAAGCCTGTAATCCCAGTACTTTGGGAGCTGAGGTGGGAAGATGGCTTGAGCCCAGGAGTTTGAGACCAGCCTAGACAACATAGGGAGACCCTGCCTCTACAAAAAAGAAAAAAAATCAGCAGGGCGTGGGAGGGCACACTTGTAGTCCCAGTTACTAAGGAGCCTGAGGTGGGAGGATCACTTAAGTCCAGGAAGTCAAGGCTGCAGGGAGCCATGATCGCGCCACTGCATTCCAGCCTGGGTGACAGAGTGAGACCTCGTTTCAGAGAAAAAAAACAGCTTGCAGTCTGGAACAAGGAAAGATGGAAACCCAGGTGTTTTATCCCATTACTCTTTCCCTCTCAGAGGTATGCCCAGAGTGCTGTGGGGGCAAAGTGGAAGCAGCATAAGGTGATGTTTGAGTTACATTCAGGAGTCCCCCAAGCAGAGGAGAGGGTCTTTTGCAGGGTACTGTAATGATTGGTACACATGGCTGCCTCCATCCTTACAAAAGGTACAGGTTTATTTATTTTCGTGTTCCCTGCAGCTTTAAGCCAACTGACTGTCATTGGGTGGCATCGACACACATTAGCTATACGAATGACTACTGGATACATCTGTGCATTCATCCCTTCCCTGACACAGAGCCAGCCTGGGGCAGGTGGTGGGCCTGAGGCTTACCTGCTGCTTCACATTCCCAGCCTGCTGGTGGCCCACGTTTTCTTCTTCACCGGCACTGATGGTTTCTTCTAGACACCTTCAGGGAAGACCATACATATGCCCTTTGAAAAATGACCAGGGGCTAGGCATGGTGGCTCACTCCTGTAATCCCAGCACTTTGGGAGGCTGAGACAGGTGGATCACCTGAGGTCACGAGTTCGAGACAAGTCTGGCCAACATGGTGGTGCATACCTATATTCCCAGCTACTCAGGAGGCTGAGGCAGGATAATCGTTTCAACCTGGGAGGCGGAGGTTGCAGTGAGCCAAGATCGCTGGACGATGGAATCACATGACAATGGAGATAAGTTGCAGCTTGAACCTCCCTGGGCTCAGGTGATCCTCCCACCTCAGCCTCCTGAGTATCTGGGACCACAGGCACGTACCACCATGCCTGGCTAAATTTTTTTTTTCTTCTTTTTTTTGTAGACAGGGTTTTGCCATCTTGCCCATGGAAGTCTCAAATTCCTGGGCTCAAGTGATCTACCCACCTTGGCCTCCCAAAGTGCTGGGATTACAAGCATGAAGTACGCATCCAGCCGGTTTGATTTTAAAAATCATTTTTCCAATTGTCCACTGCATATATATAGAAATACAATTTAATTTTGTATGTTGACCTTGTATTCTTGTGATCTTGCTAAATTACTAGTTCTAGTAGCTTTTTTTGTAGATTCATTAGGATTTTCTACATACACAATCAGGCTATTTGCAAATAAAATAATGGTTTTATCCAGTTTGGGATTTACTGTTTCCTTAATCTAAAAATGTTATGTCTCTGATTCTGGAAAATGCTGCGCTCTTATCTCTTCAGTTACTGCTTTTGCCCCATTCTCTTTATTACCTCTTGGTAGAACTCTCCTCTGTAACCTCCATGTCTCTCAACTTTCCCTTATATTTTCTACTTTTCCATTTTTCTGTGTTGCATTATGAATAATTTTTTAGATTTATCTTCCATTTCACTAATTCTCTCTTCAGCTGCATTTAATCTGTTTAACGTGTCCACTGAATTTTTAATTTTTTTTTTGAGATGCAGTCTCACTCTGTCACCCAGGCTGGTGTGCAGTGGCACAATCTTGGCTCACTGCAACCTCCGCCTCCTGGGCTCAAGTGATTTCCAGCTAATTTTTGTATTTTTAGTAGAGATGGGGTTTCACTATGTTGGCCACGCTGGTCATGAACTCCTGACCTCAAGTGATCTGCCTGCCTCAGCCTCCCAAAGTGCTAGGATTACAGGCATGAGCCACTGCGCCTGGCCTGAGTTTTCAATTTCAATGATTATACTTTGAAGTTCTGCACACTCTTTTTTTTTTGAAAGACAGAGTCTCACTCTGTTGCAGACCTCACTTGAGCCTGGGAGACGGAGGTTGACTCACTGCAACCTCTGCCTCCCAGGCTCAAGCGATTCTTATGTCTCAGCCTCCTGAGTAGCTGGGACTACAGGCATGTGCCACCACACCCAATTAACTTTTGTATTTTTAGTAGAGACGGGGTTTCACCATGTTGGCCAGGCTGGTCTTGAACTCCTGACCTCAAATAATCCACCTGCCTTGGCCTCCCAAAGTGCTGGGATCATAGCTGTGAGCCACTGCACCTGGCCTCTTTTTGGTTCTTTTTCAAATACACCTATTTTTTTGGATGTGAGGGTGATCTGGCTGCGACATCTGTCACCCCATCCATCACCAGGGTTGGTGAGCTGATCTCGATGGCTAGGCAATGTCCCCTTCTTCCCTCACCACTCCATGTGCGTCCCTCCTGAAGCTGTGCGCTTGGTCGAAGAGGACGGCCACCTCCAACAGAGGAGGAGTGGTCTTCGGTCCAGGGTATACGGGTAGCTGCACTCCCCTGCTAGAACCTCCAAACAAGCTCTCAAATACACCTATGTTTTGAAGTCCCTCATCTTATCACCCACTTCTTTTATTTTATTAAATATATTAAACATGCAATATCATGTATTTTGAAGTCTTTATGGGTCTGACTTTTCTGACTGTTTGTTGTTCTGCTATCTTTTCCTCCTGGTGGCATATTTCCTTGAATGTTAAATGATTTTAAACTTCTCAGTATATGCTGCTTGGAACTTTTTCTGTGGGAATTCTTTTTTTTTTTTTTTTTTTTGAGACAGAGTCTCGCTTTGTTGGCAGGCTGGAGTGCAGTGGCGCGATCTCGGCTCACTGCAGCCTCTGCCTCCCGGGTTCAAGCAGTTCTCCAGCCTCAGCCTCCCTAGTAGCGTGGACTACAGGCGCCCGCCACCATGCCCAGCTAACTTTTGTATTTTTAGTAGAGACGGGGTTTCACCGTGTTGGCCAGGATGGTCTCGATCTCTTGACCTCGTGGTCCGCCCACCTCAACCTCCCAAAGTGCTGGGATTACAGGGGTGAGCCACCACGCCTGGCCCCTGTGGGAACTTTAAGGCCCGGCAATTGAAGATATATTGCTGCAGAGAGGAGCTCCATTTACCTCTGCTTCCTGGGACAACTAAAACATAAATTTTCTGCTTGAGGCTTTTCACAAAGGGTATGTAAAAGGCTGAAAAACCATGCAACTACTTCCTTTTATTTCCAAAATCTTAAGAGATATTTCCCCCTCTTCAGCCACTGCCAAGGTCAATACAGGCAAGCTGCCTGTTGCAGAGTGGATCTAGTTCATTTGTACACTGAGGGTGTAGTCCTCTGGGGGCTCAGTGTTGTTACGAGGTGTCCTATTGGCCCGTCTACTCTGACTGGGCCATAGGTTTTGTCTTCCGAGGGCCTCCTGCACCCCTCCCAGCCGTTGAAATGGAGGCTCCAGAGCACCGGGCTTCAATCACCCCAGCAGCTCAGGTGCTTCCTCTCTGGATTTTGGCTTCTACATTTTTTTTTTTTTTAAAGCCAGTTAAATTTAGCAGTGGAGAGTTGTATACCAACTTTAGTGACCCTAATGTTAGTAAGTTCTGATAACCGACTACCATTGGACCAGCTTCTTCATTTTTGACCTCTGAGAGTTACTTACTTTCTTTTTTTTTTTTTTTTTTTGAGATAGTCTTGTTCTGTTGCCCAGGCTGGAGTGCAATGGTGCGATCTCGGCTCATTGCAACCTCCGCCTCCTGTGGTCAAGTGATTCTCCTACCTCAGCCTCCTGAGTAGCTGAGATTACAGGCGTGCACCATCATGCCCAGCTAATTTTTTTGTATTTTTAATATAGACGGGGTTTCACCATGCTGGCCAGGCTGGTCTCAAACTCCTGACCTCGTGATCTGCCCACCTTGGCCTCCTAAAGTGCTGGGACTACAAACATGAGCCACTGCGCCCGGCTGAGAGTTACTTTCTTTCTTGTCAGCTCATCAGTGCATTTAAAATAGCTAGCAGTTTTAGTTATTTTCAGCGGGAGAACTGCTCAGGGTGTTTGACTGCCATATGGTAAGACATGGAAGTCTAACGGACTTCTCCACTGACCCAGGCCCAGTGGGGTCTGTCCTACCGGGGCCTCTCTGGGGAACCTGCCACAAACGAGAACAGCTGTGTCAAGAGCCTTTCGGCTCTGGAGGCACAGAGCAATGGCCTGCCAGCTTTAAAAATCACAGGTCTGGGCCCCATCACAGGCAATCAGGTGAGAATCTCCTCAGGTGAAGCTCAGCCCCAGTATTCTAAAAATCCCCGGGGTTGGTTCTGAGGGCAGCTGCTGACCTCAGATGGCAAAGTGACAGCAGGGACCTGGAGCGGGTCCAGCCAGAGCAGAGTGCCCAGCCCAGGATTTCCATTGTGTACTTCTATTATCCAGTCAAGACGAAAACAGGGCAAGACAACCACACTCTTCTCAAACAACTGTACCTGAGTGGCAGCTCTGAAACTTGTCCCTGTAGCAGATTTAATTTTTGGACATGGCGTCTACAGTCAGCACCAGAGCCTTCACCATAAGCCTGAGAAACCAGAAAATATATTACATTTAAAAAGTGCTGGCGGCCTTCCTCCCTTCCTTCTTTCTTTCCCTCTGTGGCCCAGGCTGCAATCTACTCAGCTCGCTGCTGCCCGCGCCGCGGACTGCCTGGGACTGCCGCCGCGCGCCACCGCTGCCTGCTTTTTCTCGTTTGGCTGCAGGCGCGCGGTCGCCATGTTGGCCACGCTGCTCACCAGCTCCTGACGCCGAGTGCTCTGCCCGCCTCAGCCTCCCGAGCCCCTGCCCGGCCACCGCCCCGTCTGGGAAGTGAGGAGCGCCTCTGCCCGGCCGCCCCGTCCGGGAAGAAGTGAGGAGCGCCTCTACCCGGCCGCCCCGTCCGGGAAGAAGTGAGGAGCGCCTCTGCCCGGCCGCCCCGTCTGGGAAGTGAGGAGCACCTCTGCCCGGCCACCCACGTCTGGGAAGTGAGGAGCGCCTCTGCCTGGCCGCCCCGTCTGGGAAGAAGTGAGGAGCGCCTCTGCCCGGCCGCCCCGTCTGGGAAGTGAGGAGCGCCTCTGCCCGGCCGCCCCGTCTGGGAAGTGAGGAGCGCCTCTGCCCGGCCGCCCCGTCTGGGAAGTGAGGAGCGCCTCTGCCCGGCCGCCCCGCCTGGGAAGTGAGAAGCGCCTCTGCCCGGCCACCCATCGTCTGGGAAGTGAGGAGTGCCTCTGCCCGGCCACCCCGTCCGGGAGGAAGTGAGGAGCGCCTCTGCCCGGCCGCCCCGTCCGGGAGGAAGTGAGGAGCGCCTCTGCCCGGGCGCCCCGTCCGGGAGGAAGTGAGGAGCGCCTCTGCCCGGGCGCCCCGTCCGGGAAGAAGTGAGGAGCGCCTCTGCCCGGCCGCCCCGTCTGGGAGGTGAGGAGAACCTCTGCCCGGCCACCCATCGTCTGGGAGGTGAGGAGCGCCTCTGCCCGGCCGCCCCGTCTGGGAAGTGAGGAGCGCCTCTGCCCGGCCGCCCCGTCTGGGAAGTGAGGAGCGCCTCTGCCCGGCCGTCCGTCTGGGAAGTGAGGAGCGCCTCAGCCCGGCCACCCACCGTCTGGGAAGTGAGGAGCGCCTCTGCCCGGCCACCCACCGTCTGGGAAGTGAGGAGCGCCTCTGCCCGGCCACCCACCGTCTGGGAAGTGAGGAGCGCCTCTGCCCGGCCACCCACCGTCTGGGAAGTGAGGAGCGCCTCTGCCCGGCCACCCACCGTCTGGGAAGTGAGGAGCGCCTCTGCCCGGCCACCCACCGTCTGGGAAGTGAGGAGCGCCTCTGCCCGGCCACCCACCGTCTGGGAAGTGAGGAGCGCCTCTGCCCGGCCGCCCCGTCTGGGAAGTGAGGAGCGCCTCTGCCCGGCCGCCCCGTCTGGGAAGTGAGGAGCGCCTCTGCCCGGCCACCCATCGTCTGGGAAGTGAGGAGCGCCTCTGCCCGGCCGCCCCGTCCGGGAAGAAGTGAGGAGCGCCTCTGCCCGGCCGCCCCGTCCGGGAAGAAGTGAGGAGCGCCTCTGCCCGGCCGCCCCGTCCGGGAAGAAGTGAGGAGCGCCTCTGCCCGGCCACCCCGTCCGGGAAGTGAGGAGCGCCTCTGCCCGGCTGCCCTGTCTGGGAAGTGAGGAGCGCCTCTGCCCGGCCACCCACCGTCTGGGAAGTGAGGAGCGCCTCTGCCCGGCCACCCACCGTCTGGGAAGTGAGGAGCGCCTCTGCCCGGCCACCCACCGTCTGGGAAGTGAGGAGCGCCTCTGCCCGGCCACCCCGTCTGGGAAGTGAGGAGCGCCTCTGCCCGACCACCCATCGTCTGGGAAGTGAGGAGCGCCTCTGCCCGGCCGCCCCGTCTGGGAAGTGAGGAGCGCCTCTGCCCGGCCACCCACCGTCTGGGAAGTGAAGAGCGCCTCTGCCCAGCCACCCACCGTCTGGGAAGTGAGGAGCGCCTCTGCCCGGCCGCCCCATCTGGGAAGTGAGGAGCGCCTCTGCCCGGCCACCCCGTCCGGGAAGAAGTGAGGAGCGCCTCTGCCCGGCCGCCCCGTCCGGGAAGAAGTGAGGAGCGCCTCTGCCCGGCCGCCCCGTCCGGGAAGAAGTGAGGAGCGCCTCTGCCCGGCCGCCCCATCTGGGAAGTGAGGAGCGCCTCTGCCCGGCCGCCCCGTCCGGGAAGAAGTGAGGAGCGCCTCTGCCCGGCCGCCCCGTCTGGGAAGTGAGGAGCGCCTCTGCCCGGCCGCCCCGTCCGGGAAGAAGTGAGGAGCGCCTCGGCCCGGCCGCCCCGTCTGGGAAGTGAGGAGCGCCTCGGCCCGGCCGCCCCGTCTGGGAAGTGAGGAGCGCCTCTGCCCGGCCGCCCCGTCTGGGAAGTGAGGAGCACCTCTGCCCGGCCACCCATCGTCTGGGAAGTGAGGAGCGCCTCTGCCCGGCCACCCATTGTCTGGGAAGTGAGGGGCGCCTCTGCCCGGCCACCTATCGTCTGGGAAGAAGTGAGGAGCGTCTCTGCCTGGCCGCCCCGTCTGGGAAGTGAGGAGCGCCTCTGCCCGGCCGCCCCGTGTCTGGGAAGAAGTGAGGAGCGCCTCTGCCCGGCCGCTCCGTCTGGGAGGTCTACCATGGAGGCCAGAAGCAATGTGGGGGCTGGACGTGGTGGCTCACGCCTGTGGTCCCAGCACTCTGGGGGGCGAGGCGGGTTGATCACTTCGGGCTAGGAGTTCGAGACCAGTCTGGCCAACTTGGCGAAACATGAAAAATACAACAGACAAACCAACCAACCAACTCAGTGACAACAAAACAGGTCTACCCTGGAGTCATACTCTAATTTTTTCTATTTTCCTCCCTTTCTGATCCTTTATCCCACTTTCTTTTTCTTCCTCTTCCTTCTCCCTCTTCTTTGTCAAATAGAGGATTGAGTTATTATCACTGATCCACATAAAGTCCCTCTCTACCTTATTTTAACTCCCACCCCCCATTTCTATTCCCCGACTTCCCATGTGTAACCTTCCTAACATGTTTGATACGCATCTTTTTGTTTGTATGTATTTTTAGAAAATGTTTATTGTTTTTGTGTGCAAAAAAAAATTAAAAAAAAAAAAAAAAAAAAAGAGCGAGACTCCGTCTCAAAAAAAAAAAAAAAAAAAAAAAAATAGAAATCAAAAAAAAAAAAAAAAAAAAAAAAAAAGTGCTGGCGGAAGGCTGAGAAACAGATCCATCTGAGATGCACCTCAGGGAGGACAGGCCGAAGACCCCTAAAGCAGCATGCAGGAATCCTAGTGACTGACGGCTGTCTCTAGAACGATTTGCAAACCAACAGTCTCCGGAACTAATAGTTTAGATCTGTGTGGCTGTCCCACAAGAACTGTCCCACCCTGAACTCTATCTATTGAAGCCAAACTCAACCCAAAGCCCTACACAAAATGGTTAGTGAACACGAATAAACAGGTCACAAGGGAAGTAACACGTATTGCCATATTGTATAACATACTGCCAAAAATATATGAAATGATAACTTACCTTCACTGATAATCAAAGGAATACAAAATAAAACACATTTTTTCCCACTTAGCAGTCACAAATTCATCCAACAAATATTTATTGAATACCAACTATGTGCCAGGCCTCATCTAGGGGTAGACAATACAGGAATGGACAAGACTCCCTGTCATCATGGAACTCACATTCAAGTGAGAAGAGACAGGAAAGAAACAAGTGAGCCATGTAACCTATCAGATGCTGGTAAGTGCTCCTGAGAAAGACAAGGCCAGGAAAGAGGCCGTACATAAGAGCATACCGTTTTACTAAGGTGTTCAAAATGGTCAAGGAATGGATCTCTAAGAAGGTAACGTTTGAGCACAAACAGGAAGCTATGAAGCAGCAAGCCACATGGCTGTCTGGGGAAGAACATTCCAGCAGAAGCAATGACATGAAAACGAGTGTGAAGACCTTGAGCCTGGAATTTTGGAGGAACAGTGAAGAGGCCAGCATGGCTGGAGCTGAGTGGTCTAAGGGGAAGATGGTGAGAGATGGAATTTGAGAGTATGGGTCCTGCTATAGTACAGGCAGAATCAGCTTCACAGGTATGACAGCTGCTCTGCTGTCGCCATCCTGAAATTCTTAATACTCTGGTCTTTGAACCTGTGTTCTGTAAGTGAAGTCTGCTGGGACAATGGATCACATCTGTGATCAGACACACACACTATACGTGTCCAGTGTTCCTCAACACCCCACTGGCAGGAGCATTCTTGATGTCCCCTGAGCACAGAATTCCGTGCACTCCCAGTGCCTGGCAGCTAGTAAGTCAAGTGAGAACTGAGAACCAACCATGGTTTTTTAGCAACACAGAGACCACTGCTGACTCTGACAGAAGCAATTGTGATGGACACGTAGGGAGTGTGCAGTCCTGTTTGGAACACATTCACGTGAGAATGGAGAAGAGTAGCTGGAGGGGGAAATGGCAAAGACCAGGCTGGCATAACCAGTAGTGGTGTGCTCTTCCATAGGGCAGGGACTGCTGGCTGGATACTGAAGCGCATTCTTCCCAATGTGGGCACAAAACTGGACTTCATTTTCCAGTGTGCATGTGGTCGGGGTGGCCACGAAACCAGCCTCTTTCCACGGCACTGTCACTTGTTTCCCAGCCTGGCCCTCAAAGCCTCCCAGTAGCTCCTCCAAGCACCTGCCCTTCTCAGTGGCTAGAAGCAGCTACGGATGAGCCTCAGGGAATAGAAGAAGCTCAAGATGGCAGGAGCTTGGATCCCTGAGCAACCACATCAAGGGCAGTGCCCTGCTGACCTTATCGTCTTCCCAGGACTGTTATCAGAGCGAGAGAAACGTTTATTGTATTAAGCCACCACAATTTTGGTGTGTTTGTTACTGTGGCCTAGTCAGCCATACACCACATACCACACACAGCACAGAGGCATTGAGGGGAGTAAGAAGGCTTCCTCAAGGAGAATGTAGAAATATATACATCTCAAACAAGCCATGCTCACCACGCGGGGTGTCTGCCTACCTGGTAAGCCAGCCCCTCTCTTCTGAGACCCAATCCCAGTTGACTGGACCAGAAGTGGACATCCGAGTCAGCCTGGGCCACCAGGTTGCTTCTCCTAGGAACGTATAATTGAGCCTCAGCTCTTCCAGCTGGCTTGGAATGAGATTCTACGGACTTGGAGCAGAGAATGTGACTGAACAGTCTGGGGAGAAACAGAAAGGGAAGGAGAGGAGAAAATGGAGTAAAGATACAGGGAGAAGCTGGGTGCTGGGCAGGAAAAGCTGAGGCCTGGCTTGTTGGCAGCTTTTCAGTTCTTGGGGCTAGTTTTTCAAGGGATGGGGGATGAAGTTCTGCCCCTTGGATTCCCTAAGAGATCTCATTACCTTGCCAGCACTTTATTTATTTGTTTATTTATTTTTTAACTTTGCTGAACCCATTCTGAAGTGTTTTTTTTTTTCCCTTTTTTTAAAAAAAATATCAGCCGGGCACAGTGGCTCACGCCTGTAACCCCAGCACTTTGGGAGGCCAAGGCGGGCAGATCACGAGGTCAGGAGATCGAGACCATCCTGGCCAACATGGTGAAATCCCATCTCTACTAAAAATACAAAATATTAGCTGGGCGTGGTGGTGTGCGCCTATAGTCCCAGCTACTTGGGAGGCCGAGGCAGGAGAATCGCTGGAACCTGGGAGGTGGAGGTTGCAGTGAGCCAAGATTGCGCCACTGCACTCCAGCCTGGGTGACAGAGCGAGACTCCGTCTCAAAAAAAAATAAAAAAATAAAAGATATCAGGTGAAGGCATTCATCAACATTATGAAATGTTTTTGTCTACTGAGGCAGGTGAATCATTTGAGGTCAGGAGTTCGAGACCAGCCTGGCCAACATGGTGAAACCCCGTCTCTACTAAACATACAAAACACTAATTAGCTGGGCGTGGTGGCACGCACCTGTAGTCCCAGATACTCAGGAGGCTGAGGCAGGAGAATCGCTTAAACCCGGGAGGCGAAGGTTGCAGTGAGCCTAGATTGCACCACTGCACTCCAGCCTGCGTGACAGAGCGAGACTCCATCTCAAAAAAAAAAACAAAAAACAAAAAAAAAAAACCCAAAAAACAGCACTTCAACTTCTAGGACTTCGTCCTAAGTGAACAGTAAACAGCTGGTCACGTGGATAAAGAGGTTTTTGTAAAAAGCTTCACGGTAGAGTTGTGCATAATGGTCAAAAGGGAAATCAACCTAAACGCCCAACAAGGTTGGACCGGCTGCTTATTCACTCCACAAGCACCGAGCACTGTGCCAGGTGCTGCGTATACACTGTTCTCACGGAACTTACAGCCTTAGACGGACAATCTGTGCATAAACACAGACTATGTAACTTCCACAGGATGCTGAGAAGAGGGAGGAGAACTCCACAGTGAGCACAAAGGCCCGAAGAGGAGCGAGTTTGGATTTAAGGTCAGAAAGAAAGCACCGTGGCTGTAGGAGGAGAGGAAAGATGAGAGGTGAGGGAGAGGAAAGATGAGAGGTGAGGGAGAGGCGGCACTGGGGCTGGAGCAGGAGAAGAGCGAGTTCAGTAAGGCAAAGGATGCAGGACAGTTTGGGGTCCTAGAGTTCAGGAGGGGCAATACGGATGGACTGAAAAGACGTCCTCAATGCCAGGGGCAAACAGCTGGGTAAGAGCATTTACAGCCCACCCCTGCCTGCCTCCACTTCCTGAGCCCACTTTCCCACACCCCCACCTCCACCAACAGCCTCTGCCCTTCCCCGGCTGCCCCGACTCCTCTGTCATCTTCTCACAGTCCCCAGTGCTTTCCTCTCCTTGTGCTCAGCTGAGTTTTAAATTACGTAGATGCGTGTGTGCATTAGTTTCTCTTCCCCTTCCACACAAGTGCGCCTGTGAGGGCAAGAACAACAATGGGCTTAGTTTCCACTGTTTCCCTTGTGCTTGGCACACAGAAAGTACTCAAGAAATACTTGCTGAATGAAGAATCAAATGGCAGTACCTTTCCAGACACTGCTCCATCCATTTCACCTCCTGAAGGAACAGGAAGCTCGGAAGCAGGAGCTCCCTGTCTGGGGAACTTTGTGTGAGAGAGGATGATCCCAGCTGTGGCACGCTGGGACTCCCTGGAAGGGCTCGCTGCAGGCCTGTGCCCCACCTGCTTTCTGTTTTGTAGGACTCACCCGCAAAAAGGACTGCTTCTCTCCACAAGCTTTGCATGTCCACTTGACACTCTTTTTTACCTGCAATGAAATTTCAGAAACACAACTCAGATAATTATTTAAAACAAAACGGAATTGGGCCGGGCGTGCTGGCTCACGCATGTAATCCCCCTTTGGGAGGCCGAGGCGGGCAGATCACAAGGTCAGGAGTTCGTGACCAGCCTGACCAACATGGTGAAACCCAGTCTCTACTAAAAATACGAAAATTAGCTGGGCGTGGTGGCGGGCACCTGTAATCCCAGCTACTCAGGAGGCTGAGACAGGAGAATCGCTTGAACCCGGGAGGTGGAGGTTGCAGTGAGCCGAGACTGCGCCACTGCACTCCAGCCTACGCGACAGGGTGAGACTCCATCTCAAACAAACAAACAAAAAACAAAATGGAATTGAACCTGAAATTTTTTTTTTAAATCTCAAGTAGCTGGGATTACAGGTGCGTAGTACCACCACGCCCAGCTAATTTTCGTATTTTAGTAGAGATGGGGTTTCACCATGTTGACCAGGCTGGTCTCAAACTCCTGACCTCAAGTGATCCACCTGTCTTGGCCTCCCACAGTGCTGGGATTACAGGTGTGAGTCACCATGCCTGGCCCAAAATAATTTTTTTTTTTTTTGAGACAGAGTCTGGCTCTGTCGCCCAGGCTGGAGTGCAGTGGCGTGATCTCGGCTCACTGCAAGCTCCCCCTCCCGGGTTCACGCCATTCTCCTGCGTCGGCCTCCCGAGTAGCTGGGACTACAGGTGCTCGCCACCACGCCTGGCTAATTTTTTGTATTTTTAGTAGAGACGGGGTTTCACCGTGTTAGCCAGGATGGTCTCGATCTCCTGACCTGGTGATCCACCCGCCTCAGCCTCCCAAAGTGCTGGGATTACAGGCGTGAGCCACCACGCCTGGATCTGACCCAAAATAATTTTAAAAACTGATGGAAAGAGTCCAGAAACAAACCAACACATGTGTAAAAATTTAGCATATCATAATCATAAACGTGGTACTTTAAAAGTGGAAAAAAAGACTATTTAACAAGTCTGGGTTGGTGCTGGGAAAACTGGCTATCTATATGAAACACAATCAAATTGGGCTGGGCACAGTGGCTCGAGCCTGTAGTCTCAGCAACCAGGGAGGCCGAGACTACTCGAGCCCAGGAGTTTGAGGCCAGCCCAGGTAGCACGGCAAGAGCCTGTCTTGCAAAACCAAATCCGAACAACAAAAAAACACTCCAAAAGACCCAAATTGAAGCTGTAAAAAAAATTCCATAATATTTAAATTCTTGTTAAACTTGGGTCTAAAAAAAATTCCATAACATTTATTTTCAATTCTTGTTAAACCTGACTAGACGTGTTCTCTCTTAACATGATAAAATGCCTAAAACCCAGCTCTAATGCTGGAGAATCTCTACCAGCACTCCACATGGAAGTCAAGAACAAGCCAGGGTTGCCCGCTATTATTTACCATTTTTTTCTGGATGTACTAGCCAATGGAATTAGAAGAAAGTTGTAAGAGGTATAAAAATTAGAAAGGAGGGGAAAACCCTATCATTATTTATAGACATAATTATAATACCTGAAATAACTCCTGACCTCAAATGATCTGCCCACCTCAGCCTCCCAAAGAAAAGCCAATTTTTTATTTTTATATTTTTTGAGACGGAGTTTCGCTCTTATTGCCCAGACTGGAGTGCAACGGTGAGATCTCGGCTTAGTGCAACCTCCACCTCCCAGGTTCAAGAGATTCTCCTGCCTCAGTCTCCCAAGCAGCTGGGATTACAGGCACCTGCCACCACGCCTGGCTAACTTCGTAGTTTTAGTAGAGACAGGGTTTCATCATGTTGGTCAGGCTAGTCTCGAACTTCTGACCTCAAGTGACCCACCCAAAGTGCTGGGATTAAAGGCGTGAACCACCATGCCCGGCTGCTACCTGATATAACTTTTTTATCTGAAAACCGACATAATGAAATGAGAAGCCACTAAAACTAGACAATCTAATACAGTGGTTAGGTACAAAATTAAGATACCTTCAAAAATTAATATAGCTTTTATATGAGCAGACATCTAATTAGAACACATAATTGATAAAGAGTCCATTTATAACAGCAACAAATAAAATGTTACCAAGGGATACCAAGGTTACTTGAAGAAACGTAATGGATCACGTTTAACACGACAAAGCTGTCTAGGTTGATTCATTAACATTAATACGATTAATATGATCCTCATACAAAATCATGAGGTTTTTGGGGGAAGTATCCAAAAGGATTCTAAGGCGGACGATGAGCACCTACCAAAAATTGAAGTGGGTAATGACTTAGCAATTTTACTTCTCAGCTTCTACCTTAAAACACCAATAAAACTGTGGATTTTCTGGCTGGGCGCGGCGGCTCACGCTTGTAATCCCAGCACTTTGGGAGGCCGAGGCGGGCGGATCACGAGATCAGGAGATCGAGACCACGGTGAAACCCCGTCTCTACTAAAAATACAAAAAATTAGCCGGGCGTGGTGGCGGGCGCCTGTAGTTCCAGCTACTCCGAGAGGCTGAGGCAGCAGAATGGCGTGAACCCGGGAGGCGACGCTTGCAGTGAGCCGAGATTGCGCCACTGCACTCCAGCCTGGGCGACAGAGCAAGACTCCGTCTCAAAAAAACAAAAAAAACACAAAATTAGCTGGGCATGATGGCGCATGCCTGTAATCCCAGCTACTCGGAAGGCTGAGGCAGGAGAATTGCTTGAACCTGGGAGGCGGAGGTTGCGGTGAGCCGAGATCGCGCCATTGCACTCCAGCCTGGGCAACAAGAGCGAAACTCCGTCTCAAAAAAAGAAAAAAAAAGAAGTCTGATGCTATTCTTTCTCAGGGCATAGCAGATTACCAATAATTAGGAGGGAGGGACTATCAGAAGCGGACACAGTGACTGCAGTGTTATCAAGCAGGGAGACAGGCGCGATCCAGAAAAGCTTAAGTGACATTCTCTATCTGGCACGCTGAAAGTTCGGGAGGCAAATATGTTCTAGAAACACAGATTATCTGTCTTTAAGACTCCGGGGCCCGTGGTTTATGCGTCGGCGAACAGGCATATCAAGTCCCTGGCCCCGCGGAAAAGGACGGCGGCAGAGGCACGGGGCGACGGAGAACGCGCCCAGGTGTGGAGCAGGGACGCCGCCGCGGGGCGCCCGGGCTCTAAGAACCGTCCTCCCCCTCTCATTGAAACTAATTGAGGGCTACTTCGTGGGGTAGGCTCTGCGTAAAGGAATCTATACTCAACCGGGTTCTCCCACTACCTGCTACAATTCACGAGAGGCCACCTCCACAGAAACCGTTATCTCTGGTTTGTACAAGAACCAAACAAAAAGCTCAGAATGTTATGCGGGGGCGACCCCAATGAGACCCGCCCTCAGCGCTCCCTGCGCTCCTTCGGGCCCGGTGCATCCCGGAGCCATTCGAGACAACACCCACGGGCCCGCCATTCCCCGTCCGCTGTCCCCGCCCCGGAGGAGAAGGAGGGGGCTGGCACCTGCCAGACCTGGTGCGCCTGGAAGACGCGGCAGCTGCAGCAGCGTAGCACCCGAGAACGCTGAGGCGGCGCCATCGCTGCTTGTGCAGTCGCCAGCCAGCCAAGCGCGTGCGCTCTGCATTTGCCCCGCCGCGGCCCCGCCCCACGTACGCGCTCCGGACCCTCTAGTCCCCTACGCCGCCTCGCATGCACTTATACTCGGCCGCGGCCCCGCCCTTGCGCACTGGAACCCCTCTAGTCCGCCGCGCCTCTTGCTGGTCACCTGGGCCCCTCCGACCTCGGAAGGAGTCCTGGGTCCCGGTGGGTGCGGGATTCCTGGTAGCCGACTCGCCGTCTGAGCAGGGCAGTGCCCGCATCTTCCTAAGGCAGCGGCTTCCGGCCCTGGGGAGGCTGGAGTTGAGACTGCAGGGCCTCCGCTGACCAGTCCTTGGGCTGTCGCACAACGCGGAGCGGGGCGGAGGGGCCGCCCTGCCTGGCCTGCGCTGCCGTGCTTTTAGGCAGCAGCGAACAGTTAGCCTTTGAACCGGAGCCCGGGGTCGAATCCGGGGAGACGGAGGGGCTCACCAGACCCACGCTTCCCAGAGAGGGCGGCGGAGGCGCGCGGCCGCCGAGCGCGAAGCCGGTCCCCCTTCAGCCCCGGGAGCGTCCCAGGCCCACCCTACGGAGGGCGGAGGCACCCCCGCAGCCCGACGCTCACGCCGCAACCGTGCGTGGCTTAGGGTTGTAACCTCATTGGAAAGTAAAATACAAAAAAAATTAAAATTACCTCCCACCGTACAACCCTGTGTGTCTAGGGTTGTAATTTTAATTTTTTTTTCCAACTTTTACACAGTGAATAATTATCACAAAAAAAGTTTTGTTTTTTTTTTTTTTTTTTTGGAGACAAAGTGCCTCGCTCTGTCGCCCAGGCTGGAGTGCAGTGGCGTGATTCTCCTGCCTCAGCCTCTCAAGTAGCTGGGATTACGGATGCCCGCCACCACGCCCAGCTAATTTTTGTAGTTTTAGTAGAGACGGTGTTTCTCCACGTTGGCCAGGCTGGTCTCGAACTCCTGACCTCAGGTGATGTACCCACCTCGGCTTCCCAAAGTACTGGGATTACAGACGTGAGCCACTGCACCCGGCCGACACTCGCTTTTAACAGCAGAAACCATCCCGTTGAAGAAAACACCCAATCCTGACGGTGCAGGGAAGGCTACCCCTCTTACAGGGTGCTAGGAGAACGGTCAAATGCAAAACCGTGGAAAGCAACCTGGCAATACTGCTACCCCAAGAAAGGAATCTCTTCACGCAGGTGATTTATTATTCATTCCCTAGTGTTCCCTGAAGAATACTAGGAAGAAATGGAAATCAGTGTTCTGAAGAACGGCACGGACTCAGGCAGTTCCATCAGCAAGAACCTGAGTTTGAAGTGACAACGTGCTGTGGAGAGGCAGGGTTACAAAATTAGAGTACATCGTTTGACTTCTGTGACACTGGCATTATTTTCTGGGGTGTGTGTGTGTGGCTAAGGTCGTAGGTAATGCTAATTTTTAAATTTTTTCCAACTTTTGTACAGTAAATAGTTACCAGAAAAAAAAATTGAGAGACAATATGCCAATAGACAATGGTCAGATAACGAATGACAATAAACTGACTGCAGCTTCCGCAGTAACCCAGCGGTCGGCTGCGTGGGAAGGACGTGGTCAAGACTACTTGCTCCTCTGTTTTTTGTACCACCCTCCCCATGTCAGAACCAACCCAAGAAAGCGCTCCCCAAACCAGTCACAGAAAACATCCTGCTTCTTGCTCACCTCCAGTTTCCAACAGCCTGCAGTCAGAACCACCTGGAGCCTTCCCCGCTTTCCACCCCCTAGGTCCTTGCGCCTACCCACACCGGTGATGGTGCTGACTCCCTTGCTGTAGCAAGCTCTGAATACTGTTTCTCATTTGGGTGGTCTTCCTTCATTTCTACGTTTGAGTTATTGTGGCGGAGAACAGAAGGCATCTGCAAAAAATGTTTTATGCTTAATGAAAAGAGTAGAATAAAAATTTCATATATGACATCAGTTAAACTCTGAAAAAAATACAGAATCAACACCAAAATACTGAGGAGTAATCTGTAGCACTAGGAAAAATTGTTTTTCTACTTTTCTGTATATTTTTCTCTTTTTGGCAATAAACCTCTAATCCTTTAAAAATTCATGTATATAGTTTTTTTCTTGGAAATTGTAAGAATGATTTCATGAGTGGTTTGATGCAACTTATATTACTCGGTAAGCAGTTTTAAAATATTCATGTTTACTTATAAAATTTAAATTTTTTATTTGTATGATCTATATATTATTTAATGTTACTGTTCTGGTTGTTAAACATTTTGAGTTATCTTCCCAGGCTGAATGATTGATGGATGAAAGTACTATTGTACATTTTCATACACTGTATCATGTGAATAGGCCAGATTCCTCTTTTCTATTCTTTGGTTTCTTTGGTGTATTCACAAGCTTATACTTCCACATATTAAAAACATTTATCTTACCTCTGTAAAGACAAAAAAATGGAAAAAAAAAGGCATTTATCCAAATTCCAAGTTATTCAAATCTAACTGAATATAATCAATGTAAAACTTAAAATTGCCAAATGTGTGGGGTTATATCTTAATTATATTATGGCCAAGAACAGTCTTTTTGTTATAAATCATTTGAAATTATTTTATGGTAGTTTGTGTAAATACTAGAAAGGAAATTAAAGCCAGGCATGGTGGTTCATGCCTGTAGTCCCAGCTACTAGGGAGGCTGCGGCAGGAGGATTACTTCAGGCCAAGAGTTTGAGGCTGCAGTGAGCTATGGTCATGCCACAGCACTCCAGTCTGTCTCTAAAACAAAGAAGCAGGCCACGCACGGTGGCTCACGCCTGTAATCCCAGCACTTTGGGAGGCCGAGGCGGGTGGATCATGAGGTCAAGAGTTTGAGACCAGCCTGACCAATATGGTGAAACCCCATCTCTAGTAAAAATACAAAAATTGGCTGGGCGTGGTGGTGCACACCTGTAGTCCCAGCTGCTTGGGAGGCTGAGGCAGAAGAATTCTTGAACCCAGGAGGCAGAGGTTGCAATGAGCTGAGATCACACCACCGCACTCCAGGCTGGGCGACACAGCAAGACTCGGTCTCAAAAAGAAAAAAAAAAAAGCAAAGCTACTTAATTAAAACAAAAAATAGCAGCCACAGAGATAAACAATAGTACCTCTGAGTTTCACCTTCTGCAGCTTTAGTTACCCAGAGTCAACAGCCACCTGGAAAATAGATGAGTACAGTACAAGAAGATATTGTGAGACAGACCACATTTACAACTTTCATTACAGTATAACCGTTACATTTTATTATTAGTTATTGTTGTCAATCTCTTAAGGTGCCTAATTCATAAACTTAATCATAGGTATGTATGTATAGGAAAAAACAGTATGTATAAGGTTTGTTATTATCTGCAGTTTTAGACATCCACTGGGGGTCTGGTTTTAGATATCCACTGTATCTCCCGTGGATAATGGGGTAACTGCTGTATCTTTTAGTAGAAGCAAGAGCAGCCCCATGTGGGGGCTAACACTGGACACTGGTCAGTTTCAGCTCCTCCTGCAAAGTGAGGGTATCCTTGTGGCCCAGCCCTGGGGCCCCCTGTGGTCACCTGTGGCTCTTGAACCCAAGGGCAGACAGCTTGCTACAGCCCAGGCCTGAGGATGCACTTCCTTCACCAGGACCCACAACCCCTGCCCATGAAGACCTGTGCAGCTCAGGGCATCCCCTGGTGCACGTTAGTCAGGACCTGCTCAGCCTGCACCCACAGGTTCTGCTTTCCATCTGACCTGGCAGGCCTTGCACTCTTCCACCCACTGTGGAGGACTAAGTGTCTTGAACTTCCAGAACACAGCCAGGGCCCCGTACTTGGCCTGGGGAGGAACTGGGAGGCCTAAGCAGTGGTTGGGGGCCACAGCAAGGCATTGCACACAGTGGGTTTTATTTCTTTCAGGGATTTATTAAGGCATTGAGCACAGTGTAATTTCTAGCCAAGTGAAATGAATCCAAGGAAATATATCAGGGCCTGAGGGATGTGCTTTTAAAGTTACTGGAAAGGATGATGAGCTGAGAGCATGTGTACAGCCACGCCTATGCGCAGCGCCCACCCTGTGCAATAAACATGTTCTGCCCACGTTCCTCAGTCAGGAGGTTCAGGCTCCCGGAGAGCACCTGAGGGTTCCATCACTTTGGTGCCCAATAAGCACAAGCCCCCCAGCCTGGTGCCAAGAGGCGGGAATGACCCCCCCGTACCACATAGCTGCAGGAGAGCATCCACGGATGGAGGGACTCAGCTGGCCTGGCCACAGTGCGGGGCACAGAGGTATGAGGGAAGCAAGGGCAGATCTGAGAGCCTCTAACGCTAGGCAGGTGCAGCTGGTGCGAGGAGGGCTCCTGCCGGGTGTAAGGAAGGTGGGAGCCACAGCCTCTTCCTGGGCCCAGAAGCAGCCGGCGCCAGGAGATGCAGGCCCAGGGAATCAGTCTAAGGCAGCTGGGTCTGCACCAGCCGTCTTTCCATTCACAACTCACTGCTCCTGGGAGAGCAGGAGGGACACACCTTTAAAGAGAAACTGATAAGGGGGAAAGGCAGGAGGAGATGAGGCCAGCCCCACTGATGACACCCCGGGCCAGGCCTCACAGCTGCAGGCATCAGCCGGAAACTCCAGGCTGCTCATGGTCACTGGCGGTGCTGAACTGTCTCTCCACTTTCTTTTGGTCCTTGATCTTGAGTCCAATGTCCACTCTCTTCTCAAAGAAGTTCACCAGCACGGACTCCGTCAGGATGGAGGCCAGGATCTGCTCAAAGGAGATGCACCAGTCGGTGTCGACGGTGCCGCCGATGTGGGCTGTGGGGCTGCAGGCCTCCCCGCCCACCAGCACCGTGTCGTCTGCAAGGTCTTCACACTGCAGGGAGCCCGTGCTGACCACCGAGTATGAGGACATGGACATGTCGTCTTTGGTTTCATCGTCAGACAGCAGCTGGGAGGGTGAGCCCTGTCCCTCGCCGCTGCCCGCCTCCACCACCACCTGGCTCTCCTGTGGGGCTTTCCCGAGGTGTGTGTCTCCGCCTGCTTTGGCTTGGGGGTCTCCTGCAGCTGGGGGCTGAAGCTCCCTGGCTGCGTCCTGATGGGGTTCAGGTGCTGGTGGCTCGTCCTCCTCAGTGGCACAATCCCTGGGCTTCCTGCCTGTGCGGGCCGAGAACTTCTTCCCCACCTCTCCGATGCGGAGCAGGAGGCTGGCCACGGTGGCGATGGCGTGGTACAGGTCCTGCTCCATGGGGTCTTCACTGAACATGTTGTAAAGCGTCTTGCACAGCTCAATGAACTGCTCCTTTTAAGGAGAAAAACAGAAGAACAGGCAGATGGTAAAAGACCAGTCAGACGGGGTCCATATTAGCCAAACTGATGACAAGGGCCAGTCTAAGGATGTTGGCTGCCGTCTTGTTAATCATCTCCACAAGCCTCATCAGTCCCATCTCACAGATCAGGACACAGGCTCAGAGAGGGAGAGTGGCTCGACCAAGGCCACACAGCTCTTCAAAAGGCTTTCCCCTCCAGCTGCCTTTCTCTCGGCACATAGAGCGTGCCGGTCTGACCTGGAGCCTCCCTGTTTCTAGGTGCGTTCTGTTGGCACACAGAGATGGATTTCTACCACGACTCTAAATCCAGTCAGTACAAGGACTTCTCCGTTGTGTTTTAGAATCACCTTTGGTTTTAATCAGAAGCAACCTCAACTCAGCCCTTGAATGAAGCTCTTTAGAAGGTGATGATGAGGAAAGTACAGCCTGGGTCAGCTGAGGAGGGGGGTTCTGGGGAGGGTGGGTGCTAGGTCCTTAAGCCACACGTCTAGGCCCCCTGGCCCAAGAATGGGAAGAATCCTCATCGCAGGTGGTGCCCACTCTCCAGGCCTGCTGGGGGAGTGGTCAGATTGCAGGGTCCCCTACTGGGCACAGCTAGGCCGTGGGTCTGGCCCAAGGGCCATGGTCAGGCTGGTGCTCCAGACTTGCCTTTGGCTCAACGCTTGCAGTTTGAAGCTGGGGTCTCCCATTTTCTGGCTGTGAGACCCTTGGCAAGACACCATGCTCCTGATCTGCGAGACCAGTGAATGGAGAGTGGGTATGGAGGGTGCATGTGAGCCTGTGTGTGCAGAGCCCTGGGCAGGGCTGGGAGGGTGCAGCGCGTGGAACGCCTATCTTGACAAAGGTAGCCTACGAGCCTCTGGCTCCTGGTTCACGGACACTCAATCTGGAAACATGCCCCTGTACAAGGCCCTGGAGCAACTGGCCTCTTGTCTTTCTGGAATCATCACTGACTGGCAACCAGGACTAATGGCTCTAGAGGCAGGGAGGAGCCTTCCCACCCACCAGGAGATGCTGCAGTGCGGGTGCTGTGATATTAGGGCCCAGTCTTGGTCAGAACTCTCCAGAAATGTCTACTGTGGGCTCCAGTGGAGTCTACCTGGTTCATCTTGGGAAGATCCTTAATCGTCTCCTTCTGAGCCTCTTTCTCCTTGGCCCACATTCGAAGGTAGTGCCGATAGTCCGGAGAGCTGGTCCCCTTCTCCTCTGCAGATTAGGAGGAAAGAGATTAATCTTTGTCATGTGAGACAGAGGGCTGTGGGCTGACAGCAGGGAGAGGAAGAGTTGGGTGTTTTCTGGCATGGAGTTACCGGGGCCCTATTACAAAACACCCTGGCGTTTGGGAAGGTGGTCATGGGAAAAAAACCCAGAACAGCCACAGGTTTCCCCTAAATTGCTGCAGTGGTTGGACCTAAGCTGATGACAATGATCCACAATGTCTTCTCTCAGATGAGGAGTCACAGGGCAGCTGGAGAGAAGCTGGCAAGAGAGGGCTGGCTGGGTGCCCGTGGGGCTGGTGGAGAGCATGGAGCCTCCTGTGTATCCCGAGGCCTGCTCCCTGATTGGGGGACACATCCGCCATCTCCCGGGGTAGGGGGCTCCCTGGCAGTGACTGGGGTCTCTAAGAACAGCGGCAGAGAATGGCCTGTACCTCCTCTCTCCTCACTTCCACTTCCTTCTTGCTCTTCCTGTGGTAGTGCTTCTGGACAAACGCAAAAATGAAAAGAACATGAATAACATTCTGCTGTTGGGACTGCAGGCTCCTGGGGTCCTTGAGAGATGTAGTCTGTGTTTCTGTACAGCCAGCCCCAGGCCAGGCCCTGGGGGGCAGGTCCCCCATGCCACACCTCCTGCCTGGCCCGCCCAGCCCCGCCCTGTAGCACCAGAGCAAGGGCCTGAGCATTCCCTCACTTGGTCAGGTTAAAATAAAAGCCGCCAAACCCTCAATTCCTTTTTTTCAAATGAATACAAGTCTCAACATGCTGGTTTTGAAGTGAACAATGATGCAGGCTATAGACCAGTCTGAGGACTAGTGAATTCTATAGTTCCTGCTAGAACTCAGGGGAACCCTAAGGACCCCTTCCACCCGCGCCTGCTGTGCCTGTTACTGAGGGGTTGTCTGTGCACAGCTCCTGTGCTCAGTGCAGCGTTTCGGGGAGGACATTTGCCGGAGTTGGCGCACACTATACTCCCTAGACGTGGGAACATGCACCTGGGGAGAGAAGCAGCCGACCAGCTCTCCTGGAGCTGTTCCCCAAAGGCAGTGTGGCTGGTGGGGGCACCTCAGGCAGGTCGGCAGCACCCCAGTTCTGAGCTGCTCTTGCTGGCTGTGTGGTGGCAGTGAAGGGCACACCTCTCTGGGCTCAGGCATCTCACCCTGGAATGGAGGCCCTGCTTCCTGGGGGCCACATGCGGTCTGAGGCCAGGGCTCTGCACCAACATGCCGCTCCCAGAAGCATGCGGGACAAGCCTAGAGTGGCCGGCTGGTTCCACATACAACAGAAGGTGTACCTGCTTCTGCAGTTTCTGTCCTTGAAATCAAGGTCCTCAAGCTCAAGTCAGCCTCTGCCACTGTCACCAGGACTGCCGTGGGCATCTTGGTACACACTATTTTTGGTTCTGAGTCGGTTCCTTGGTGTGCATTATCCCCCACGTGAAATCACCAGGTGACATTATGGTTGGTTTTGCAAGTTTGCTGCATGTCACCAGCTCGACTGCCAAAGCCCAGGGCCTAGAATACTCCCGTCACCTGGGATCAGATGCTCCCAACGGGCTTTAAACATAGCACAGGGATGAGTTCTAACAGGCACTCAACATGCGTGTCTTTCCTTAACAAAAAAAGTGACATGGAACATGAAGAGTTTTCCTAGGAAAGCATCCACTATTCTTTCTAGCCTCCACTCAGCCATGCTGTATCTTTCACACATTCCAATGATAGCATTTTGTATTTCTTTCCTACTCACATGAAGACAGAGTATCTCTAACATGTGGCTGTGGAGGTCGTGCCCTGGGCCTGCTCGGCACCTAGTGTGGGGCCTGATTTACTGCCCACCCATAGCAGACATGGAGGCGGTGCAGAGGAGTGGCTTGCTTCTGGGTCCTTCTCAGAACTCATGCCCCAGAGGATGCAGTCCCAGAGGGGTCCCTGGGACAAAGAGCTTCCAGCAGGAAGAGTGTCAGGAGGTACAGGGGGCGCCCCTGCCTTCCAGGGACTGACCTTGAGCCTCCCAGGGCAGGAAAAGATCCAGATCTGAGGCCAGAGGAGATGCTGGAAGGGACAGCAGAGGAGAGGCAGAGGGGCAGAGGGGGAGGAGCCAAGGTCCAGGAAGACAGAGACACAAGAGAAACAGGAGTGAGGACATCCACAGGGGGCGGCCCAAGCCCCCGCCAGCATGGCAGGGCCCAGCCAGTGGTCCCTTGGGGAGAACCCCATGCGGCCTGCTCCCTGAGCCCAGGTGGGACTGCCGGCCACTGCCCGAGCCCCACAGGAAGGCGGTGGTGGCTGCAGAGCGCTGGCTGGGCACGGCAAGTGTTCCAGTGGCCACTCACCTTCTGAGGAGCTGTCCTCTGTGAAATAACGGGCCGCCTCCAGGGCTGACTCGGCTTCCTCTGGGCTCAGAGCTGTGCTTGGAGAGAAGGCAGAGTGAGGGCAGGAGGAAACAAGGAGATCCTCTCAAAGTAAGCTCCCTCCAGCCCTGGGCAGAGGCTTGCATTCCCCGCCCACAAGCCTGGCCAGTCCCAGCACCTGCCCATTACAGTGCCCGGTAATAGTTTTGATGGTGATGATTGGTTCTGGTTATTTGTTACTTTCCTCGGCTTTTTTTTTTTTTTTTTTAAATGGAGCCTCACTTTATCGCTCAGGCTGCAGTGCAGTCACATGAACTTGGCTCACTGCAACCTCCGCCTCCCGGGTTCAAGTGATTCTCCTGCCTCAGCCTCCCAAGTAGCTGGGACTACAAGCACGCACCACCACGCCCAGCTAATTTTTGTATCTTTAGTAGAGACAGGTTTCACCATGTTGGCCAGGCTGGTCTCCAACTCCTGACCTCAAGTGATCCACCCGCCTGGGCCTCCTACTGCATCCAGCCGCTTTCCTGACTTTGACATTGTGTTTGAAAAGGAAATACATGTCCCAGAGAGAAGTCCAATCAACACAATTAGGAGTCCAGTGAATGGCAGCTGCCCTCCTGCCCCAGTGACCATCTGGCCAGTGGGCCCTTTGGGGGTGTTTCATGCTCCTATGGGCACGTAGGGACCAGCCACGCACAGGCAATTTGCTGCTCTCCCTTTGGGTAGCTCAGGGGTCGTGCCGCGTCATGCATGCTGGCCTGCCTCATTCAGTGCAGTCTTTGCTGGAGGTCACCAAGCAGTACCCAGGGTTGCGGATCGCACGGTCCTGGGTGAGGGTAGCAGGGCATGGGCCATAGCCCACCAGAGCCCAAGTGTTCTCTGTGTCTGGACAGGACAGGGCAGGGCAGGCTGAGGGGGCTCAGGAGTCTCAGGATAGCCCTGCATGCTCTCAACCCTGGGACCCAGGCCCAGTGGGGTCTGTCCCACTGGGGCCTCTCTGGTGAGCCAGCCACAAATGAGAACAGCTGTGTCAAGAGCCTTTCGGCTCTGGAGGCACAGAGCAATGGCCTGCCAGCTTTAAAAATCACAGGTCTGGGCCCCATCACAGGCAATCAGGTGAGAATCTCCTCGGGTGAAGCTCAGCCCCAGTATTCTAAAAATCCCCGGGGTCGGTTCTGAGGGCAGCTGCTGACCTCAGATGGCAAAGCGACAGCAGGGACCTGGGGCAGGTCCAGCCAGAGCAGAGTGCCCAGCCCAGGATTTCCACCTGCCTGCGCCTTTGTTTCCTTCTGTGATGAGGGAGATGACCCCTCCTTGGAGCACTGTCCTTGCAGCCACCCCTACTGAGCCCTCCCCCCTGTGCAGACAGCCTGTCGCCAATGCAGCCCCGCTAGGCTACAGCACCACTGAGAGGCCAGAGAGAAGTGGCCCCTCCTCATGGCCACGTGACAGGATTCTCTAGCTGAACCTCTGGGAATAAACCCTTAACAAACTTGACAAATACATGCAGCAGTTTCAGCTCCAGCCCTGAAGCTCCACTCATGGCCCTCCTCGTGGGTTTTGGGTCCAGCTGCCTCCTTGGTGGGAGTTCTGTTCCCAGTGGTGCCCGGTCACCCATGGGATTCTCCTCCACGTCCCTTCCCAGGCCAAGGCCCTGCTCTCAGACCTCTGTCAGGTGCTCAAGCTCCCGCTCCCTCTCCTCCAATGTGAACCTCCAGCCTGCGGAGCCGCTGTGCCCCCTCGAGGCCCCACAGTCTCACAGAGGCCTGTCCTCTGCAGCTGAACTTCTGGACGAGTGGGAGATCCTGGCTGGGGAGTGGGCAGGAGGCTCTCACCTGGGGGAAGGTGTAGCTTGTAGAGCACCTTGAGCTTCTCTGTCAGGTCCCCGTGGTACATCCCGCCTGTGGAGAAGGCCAGGGAGGGGGCTGCGGCTGGCAAGATGGCTGCAGAGCCCCTTCCAGGGGGTCCGAGTGGGACCCTCTTCACAGCCTACGCTGCCCAACTCCCTCCTGGAGAGGTCACAGGGTACCAGGCCTCCTGTCTCCCTGGCACCCTGCTGGGAAGGCTCAGCCCTTCCCTGGGGCTGGAAGACCAGCTTCTGGCAGCCCCAGACTGCATGAGGGAGGGGAGCGGGCAAGGCTCCTGCTGGACTCCATCTTGGCTCCTGTGGGTAAACTGTTCTTCTCGTATCTAGGGCCAGGGGCTCAAGCTGCCCCCTACTTGCTGCAGTGGGGACAGACAGGAGATGCCAGCATTTGGAGGCTTCCTGGGAAAGGGCGAGGGAGGGTCAGGCCCCTGGTAGGCCCTGCAGGCACTCACTCATCCCCGTCACGAACTCCTTGAAGTTGATCAGCGAGTCCTTGTTTTTGTCCAGGAGCCTGAACATGCGCCCTGCCAGCACAGGTGTGTGGGAGCCGCAGGCCCAGGGTGTCAGGCTGGCAAAGAGTTCCCGGAACTGGCTGGCATCAATCCGGTACTGCTCCAGGTAGGGCAGGCTGGGGTCCCGACGGCCGGCCACTGTGCGGCTGCACCCCCAGTACTGGCTAGCCAGGTGCTTGGCCTGTGGGACACAGTCTGGTGAGATGGCCCAGCCGCTAAGCCTGTGGGTCGAGGGGACCCCTAGGCTGGTGGTGTGTCCACCCTCCCACTCTGTCCAAGCCTGCGGAGCCCTGGGGTGGTAAGCACTGGCCAGACACTGCAGCACCTCCCGGAAGCTCTCAGGGTATCATCAGCCCCTTGTTAACAGATGGGGAGGGGGTTGGCTGAGAGACAGGGTCCTTGGCAGCCTGCGGGGGGCAGAGCTGGTCTGCTGGCCCCAGAGAAGGGCTGAGCCTTCCTGGCAGGGCTCCAGGGAAACAAGAGGCCTGAGGCTTGCTCTCGCTCCTATGACCTCTCCAGGAGGCCGGTGGAGCTGGCTCAACTGTTGTGACACTAGGGACACAGCACAGCGGCCACCTTGAGCACAGAACCTGAGGCAGCTGGAGAGGTGGATGGGAACTGGCAACAAGAACAGAAAGACAGTCATTCCAACCATTAAGGCTGGGTCTTTTGCTAAAAGCACAAGAGAAAGAAAAATTCTCTTTGCACTGGGATTACTGAGAAGAGGGTATGACCCTGGAGCTGTGACGACAGTCCTGGCACGGTGTAGGACGAGCAGTGCAGAGGACATCAGAGGTGGGGGGAGCCTGATGGCACATTTCAGCACCTAGACCCAGCCATGTCTGAAGCTGTGCATTGCTAGACTTTTCAGTTACAGGGGCAATGCGTTCCCTCTTCTGTGTCAGATGACTTGAATGGATTTTCTGCCATTTAAGAGGTCCTGCCTAAACTCCAAGAAGGATTCGATTCTACCACATGAGGTTCATGCAACTGCATCTGAGGATGCACTTAGATCTATTTCTCATTTCTATTCTATTCCCTATTTCTATCCTCTATTTCTAAGAGGATACTCTTAGATCTATTTCTTTTCTGGCAGGAAGCTAGGAAGCTGGTCAGGAGGGGGTCCTGCCCTGGCCCTGAGCTGTCACCTTAAACACCATGTAAAGGTCCTCCAGCTCTTCAATTGAGAAACCAATGTCCACAGGTATAGCTCGGACCTAGAAGGAAGGAGAAATAGGGTATATGGCTGGATCACAAGCTCCTGTCACAGAAGTATGGCACTTTGTGAGAGCATCCTCAGCAGACGAGGGCAAGGGTGTGAACTGCCCTCTCAGTGGCCCAGCACTCAAGGGCGGACCCTTCAGGAGAGGGCGAGGCCCACGGCCCATCCCTGGCCCCCCACCCACCAGTCAGCTCACACTCCAGGCTCCTTCCCAGGATGGGCTTAGGGGAGCCTCTGTCCTCAACGTGCAGCTGAGGCACAGGGTGAGGGACACTCATTTGGCTCCCGTCATCTGGATCCCTGCAGAGACCCTGGTGCCAGCTCTGTGGAAGGAGCCCAAGAACCTGCCAGCCAATGCTCGTTTGCTTTAATTGGCCGAAGCAGTCAGTCTGTGGTGCTGTGACCCAATGTCCTTACAGTGTCCTACAAGCCTGCAGGAGGGCTGGGAATGTGGAAACAATGGACGAAGTCCCTGCCTTTGGGGGCAGAGACCACAAACAGGTCTTGCAGCACAGGGTGGCAGGGAGGGCCCAGCCCCTCCAGAGATGAGAACAGAAGCTTGTGGCAGACACACGCCATCTGGGGTGTGCGGAGGGTGGCAGCACGTTGCTACCTGGGAGGGGGCAGGGAACACGTGGCACAGCCAGGCTGGGCGGGCTCCGCCCAGAGGACGGGGCACGTGGCTTTCAGGGTGGGAGCCATCTGAGAAGCTTCTCGGTGACTCATCCACCAGCAGAGAGAAGTGACTGGGACCTCTCCCCACATTCCCACCTACACCCCTGGATCCCAGTCTCACAAATCCTACCACGACATACGTACCAAAGCAGTGCAGGAGACCGGGTGTGGTGGAGCCCTGTGCCTGCCCTGCTCTGTGGAGAACGCACTGCTGCCCCTCGGCCCAGCCCCCGCCCAGCCCCACTGGCAGCCATACCACGCTCCTCTTGGCCGTGTCCTCCAAGGACTGGATGACTTTCAGCCTCTGTTTAAACCGCATCTGCTCAATGTCTTCGGCCCTCAGGCTGCTGAATTTCTATAGGCAGAGGTGACTTGGTGAGATCAAGCCAACTGCAGGGCAGAGGGCCGCCACCTGCCCGTAGCCAACCCAACCCACACGCCAGATGGCCAAACTGGCCCTACTGGGTGCTGACCTCATAGGACACTTTCAGGAGCTCAAAGATGTCCACCTCTGCAGGGGGGTCATCACCGCTGGTCAGCAAGGCATGCAGGTGTGGGATAGGAGGAGAGACACTCTGCTTATTGACCACATTATCCAGGTATCTGCAAAGGGCAGAGGACAACAGTCCAGACCACGCCCAGGCAGAGGGAGCCTCCTTCCCACAGCTGGATGATGCGGAGGGACCCAATCTTTACACAGACTCCTAACAAGGAGTGTGCAGAGGACTGGGCACCCGGCAGGAGGGCAGAGGTGTGCCCCGGCAGGGCCCCCAGCAAGTTGGGGAGCTCTCTACAGGGCAGTGCCCCCCCACAAGGCCTGAGCACTAACCCTGAGGACGCTGGGCTGTTTTCTTAGTCGGGTGGGGGAGGTCCCTTGGGCAGGAACACCTTATAACCCCAGACCCTACCCAGCTGGAAGGATGACGAGCTTCCTCCCTTTGGCGGGGCCCTGGGGACGTGGGACCTTCTCACCCTGGCCAAGGAGATTCAGGGATCAAAGGTTGAGTCACAGGAGAAAGTCAGGGGTGGGGAGGCCTGCTGCAGCCCAGTGAATCAGCTTCTCTAGGGACACAGTCCTGGGGATGGAGCCCTACCTCGGTCAGCTGACCTAGCTCCACCACAGTCCATGGCAGGTCTCTGGGCTGAGCCCGACACTCAGGTGGGAGGAGGTAGCGGATTCCCCATGCCCATAGCCCTGGTCGTATCCCCAGTCAGACCCCTGCTCTGGAGGAGGCCCCATCCGCCTGCTGTAGGAAGGGGCAGGAAAACCAGCCACAGACTCTGGCCACAGGCTGAGTATCTTAACATCAGTGTGGACCAAAAGCTACTTAGGCCCACAGTAGAGAGGTGACAACCCTGCTGGATCTATAGAGTCCCAGGCAGCACCTGGCCCGGCCACGGGCAAGTGGCAGAGTCCCAGGCTGTTCCTGGGGGCTGGGGGCATTCCAGTCCGGACAAATACGCTATGTAGGAGGGTGGAATTGCACAGAGCTCAGGGCAGGGCAGAATGTAGCCAGGAGGGGCCAGGGCTTGAAGGCCAGGCTGGGGGCTAAGACAGTGCCTTTGTACAGAGGACCCAGGGGAGGGGCAGGGCCAGGTCTGATCAGAGTCCTGGGATGCAGGCAGGGGAAAGACCTGAGAGGGGAACCCCAGGGAAAGGGCATGGTGGGCCTGGGCTGAGGCAGCAGGCTGAAGGGAAGGGGCTGGATCCCAGACAGAATCTGTAAGAGATGGGATGTGGGGACTAAGGAGGGGGTGGAGGGGCTGGGATGACCCTGGGCGTTTGGCGTGACTAGCAGGACATCAGCTCATCCAGCTGTTCCAGCAGGCCCAGGGCAGGCCTGCTCCCTCCAGGGCATGCAGGATGCAATGCAGCTGAGCTTGGGGAGGTATGACCGGGACCACCTGGTGGACATGAAATGCCCAGCTGTGCCACCAACTGGAATTGTGGTCACTGGATCTTGGCTCTGGGTTGCCCCCAGGGGAAGCATCCCCAACCCCACATCTGAGTGGCGGCCCTCCAGCCAGCGTGCTCTGCCCGCAGTGCCTGCCTTACTCCTCCTGGCACCTGTCACTGAGCGCTGCTTCATCTCCCACTAGAAAGGAGCCGGCTCCTGACCCCAGAGCGCCCCTGGGTCCAGCTGCAGCCTGGCACTTGGTGGGCACCGTCACTTCAGGCTGACTGGACAGTGCCCAGGGCTGGTGAGGGGTTCTGCTGTGAGCCCCCGGCAGGAGAAGGACCCCGGCATGTCACCTGCCCAGCATGGTCATGGCCTCGCCCTCGTCGCTGCAGCCCAGCAGCTGCTCCATGTTGGCGTCCAGGACGGCCAGGGCCACCTGCAGGATCACCTTGATGCCCTCATAGAAAAAGCAGTCGACGATGACCACGGCGCTCTCGAAGGGCATGACGCTGAGGAAGAGGGTCAGGAACCAGGACAGCGAGATGCTGGAGATCACCCCCAGGTCCTGCATCTTCTCTGAGAGCTGCGGCAGGAAGTCTCTCGTGAGCTCTTCGAAGATGCCTTGGTCCACCAGGGCTCCTGCGGGCAGGATAAGCGAGGCTGACAGTGAGCCCACCCCATGGCCTGCAGCCTACGAGCCCTGGCCACTCCAGCCCTGCCAGCTCTTTGGTGAGGGCTGAAGGAGACTTGGAGTGCCGGGAGAAAACAAGGATGAAAAAACCCTTCAAGTCTTCTCTCTACAGCTCCCAAACCACTGGGTGAAATAACTATTTCTTCTACTACACTTGAATTTTATTTTGGGGAAATACTGATTTCTCCCTAAGGCATGAGAGGTAAACAGCGCCCTCAGTGACTCTGTCCCATCCTGATGACTGTGAATAGATGCAGCTCTGAAGCACCCCAAGAGTGGTAACTCCAAACACCAGACGGCAGGGGAAGGACAGGATAACACGCTAAAATATGAACCTAATTAACACTCTTGCAAGTCCATTTCCACTTAATAACAGATTTCACTGGATGTGAGTTCAGTAAAGTTGAGCATCAGGTTACATGGGGGATATATACTCTCTAGTTTTGATGTTTGCAATTTTCTATAATCAGAAAGTTGACAGATAGTTAGATGGATAGGAATTTAGGCTCTGAGGGGACTTTTATAAACCACCGAATGTGTAATACTACCTTCTAACTCCTAGGGAACCCACGTGAAGCCTGGAGCTCGGCCTGGGAAGGGCTGCCACCCTCGTGGAACCAGCAGGCACCTGGGGACCCAGGCGAGGCAGCACCCGGGGACACTCACCCACCACCCTGGTGTTGTAGTAGTCGGGCAGCATGCGCTCGCACAGGGCCACCAGGAGCCAGAAGGCCTCCTCCTCACTGCCATAGAGCAGAAGCACCGAGGTCACGATGTTCATTGCCTGCCGGGCACAGAGACAGCCGGGGAAGGCTTGCACTGCTGGCCAGCAAATAAAACTGTCTCTCCCCACCCCTCCCAGCCGCCCCCTCCCTGCAAGGGCCCACATGATCTTCTTTTTGTTGTTGCTATTTTTATTATTTTTCAGGTTCTCATGGTGAAGATTAATGGCCTCCTTCTACAAGCAAGTCTGCCTCTTCAGGAGGGCTGCCCATCCGGTAATGAGAAACTGCCCCTACCCAACTCCGGGAAATGCCAAAGGGCAATTTGTAGGAAACTGATGGAACAGAGTCGACCAACTCCTTCAAACTGGGTCAGAAGGCACTGGGAAACCAGAGAAGGTGGACATCAACACATCACACTTCTGCAGAGTGGTGTTGGGTGTTGGAGGTGGGATGTGTGACCAAGCTGATGTGGAGGTGAGCCACATGGCCGGAGCCCCACACCAGGGCCACTCACTCGGTGCAGAACTAGGACCACACACGGCCCTAGCTGCTAACAAGACCTTTAAGGCAAACAGCCATTTGACTCGGCCAGGAAAACGCCTAGATTTAAAATCAAAAGCTGCCAGAAATGCTAACCTAAAGTACAATTAGATACCCTCATGCCCATCACTCTAACAACAACAGAACATAGCAAGTGTTGATGAGGATGTGGAGAAATCGAAGCCCTTGTGAATTGCTGGTGGGAATATAAAATGGTGTAGCTGCTGGGGAAGAAGTATGGAGTTCCTCAAAAAATTAAAAATAGGCCAGGCCACAGTAGCTCACGCTTTATAATCCTAGCACTTTAGGAGGCTGAGGAGGTCGGATCACTTGAGCCCAGGAGTTCAAGACCAGCCTGGGCCACACAGTGAGACCCCGTCTCTACAAAAAATACAAAAAATAGCTGGGCGTGGTGGTGTGTACCTGTGGTTCCAGCTACCCAGGAGGCTGAAGTGGGAGGATCAATTGAGCCCAGTAGATGGAGGCTGCAGTGAGCCATGGTCATGCCACTGAGCTCCAGTGTGGGCAACAGACAGAGATCCTGTCTCAAAAAAAAAAAAAAAAAAAGTGCCCAGGAGTGGTGGCTGGTGGCTCATGCCTGTAATCCCAGCACTTTGAGAGGCTGAGGCAGAAAGATCACTTGAGCCTAGGAGTTTGAAGCCAGTCTGGGCAAGATGGTGAGACCCCATGTCTACAGAAAAAGCTAGCTGGGAATGGTGGTAGATGCCCTGGGAGGCTGAGGCAGGAGGATCCCCTGGTCCAAGGAGCTTGAGACCAGCCTAGACAACATAGCAAGACCCCGTCTCTAAAAATAATAATAATTTAAAATAAATTAAAAATAGAAATACTGGCCAGGCACAGTGGCTCACATCTGTAATCCCAGCACTTCGAGAGGCCAAGGCAGGTGGATCACCTGATGTCAGGAGTTCAAGACCAGACTGGCCAACATGGCAAAATCCCGTTCTCTATTAAAAATACAAAAGCTGGGTGTGGTGGCACATGCCTGTAATCCCAGCTACTCGAGAGGCTGAGGTAGGAGAATCACTTGAACCTGGGAGGCGGAGGTTGCGGTGAGCTGAGATCGCGCCACTGCACTCCAGCCTGGGCAACAGAGCAAGACTCCATCTCAAAAAAACAAAAAAATTTACAGTCAAATTATTTTGGGCAAAAGTGCTAGGAACACACAGTGGAAAAAGGACAGTCTCTTAAATAAATGTTGTTGAGCTGGGCACGGTGGCTCACGCCTGCAATCCCAGCACTTTGGGAGGCCAAGGCGGGCGGATCACGAGGTCAGGAGCTCGAGACCAGCCTGACCAACGTGGCGAAAACCCATCTCTACTAAAAATACAAAAATTAGCCTGGTGTGGTGGCACCGCACCTGTAGTCCCAGCTACTCAGGAGGCTAAGGGAGGAGAATTGCTTGAACCCGGGAGGCGGAGGTTGCAGTAAGCCGGGATCACGCCATTGCACCCTAGCCTGGGCAACAAGAGTGAAACTGTCTCAGGAAAAAAAAAAAAAAAAAAAAAAAAGCTGGGTGCAGTGGCTCATGTCTGTAATCCCAGCACTTTGGGAGGCCAAGGCAGGTGGGTCATGAGGTCAAGAGATCGAGACCACCCTGTCCAACCTGGTGAAACCCACTCTCCACTAAAAATACAAAACATTAGCTGGGCGTGGTGGCACATGCCTGTATGTAACCCCAGCTACTCAAGAGGCTTAGGCAGGAGAATCGCTTGAACCTGGGAAGTGGAGGTTGCAGTGAGCTGAGACTGCGCCACTGCACTCCAGCCTGGGAAACAAGAGTGAGATTCTACCTCAAAAAAAAAAAAAAAAAAAAGAAAAGAAAAGAAAATGTGGTCTATGTAATATGATTGAGCCTTAGAAAGAAAGGAAATTCCGACACATTCATGTGACATGGATGACCCTTGAGGATATCACGCTAAGTGAAATAAGCCAGGCACAGTAAGGTAAATGCTGTATATTTCACTTATACGAGACACAGTTGTCAAATTCATAGCAACGGAAAGAACAGTGGTTGCTAATGGTGGTTGGGGCATGTTTAATGGGCACAGAGCTTTGGTTTTCCAAGATGAAAAGAGGTCTGGGGATGGATGGCGGTGGCGGGTATACAACAGTGTGAATGTGCTTAAAGCACTGAGCTGTACACTTAAAAATAGTGAAGATGGGAAATTTTATGTTCTGTATACCTATTTTACCAAACACATAACACAATCAAATGCTGCTGGGACTCAGAGAAAAGTACAAAGAGGACAACTTCTATTCGGCATGGGGATGAGATGAGCAATTAATACTGTTTTTAAATTACGTCTTTTTCTGCAGCCGGGCTGCTTCCTTGGGACACGAGGCAGGGTTACCACACAGGCCTGGGACCACAGGGGCCTGCTCCTGTGAGCCTCTCGTGGCAGATGCCGTCTCTGGGCCCCCGTCAGGCCCCTTACCTGGCAGTAGCCGATGGTGGGGTTTCGGAAGGCATAGGCAGTCAGCACCCGCCGGAGGGCAGCAATCCCGAGCTCGTTCTGGAAGGCAGGGTGCTCGGGCATGGAACGGTGCAGGTCTCGCTCGATCTCCTCCGTGGCCAGGCTGTACTTGCCAGTGGACTTCTCCACCAGCTCAGCGTAGTACCCGGGGTGAGTCACCATCTCATTCCAGGCCCCTAGGGAGACACGGGTGCCAGCTGTCTGTCCTTCCTCTGGTACTTTGGGGGCAGTAACAGGGCAGGTTGGAGACACCGGGTGCCCACAGAGGAGAGGTGGGGCTTGGGGTCAAGCACAAACTGGGAGAAAAGGTTTCCCTTGTGCTCCTGGGAGGTTGCTGTACCCGAAAGTTCAATTGGCTGACTTGCCTCCTCCAGAAACCACGGGTGTGAATGCTGTCAGAGCCTGTCCCAAGGAAAGGAGGCCTCTAGGGGACCTGTTTCCCTCCCACTGTGGGCGGGAGGGCACCACCCGGCCAGCAGAGTGCCCATCCCCCAGCCTCTGTCCCTCGGGACGCTCCTTCTGGTTGGGCCCCGGGCCTGAGCCCAGAGCTCGGCTCCCGGCTGTGTGAAAGAGCTGGGAGCTCCTGCCTGGCCAACTCCAGGCCGGCTCAGGACTAGACGAGCTCACATGGGGAGAGCTTGGGGGCTGACTGGCTGAGCTGAGGCTGGGGCGGCTGCATCCCACTCACCGGAGAAGAGGAGCCACAGCTCTCCCCGGAGGCTCTCAGGGATGCCCTTCAGGACCAGTGCCCGTGTCTTGGCTGTGCGGTACATGCACACACCACGCCCATACTCGAAGAAGTGGATGTGCCATGATTCCTCCTTCATCTTCTCCTTGGCCTGAGGGAAAAGCGCATCAGGGAGCCTGGGGGCCGAAGCACATCTGAGTGCTGAGGCCTAGGCCACAGCGAAAGCCTCGTGAACACTCCAGACAGTGCTGGCCAGCAAGTGTGGCCTTCCTCAGGATTCCTGGGAAAGACCAGGCCACGCTGAGCCACACCTCCCAAGGCTCAGGAGACCAGCTCCTCAGCGGGAGGACCCTTCCCTTCAGAGGCCTGGAGTGTGCAAACAGCACACTGAGCAGGTCAGTGGAGCCCCCCAGAGACGCCTGCTCCATCTCACGCTGCCAGGGTGCAGCCTGGGTGGGCACTGCCCAGTGGTCAGCCCAGGGCCCTGAGGGAAGGCCCAGGCCCAGGACTGGCCCCAGCTTTCCTCCTGAGGGCTCTGCTCTGGACGGAGGCTGGAGTGCCGGCGCTCAGGGCTCACCCCCTTGGCTCCAAGGTCCTCCATGGGCGAGTTTTTCTGGAAGAGCTTGAGCAGGCCCTGGGATGCGGTTGGCACCTCCTGCGCACAGAAGCTCTGGCGGCTGCTGAGGGGAGAGGCTGGGCTGGCGGGCTGCTCCGACACCTCCTGAGGAGCTGGGGAAGACTAGAAAATAAAACAGGGAAGGGGAAGCCCTAACAACTGTGCTGCCAGGTGGCCTCTGATGCGCCCGTCCATCCAGAGCTGGATCAGGGCCCGGTGCAGGAAGGGCCATGGGGGCAAACGGTGCACGGAGAAGGGCCCGTCTGGCTGGGCAGGAGGCTGTGGCTGCAGCTCAGCCCTCAGCTCCTCTCTGGCTGCTGGACACCGAGTCCTCAGTAATTAAACCCACTCTCACCAGTGAGTCAGCCTCAGGGAGCAGGTTCTGGGCTCACCCTGTGGGGCCCTTTTCTGAGGGAGGTCAGTGCAAAGCACAGGAGAGGCCCTATCCTAACGTGGAGGCACATCCCTGCCCACCCTCGGGCCCATGCTTCCTGGGCTGCACAGAGGGCTGGGCGATGGCCTGTGACGTTGGTCTGGGCTCAGGGTGGGTTTGGGGTGACTGCGTCACCCGGTTGCTACCAAGGAAATGAGTGGCCCTTCTGCAGGAGTGTTGGGATAACCCAGGGAGCATGCAAGGCCTGCTGCTGCCATCATGGTGCCACACGGGCCTGAGAGTGATGCTGTCTTGGCAGAATGCAAAGTCCAGTGGGGGAGAAGCCCAGCTGCCTGCCTGAGCTTCTTGGCTGGGCAGGTGGTTGATTCGCCATGGTGGGCTCTGGCCTGGGCTGGGCTCTCTACCCCTCACACCCTCCCACTGGCTCTGGTCCCGTGGCCACGGTCCCACTCCACCCAGGGCTGGGGCAGCTGCCAGGGTGCTGGGCGCCCTCCTAAAACACTTCACATTCTGTGTTTTTTTGAGAGAACCCTGATCTTGACTGTGGCGATGGCTTCATGGGGGTATACATGTTAAAACGTACCAAACTGTATTCCTTAAATATGTACAGTGTATTGCATATCAATTTTACCTTAATAAAGTTATTAATATAAAACGAAAAAGGAAAAAAAAAAAGAGAACGCTGCTAGGTTCGCACCCAGTCTACCCCTCTGCCCCCTGTGATGTTAGAAATGGATTTTGGGTCCACTTAAACAAATGTTTACGACAAGCTGCCTGAATCCAGTGGGCACGGCCCCAGTGCAGACTGACTGCCTGCCTGGAGATCCTGCTTCCCCCCTGAGCTCCCCCAGAGGGACTGACTAGGACACACACGGGCTCGCAGGCTGTGAGGTGCCTTGGAGGATCACACATCTCAGTGCCAGGGAAGGAGCCAGACCGCCGGGTGTGTGGTGTGCAGCAGACGTGTGCTCCCGGCGAGGTGGCAAGCGCGGCACCGAGCTCAGGGACCAGGCTGCTTTCGGCAGAAGCTTGGCTCAGGTCCCACCTTACATTCGGGCTCACTGGCCTCAGGTGGGTGTTCAGAGCTGCCTGGGATCCTGTGTATTCCTAGTCTGGTCCTCCCCGCTTCCCCGAGGTAACCACGCCACATAAACCTCCAAAACCACTTGCCATCCTTGCATCCCACTGAACCACACTTTTTCCTGTTTAGCTGAGAACATGGGAACAATCTGAGCCCTCCACGGGTGCCCTCCTGCCCGCCCACCTGCCTGCACCTGGACCCCATCCCCTGCCTTCTCTGCAGGAGTCACTCTCCAGCACAGAATTGCACTGTTATTCCCCTAAAGCCCACCCTCACTTTGGCTGAGTGTTGTTCACATATGATGTTCACTCTGCTAAGATTCATCCAGTTGTACACTGTATGTGTACTTTTGGATATATATATTAAACTTCAATTAAAATTCTAGCCCTCCCAAAAGTTACCTCCGTTACTCTCTGCTGACCTTTATACAAAATTTCTTGAGATCCTTAATCCCACTGTCTCCTTTCCCCTCTTCAAGTTTTTTTTCCCTGTGTTAGAAAGCGTATATTTATACTGTAATATTTTATGCTAACATCATTATATAGTTCCCTTAGTCCTCTCTTTTTAAGATGTCAATTCCCTACTACAAGCAATATTGAAATTAGCTAGTAGGCCATTTCTTCCCACTTTCCTCCCTCTCTGCCAACATCTGATCAAAAGGATATATTTTTAATTAATAAGGCAATCAGTGACCTTATTCTACTTTCCATATCTTTCCATATACCTTCCCTTTTTTTTCTTTTTTTTTGAGATGGAGTCTTGCTCTGTCACCCAGGCAGGAGTACAGAGGTGTGATCTCAGCTCACTGCAACCTCTGCCTCCTGGGCTCAGGCAATTCTCCTGCCTCAGCCTCCCAAGTAGCTGGGATTACAGGTGTGTGCCACTATGCCCAGCTAATTTTTGTATTTTTAATAGATACGAGGTTTCACCATGTTGGCCAGGCTGGTCTCAAACTCCCAACTTCAGGTGACCCGCCCGCCTCGGCCTCCTAAAGTGTTGGGATTACAGGCGTGAGCCATCAAGCCCAGCCTCATATACCTCCCTAATCTCAGGTTTTGATTGTACTATGTCTCCATCATCAGAGACTGTAACATTTATATACTGTCACCTCTATTCCTACTATCTAACCTTAATTCCACAGCTAAATATAATCAATGTTACCACCAGTCCTTAGGCCCAAGCTGCTTCCATCACTCCTTGGTTGTCTGGAGTCTGTTCTCCAGCAGACTCCACAGAAGCTGAGAGAGCCCCTGAACTCCTCTGTGTGTTCTTTACCTACAGTCTTTATACCTGAAGGTCAGTTTGGCTGGGTATAAAATCCCTGGGTCACAGCTTCTTTTACTGTGTATCTTAAAAATGTTACTCTGTATAATCTCAGCACTTTGGGAGGCTGAGGCAGGTGGATCACCCTAGGTCAGGAGTTCGAGACCAGTCTGGCCAGCATGGTGAAATCTCAACCCTATCTCTACAAAAAATACAAAAATTAGCCAGGCACGGTGGCATGTACACATAGTCCCAGCTACTCAGGAGCCTGAGGCACAAGACTGCTTGAACCTGGGAGGCAGAGGTTGCAGTGAGCCGAGATTGTGCCACTGCACTCCAGGAGACACCCTCCCCAACCCCCACCAAAAAGTTACTCTAAAATGTTGCTATTGTATCACAAAGTCTGATACCTCTCTGAGGAGGAATCTCTCAGGATTTGGCCCATTGCAACCTCCGTCTCCCACCTCCTGGGTTCAAGTGATTCTTGTGCCTCAGCCTCCCCAGTAGCTGGGATTCTAGGCATGTGCCACCACACCTAGCTTATTTTGTATTTTTAGTAGAGACAGAGTTTCACCATGTTGGCCAGACTGGTTTTGAACTTCTGGCCTCAAGTGATCTGCCTGCTTCAGCCTCCCAAAGTGCTGGGATTACAAGTGTGAGCCACTGTGCCCAGCCTGGAATAATTTTTTAATCTTTAAAATCGAATAGTTTTATGAGATTATATGTCAATATCGACTGTTTTGTGTTGATTTTTCTAGACATTCAATGTGCCCTTCCACTATACAAGTTCAAGCTTATTTTATCAGTTTTCCCTAAATCACAGTTTCTATTATCTGTTATTCCACTGCTTTTTTCTGGGAAGGTGTGGGGTGGCACTACAACTATATATAAGTTGGATCTTCTTTGCCTAAACTTCTTTATCCCTTCTCTGGACAATTTCTTCTCTATTTGTTTGAGTCTCCTCTGACTCCATTTTTCTCCTATCTCTTCCTTATTTATCTTAATGTATTTCCATTCTTGTGTTCCTGATTTTCATTTCTGAAATATCTGTTTTTTTTCTTATTTCCTCCTGAGTCCTGTCAACTCTCTTCCTATTTTTCTGTTGACTAGTCAAATTTAACCCGAGCTTTCTAAACATTTGTAATTTATACCATTCTTTAGTAGTTTCTGTCGTTTTTCTAATTCCTTTGAGATCACTTGGAAACATCAGGACACAGTTTTCATCTGCTTGGAGGAATATTTTTCTGGTGTGCTTTCATTATCTGTGGGAGGTTATCTGGTTCACTTTCTCCCCGCAGTATCTTTGTACAGGGTGTGATCAGCATCTTTTCCTGTTCTTTCAGCAGGATGTTCTATGTGTGGGCAGTTGTGGGTCAGAGTAGCTTTCTGAACTCCACAGCTGGAGGGGTCTTTCCCCTGCTGCGGTCAGTCTGTGGAGCCCTTGCTCCTGTACTTCCTGGGATCAGCCACCTCTTTCTTGTATCTGAAGCTTTTCTCCTTTACCCCAAGTGTTCCTGCTCCGTTCAATCTCAGTCCTCTTGCATCTCAAGCTTTTCTCCTTTACCCCAAGTGTCCCTGCTCTGTTCAATCCCAGTCCTCTTGCACCTGAAGCTTTTCTCCTTTACCCCAAGTGTCCCTGCTCTGTTCAATCCAGTCCTCTTGCACCTGAAGCTTTTCTCCTTTACCCCAAGTGTTCCTGCTCTGCTCAATCCCAGTCCTTTTTTCCTTGGGGTGGGCTCTTTTCTTTTGGAAGGGAAGTTTTTGTCAAGGGCATGGGTTTCCCTCACATTCTTGATCTTTCCTCAGCCGTGTAATATGTCAGGCCGCGATAAGGCTGTGGGTAGAAATAAAGCAGGATTTTGTGCTTCCATTAATAAAAAAAAGCCTCCTCTATAACCTGGAGCCTGAGAAATCTGCTCCCAATTTCACTGGCTGTCTCTCAGATTCACTTGTTGAGGTTTCCATTTGCTGAGTAGTCTCTTGTGAGGGGTATTCTGGTGACTTCTGGATTCCCTGGCTCTTAGGACTATCAGAGCCCCTTTTCCTTCCTGCCATTGCCTCAGCACAGCTACTGGCTCTGTGTCTGCACAGAGTCATGCCACAGTTGGTGGTCTGGCCCCCAAATGTGGTGCACAGTTGGTGCATAGAGCATAGCATGGAGGTTCCTCAAAATATTAAAAATAGAATTGCTATACAATCCAGCAATTCCACTCCAGGGTATGTCCCCAAAAGAACTGAAAGCAAAGATTCAAACAGACATCTGTACACCCATGTTCACAGCAGTGTTACTCATAATAGCCATGAGGTGGAAGCAGTCCAAGTTTCAACGGATGAACAAAATGTGGCTTATCCATACAATGGCATATGATTCGGCCTTAAAAAAGAAAGCTTGCCAGGCGCGGTGGCTCACGCCTGTAATCCCAGCAGTTTGGGAGGCCGAGGCGGGCGGATCACAAGGTCAGGAGATTGAGACCATCCTGGCTAACACGGTGAAACCCTGTCTCTACTAAAAATACAAAAAAATTAGCCAGGCGAGGTGGCGGGCGCCTGTAGTCCCAGCTACTCGGGAGGCTGAGGCAGGAGAATGGTGTGAACCCTGGGTGGCGGAGCCTGCAGTGAGCCGAGATCGCGCCACTGCACTCCAGCCTGGGTGAAAGAGTGAGACTCCTTCTCAAAAAAAAAAAGAAAGAAAGAAAGAAAGAAATCTTGAGGATGCTACAACAGGGATGAACCTGGAGGACATCATGCTGAATGAAATAAGCCAGGCACAAAAGGGAAAATACGATATGCTTCCACTTATGTGCATTACCTAGAATAGTTCAATTCAAAGTCAAAAAGGTAGAACGGTGCTTGCCAGGGGCTGGGGGAGTGGGGACTGAGGAGTTACTGTTTAATGGGTTCAGAGTTTCAGTTTTGCAAAATTGAAAAAGTTCTGTGGATGGATGGTGGTGATGGCACAGCAATGTGAATGTACTTAATGGTAAATGTTGTTATGTGTATTTTACCACATAACACATAGTGTCTCCTGAATCTGACCCCTTCTTACCACCTGCACTGTTCCTACCCTTGATGCTCGACTCTATCATCTTGTGCCTCTGCTTCTGTGACGGTCTCCAGCCAGCCTCCTTGCTTCTATTCTTGCCACTCTCTAGTTCAGCACTGCCCAAGAGAGATGATGAGAGCCACAAATGTAATTGTAAATTTTCTAGTAGCCACATTGAAAAGTCCTAAAATAAATTATTGAGATTAATTTTAACAATATATTTGACTTAATCCAATATATCCAAAATATTCGCATTTCAACAGGAATCAATTAAAAAATGATGGAGTGGCCAGGCACGGTGGCTTACCCCTATAATCCCAGCACTTTGGGAGGCTGAGGCAGGTGGATCGCCTGAGGTCAGGAGTTCGACACCAGCCTGGCCAACATGGCAAAAACCCATCTCTACCAAAAATACAAAATAAGCTGGGCGTGGTGGTGGACGCCTGTAATCTCAGCTACTCGGGAGGCTGAGGCAGGAGAATCACTTGAACTTGGGAGGCAGAGGATGCAGTGAGCCAAAACTGCCGCACTGTACTCCAGCCTGGGTGAGAGAGCAAGACTCTGTCTCAAAAAAAAAAAAAAAAAGATGGAGGTATTTTATGGTATTTTATGTTTTTCTCTTCATACTAAGTCTCCAAAACCTGTGTATAGTGATTTGAACAGTCACAGCACATTTCCATTGGGACCCACTGGATTTCCAGGGCTCCATGGCCACATATGGCTGCTGTACTAGACGGGGCACCTCTAATCCACTGTCAACATGGACGGCCACAGTAACCCCATTAACATGTAAACAGATCATGCCCTCCTCTGGTCATGACTCTTCACTGGCTTCCCCTCTCACCTAGAGTCAAAGCTGCAGCACTCACAGGGCCTACGGGCTTTCGATGACTTGGCCTTCTGCCACCTCTCTGGTCTCACCTCCTACAGCTGGTCAGTCTCCTAAGCCCTGGTCCCAGGAGCCCGTGCCACGTCCAATCCTGTCTCCCAGCTTGCTGTGCTCTCTGCCTCCGACACCCTGCCCCAGACAGGCTATGGTTGGTTCCCCTGCTTCTTTCGAGTTTCTCCTCCAGTGCTGCCTGATCAGAGGTTGCCCATGAGCAACAGAGAGAAAATAGAGCCCCCTTCTTTCCCCTGGCACTCCTGATCCCCTCATCCTGCCTTATTTCTACCCACAGCCCTTATTTCTGCCTGACATATTGTATGTTTATTTGCTTACTGTCTCCCTCACTGGAATATTAGCTCTAAGTGAACAGGCACTCTGTCCAATGCGTTCACTGTTCTACTCCTGGGGCCTAGAACAGCAGCTGGCACCTAACAGGAATGCACTGAAATATGTTTGGCTGCGTGAAGCCGAGTGCCTGGGAGGGGCCGTGAGGGGCGCTTACTCAGCTTTCAGGAAGTGTGGGGCCTCATGGAGGCAGAGGAGGCTCGACCACCCTGTTCACTGCCCCTGCCACTCAATCCAACTTCACTCTTCCTTGAAATCCCAGATGAAGCCCAACCTCCTCCACACCTTTCTTCATGTCTCCAATCCACACTGATTCCGCCCACCCCTTCCCACACACTCATCGACGTAGTAATTTATTTAGCATCTATTATTGGGGCGGACAATGTAAAGGCCTGCCTGGGCCAGACCACACACAGCTCTAGAGCACTGAGGACACACACAGCCACAGCTCCCACGCCTGCTGTCCAATGGGATGGGGCCTGTAGGGCTGGGCACTGACTTTTCCAGAGAAGCTGGATCTGTGAATTTGCATATGGACTCTTCTAATGGCCAAATGTTTTTGCAAATTCAGACTCAACGACAGCAGCAGCACATCCATCTTGTCACACCAGAAAGCAAGCAATCACAGACGACCAGTGTTGTGCCCAGGGACTCAGGGCCAGCCCAGATGAGCCCCTCTGACCACAGATAGAATAAGCATAGTGATTCCAGTGGAAAGACACACATCAAGTTGCTTAAATCCATACATTCATAATTACAATAAAAAGTAAACCAAAAAACTCACCGGTCACATGTGGAAGACACTAGAAAACCAACTCATCATTATTTTGACAACTGGTAAGAGGGAAGAATAAAAGATGTATTCTGCCTTTCCTCTATGAACCGTGCCTGGGGTCAGCTTCCCTCTTTGGGAGAATTTCAGCTCCCAGACGAAAGAAGGAATGGAATGAGCATGCCACTGGCCACTGGCCACTGGATCCAGGCATATTCTCAATGACTGACGGTAGCATAGAGAGGTGGCCGGTTGCCAGACATCTCTTGTTGGAAGTAAACAGCACCTCGAGCCTGCCCACAGGCAGACCTGCCAGAACCAAAATCAGCTGAGCCTGAATGTGATCACGGCTGTCGGTCTCACTGCTCAACCAACTTAAAGGAAACGAGACACAGGAGCTTGCTAAACGCCCGCAGCGGATGCAATCAGCAAAACCAGACGATGAGAGACTCTACGGCATAAGTGACCCATTCCTTCAACAAAATACTGTGGAAGAATAAACAAGAGCTAGGTGGAGCAGACGCCCGTAGATTAAAGGGATTTAAGAGACCTATCAACCAACAGTGACATGTGTGACTTTCGTGTGCCTCAGTTCAAATAATCAAACCGTGAAAAGTACACTTGCACACGGGGAAGTGTGAATACCATGTTTGATGATATTAAGGAATTCTTGTTAAGTTTGCTGGTACAATAGTGATACTGCGGTTCTACCGTCAAGAACTTCAGCCTGAACGCCTGGCAGGGAAGGTCATGGGAACAAAGCCGAAGTGTACAGGACTCCACAGTGTGGCTTTGCTCCGAGTGCAGCGGCAATGCAGAAAGGACGGCCAGAGAAGGTTCCTCATGGGCAATGGACCCAGCAGGAGTGAGGAGTACCGGGGTGTGTGGCTGGGGGTGCAGAGAGGCTGTGATGTTGCTGGGCAGTGTGGGTCTGGGCCAGGGGTCTCTTGCCAGCTCTGACACATCTGCCCCTAGGCGGAGGCCCACAGCAGGCTCCATGGGGTCAGGCTCCAGTGCGGAGGCTGATGGATGCCCTGGCTCTTCCTGGGCCCAACTCGACCCTGCTGCTCCCAAGGGGCTTCTCACCTCTGTGCTAGGGTCCACAACACTGGCTTTCCTGCTGCCGATACTGCCTGGCTGCTTGGATGGTGTTTTCTGGAGGAAGTCAGAGATCCTCTGAACCAAGAAATCACGGTCTTTCAGGTTGGCAAACAGGAATGTCATTTTGCTTTTGGTGCTGATGGACAGGGGGCTTGGCAGCACGCTGGAGCTGTCAGCTTTTTCGACAATGGTCACCTGAGAAGGTGGAAGAACTCTTTTGGGTGTCTACATCTCAGGCCCTGCAGCTGGGCATGCTTTGTGAATGGCAGACTGTCATGCAGCTGTCCTCTCCTGGGCACAATGCAGTGAGTGGCCCGACTGCCCTCATATTCTGACTCTGCCACCTGCTGCACGTAACCCCAAGCAAGCTGCCTGTGCCTCTAAGGTCCCGTTTTTCCTGTCAATGGGGGGGAGCACATTGGCCGTGCAGGGTGGTTCTGAGGATGATGTAAAGTGTTCAGCCCAGCTGCTGGCCTTCACCGGCTCTCAGAAGGCTGTCCTAAAGCAGGGCAAGCAGTCCCCTGCTTGCAGGACTGTCCCCTGCACTTGTTCCCAGGGAACACTTTTTGACAGCAGGGGTCCTGGAGCTCGGCTCTGAACCCCTCTGAGGTGTGGAGGGCACGGGACAGGCTTTCAGTGGGCACCTCTGCAGAGCCCAAGGCCTGGCAGGGAGACGGATGAGGGATGCACCAGCTGAGCACAGTCAGCAGGGGTGAGTGCTGGGAAGAGGGAAGGCTGGGTGGTCCCAGGGGAGGTGGCCACTGAGCTGAGACCTGGTCCAGCCAGGTGAGTGCTGGGGAAGAGACGGGTGGGGGCACAGCAGTCACCCTGCGGAGGGGTGTAGGACTGCCTGAGGGAGGAAGAGAAGGCCAGAGAAGCCAGGACAGTGTGAGCTGGGCAGTGGTGGGGGTGAGTGTGTACTTTTTTTTTTTTTTTTTGAGACGGGAGTCTCGCTCTGTCGCCCAGGCTGGACTGCAGTGGCGCGATCTCAGCTCACTGCAAGCTCTGCCTCCCGGGTTCACGCCATTCTCCTGCCTCAGCCTCTCCGAGTAGCTGGGACTACAGGCGCCCGCCACCAGGCCCAGCTAATTTTTTGTATTTTTAGTAGAGACGGGGTTTCACCATGTTAGCCAGGATGGTCTCGATCTCCTGACCTCGTGATCTGCCTGCCTCGGCCTCCCAAAGTGCTGGGATTACAGGCATGAGCCACTGCGCCCGGCCTGAGTGTGCACTTTTTATGTCTATGTGTGAACATATCCATGGGGTGTGCCTGGGCGCAGGTCTGAGAGGGGGAGAGGTGCACAGAAGGCCTCACAGGTCACAGGAGGCAGGTGGGAGAAGCCTCTAGAGGACTCTAAGCAGGGTGCCAACATGCTCCCACTGACATTTCAAATTTTGCTGGTTGCTGTGGGAGGATGCGTCATAAAGGGGCTAAGTGTGTTAGGCCAGGTGTGGTGGCTCAGGCCTGTAATCCCAACACTTTGGAAGGCTGAGGGAGGATCCCTTGAATCCAGAAGTTTGAGACCAGCCTGGGCAACATAATGAACCCGTCTCTGTTAAAAATTAAAAAAAACAGCTAGGTGTGGTGGCACGCATCTGTTGTCCCAGCTACTCGGGAGGTTGAGGTGGGAGAATCACTTAAGCCCGGGAGATGGAGGCTGCAGTGAGCCATGATCACACCCCTGCACTCCTGCGTAGGCAAGAGTGAAACCGTGTCTCAAAAAAAAAAAAAAAAAAAAGCGGGGGTGGGGGTTAAGTGTGGTTAGGGAGTGGCTAAAGCAGATGATGGTGTCTTAGGTGGTGGCCGTGGAGAGGAAGGGCTGAGCTCTGCGGGGTGAGCTGGCAACACATGCTGTAGGTAGGACACAGGGAGGAGGGAGAGGTCGGAATCTAGGCTGATATGTGGCTTTTACCTGGGCAAAGGGTGGAAGAAGGGTCACTTCCCAAGGGAAGCATGGAAGGGCATGGTTGGGAGTGCAATTCAAGAGTCCACTACACCCACAGCAGAGTACGCTGTGTGCACAGGAGCCTGCAGGCCGGAACGTGGAGGAGCAGGTGTGTTGAGGGGTCGGCGCTGGCTGGGCAGGCCGCCTCCACCCTGACCAGCTGCAGAGTTCCATCACCAGGGCACACTCATCCTCCAGCGTGGGCTCGTCCTGCCCCCCAAGCTCTGCCAGGGCTCTCTACCACCTGAGATGTCAACGGCCCGGCAGGAGAAATGCAAAACGGAGCCTCAGGTGTCAGGGAGACCCCTAGGCCTGGGGGACAGGTCAGTACAGTGCCCCGGACAGATCCACAGGGCCCTGGTGCTAACAGAATGTGGGGTCCGGGTCACACCTGAGCCTCTCGACCTGGAGTTTTGGAGCTGTGGCTCTTCTGAGTTCCTTCCCTCTGACTTCCCTTGGGGAAACCGAGGCAGCAACTCTCCCACACCTATTCTCAGCTACATCTGCAACTTGAGGGATTTGTGCAAATGGCAGGGAGGTCTTTAAGTTAAGAATCTCACTTGCTGCTTCTTATAATTAAACAGTCAGTGCCCTGCTTGGCCACAAGGAAAAGGAGGCCTTGGGACCTGTCCTGACTCAGTCTCATGCCTTCTATTTGGGCAAGGGCCCTTGTCCTTGCTGTCCATACCCCTTCAGTGCAGTGGACAGATGGCCTCGTTCCCACCAGGGTCACTGTGGGAGTCCAAGAAACCCAAGGAGGAGCAAGTGAGAGCCAGCGCAGCCCCACAGCGGGGGCCGGCCTCTGACGGCCTGCTGGAGCTGAGCCACGCCAAGGTGGTGTGTCAGAGAGGACTGGTGAGGTGGCCTCTGAGGGTGACATGTGGGACCGGTGCAGGAACACGGTCCTCTAAGCCCAGCCACGGAGCAGCGCTTTGCCCTGCAGGGCCTGGAAGGCAGGCCTGACGGAAACTCACGCGTGGGAGACCCTGTCTCCACTAGGCAAGTGACCCGAGAGGGCAAGCAGTGTGCCCCCACCATGTTACCTGCCTCCCCGACAGGGCAGGTGCCTGTGGAGGGGCTCACTTGTCCTACACCCTTCACCTGTCCCATCACTGAGTGACATGTGACTGCCTGGGCTAGGGCCTCCTCCCAGGTACCCCCCAGTGAGCCAGGGCAGAGCAGGACAGGCTGGTCCCTGAGCCCACTGACACCTCGGGGCTGGAAAGGCCTTGGCCTCTCAACTAGGGGATGCTGACCTCCCTCAGGGGTATGATGAGGTGGCAGGCGTCCTCCTCCTTGCTGGCAAAGCAGATGTAGTTGTTGGAGATGAACATCTGGCCGGGGATGTGCAGCTTGTTGAACGGCGTCCACAGGGTGCAGCTTGTGTGGCCGTCCAGCCGCTCATCCCTGGGCAGCCGGAACGCGGCTCGGTAGCACTCATTCTTGGCTCGGGCGTCCAGGTCTCTGGGGAAACAAGGTGGGCGGACAGGAGGAAAGGGGACAAGGTCAGGACCAGCACACTCTCAGGGAAGCCTTGGGGCCTCCCCAGGCCTGTTTCCACATCAGATTCAGGATCCCTGGGGTTGTCCCTCGAGCAAGTCATGCTCAGGGGCCTCAGAGTTCAATAAAAGATGCATGCTGAGTGACTAGGCAGAAGGTGAAACAGTCACATAACCAGCGGAGAAGTGGCCAGCAAGCAATGTGTCCTGAGACTGCTTTGAAAAGGACACCTAGATGCTGGCCTGGGCAATGTGCAACCCATCCCTCGGTACTGACGGGCAAGCAGAGCCCAGAGCACCTGCACTGGGTCCCACTCAGATGGAGGGTCCTGGGCAGCTCATCCACCCTGGGCAGGCCTAACCCCAGGTTTCACCTTGAAACCCAGGTGAGAAGCTCCCCACAGGGAGGTGTGGAGCTTAAACTAAAGCATGCGGCTGCTAACACAAATGCACACCTGTGTATCTGATGGCTGTGACAGTGGCCTGGCCCAGGCCCTCACCCCTTCGGTGGCTCTGTCCACATAAACTCTCCCAGCCCCAAAGGAAGCCTCCTGCCTGCCTTGGGCTGCAGTAACCCGACCAGGGCCTGACTGCATTCTCACCGGCAGTGCCAGGGGTAGTCGCATTCCATCTCTGCTCGTGTTCTTTCCAAAAGGTCCCACAAGCCAACCTGTCACTCGCATCCCAAGGACAACATGCTTGCACAATTTTCTGGTCCTGGAGGCGGACCCCAGAGTTTGGGCCTAGACCACAGTCTGTGGGTGCAATGCAGGAAATGGCCCGGTTGGAATGAGGTCACCGAACACATGGGTGTGAATCTGGCTGTGCTCGGGCTGGCTGTGGGACCCAGGGAACCTCAGAGATCTTGGCCAGCCTCTGGAGTTTCCTATAAGCTACAACCTAGGAACCCAAACATAAGTAGCCTGGGAGGGCCGGCTGCTATGATGCATTCCTGCCTATCAGTCCCCTGGACAGGGCAGCAGGGACCTCAGACCCACACATGGCTCATCTCCTTGGCTGGCTTCAGACCCAGAGGTCTGCTTCCACATCAAACTCAGGACCCCTGGGGGTCCCATGGCTGTGAGGGGCCTCTGGCCAAGGAGTCTTGGGGTATACAGGAGAGCTGTCAATCATGGTGGGATGGAGGCCGTGCACTTGAGCCCAGATTCACCAAAGCCTTTCTGGGGGCGTCAGAGCACCCTGGCTGAGGTGGCTACATCCTGGCTCCACTGCTCACTAACCGAGGGACTTCAGGCAAGTTACTTAACCTCTCTGTGCCTCAGCTTCCTTGTCTGATACCTAGGGATGGTAAGAGCCCCTTCCCATTGTAGGGCCAAGAGGAATAAAGTGTGAAGAGCTTCCTCCCCGTTAGTGGTATCCTCAGGACATCACTGCTATCTCCTGCTGCCTCTCCACACGGGACTGCAATGATCTGTTTACCTGGCTTCCCTCCCAAGTGGGGAGCCCATGAGGGGTGAATGTGGACACCTTCTCCAGGTCTACACATTTGGACCAGGCAGGTCCCAGCCAAGGTCAGCGAACCTGGCTCACATGAGCCCACCCCAGCCCTGGAGGGCAACGCACCGCTTCAGGGCTGAGATGTTCCTGTGTGGCCGGATGGGCCTGGGCAGGGCCTTGTCCTCCAGGAAGCCCTCGCTGTCCAGCAGCTGCCGCATGGCCAGGTTGGCCAACTGCTCCATGAGCTTGAAGGTCTCGCCGATGTTGAGGAACATGGAGAAGAAGAGCTCCTGGTCACGGGTGTCCACACGGATGCTCTCCGGGAAGAGCAGGGTGGCGTTCTTCTCCAGACGCGTTATGTCCACCCACTGCACCACGAGGCTCACTGTGCCCGCAGGGACAGACACACCACGGGGTAGGGCCTGGCAGGGTGGGGCTCCTGATGCCCATCCGTACCCCAGGCCCACCCCAGGGAACCGCTCTGGGGGCAGCACTTCCTGCATGCCCAGGCCTGGCTGGGGTAGGTCACGCCCTCCATGTGGAGGGACCAGGCCACTGAGGTGTCCACTGCCTTCCAGACCAACCACACACGGTGAGTGTCTGCCCCACCAGTGGCTGAACGGGAAAGGAACGAATGTGCGGAGGTGAATCACTGAGACCCACCCAGCAGCTCCCCGAGGTGGGAACGCATGGAGGTGTGAACAGTCACAGCACAGTGCGGCCAACACACAGCAGGACACAGCCCCTGCTGACGGGAGGTGACTGGCCACTTGGTCGTGACAGATAAGCGGCAAGGGCAGGAGGGGCACAGGGAGGCTGTGGGCCGAGGGAGGCGAGGAGGGAGGAGGGCTTGGTGTGCTTGGGGATGGCTAAGACCCTGGGGGCTCTTTCTGGAGCTGCTGGGAAACCAGGCTCGCATCCTGTGGCCGGGATGTCTGCAGGGAGGAACCTGCAGCAGATGAGGGCTGTGGCACGCACCCAAGGCACTGCATGACATGGAATCACCAGGAATTCGGGGCAGATGTGTGCCCGAATACGCCAGCTCGGCAGAAAAGAGCAGGGCAGGCATGTGGAGTCACCATGTAGAGAACCCTACTGGCGAGTGGTGGGCATGGTAACAGTTGGCTGGGAGCAGGTGGACGCCTGGCCAAGGCCGGACAGTCCCACCCTGGGCTGCCAAGGTGGCATTTGGGTTTCAGGGAGATCCCTCTGGTGGCCATGTGGGGACGGAGTATCTGGGGGCTGAGGGCAGGGAGGGGCTGAGGGTGTGGGGGCTGGGGCACACTGAGGGGCGGGCTCACCTTCCTTCCCCAGCAGGAAGGAGTAGAAGCACAGGTGGTTGACCGTCAGGTACAGCCAGCCCTGCCGGGGCACGCGGCCCTTCCAGTAGCTGCAGGAGTAGTAATTCACCAGCTTCTCGCCCTCAGGCATCCCAAACTGCTTCCGCATCTTCAGCTCAGCCTCCTTGAACTTCCCGGGGTCCTCGTCTCCCTGGGGCTGCAGGTTCTTGTTCTCTTCTGCAATGATCCCCTGGGGGAAGGCAAAGGACAAGGGCTTGCCCTGCACAGTCCTGGACAGGTCAAAGGGTGGAGCAGAGAGGCCCAGGCAACCCAGGACTCATGGACCTTGGTCTAAGGGCTACAGGCACAGGTGGGAACAGTCAGTGGCTCTTGCTGGCTTGCAGTCAAGGCACACGGGTGAGAGACGCTGCCTGTGTGACTCTAGACAAAGTTCCTGCAACTCCCTGAACTACTGTCATCACCAGTTGTGAGCAGAGACTTTTTTAAAAAATTAAGACAGGGTCTCACTCTGTCACCCAAGCTGCAATGCAGTGGCTCAACCACGGCTCACTGCAGCCTCAACAGCTGAAGCCATCCTCCTGCCTCAGCCTCCCGAGTAGCTGGGACTATAGGTGTACTCCACCACACCTGGCTAATTTTGTACTTTTTGTAGAAATGGGGTTTTGCCATGTTGCCCAAGCTGGTCTCAAACTCCTGGGCTCAACTGATCTGCCCGCCTCAGCCTCCCAAAGTGCTGGGATTACAGGCGTGAGCCACTGTGTCTGGCTGGACACTTTTACAATGAATATTTCAGTTATTTTCATGTAAAATTGTTGAAATGTATTATCCATAAACATGGTAAAAAATGCATACGGTAGAAATGTGTATTCAGTGAAAAGGGAATCTTTTCTCGCTCTCTGTAGTGACTTTCCTGGTTCCATCCAGACATGCAAACACCGACGGATTCATAAGCAAATGTATGTTTTCCTCTTTCCCCCTTTATCTGCCCCAATGGGATCACCCTGTAGCTCTGTTCTGCAAAGTGCTTCTCTTATCACATCCTGGAGGACGTTCTGCACGTGGCCCCCTGTATGCCAGGGGCCTCCTGCCTCTTGGCCCTGCACACAAACCAGCGGCAGGACCCACAGGTTCCGGGCCCGTCCATACTCCCTCATGCTGCTGGCATTGTTGCAGGGCTCAGGGTGCCCAGAGACATCCCCCTGGGCCACAGAGCCAGCCCCAAGCCTCCTGGGGTAAAACAGATCCTCAGCAGTGCCCTCAGCTCAAAATGTACACGTTGATTTTCTAGAAAGACAATTACAAGATAAACTAAAGTCAGTCAAGGTCAGTGCTGGTGGCTGGGCCACCTCCCATCCCTCTGTCCATGGGCAGTGAGGACAGCCATGAGCCTAGGTGAGGACTGAAAGTGGGGGATCTGTTCTGATTTCTTCTATTTCTCAGAGTAGCCAGGGAAGGAAACTAGAATATGCCATCCCAAAATATGCCTTTTTGACATAAGAAGTATTTTGAGCTGAAGGCAATTAAGTAGCAGCAAACACAGGAAAAGCTCTTTCTGCCCCCCCTCCCCCTTTCTGCCTAAAAGCTGGATATACGTTCTTCTTTATTGGAGACAATTCTAGATTCCTATCAGCCCAGAGATGACACTGGACGCATCTGCAAACAAACCTTACTCCATTAGTTTCATCCCATGTATTTATCTTCTCACAGTTTCCTGCCCTTGGAAGCCTAAGCTGTTTTTGTCTGTCCTGTTATGGTTCTTTAAGTGGACTGTTCCTGTGTTAAGAGGCTGTGAAAACCCAATTCTAACTAAACTTTTGAGTCACCTATCCAGGTTTCTCCCATGAATATGTAAGATATACACATTAGTAAACTTCTGTTTTTCTCTTGTTAATCTGCCTTTTGTAACAGAGCCCCAGCCAAGAACCTAAATGGGGCGAAGGAAAGGAAAAGGGTTTTTCTTCTCTTCCACCAGTGCTACCGCAGCTGCGATCTAAACATCTCTCTCCAAAGTGCTGGGATTACAGGTGTGAGCCACCGCGCCTAGCCAAATTTGTGTTCTTTTAAGCCACTAAGTTTATGGTAATTTGTTGCAGAAGCAACTGGAAATTAATAAGTGTTATTCTAATAAAGTGCCCATTTTGTCTAAATTATTATTATTATTTTTTTTATACAGGGTCTCACTCTGTTGCCCAGGCTGGAATGCAGTGGCGCAATCTTGGCTCACTGCAACCTCTGCCTCCCGGGTTCAAGCAATTCTTGTGCCTCAGCCTCCCAAATAGGTGGGATTACAGGGGCACGACACTATGCCCAGCTAATTTTTTATATTTTTAGTAGACACAAGGTTTTGCCATGTTGGCCAGGCTGGTCTTAAACTCCTGGCCTCAAATGATCCACCTGCCTTAGCCTCCCAAAGTGCTAGGATTACAGGTGTGAGACACCACGCCCAGCCCCATTTTGTCTAAATTCTTAAAGGTACTGGTTTAAGGCTGTTTTGTTATCCTCTCTCTTTGGAGTTTTGCTTTTTTACAGATGCTCCTCACGGCGTATTTTGAGATGGAGTCTCGCTCTGTTGCCCAGGCTGGAGTGCAGTGGCATGATCTCGGCTCACTGCAACCTCTGCCTCCGGGGTTCACGCCATTCTCCTGCCTCAGCCTCCCAAGTAGCTGGGACTACAGGCCCCCGCCACCACGCCCGGCTAATTTTTCTGTATTTTTAGTAGAGACGGGGTTTCACTGTGTTAGCCAGGATGGTCTCAATCTCCTAACCTAGTCTCATGATCTGCCTGCCTCGGCCTCCCAAAGTGCTGGGATTACAGATGTGGGCCACCACACCTGGCCCTTTAAACTGTATATTCTACATATATGAATACACTGTAGGGTAAAATCCAAGGAATGGAATTTTTGGGTAAAGGGCATGTGTCTTTTAAAATAACGTTAGTTTTATAATAAAAAATAACTCAAAATATCCTATTGTTTCCAGCATCTCTTCTGGCAAACAGAATTGTCTATCTGCATATACCTTCTAAGGCACTTGGGTAGGAATGGAAGCCCCGCACTAGGCTTCGGCAGCCTCCAGTGCCCAGCCAGGGTAAGACGAGGCTTTCCTGGGTCACAAGTTCCTCTGCCCCTTTCAACTCCAAGAGAAGGAGCGCTGACACTTCAGTCTCCACCTTTGTAAAATGGGGACGCACCCTACATCGTGAAGATTAAATAGGATAACACACGAGAACACTGCTGGCAGGGAAGGGTGAGAACAGGGAGTGGCGAGTAAACCTTACGTGTATCTTGCCCTTGACGAAGGTGGTGATATCTTCCTCACTGTCGAAGATGGACAGTGTCTGGAGCAAGTTATTTTCCAGCCATTCCCAGTGTTTTGTGATCTCTCTGCGGGAAGACCCTAGAAGAGGTTTGGTGAAGTAAAAGAAAAATCACAAATTCACCAGGCCTTAAACGCACATTCAAAGAAGCGAGATGAAAGTGGGTGACCTAATTTGCTAAATCTAAGTGACCAGAATCTTCAAGCTGCTTTTCCCTCTTAAGCTGATGAATATGTGCATAACAAAAGTAATAAATGGTCCTGGTAAAAAAACAAAAAATTAAACGTCCAGGCTGAATCACAGTCGTGTGGGAGAGAATGTTTCCACCTGTCCCTGAAGCCAACAAGGAGAGTCACTAAGTCTCCAATGTGTCCTAGAAATAGTCTATGCACCTGCAAGCTTGCTAACTTATACTTTTCCTCAAGTTGAAAGAACTTAATGTGGCTTTTGCTATGTATGTGATTAATCAAACACAGTCATACTTTGTATAAATGAATCCAGCTCTTTCCTGAGAATCTAGATATCCACAGATAAGCAGCCGGAGCTTCCTACAAGACTCCAGGCCCTGCAGCCATAAAAAATGATGAGTTCATGTCCTTTGTAGGGACGTGGATGAAACTGGAAAACATCATTCTCAGTAAACTATCGCAAGGACAAAAAACCAAACACCGCATGTTCTCACTCATAGGTGGGAATTGAACAATGAGAACTCATGGACACAGGAAGGGGAACATCACACTCCAGGGACTGTTGTGGGGTGGGGGGAGGGGGGAGGGACAGCATTAGGAGATATACCTAATGCTAAATGACGAGCTAATGGGTGCAGCAAACCAACATGGCATGTGGATACATATGTAACAAACCTGCACATTGTGCACATGTACCCTAAAACCTAAAGTATAAAAAAAAAAAAAAAAAAGACTCCAGGCCCCTGGCCAGCTAGGCTCCTGCTGGGCAGGTGAGTAGCTACTGTCCCTCTCTTCAGTTTCTCCTGGCCACCTTCTTACCTAGTGTCTGCTCCACCTAGGAGGGAGGGGGTCCCTGTCCTCCATAGGCCCAGTGGAAATAAAAAAAAATGTAGAGAAAATCTGGGCACCGTGGCTCATGCCTGTAATCCCAGCACTTTGGGAGGCTGAGGCAGGAGGGTCGTTTGAGCCCAGGAGTTCGAGACCAGCCTGGGCAGCATGGCGAAACCAAAAATACAAAAAATTAGCTGGGTGTGGTGGCATGCACCTGTGGTCCCAGCTACTCAGGATGCTGAGGTGGAAGGATTGCTTGAGGCTGGGAGGTGCAGGCTGCAGTGCAGCCTGAGTGACAAAGTGAGACCTCGTCTCAAAAAAACAAAACAACACACAAAACAAAAACGTAGAGAAGGCAGCACGATGCCACTTTCAAAGGCTGGAAGAATTGTTTGCTCCCATTAAGGAATCGGGGAAGAAGCCCTAGGGGGAAGAGCAAAGGGATGAGGGGAGATCTCTGCCTGGCCTGGCTCCCCCTACCCCCAGCACCTGTTTCTGGGGTTTTGCCTGTGCTGAACGAACACAAGGATGAGGAGCGAATGACATCCTGAATCGTTCTCAGCTGTCGGGGGGTGGGACAGGAGGCCCACCCACCAGGCATGAAGACAGCCTCAGCCAAGACAGGGCGGATTCTCGTTATTCAGGTGGTCAGATTCTGTAAGGTGGCCGTGAACGCTGAGTTAGCGAATCCTGAACCAGTAACCCGGGGGAACACAGGGTTAGGTTCCTCGAGCCTCTAATCACACCTCTGTCGACTGACTGATACATAACTGTTTTACATGTGTTTGTTTAAAGATGCCTTATTTAATACGTATCCCTGATCGATCGGCATTGAGCTCACGGCCAGCAGCACTATCACTCACGCCTGAACGAAGCTGCTCTAATGCACGGATCTCCTTCACAAGGCACAACCCAGCCTTCTTGCTCTTAGGAACAAGAGCGCTTCGGCGCCATGCTCGAGAGTCCAGAGTAACTGTGAACCAGACGTCTCTGCTGGCGTGCCTGCCCCTGGCCACCTTCCTTCCCTCCCTGAGCAGGCTCTTCTGCCAGCTGGAGACAGCTCTGACCCTCCCTCCAGGCCAGGCTGGGCCTGTCACCTGCTCCAGCCCGTGGCACCCGCTCATGGCTGTGTCACAGCCCGGCTGTTCTGCTTGGGACTGATTTGTTTGCTTTGTCAAATCTCCTCAAGCAGACCCTGACCTAAGAAGCGAGGCCACAGGACAGATCCTCCCGACTGGCCTGGGGGAGGATGCCCACGGGAAAACGATTCCACCCAGAATCACACAGCTTGCAGTGAGTCACAAAAGGCCCCCAGAATTACTCCTGGAAGCCCCTTAAGTCATCCATAATTTACTGTAAACTTTTTTTTTTTTTCATTTTTCTTTGCATTTCTATTATAGCCTCCTTTCCCTGATGCACGGAGGCCAAGGCCTAGTTGGTAGGTAGAGATTTCTTTTTCGGTGTCTTTGCCAGGAACCCACAGTTGAATTTGGAAGTCAAATTTACATGTGGTGCAACTCTACTGTATTATTTTCTTTTATACATACATTCCTAGAAAACAAACAGAAGAAATCTCCTCGCTGCCCGTGTGGATGTGTCAGCACTTTAATTAAAAATATTTATAGGCTAGGCACAGTGGCTCAGTCCTATAATCCCAGCACTCTGGGAGGCTGAGGCAGGGGGATTGCTTGAGCCCAGGAGTTTGAGATCAGCCTGGGAAACATGGCTGTCTCTACAAAAAAATAGAAAAAATGAGGCATGGTTGCGTGGGCCTGCAGTCCCAGCTAATCAGGAGGCTGAGGTGGGAGGATCACTTTAGCCAGAGAGCCGCAGTGAGCTGTGATTGCACCATGGCACTCCAGCCTGGGCAACAGAAAGAGAATGCCTCAAAAAAAAAAAAAACACTTTTTTTTTTTTTTTTTACATATGTGCATTAAAAAATATTAGTTAAAAGTAACTCAATCTTCATTTTACACTAAGAAACTATTCCGTCTCTATGCTAGGTGCTGGGAATAAAAATAATATAATAGCTAATTAGAGTATTAAATGCTATTTCTGTTTTCAGAGTTTTCCATGGATTATCTTATTTCATTCTCAGAACACAGTGGAGACAGGTACCATTATTTTCGTTTTACCAGATGAAGCTGAGGCACAGAGAGGTGAAATAAGTTACCCAAGGTCACACAGCTGGGAAGTGATCAAACCAGAATCCTAACCCTGGGTACCTGGCTGCAGCACCTGCCCTCACCCTCGGGAGCTCCCGGCCTCATGGGCTTCCACGTAAAGGCATGCGCAGACATGTCATGTCCAGAGGAGTAAGCAGGAAGGATGGGTCTGTGGAGTCTGGGCAGTTCTCAGCGGAGCGGGAGGGAAGGTTAGCTGGCATGGTGGACACTAGGCACAGCAGCCAGGAGGGGTGTGGCTCCTCCAGGCCCTGCAGCTGTGTGGTCCGGCTGAAGGCCAGGCTGTGAGCTGGGGAGAGAAGGCCAGAAATGGAGGCAGGCAGACCTCCAGGTGTCCTCAAATACCAGGCTCGAGGGTCAGGACTCACTAAGCAGATGCTGGCAGGGCCAAGTCTGGTCTTGGTGAGCTGCTTCTGGGGCCTGGCCTGGCTGGCAGGAAAGGGAGGCACAGCCAGGGCCAGTACAGGGCTTTGGGCCTGGCAGGAGGGGAGAGGTCCAGTGTGTGGCATGGGGGCTACGTACACGGGCTCCGCCGTGTGGCTGTGGCTGGGTCCCTCCCCAGCACCAGGCCTGCTGTGACTGAAGGGATTCCCACTCTGCCCCTCATACTTTTCTCTCCCCAGGGAGGGGCAGCTCTTGCTGCCAGAGATGGAAATCTCAAGGGCGCATGTTAAAGCAGCTCCTCTCCTCATCAGCACACACCAACCTCCTGGCCCACTCAGAAATGGTCCCCTCCCCACAGGAAGCCCCTCCTCTGGCAAACTCTTGCTGCGCCCAGGGCCCACTCAGGCTCTGAAGCCAGAGATCTGGGGTCTAACTGGGCTTCCCTGCTTGGCCTTGGACAAACTCCCCTTCCTAATTCTTACTGAGGTATTCAGTCCTGCAAGGGAGAAGGGCACTGCTGGTCAGGATGCCCGTGCAGAATGCCCACCTGGGAGTGGGGCTGTTCCTGGGGTGCCGCCTGCCCTGTGCTTTTACTTCCTTGACCCTTCCCCTCCTGAAGCTGGGGTCCAGCCATGAGGTTGACAAACTTTTGAGTCTCATCATCTTCTCCCAGGCCTTCGAGGGAAAGCACTGCCCTGGGGAACAAGGGCACTGTGGCTTCTGCTTCTGAGAGGCACCGAGAGGGTCTGAACTGCAGCTGTGTGACTCTGAGCAGGTTACTCAACCCCTCTGGGCCAGAGTTTCTTCACCTTCAACATAGAGAAGACCGAAGTACTTATGCCTTCTGGAGGTACCGGGTGGTTCAGGCAAGTACCTGGCACACAGGAAGCGCTGTCTGAGTATCAGCTAGGACTGTCATCTTCTCAGAGCAGACTCAACCCAGCAGGTGCCCGCTGAAAGGGGACTTCCCTCCGCACTCTTGGAAGGGCGAGTGCGCTTCCACCTAGGAGGCCAACTACAGCGGATTCTCGTTATTCAGGTGGTCACATGCTGTAAGGTGGCCGCGAACACTGTCAGCGAATCCTGAACCACTACTCCGGGGGAATACACTTTTGTCAATTGACCGATACATAACTGTTTTACATGTGTTTGTTTAAAGATGCCTTATTTAATACGTATCCCTGATCGATTGGCACTGATCTCATGGCCAGCAGCACTATCACTCAGGCCTGAATGAAGCTGCTCTCATGCACGGATCTCCTTCACAAGGCACAACCCAGCCTTCTTGCTCTTAGGAATAAGAGCGCTTCGGTGCTATGCTTGGGAGCCATTTTAAACAGCCAAGTCATCAGCAACGAGCACAAACATGGGAAAAACAAGGCACTGCAGAGATTGTGAACAGGACACACAAGTGCAGTATGAGAGCTGAATCACGAAGGCAGAGCGTCGTCCTGTTCCGCCTCAGCTGGGGACATGGGCATCAGGCGACTCAAATTCTTCACTGCTTTGAACGTGCATGTGTCCATTAATGTCTCTAAATGACCATAAAATCGCTAGAAGTACTGATTTGGGGATTGCAAATACATTTTATTGAGTAGGCCAATTTGCAAACATGGAATCTTTGAATGAGGCTGGCTGTGTCTACCTTGAGAAAAGGTGGCATGAGAATGTGGACACTGGCTAGCCCCACACCTGCGTCCCTAGAGGTACATGGGGCTCCATGAGGCTGTCCTCTCCTGCCCTGTCCCCATGACCAGCAGAGCTGCCTTTTTTTTTTTTTTTTTTTTTTGAGACGGAGTCTTGCTCTGTCACCCAGGTTGGAGTGCAGTGGCACGATCTCGGCTCACTGCAACCTCCGCCTCCCAGGTTCACGCCATTCTCCTGCCTCAGCCTCCCGAGTAGCTGGGCCTACAGGCCTCTGCCACCACGCCCAGCTAATATTTTGTATTTTTTAGTAGAGACGTGGTTTCACCGTGTTAGCCAGGATGGTCTCGATCTCCTGACCTCGTGATCCGCCCGCCTCGGCCTCCCAAAGTGCTGGGATTACAGGCGTGAGCCCCCGCGCCCGGCAGTGGAGCTGCCTTTCTAAGATGGAAGCGAAGGCTCCTCCACTTCCCTCTTGCAGCCTTGGGCTGTGCTGTCAGCAGGGAACACCACCCAGGCATGTGGGCTACACACCCCTTCCTCTCGGCAACGGCCCTTCCAGGGCAGGCCCTGCCCAACATCCCTCACCACTCAGGGCACCTACCACACGCCACTGTCCAGTAGACCTGGGAGTCCTGGGTCTGGTGCAGGATGCGGTAGGGGGCCACGCGGGCACTGGAGTCCAGGACCACGTCCAGGGTGCCCACGAGAAGACCTGGGAACAGGGCAGAGAGACATGGAGGGTGAGGGGAGGGCCGGACTGAGGCCCCTGAAGGCTGAGTCTGGCCGGAGGCAGACAGGATGGTGACGCTACCCAAAGGGTCCAGCCAAACGAGGGAAACGTCCGGAATGACCCCTGCAGTCAAAGGCCTTCAGCCAGTGTCTGATCCCGATCAAAAACATCCCCTTCTACTTCTTCCTGGAAGCATCTGCTTCTTCTCCTGGCTCAGAAACACTTGCAGGCAGAGGCAGATGCAAGTTTCGTGGGGCCAGAGCTTAAACAATTCTGGGAAGCCCTCTTTACGTATACAAAACTAGACTACAAGACAAGTATTGCTTTAGACTGAGAAAGTGCTGAGCTACACATTAAAGCTAAAAAACAACAATATCACAAATGTCACAAAATCCAGAAAACCAACACAATGCTTTCTTAACTGCCAGACGCATCTCCTGAAATACGTCTTCCTGACAGTTTTGGTCATGTGCTCATCACTTCACACACACAGGACAATGATTCTGCAACATTATTTTCCATATCAAGAACAGGAAGAGAACGTCTTCCCTTTGCCATGACTGATTTTTATTACCGACACTTTAAGGAAGTTTCTTTTAGCCTCAAAAACCATAACTGAAGATGTCGATTTTTAGAATTGTCAAATTTGGGAAAATAGAGTTTTTTCATTTCTGAACTGAAACATTTTAGGGCATTTCAAGTTTTTCTTCTCATCACATATACCCATTTGATAGATGACACACATTAACCAGTTTGTGGCAACGCTATCTTTGTTTTTATTTTTTAGGTAATGCTATCTTTGTCAGTGTCACTATTTTCTGACAAATCAGCAGGAAATATATAGCTTTTATCATTGTTTGATTCACTAATTATCAAGCAATCTAAAAACCTGTTTGTTTTTACTTGAAATTTTTTCTTCCTTTTAATGAAGTGCTGCTTTTGACATGATCTGAAAATATTTTGTTACCATTTTTCCTGTTGAGGTCAGAACAATTTTTATTGCTATTATTCAACTTTAACACTTTTGTTTCATAGTCCATTAATATTTTTTTGAGATAGTCTCGCTCTGTCGCACAAGCTGGAGTGCAATGGCGCCATCTCGGCTCACTGCAACCTCGACCTCCTGGGTTCAAGCGATTCTCGTGCCTCAGCCTCCCGAGTAGCTGGGATTACAGGCGCGTGCCACCATGCCCAGCTAAATTTTGTATTTTTAGTAGAGAAGGGTTTTTGCCATGTTGGCCAAGCTAGCTATTCAGATTCTTTAATGAAAAGTCTAGGTTGGCATGTTTTTAATAGATGGCTTGAATAAAACCACATCCCTGTCTGCTCCTCTTCAGGCAGGACAGTACTCAGGAGGCCACGATGCCCATGATGGCACAAGGAAGGCCCTGTCAGAGGGCACAGCAGGACACACCAAACCTAGCAGTGCGGAGAGGGTTCAAAGAAGGATTCCCTTGGGGAGACCCTGGGAGCTCGGTCCCAGGGGACACGGAGAGTGAGGTGGAAAGGAGAAGAGCCCGCAGGAAGGAGGTGTACAGAGGTCGGGCTGCACCTGCACCCGCCCGTTCAATGAGATGACCCACACAAGCCTGCCGAGCGCAGCACAAGTGTTCCAAATATGACACCCTGGCGCGCTGGCGGAAGAAAAGGTGCCGGTCCCTCGCTTTCTTCATCGGGCTTGCAGTAGCTTCGAGGTTGGCCACAGGGGCTGCCGACTAACTCCCACTGAACAGCTGGATCTAGGAGGCAGGTCCAGCACAGGAGCCCGAGATCCTTGAAGCCCACTGGGAGGGAGCCCGAAGCTGAAGGGAACACTCAGTGTTCCTGCGAACAGAACAGTCTCTTCCACATGAAGAAACGTGACCCAGGAGAAGCCTCCGTCTGCAACTGGCTGTTAGCTGCTAACACTGAAAATCAGGATGATTCACAGAAAATGCTCTTGATAAACTGGACGACCTGGCAACAATGGGACCGCATTCCTGGAGGGCAACAATCGGTGTCCCGAAGAGCACAGGCACTGAGCCTGAGACAGCCGGGCTTCTGCAGGGCTGGGCGCAGGCCCTGGAGCACGAGGGGCCCTGGACACCACCTGCGGAGGGAGTGGCCTCTGGGCCTCCCCTGGATCCCACAGGCTGCACGACTCCAAGGGTGCCTGTCCAGCCTCATCCTGTGTGATGGTGGCACCCGGGTCCACAAAGGGCCACCTTGGCGAGCTTGCAGGAACACCCTGTGCTGCTACCCACAGCCTTGGGTCGGCAGCTCTGAGAGCAGCCAGGAGCAGAAAAGGTGGGGGAGGAGAAGCTGGGGGAACGGGGGTGCGGCCAGCTCCAGGGACCTCTGATCTTGCTAAAAGGGCGATACTTTGGTGAGATGGGCATGAAGAAGAGGGCAAAAGAAAACGTGCGCTGGCGTCACTTGGCCCCTTAGAGGCACCTGGGGAAACTGAGGTGGAGGATGAGGACAGGGCGGTCTCGCTAACTTTCGGCGGTGAAATCCCGGGAAGCCGCACGGCCCCCGGGGCTCGCGGGCGCCGAATCCGGGCAGAAGCCGCCGCAGGTCTCCACTCGGCCGCCCCACGCCGACCTGAGGAGAGCCCGCCGAGGGCGCATTCGCCTCCCGCCAGCCCCTCGCCTCCCCGCCCCGGGCCCTCCGCGCCCGGCTCCCGGGTCCTGGCCTCGCGCCCCCGCCCCGCCGCGCGCTGGCGTCCGTGTCCGCTGCGACGCGCCGAGGCCGGGCCGGAACCGGACCCGCCCGCCGCCAGCCCCGCCGCCAGCACAGCCGCGGCGCCCACAGGCCCGGCCGCCCGCGCGCCTCTCACCCGTAAGGCCGCCGCCCTTGCCGTGGCCCCGGCGTCGCTGCAGCACGAAGAAGGGGTTGGCCCGCTCCGTCACCCACAGCGCATTGGCCACCAGCACCTCCTCCGGGCTCAGCCACATTGCGGTGCCGCTCGCACCGGGCCGAGGCCCGCGAGGCGGAAGCGCCCGCCGCCGTCGGCGTCCGGGAGCGGAGCGTGCGGAGCGGGCCGGGGCGGGGCCGGGCGGGCGGCGCCCCCTGGCGGGCGCGTGGCGCTCACGCACGCGGCCCGAGGCCCGCGCCGCCCCCTCAGCCCCGGCCTCGGGCGCGCGCCAGCCTGGCCTACTGGAGCGGTCCAGCCCGCGGCCTCCGGCCTGGGCCCAGAACGGAACGGCCCAGTCCGCAGACAGGGGAGCCGCTATGCAGAGCAGGGCTTCTGGCGTTTTGAAAGCTGTGCAGTGTGAGAGAAAGATGTAAAGAAGCAGTTTGGCTGCTTTTGGCTGGTTGTGCGTGCAACCCGGGGCGTGTTAGCACTGCAAAGGGCGCCTGAAAAGGGTTTGCAGTTCCTCCTAATTCTCAGCTTTCTTTCTTTTTCTTTCTTTCTTTTTTTTTTTTTTTTTGACATTGTCTTGCTGTGTCACCCAGGCTGGAGTGCAGTGATGCAATCTCAGCTCACTGCAACCTCTGCCTCCCGGGTTCAAGTGATTCTCCTGCCTCAGCCTCTTTGGCTGGGATTACAGGCGCCCGCCAACACGCCCGGCTAAGTTTTTGTATTTTTAGTAGAGACGGGGTTTCACCATGTTGGCCAGGCTGGTCTCGAACTCGTAACCTCGGGTGATCCGCCCACATTGGCCTCCCAAGTCCTGGGATTACAGGCATGAACCATCACGCCCGGCCAGTTGTCAGAATTCTGACACTGGGGCCGGAGACTAGAACAATCGTCTAGCGCAGGGCAGGTGCCAGGAGGCCCTGATACGGACTGCATCCTTGGAAATCAGTGCTGCCCCTCCCCTGACAGACGGGTCACAGAGGCTGGCCGGCCCTGGGGATGGGTTCTGGACTGGCCCTGGGCCCAGTGGCGGCTTCTGCGCAAGCGTGAGGCTGGCTGCACGCGAATGCGGGTCCCTGGTCTCCCAGTGTTGGCCTGCAGGGGCAGCACCAGTCCACACACGGCCTTCTGCATGAAGGGGCTGTCAACTCCAGCTGGGACAATGGGCCTGGGCCTGTCCAGGGTCGACTGGGACGTGGGGTCACCCTGCTGGCTGGAACCCTCACCAGGATCTGGCTAGAGGGCAAAGGGAAGGGGGCAGTTAAACTATCCTTGGAGCTGGACCTGGCTTCCAGGTGGGTTTCTGTGATTGGCACTCAAGAATCTTGGTGTGATGGATGTAGGTACACGCACTCGACACCCAGAGTAATCTGCAGTCTTCTGCAATGTTGCTGGATATAGGAATCAGCTTTCAAGATGCAGAGGCTGGCTTTCTTCAACACCTTGGAAGTTTGAACTAATACTGTCATTGTGCTCTCTAGAGGGACAGAATTTGGAAGAACTGCACTTTTTAGCACCCTGAGAGGAGGTAAAGAGTCATCTTGTTCCTTAATTCCAGTGGTTCTCAAATTGGACATACATTAGGATCACCTGGAAGGCTGATTCAAACAGGCTGCTGTAGTCCCAGCCACTTGGGAGGCTGAGCTGGTAGGATCACTTGAGGCCAGGAGTTCAAAATCAGCCAGGGCAATATAGCAAGACTCCATCTGAAAACAAAACAAAAAGCAACCACACAGGTTGCTGCCCCCTCCCTCCCAGGGTGTTTGCATTGCTAACGCGTACCTAGGTGATGCTGATGCTGCTGACCTGGAGACCACTCCTCGAGAATGATTTTTTATAAGAAAAAGAACATTTATTGAGCACTTAGTATGTGCGTGCTAAGCTTACTTCTTTTTTATTTTCTGAGATATAATTCACATTCCATAACGTTTACTCTTTTAAAGTGCAAAACGTAGTGGTTTTTAGTATATTCACTAGGCTGGGCATCCATCATCACTAATTCCAGAACATTTTTATCAAGTCAAAAGAAACCCCTTACCCATTAGCTGCCATTTCCCACTTCCCCCCGGCTTTGCCCCGGCAACCATCAATCTATTTTGTCTCTGTACATTTTTCCCATTCTAGCCATTTCTTCGTATAAATGGAACCTTACAATATGTGGCCTTTTGTGTCTGGCTTCTTTCACTTCCCATAACGTGTTCGAGGTTCACCCATGTTGTGGCATGTATTGATACTTCATTCCTTCTGATGGCTGAATAGTACCCCATGGTAGGGATGCACCACATTTTGTTTATTCATTTGGATGGACATTTGGATTGTTTACCCCTCTTGTTTATTATAAATAATGCTGCCATGAACATGTGTACAAGTCTTTGTATGAATACGTGTTTTTAATTCCCTTGGGCATATATTGAGGAGTGGTATTGTTGGGTCATGTGGTACAGCTGTGTTTAACTTTTTAAGCAGTGACCACACTGCTCTCCAAGGCAGCTGTAGCACTCCACGTGCCCACCAGCAGCGTGTAAGAGTTCTAGGCTGGGCGCAGCGGCTCACGCCTGTAATCCCAGCACTTTGGGAGGCCGAGGTGGGCAGATCACAAGGTTAGGAGATCAAGATCCTGGCTAACAAGGTGAAACCCCGTCTCTACTAAAAGTACAAAAATTAGCCGGGTGTGGTGGTGTGTGCTTGTCTCAGCTACTCGGGAGGCTGAGGCAGGAGAATTGCTTGAACCCGGGAGGTGGAGGTTGCAGTGAGCTGAGATCGCCCCACTGCAACTCCAGCCTGGGCAGCAGAGTGAGACTCCAACACCCCCCCAAAAAAAGTTCTAGTTTTTCCATATCTTGTCAACACTTGTCATTGTATTTCTGTTTTTTGATGCTCATTTCTAGAGGGTGGGAAATGGTATCTCACTGTGGTTTGCATTTGCATTTCCCTGATGACTAATGATGTTGAGAATCTTTTCATGTGCTTTTGGGTTATTTGTATATTTTATTTGGAGAAGTGTCTATTTATATCCTTTGCCCATTTAAAAAAATTTTTATTTTATTATTTATTTATTTTTGAGACGGAGTCTCACTCTGTCTCCCAGGCTGGAGTGCAGTGGCGCGATCCTGGCTCACTGCAGCCTCCGCCTCCCATGTTCAAGTGATTCTCCTGCCTCAGCCTCCCAAGTAGCTGGGATTACAGGTGCCTGCCACCACGCCTGGCTAATTTTAGCATTTTCAGTAGAGAGGAGGTTTCACCATGTTGGCCAGGATGGTCTCGAACTCCTGACCTCAAGTGATCTGCCCGCCTCGGCCTCCCAAAGTGCTGAGATTACAGGTGTAAGCCACTGCGCCCGGCCTCTGGCTCCAGCTCTTTTCCACACGTGTCGGACACGTGCTGCCTTTGCCCCCAGCATTCACTTCTGTCTGTGCAGTGTCGCTCGTTTTTCTGCAGTGGGAACCGTGCCTTAGAACACTCAGCTCCTGTCTGTCAGGTGAAGATGCATGGACTCCTGAGCTGTGGAGGTGGAGCCCATGCCAGCTGAGGCCATCAGTGCATTCTACCTGTGATCACAGCGGCTGGCTGGTGATGGCCACGTGCCTCCAACCAAGCCAGTTGGGCCAGGGAAATACCGTTCTGACCTGGGCCACCTCCTGGGGAAGTGCACTGGCTCTTGTGTTGATGGGGCTACTGCCACCCTGAGCCTGCGGATGGGGTTCCCAAGGAGGAAGCAAAGTTGGCATGTGTCTTGGTGTCAGCATTTGAGGGTCCAATCACACCAAGCCTGACATAGGCGCCCCTGGGCATTTTGGCTTTTGGGAGCCATTACATTCGCCTTTGGTGTTAGCCAGTTTTGGTTGGGTTTTCTGTCATTTGTAACCAAGAGAGTCCTCAGTGATACACGTTACCACCATCAATACTCCATGTGGTCAAATCAGCTTTTTCAGTAGGTTTTTATTGAAATGATTATATTAGCAAATTCTGCACATACAGGTGTACACTGTTGGCATATAGTATATACCATACAATTTCACTACTTGATTATACTTACACCAACCATGCAGACCGAGGAGCTGAGCTGCCCAGAACATTTCAAAGGGTTGATGAGATCTGATTGTCAAGAACCAGCTCACACTCTACTCGTAGGTGTTTGCGTTCCAGACAAGAAAACTCCCCCTATAGGGAGGCCCAAAACTGAGCTAATCATCAGTTTTGCTTCTTGAACATTGACTGTCCTTTCTGGCACAAGCTATCAATGAATTAAATTAAAATTTTAATTAAAATTCAAGTGCATAGTTTCCTTGTCATCCCTCAAGGTGGAAGATAAATCATCCGCCACATTTAGGTATATCCCAAGCCTCCCCACCCCCACATCACCTGTGCTAGAGTTAGAAAAATAGTTTTGTTCGCCATCTTCTGAGACGTTGTGCATAGTGAGGAGGAACTGGAGTGTGGTGGGCTCTTTCAATGACCCAAATAGGAAAGGGGCAACTTTAATATTCTATGAGTATAAAAGCTACGGAGGGTCCAAAACAACGGTGACACATGTGGCCTAGGGCTTGCACCAGCTCCTCCTCCTGTACAGAAACACGATGCTTCCATCAGGTGAGAATGTTCTCCACACCTCAAATATCATTTCCTAGCTTGGAGCCTTTTCCTGTTTTTGTAATCATACGGGACAAGTTTTCTTTTTAGACAGAGTTATTGCCTCTCTGCAGTAGATCTGGTCCCAAGCCCCCGTCAGGAGATCCCCTCCTGCAGCTCGCTCGGCAAGCCAGGCCCAGGCTGTCTGGAGAACGCCTGGAGACAGCACCCTCTCTGCTTCTCTCCAGGATGGCACGTGTCATCTCAGGCTGGGCGCCCAGCAGAGGTGCCAGGACCTGGACCTGAGCCACACCTACTGGCCCAGTCCACAGAGCACAGCCAGCAATCCGCAGCCTTTCTGCTGTAGGAGCGCTTACTCGCCTGAAGGAAGAGAAATGGCCAGGACGTTATATTCTACCTAACCACCTCACCCCACCGTTTCTTCACAAACATCTTCGTTCAGTACCTCCCAGTCATTGGAGAAGTCCTTTAATATCACATAGTGTAAATATACTTGCACTTAATTGGAGACAAAGGGTGTTCCAAAAGCAAATTTGAATTCACTCTGTGTTGGGTTAAATTTGTAAACCACAGCTCAGAACCACTGTCTGTGACGCTCCGCAGATGTCGGTGGCTATAGAGAGAGGCGGCCAGGGAAGGCGATGATCGCGGGTGCGTGGGGAACTGAGGAGGCCAAGTCAGCCTTGCCAGCCACCATGTGCCGCCAGGAGCTGGGCAGCCTGAGAGGAGAGCAAAGATGGGCCGGGAGCCTCTGCCTCAACTGACAGGAGCCTGCTCACCACATGCCCCCCGAGTTCCCACAGGAGAATGCATGTGCGCTGGGCAAGGTGCCACCCTCGGCTCAGGACGGGAGCCTTGGCGGCGTCTGGCTACCCGCGCTGCTTTCACGGGGGTGGCTGGGCCGCCTAGAGCTTTTGTGGTGTGTGCACAGGGAGGAGGAGCCGGCAGGAGGAACTCCAAGGCCCAGGCAGGGGTCTGAGCGGGCCAGCAGCACCGAATCCTTCTGAAAGCTTAAAACTCAAGTTGCAAGACGTTCAAAGGTGTTTTTTTTTTTTTTTCTTTTCCATAAAGGATCTTCCTTCTTCCCCAAGTTAGAGTGAAGAAAACAGGAAAAAAATACCTTGAGCTTAGGGTGGAAAAGGAAGGAAAACCCAAGATGAGTCCGGGTGACGACTGGGTGGCCCCCACAGGGTCTCTGCGGGACCACAGGAGCCAAGACCCAGGCGTAAGAGCATCACCCTTTCAGCAGCCAAGACGGATGGCACCTTCCCCTCCACGGTCACTGGAGGCTGTGGGGCCACAGCTGTGGAGAACACAGGCGGCTGGAGACCCTCTCGGCCTCTCTTCTTCAAAGCTCAGTTTCTTGGGATCTTCCAGGACACCCACAAAAAAGAGGGTGAACCTTTAACAATGCCCCAGAGGAGCTTCATGGCTACAGGGGGCCTCCTGACCCCCAAGCCAGCCCTCTCAGCCAGGCCTCAGGAGGCCAGTGTGACCTCGAAACTCAGAGCCCCCATGAGACACAGGGCCAGCCAGTCCCATGCCTCGAAGGGTAACGTTCCAGGTGCGGATTTGGGGGCTCACGCTTTGCTTTCCCTGTAGTTGCCTCGGACAATAAGGAAAGCAATTCCAAGGAACAGACATAGGCACCTTGTCCCAACCTGCCTTCTTCCGGTGTTTTTTTCTGATGTGACAATACTTCAAATACACAGGGCTTCTCCCAGTCCTTCTGCAAGGCTCTTAACCATAGCCCAGGGTGCTGTGTGAATATTACAATCAACAGCCTTTCCTAATGGGCTGAAAGGAGGGTGTGTCGAAGCTTTGGAATGCTTTACCAACAAGGCCAAAATACAAGACAGAACTGCACACCCCTCATATGTAACAACTGCCCTAACCAGACCCGGGAGGGGAAGGCGCTTATTTTAAGCTGTGGGTATCGCCCTGCGATGAGTCCTTACTCATCTCCCCACACCCCCTGACAGTGTGAGCCAGTGTTGACTTTAGTCACATTAAACTCTGCTTCCGGGTGACGCTGAACACAGGAGAGGAAGTGAGAGCTAGTTGGACAGCCTTCCTTGAAGAAGAAATCATACTCAACTGCTTTTCTAAATCTGTTGCCTTCAGTAGCTCCTTCTGTCCACACTTTAAATGTCAGTGTCCCCAGGGCTTTATCCCAAGCCCCATCCTCATGTCACTGGGCGGTCCCAGCCCCACTCTGGCTTCCACCTCCATCTGAACTCAGGGACACCTCTCCTGGCCAGCCCCCCCTGGGAGACTCTGCCTCCAGTGCGTGGGAGTGTGTGCATGCCTGTGGGGGTGTGTTGGGGGAGGGAGGAGGAAGGAGGAGATTTGGGTGCCATAGATATTGTGATTACATGGAGATACTTCAGCAGGACAAGATGGCATGTCCACTTAAAACACAGCTTCTGACCAAGTGTGGTGGCTCATGCCTGTAATCCCAGCCCTTTGAGACACTAAGGCGGGAGGGTCACTGGAGCCCAGGAGTTTGAGGCTAGCCGGGGCAACATGGAGAAGCTCTGTTTCTAAAAACCTTTTTAAAAATTAGCTGGGTGTGGTGGCATGCATGTGTAGTCCCAGTGACTCGGGAGGCAGAGGTGGGAGGATCGCTTTAGCGCTGGAGGTCGAGGCTGCAGTGAGCCGAGATTACACCACTGCACTCCAGCCTGGGCAGAGTGAGACCCTGTCTCTAAAAAAAATTAAAAAACAGGCTGGTGCGGTGGCTCACACCTGTAATTCCAGCACTTTGAGAGGCCAAGGCGGGTGGATCATTTGAGGTCAGGAGTTTGAGACCAGCCTGGCCAACATGGTGAAACCCCGTTTCTACTAAAAATACAAAAAATTGGCTGGGCGTGGTGGCGGGCGCCTGTAAATCCAGCTACTCAAGAGGCTGAGGCAGGAGAATCACTTGATCCTGGGAGGCGGAGCTTGCAGTGAGCCGAGATGGCTCCACTGCACTCCAGTCTGGGCGACAGAGTGACACCCTGTCTCAAAATAAAACAAATAAACAGAAAACCCACAGCTTCGCAGGCATTCTGATGCAGGGGTCTGCACCCTGGCCACCTCACCCCCACTGCACCTCCACCTGGGCACCAGGTTGGCACCTCGATGCCTCCTTCCAGAGCCCCTGCCAGCCCAGACCCAAAGTATCCCCACGGGACTCTCCCTGGGTCCCATCAACACCCGGCCAGGCACCAGGCCTGGAAGCCCAGGCTTCTGTTTCAGTCTCCCTCCTCTTCCACTTGGCGTCAGAGCCGGTGTGGGGTCTGTGAATGCTTCCCCTTTGCCTTGGCCCCTCAGGCAGGAGCGGCATCCCAGGCTGGTGCCGTGCCTAGCCTCCCTGACCCCCAGTACTGTTCCTTTTCTTTCCAAACAGAGACAGGAGTCTGGTCCCCCTGGCGAGCCTTCCCTGCCCAGGAAGTGCTGCCCTCACCTCCTGGCCACTGTCCCCGCCTTCTCTTGACTGTGTCCTTGGGCCTCTCTAGGGCTGCAATGCCTCTCCTCCACCTGTGCCCTGGAAGTCCCTCCTCATCCAGATTCACCCTCTTACCATTTGCTCTCACACCCCAGTTGCTTGATAATGTGCCCATTGTCTAGAACAGCCAAAATCTTAATGGTCACAGATTCACCCCAACTTCAAGTATGTGTTTGGCACAGAGTGAGAGCTTAATAAAAGTCTGCTGGCAATATTAACTGTAGAATCCTACTTCTCTAAAATCAGTGTTTTTGTTTCATGACATTTATGAGCAGCAACCACTTGTCAAGGAACCACATTGTCACTTGCCAGTGGTTAATGTCAGCCACTGACATTAACGTCACCTCCTTGTTTTCCTACAGCAGAGCCAATGCCTCAATAATAAAGGTTAACAGCAAGAGAACACTTTGATTTTTCTTCAGTTAAAACTAGCTTCAGCCAGGCGTGGGTGGCATGAGCCTGTGGTCCCAGCTACTGGGGAGGCTGAGGCGAGAGGATCACTTGAGCCCAGGAGGTCAAGGCTGCAGCAAGCCATGACTGTGCCACTGCACTCCTGCCTGGGTGATGGAGCAAGATCCTGTCTCTAAAAAATAAACATATAAAAAAGCCAATTTGATTTAGCATGTAGCTCGAATGGATTGGATGTGAGGGTAATGAAAATATGAGAGAGCTTATAAAGCCAATAGGAAATGTCAAGTTTGTAAAATGCAGTAATCTCATTTTTAAAAATACTTTGGAAAATGTCACAGACTCACTGGCAGCTGAGGCTGTTGCTGCATCAGGGAAGCTGGCAGGTGCCAGACCCCAGTGCTCAAGACAGTGCCTCGTGAATGTGCCTCTCAGCCAGGCCTGAGGACCACCAGGGGAGCCGGGAGATGGGGCCTCTCTGCAAAAGCAAGGCTCATCAGGGTTGTGAGGAGTTTTTAGCTGGGGGCAGAGCTTGTCTTCCCAAGAGGAGGGCAGAGGCAGGCAGCCCTGGGCAGACATGCTCACCACCACCAGTGGCTGCCAAGCTCTGCCTCCCGCGCTGGAAGCCCTGGCTATCTGGCCTTTCCTCCCCTCCCTCTGGATTCACAGGAAAGAAGGGTTACTCCTCCCTTAAGATGTTAAAAGTCACCAAAGCTTGGCCGGGTGCAGTGGCTCATGCCTGTAATCCCAGCACTTTGGGAGGCCGAGGCGGGTGGATCACGAGGTCAGGAGATGGAGACCATCCTGGCTAATACGGTGAAACCCCGTCTCTACTAAAAATACAAAAAATTAGCCGGGCGTCGTGGCGGGCGCCTGTGGTCCCAGCTGCTTGGGAGGCTGAGGCAGGAGGATGGTGTGAACCCGGGAGGCGGAGCTTGCAGTGAGCCAAGATCACGCCACTGCACTCCAGCCTGGGTGACAGAGCCAGACTCCGTCTCAAAAAAAAAAAAAAAAAAAAAAAAAAATCACCAAAGCTTAAGCATTTGCATTTCAATAGTCACAGCCAACTCCCAGAGGACGCTGACGGCTGCCCTGGCCCCAGACCTGCTCATCCTGCCACACATGCCCACGGTTCTGCTCACCTGGGCACAGGCCCAGCTCACAGCAGTCCACTGGATGCAGGGGTGTGTGTGTGTGGTGTCAATAGCTCACTCCTCAGCCTCTTCCTTACTTCAAACAGTTCCCCCCTCAACAATGACTGAGGCTGTCACACATTTCCTAATAACCACTGCTGGTGGCAAGACTTGTAACAATCGAGACACTCGCTCTCCGCACCCCATCACACTTGCGGCAGGCGGAACGCTGCTCCCCAAGCGCCTCAGGGCAGCGCTGCCCATGTGGCGACGTGTGTCCTCACAATGCTCACCGGACAAACAGCCCCGGCCACTTCCTGCCAGGGCCCCAACTTAGCAGGTATTTCCCCCAGCATAGCAGCTAGTAAAGAGGCTGTTATTTGGGATTAAAAAGAAAAATGCCATTCTTGGCTGGGCATGGTGGCTCACAACTGGAATCCCGGAACTTTGGGAGGCTGAGGTGGGGGTGGATTGCTTGAGCCCAGGAATTCAAGACCAGCCTGGGCAACATGGCAAAGTCCCATCTCTCTACAGAAAACACAACAATTAGCTGGGCGTGGTAGCACGTGCCTGTGGTCCCAGCTACCCAGTGGGCTGAGGTGGGAGATCACTTGAGCCCAGGAGGTGGAGGCTGCAGTGAGCCAAGGTTGTGCCACTGCCCTTCAGCCTGGGTGACAGAGTGAGACTCTGTCTCAAAACAAAAACAAAAATAAAAACAAAAACCCGAAACCAAAAACCAAATCACCCTCTCTATTCCTGAAGAGCATGACCTGAATGAGAAATTAGTGTCCCCCCTGACAAAGAGAGCCCATTCTGTAGCTGAGCCAGAGAGTGACCCCGATTTTCCAGAAAAGGGTGTCAAGCTAGGATCCAGAGCACTGTCCTGAGCACACTCCCCTGCAAGCAATGCCTCCTGGGTTATTCTACAGTGAATGTGTGCCCCAGATTTCCCAGAAATTCAAATGTTATATTAAGAGACAGATTTTAGGGGCCTGAAATTTGTATTTCTTCTCAAGTAATTTCATACCTTTTCAGTAAAGAAACTGTCTTGAGTGGAATTTAACGTATACACCTTGGTAAGACCTCAAATCAGGAGAAAACGCGACATCGGGGTCTGCGTTTTGGTTTGGGAAAACAAGGAGGTGGTATAGACCACACGGCAACGATCCGAACTGAGCTCTCCTACCTTTCAGGTGGGCCAGACACATACAAATGCAGGCGCGTGTCTGGAACCTCCAGCAAATGGGTTCCAGCCTCCTGCAGACTCACCCTCTGAAAGCCCAATGGGGAAACCTGTTTTTCTGAACGATCCTATATTGAAGCTGCTCATTGAAAATATTTTTATAGTACGAAGACTATCATAAAGAAAAACAAAAACAAAGAAACCCCTAAAGCCCTTGGTAAAATGTAAAACAGAAAAGCTGCTAAGACCTTTAAAATCTGCACCGTTCTAGTCTCAAACGAGCGAACACGAAATGCCGCTGCTCGCTCTCTGAGTACGCTCCTGAAGGCTGTCCCCATCCGGGGCTCTGCAGGCTTCCTTCAGGCACACCTGTGTCTGAGGCATGTCACTGACGCGTTAGGAGAAAAGACACTTTAGGAGAAGCTGCACGTGGAAAAATGGCAAGTGTTCACTTCAAACGTATGTTCCACAGTCAGTGAGAACAGGGCAGGGGATTCATGCGTCTGCTTTGCTTGCTGTCGGATCTGACCCTGGGCATGTGGAGACTGAGGTTCCTATTCTCACGGCAAGGGTCTATGCGCCTCACGCCCCCACAGAGCTCACACCAACGAGGAGAGGCAGACTCAACTCAGGTGTGCCCGTTTGCAAAGAGGGTGTGCAGATTCGTTTTATAAATTTGTCCATGGTGGCTCTGTACTGGGATTACTGGTAAGATGCAATTTTCTCATCATGTTAATGCGATGTCATCCCAGGTGTGTGGGCAGATCCCACATGTGCCTGATGCCTGGGATGCTGGCCGCTGCACCCTGTCCTGTAAGCCTGGCGGCCACTGCTCATGTGCCTTCTTCATGCTGTGCTGGGGCTGGTGGAGGGGACTGGGCAGCACAGTGGACACTGAAGATGGGTGCTTATCTGGTATCTGCCGCGAGAAGGGGGTTTGGTCTCCCCATTGAGACATTCCGGATCATTCTGTCTTTCACAACTGCTGGCCATCCCCCCTGAAGTCACTGTGCCCAGAGACACTGCTGGGCTGGGCTCCCGGGTGCCACCTCCCTATACACACACTCTCTATACTGAGGGGTGGCCGAGTAGACGTGTCCACAGGCTGCAGGGATGGGGGGGCCTTCAGTGTTTTCGTGCTGACTTAAACACTTGTCACTTTACGTCATGCTCAACACGGAGGCTGGAAAACAGCGACGCAGATGGCTGCCTGGCCCCACACACAGACCCGGCCCCACGGCCTGCGTCTCCCACGGCCCTGCCCCGGCAGGAAGTGGATGGTCAGAGTCTCAGAGGAGATACAAAGGCAAGGCCTTCTCTCAACCCCCTTTAGAAGGGGCTCTTCAGCAGGAAGTAGAATAAGCGAGAGGGGAACATCCAGAGCCAGGTCAAGGAGCAGCACCTGTACTCCACGCGGGTAGGAAGCTTCTCCCACCGGGCAGTATGCATCGTAAGCAGGGACCACAAAAGGATGTTAAAAACCCCAGCTTCCCTGGCACAGAACAGCATGTGATTGTTCAGAGATGCGTCTGCAGTGCAACATCAATCCTGGGCCCGGCCTCTTCTCTGGAAACAGCCAGGCTTGCTGGGCGCCCACCTTCAATGATCAGCTTGGGCGGGTTTTCAACACCACAAGGCTCACCTGGGCAATACTACTGTCCTCAAAGCCTCACCTTGGGGGAACTTTGCAAATTAACCCTGAACCCCAACCTGTGCTTGGAAAGTGCTGCCATTCTTCCAAAACGGATGCTGACAGGAGAATACAAAATAAGAAAGGTGATCAGAAATCAAATCACAAAAGCAGTGACCCCAACAGCCCATGTTTAAAATTCAGGTTTTGTTCTCATCATACATGTCCAAAGAAGGTTCGATTGTGGAGAATTCACTTTCGTACACCAGACTCCGAGGGGACAAGGAGTTTCGATGAAAGAAGTGACCACCTGGAAAAGGAAGAAGAGAAAGAGACTTAATAGGTCATCAGGCCTGTGTTTCTCCCATGGCTTGAGGAAACAATGTAGACTATCTTTGAAGCATGACATTTTCTTAACTGTCCTTCATGCGGGGCTCCTACTGGAGAAATACAAAGAGTGCGGGCATCCTTCAATTCACGCGGGCTTTAAGCATCTAAGTTCCAATCTTCGGATCCCCAAGAGACTAACCACTGGAGCTCCTCAAAGCAAAAGCTGCCTGGTGCTCGTAAAAGGGTTCCACTTAGAAACGTGAAGACTTTTTCCTGGGCACATGATCTTATGGAGGACTGCCTCCAGCCCTCTCATCTGGGCACCTGTTCCGGTTTGGTCCTGGAGATGGGCACGGAGCCCCCCCATCAGCTGGGCAGACTTGGGGTGTGACTTGGGGGCTCTGATTTTATATATATATATATATATATATATATATTTTTTTTTTTTTTTTTTTTTTTTTTTTTTTTTTGAGATGGAGTTTTGCTCTTGTTGCCCAGGCTGGAGTGCAGTAGTGTGACCTCGGCTCACTGCAACCTAATATGCCTATGCTGATCCTTCCAAACTTTTTCAGTCTCAGACTTTATCTACTGAATTCCCACTGTGGAAGATGAGGATTTTCTCCTAACCCCCGCCCCCAAATTGCACATACTTTCCATTGCCCCAATATAATTATATTTTGATTTTAAAATTCCATATCTACGTTATTTGACTATTTGTGCTACTCAAAGCTGAGCTGTGCTTACATTTCCTTTTCTATAAAACTGTTTTTAAGCTTTACTGGGGTATAACTGACATACAGTGAAAAGCACATGTTTAAAGTACATCATTTGGTGATTTGACAGCTGTATACGCCAGTGACACCAACATCAGCATCAAGATAATGAACATATCCATCACCCCAAAGTTTCCTGGTGCCTCTCAATCCCTTCCCCTTCTTTCTACCCTACTCCTATTGCCAGGGAAACAGAGATTAGTTTGCATCTTTCTAGAATTTTATATAAGTGGAATCGTATAGTATATACTGGCTCTTACAAATAAAGTTGCTATGAACATCTGTGCACATAAATTGTGTGAACATATGCTTTCACGTCTCCTAGACCTGTAAATACTCAGAAGTGAAATGACTGCAAAAAATGAACTTTTTCAGAAACTGCAAGGCTGTTCTAAGATGGTCCTGGCTGGGTGCGGTGGCTCACGCCTGTAATCCCAGCACTTTGGGAGGCCGAGGCGGGTGGATCATTTGAGATCAGGAGTTCGAGACCAGCTTAACCTATGTAGTGAAACCTTGTCTCTACTAAGATGTAAAAATTAGCCGAGCATGGTGGCAGGCGCTTGTAGTCCCAGCTACTTGGGAGGCTGAGGCAGGAGAATTGCTTGAACCCAGGAAGTGGAGGTTGAGGTGAGCCAAGATTGCACCACAAGCCTGTAATCCCAGCACTTTGGGAAGGCGAGGCACGTATATCACGAGATCAGGAGTTTAAGACCAGCCTGGCCAACATAGTGAAACCCCGTCTCTACTAAAAATACAAAAAATTAGCCAGGCGTGGTGGTGGGCACCTGTAATCCAGCTACTCGGGAGGCTGAGGCAGGAGAATCACTTGAACCCAGGAGGCGGAGGTTGCAGTGAGCGGAGATTGCGCCACTGCACTCTAGCTTGGGCGACAGAGTGAGACTCTGTCTGAAAAAAAAAGAAAAAAAAAGAAAAAAAAAGATGGCCTTACTGGCAGCATGTGGTAGTCCCAGCTCCTTTTCATACTCACAAACACTCGATACGGTCAGTCTTGGAAAAGTTTAGGCATTCTAGCAGGAGTGTAGTAGTTTCTTACTGTGGTTTTAATTTACATTTCCCTGATGACTAATGATGTTGAGCCTCTTTTCATGGGCTTATTAGCCAACTGTGTATCTTCTTTTGTGAAGTGTTTTGTTCGACTCTTTAGCCCATTAAAAAACTGGGCTTTTAAAAAAAATTTCTTTTTTCAATTTTTTTTTGAGACAGAGTCTTGGTCTGTTGCCCAGGCTGGTATGCAATGGTGCCATGTCGGCTAACTGCAATCTCCACCTCCTGGGTTCAAGAGATTCTTGTGCCTCAGCGTCCTAAGTAGCTGAGATTATAGGCGTGGGCCACAATGCCCAGCTAATTTTTGTATTTTTAGTAGAGATGGGTTTTCACCATGTTGGCCAGGCTGGTCTTGAATTCTCGAGCTCAAGTGATCTGCACCAGCCTTCCAAAGTGCTGAGATTATAGGCATAAACCACCACGCCCGGCTTCAGCTGTCTTCATATTATCAAGTATAAGGGCTTAAAAAAAATTCTAGGCCGGGCACGGTGTCTCATGCCTGTAATCCCAGCACTTTGGGAGGCCGAGCCAGATTGCTTAAGCTCAGGAGTTCAAGACTAGCCTGGGCAACATGGTGAAACCCCATCTCTACTAAAAATACAAAGAGTAGCCAGGTGTCGTGGTGAGCACCTGTAGTCCCAGCTACTTGGGAGGCAGAGGTGGGAGGATTGCTTGAGTCTGGGAAGCAGAGGCTGCAGTGAGCCGAGACTGCACTACCGCCCTCCAGCCTGTGCTACAGAGAGAGACCCTGTCTCAAAAAAAAAAAAAAAATTCTCGATACAAGTCTTGCCAGACGCACATGTTGCAAATGTTTCCTCCTAGTCTGTGGTTTGCCTTCACATTGTTATAACAATATCTTTTGAAGATTAAAAGTTTCAAATTTTGGTAAGATCAAATTTATTGATTTTTCTCTATTATAGTTTGTGCTTTTTGTGTCAGATTTAAGAATCCCAAGGTCACTAAGATTTTCTCCTACATGTTCATCTAGAAGCTTTATAGTTTTAGTTCTTACACTTAGATGGTCCACTTCAAGTAAATCTTTGAAAATGGTAGAAAATAAGAGTTGCAGTTCATTTTTTTTTTTTTTTTTTTTTTTGCATATGGATATCCAATTGTTCCATCGTCGATTGTTTAAAAGATTATCCTTTCCCCCACTGAATTGTCTTGGCACCTTTATGGAAAAATCTATTGATTGTAATGTATGGGTCTATTTCTGGGCACTATTCTGTTCCAGCAATCCATTTGTCTGTCTTTATGCTGTTAAATTAAATTTAGACTAAACTGCTTCCTTATATATTTTAAGTTCGGCCTAAAGGTTTCTCCATACACAATGAACTGTCACCTAACTGGATGTGTGACAGACTGTAACCGACTCTTGTACCAAGGAGCTGAGTCTCAGCCAATCACAGTGGCCAACAGTGCAAACCGTGTTCAGTGAGGCAAAGGCCGAGCTTCACCCATCCAGCTGTTTCTGTACCTCACTTCCCTTTTTCTGTCCATAAATCCGATCACGGGGCAGCCCTGGAGTTGCTTTGAACATATTTCGGTCCTGGGGGCTGCCCAATTCTTCAATCACTCTTGCTCAATTAAACTCTGTTAAATTTAGTTTCTCTAAAGTTTTTCTTTTAACAACGCTAACACCATATTGTCTTGGTTACTGTAGCTTTACAAGTCTTGAAATTAGGATTAGAAATTCTGGAACTTGATGGGCACGGAGGTTTCCGTGTATAATCTCAGCAGATTACTCAACAGACGAGTATTAAATGAAAGCATTTCACGTGCTAGCTCATGAGCGGCAGGGCAACCTCTGTTTTCTTAACTTTTCTATGTTAAAAGTCTTCTGCATTTAAAAAATTGGCATGAAGTCAGGCTTGATGGTCAGTATCTGTAATCCCAGCTACTAGAGAGGCTGAGGTGGGAGGATCGCTTGAGCCCGGGAGTTCAAGTCCAGCCTGGGCAACACAGTGAGATCTTGTCCCTAAACAATTTTTTTTTTAAATAAATAAAAATTACTGCTGGGCGTGGTGGCTCATGCCTGTAATCCCAGCACTTTAGGAGGCTGAGGCAGGTGGATCATCTGAGGTTAGGAGTTCGAGACCAGCCTGACCAACATGGAGAAACCCTGTCTCTACTAAAAATACAAAATTAGCCAGACGTGGTGGCGCATGACTGTAATCCCAGCTACTCACGAGGCTGAGGCAGGAAAATCACTTGAACCCAGGAGGCAGAGGTTGCAGTGAGCTGAGATTGTGCCATTGCACTCCAGCCTGGGCAACAGAGCAAGACTCTGTCTGAAAAAAAAAAAAAATTAAATACAGGCTGGGCGCAGTGGCTCATGCCTGTAATCCCAGCACTTTGGGAGGCTGAGGTGGTTGGATCACCTGAGGTCAGGAGGAGTTCGAGATCAGCCTGGCCAACATGGTGAAATCCTATCTCTATTAAAAATATAAAAATTAGCCAGGCATGGTGGCAGGTGCCTGTAATCCCAGCTACACAGGAGGCTAAGGCAGGAGAATTGCTTAAACCCGGGAGGTGGAGGTTGCAGTGAGCCGAGATCGCTCCACTGCACTCCACCCTGGGTGACAGAGTGAGACTATCTCAAAAAAAAAAAAAAAATAAAATAAAATATAAATAAAAATTTTAAAATGGGATCAATTCAAAAATGCTTGCCATCTATACACAGTAGCCCTCTAAGAGCAAGGTCCCACATAAAATACGAGCTATTTCATTTCTGACAAAGGATCCTCAGCCCCCAGAAGTATCAGCACAATCCAACAGTGCTAAGGCAGGAGGATGAAAAACAAAGAGCTGATGACAGGCGGGTTTCCTCTTTTCAGGAGGAATTAAAGCTATCTGCGATATTGTGAAAAGTGTATTTGGTTTTTATCTGGGCTTCCTGGCCGACAACTGCTAGAATTCCTTCGAATCTCCACCGTGGTGTCTTTCTTATGCTAAAGAGGTGGGTGAAGGCAGGCAGCCCCCAGGTAGCTCCAGGACGGGGCTGGTCACCAGAAAGACCAAGGCAGGACTAGAAGGCTGGGACTTTCAGCCTCACCACCCAGCCTCCAGGGAGGGGAGAGGGGCTGAAGGTTAAGTTGGTCACCCATGGCCAGTGATTTAACCAGCCATGCCCACGTAATGAAGCCTCCATAAAAACCCAAAAGACTGGGACTGGGATACTTTGGGGATAGCTAAACACCTAGAGGTGCCGGTAGGGGAGGGCACTGAACTCCAAGCTGCTTCTCATATGCCTTGCCCTACACATCTGTCAACCAACAAGTGAAATAACAGGCACTGGAACTAGAGAACCATGGCTGGGTTTCTTCTGTTTTTTTCATTTATTTATTTATTTTATTATTTTCTTCTTTTTGAGGTGCTCTCACTCTGTTGCCCAAGCTGGAGTGTGCAGTGGTGCGATCCTAGCTCACTGCAGCATCAACCTCGTGGGCTCGAGCAATTGTCTTGCCTCAGCCTTCCCAGAAACTGGGACTATAGGTACGTGCCACCAAGCCTGGCTAATTTTTAAATGTTTCATTTGTAGAGCCAGGGTCTTGTTAGGTTGACCAGGCTGGTTTCAAATCCCTGGGCTTAAGCCATCCTCTCACCTTGGCCTCCTAAAGTGCTGGTATTACCTATGTGAGTCACCACACCTGGCTGGATTTATTCTGAGCCAAGTTTGAAGACTTAGGTCCAGGAACACAGACTCAAAGGAGGCTGTGTGAGGCACAGTAGATATACATTTTCCAACAGGGGGATGCACGTGGCACGGAAAGGGGAGGAGCAGAGGCGGGGCAGGGAAGCAGTTCTCCATTCTTGTGATTCTGATTGGTGCTCAGTGACGCTACCCATACGATAAGGTAAATGTGCACTTGGGTGGGGTGGGAGAAAGGCTAGGCAACTTAGGGTCTGGTAGGGGTTGACCAATTACATCCTGTCTTTGTTCTACCTCTGATAAATGGGTTTATGACTAGTGCCTGTCAGTGAACTACATAAACTCCAGTCATACAGGCAAGAGGTCAGCTTTATTTATAGGCCTAGGATTTATTATTCATGTGCCTGATTACAGCCATCATGGGCCACTGTTAAAATTTTCTTTTGAATTTTCCTTTTTCTGATATGTCTCTTCATCTGTATCCTTTGCAATATCCTTCATAATAAATCTCAGGCCGGGTGTGGTGGCTCACGCCTGTAATCCCAGCACTTTCGGAGGCCGAGGCGGGCGGATCGCCTGAGGTCAGGAGTTTGAGACCATCCTGGCCAACATGGTGAAACCCCGTCTCTATTAAAAATACAAAAAAAATTAGCCGGGTGTGGTGGCGTGAGCCTGTAATCCCAGCTACTTGGGAGGCTGAGGCGGGGGAATTGCTTGAACCAGGGTGGTGGAGGTTGCAGTGAGCCAAGATTGCACCATTGCACTCCAGCCTGGGAGACAGAACGAGACTCCATCTCAAAAAAATAAAATAAATAAATAAATAAAAATCTCAGAGTTGTGTGAGCTGCTGTAGCAAATTAATCAAACCTAAGGAGGGGGTGGTGGGCACCCTGACTCAGCCGGTTACTCAGAAGCATGGGTTGAACACTTGGGCTCACGCTGGGCGTTGGAAGTGGAGACAGTCTTGTGGGACTGAGCCCTCACCCTGGAGGACCTGATGCCATTTCCAGGTAGGCAGCGTTGGAACTGAATTGAATTGAGGGACACCCAGTTGGCATCTGCCGCAGAACTGCTTGCTTACTTTGTGTGTGGGGGCCCCCTCTCCCCACTCAACACTGCCCCCACCACTGACTTCTGGTCACGGAAGTCTTCTGTGTGGACTGTTACGGAGTGAGAACAGAGGAAAAGCACTTTGCTTTTTCTAGTCACCGTCAGAAGTGGAAATGACCGAATCTTTTGTGTTAGCGTAGTCATCAGCTGATACCAAATCTTTGGCAATAAGAAAACGGGTCAGAACTTAAGTCACTAATCTACATCGGTTAACCAGTTTTCTTGAGAGAAATATAATGCAAAGAGAGGAATGCACAAGCAGCTGAATTTCACAGAAAGAGATGATTCTGGCTTTGCCAAGAAAGCACACATATTTTTTGACACCTGGAAATACACTGGATGTGTACTGGTCAACTAATTATTATCTTTGTTATTGGCTACATAATGTTATCAAGTAAACTCTTAATTGAGGTATAACCTACATACGGATATGTGCACAAATCATAAATACCCAGTTCTGTGAATTTCCACAAAGAGAATGCACCCACAAAATAATCACTGGATCAAGAATAGAATACTACCAGCACTACCAGCACCCCACAAGTCCCTCCAGTGACCGCCCAATCACTATGCCCTATCTCCCCCGCCAAAGGAAACCATAATCCAGACTTCTCGCACATAGTTTAACTTTGTCTTTTTTTTTTTTGAGACGGAGTCTCGCTCTGTCGCCCAGGCTGGACTGTAGTGGCTGATCTTGGCTCACTGCAAACTGTCTCCCGGGTTGAAGCAATTCTCCTGCCTCAGCCTCCCGAGTAGCTGGGACTACAGGTGCCCCCACCAGGCCCGGTTAATTTTTTTTTTGTATTTTTAGTAGAGACGGGCTTTCACCGTGTTAGCCAGGATGGTCTCGATCTCCTGACCTTGTGATCCACCCGCCTTGGCCTCCCAAAGTGCTGGGATTACAAGTGTGAGCCACCGCGCCCGGCCTAGCGTTGTCTATTTTTAATTTTATATAAATGGAAACAGGGAATATATTCTTTTGTGTCTAGATTCTGTCTGACACACAAATGTCTGACATTTATGTTGCAGCATCCACCCGCCTCAGGGAATACAGCAACAGTTCCTTCCTTTTCACTGCTGCACCATGTTCCACTGTCTGGCCACCACACAATTGATTGGTCTGATCTTTATGGACAGGCATTTGCATCGCTTCCTCTGGGGGCTCTCTGAATCTTGCTGTTAGGAACACTCATTTCTGTGAGTATCTTTTGTACACATGGACATGCAGTTCCCTCGGATGATGCCTAGGAGTGGGATTGCCAGGTCTTAGGTGTGCATATTTTCAGTGTCAGCAGACACTGGCCATGTTCCAAAGTGGCTGTGCCAACTTTGACTCCCACCAGTAAATGAGAATTCCAGTGGCTCTCTTTCTGTGCCAATAATGGATATTTTTTTTTTCATTTTAGCATTCCAGCAGGTGTATAAATGGCATTTCACTATGTTTTAATGTATATTCCCCCAATGACCAAAAAGGATGAACACTCTTCATACATTTGCAGGCTGTTTGTACATGTGGTTCGCTCTGAAATGTCTCTTTATTTCTTTTGCTCATTTTCCCATCAGGTTGTCAGTCTTCTTCTCTTTTATTGTGACTATGAGTCCTTTGTGAGTTAAAAGCATTGCAGGTAGCTTCTTCCAAAACTGTATTTTGATGAGCAAAATTTCTTAATTTTAGTGTGGAACAAATTATCTAACTTTTATTTTATGGTTAGGGCTTTTTCAGTCCAGTTTAAGAAGTCTTTGCCTATCTGAAGGTTTTGATGACATTTTATCTTATTTTTTAGAAGCTTCATGGTTTTACCTTTCGCATTTAGGTCTATCATCCGTTTCAAGTCAATTTTTCAGTATAGTGTGAAGTAGGAATTAAGAGTCATTTCTTTATAAATATTCAGTGGAGCCAGCACCACCTTGAAAAGACCATTGTTACCCCATGGCTTGTGCAGTGCCACCTCTGTCATAAGCCAAGTGTCTGTACGTGCACGGCTGTTTCAGAACTCTATTTTGTTCTGCTAGCTCTCCATCCTTGCATCAATACCTACTGTCTTAATTACTGTGGCTTTATCAAAAGTCTTGATTTCCAGTATCTAAGTCCTTTTGCTTTATTATTCTTCAAAATGTTCTTGTTATTCTTAGCTCTTTCCATTTCCACATAAATTCTAGGATCAGGCTGGGCGTGGTGGCTCACACCTGTAATCTCAGCACTTTAGGAGGCCAAGGTGGGAGGACTGCTTGAGCCCAGGAGTTTGACACCAGCTGGACAACATGGCAAAATCCCATTTCTACAAAAAATACAAAAATTAGCTGGGCATGGGGGTGCATGCCTGTAGTCCCAGCTATTCAGGAGGCTAAGGTGGGAGGATCACCTGAGCCTGGGAGGTCAAGGCTGCAGTGAGCCATGATTGTGCCACTGCACTCCAGCCTGGGTGACAGAGTGAGACCCTGTCTCAAAAAAAAAAAAATTCTAGGATCAACTGGTCAAGTTTCAATACACACACACCCACACCCACCCACTGGGATCTGACTGAAATCATAGTAAGTCTATAAGTCACTTTGGGGAGAGCTAACACCTTCATAGTATCGTGTCACTCATTCCATCAACCTGTTATATTCATTTAGGTCATCTTTAATTTCTCTCAATAACACATAATCGTTCTCTGTATAAAAGCCTTGCATATCTTCTTTTAGATATATTCCTCAGTATGATGTTTCTTTGATGCTTTTGTAAATGTTATCTTTTTTGAAAATTTCATTTTATTTATTTATCTTTTATTTATTTTTTGAGATGGAGTCTTGCTCTTGTCGCCCAGGCTAGAGTGCAATGGCGTGATCTTGGCTCACTGCAACCTCTGCCCCCCGGGTTCAAGCGATTCTCCTGCCTCAGCCTCCCGAGTAGCTGGGATTACAGGCATCTGCCACCACACCCGGCTAATTTTTGTATTTTTAATAGAGATGAGGTTTCACCATGTTGGTCACGCTGATCTCAAACTCCTGACCTCGTGATCTGCCCGCCTTGGCCTCCCAAAGTGCTAGGATTACAGGCGTGAGCCACTGCACCCGGCTGAAAATTTCATTTTAAATTGCTTATTGTTTGTCTATAGAAATATAATCAATCTTGTTAAATTTACTTATTCATTTTAAGAGCTGATTTGTAGAATATATTGAATTTTCTACATATAATAGTTTTCTCTGTGAAGAGTGACAGTTTCATTCTTCCTTTCTAATCTGTACACCTTTTATTTCTTTTTCTTGCCATATGGTAATGCTAACACTGCCAATATAATGTTGAAAGAGATAGTGACAGCAGATAACCTTATTTACAATCTAAGGGAAAAAATTTTTAATATTTCACTGATAAGTATAATGCTTGCTGTAGTTTTGAAAATATCCATTATTAGATTAAGGAAGTACTCTGTTTTTCCTAGTTTGCTAAAAGTTATTTTCTTTTAAAATCAAGAATGGAGGCTGGGCGTGGTGGCTCATGCCTGTAATCCCAGCACTTTGGGAGGCCGAGGTGGGTGGACCACCTGAGGTCAGGAGTTCCGGACCAGCCTGGCCAAAATGGCAAAACCTTGTCTATACTAAAATACAAAAAATTAGCCGGGCGTGGTGGTGCGCACCTGTAATCCCAGTCCCAGCTACTCGGGAGGCTGAGGCAGGAGAATTGCTTGAACCTGGGAGGTGGAGGTTGCAGTGAGTTGAGATCGTGCCACTGCACTCCAGCCTGGGCGACAGAGCCAGACTATATCTTAAAACGAACAAACAACAAAAAAACTACAGTACAAAGACTTTGTAAATGTGATTCAGGCCCCCCAGCACCCCTGTGACTGTAGAGTACCTTCAAAACTCAGCTGTCCCAGCCAGTGCCAACCTGTGAACTTCCCGCCATATCCCAGGTCTGCTATTCCCCAAACCACTTCCCAGTTTTCCTTTCAGTCATCTTTCTGAAGGAGCCAAGACAACAGGGGCCTGTTGTGTAGTAAATTTCTTTATTTTTTGCAGCCTTTAAAATGTAATTTCTATCTCTTGCAATAAATTTGTTCCCTTTTGTTTCACTTTATTTAAAATTTCAGGTATTTAGCTCCCCTTTTGTACCATTAAAAAAATTTAAAGTTACCTGTTATAAGATGTTCCTTCAGAAGCAAAGAGCAAAAGTTTACTGTTGTACCAATTCTAATTGTAATTTTAAGTTCCATGTATTTAATCATTGTCTCTTCATTTTAAGACCATTAATACAAATGTCTTTTTTTGAGAGGGAGTCTCGCTCTGTCGCCCAGGCTGGAGTGCAGTGGTGCAATCTCAGCTCACTGAAACCTCCGCCTCCCAGGTTCAAGCGATTCTCCTCCCTCAGCCTCCTGAGTAGCTGGGACTATAGACATGCGCCACCACGCCCGGCTAATTTTTTTGTATTTTTAGTAGAGATGGGGTTTCACCATGTTGGTCAGGCTGGTCTCAAACTCTTGACCTCAAATGATCCACCCGCCTCAGCCTTCCAAAGTGCTGGGATTACAAGTGTGAGCCACCACGCTCGGCCTTAGCTAATATTTTCTTAAAACATTTATGTCTGTTTGGGAGGCCAAGATGGATGGATCACCTAAGGTCAGGAGTTCGAGACCAGCCTGGTCAACATGGTGAAACCCTGTCTCTACTAAAAATACAAAAATTAGCCAGGCGCGGTGGCAGGCACCTGTAATCCCAGCTACTCGGGAGACTGAGGCAGGAGAATCACTTGAACCTGGGAGGCAGAGATTGCAGTGAGCTGAGATTGTGCCACTGCACTCCAGCCTGGGCAACAGAGTGAGACTTGGTCTCGAAAACACACAAAAAATTTACATCTGTATTCACAAAATAAATTAACCTGTAATTTTCTTTCTTGTAATGCCCTTGTAATGATTTGGTATGAAATCAAATTAACAGGTTTCTGCTGGTCAAGAAAGAAGACCCAAATGACCATTATCAGGAATGAAAAAGAGACATCACTGCAAAGCGTACAGATCTTAAAAATAACAATAAGGTACAAAGAAATAGAGTGCAGAGGAGCGATTACCAGGGTGTTATTTAATGGGTATAGAGTTTCAGATCTGCAAGACGCACAGAAGGTCTTGGGAAGTTTTCCTCTTTTTCTAGTCTCAGGACAAATTTGTGGAAGACTGGTGCTACTTTTTCCCTTAAAAGTTAAAAAGAATTCACCAACGAAATCATCTAGGCCTAGAGTTTTTCTTTGAGGAAATATTTTAAACTATGGATTCAATTTATTACCTAGATGTAGGAGAATTTAGGTTTCCTATTTCTTCCTGTATCAATTTTGGTACTTTGTATTTTTCAAAATCGTCAATTTATTTTCAGAATTTACTAACAATGTTCTCATAACCCTATTTGTGTGTGTGTGTGTGTGTGTGTGTGTGTATGGTAAAAAGCACATAAAATTTGCCATCTCAACCATTTCTATTTATTTTGGTTTTTGTCCATTGAGGCATTTTATTTTACTTTTTAATTTAATTTAAAACTTTTTTTTTTTTTTTTTGAGACATGGTCTCCTCCGTTGCCCAGGCTGGAGTGCAGTGGTGCAATCACGGCTCACTGCAGTCTTAACTTCCCGGGCTCAGGTGATTCTCCTGCCTCAGCCTCCGGAGCAGCTGGGACTACCAGCATGCCCCACCACGCCGGGCTAATTTTTTCTATTTTTTGTAGAGACGGAGTTCCACCATGTTGCCCAGGCTGGTCTCGAACTCTTAGGCTCAAGCCATTCACCTACGTGGCATTTTAATTTTAAGTATGTATTACATCGCTAGATAAAGAATCCCAGGATGTTCCCTCCTGTGTGTTTTTATCTTGCTTCTTCATGGTCCATGTTGCCAGCTGAGGTTGTTAGTAAAATGAACCCAAACTGTCAGAATGGGAGCAGATTGTTCTGCCATTTTTTCTAAATCTTTGAGCTGCACATCAAAGTTGGGGCTGATTACGGCACACTTGTTTAACCTGCCTGTGAAGTTCACAACAACGTTCCCAGCTCTATGATGACCAGATTTCCAATTTGCCAGTGGAATCGTGCTTCATCATCACAGTTAGAAACCGGATGACGACTTTGAAGCACGGCCTAGGAAGAACCTGGCATTTGCCTCTCATTTAGGCATTGTGGATGCTCTTGAAAGCATCAGCCTCGATGTTTGCGCACAGCAGCCTGGCGGCATGGAAAGGTGGTGGAAAGAGCTCAATCATTTTAAAGTATACGGTTCAGTAGTGGTAAATATATTCACATTATTGTGAAACACATCTCCAGAACTTTTTCATCTTGCAAATCTGAAACTCTACACCCATTAAATAACCCCCTGGTAATAGCTCCTCTGTACTCCATTTCTTTGTACCTTATGATTATTCTTAATGTCTGTACGCTTTGCAGTGATGTCTCTTTTTCATTCCTGATAATGGTCATTTGGGTCTTCTTTCTTGATCAGCAGAAACCTGTTAATTTTATTAGTCATTTTAAAGGAACAACTTTGTGTTTGGTTGATTTTTTTTTTCTTTTTTCCTTCTTTTTTTTTTTTTGGTGGGTGGGACAGGGTCTGACTCTGTTGCCCAGGCTGGAGTGCAGTGGCAAGATCATCACAGCTCACTGCAAACTTACGAGTTCAAGTGATCCTGCTGCCTCAGCCTCCCAAGTAGCCAGACTACAGGTATGCACCACCACATCCGGCTACTTTATTTTTATTCTTGTAGAGATTTTTCTTGCTATGTTGCCCAAGCTGGTCTCAAACTCCTGGCTTAATGTGATCCTCCATGCCTCAGCCTCCCGGGTCATGTAATTCCAGGATTACAGGGATGAGCTACCATGCTCAGCTTGGTTGATTTTTTTCTATTGTATATTTGTTTTCCATTGAATTTATGTAAGATCTTTATTTCCTTCCTTTGATTTAGTTTATTGTTCTTTGAGACAAATGCTTAGAACTTTTCACTAGGCTTTCGAGATTTAAGGTCGCAGATTTCCCTCTAACATGGCTTTAGCTGCATTACGTAAGTTTTGATATGTCATACTTCTATAAGCATTCAATGAAACATTTTAAAATAATTTCCACTGCGATTTCTTCTTTGATTCATGAGTTTTTCTTTTGGAAGTATATTGTCTAATTCCAAACATTTGGGGATCATTCTAATTATCTTTTTGTTATTGATTTATAACTTAATTCCACTGGTCAGAAAACATACTCTACAGATTTCAATCCTTAAATATTAGTTGAAATTTATCATCCAGCATATAGTCTATCTTAGTAAATAATCTATGTGTACTTAAAAATATACATACCCTGCAGTTGATGAGGGCTATATAAATATATATGTTAATTACATCTTGTCTGTTAATTGTGACATTCAAATCTTCTAGATCCCTGGGGAGCATCCGTCTGATGCTCTATCATTTTACTTTCATTTTATTTTCTATCATCTTACTTTCAACATTTCTGTTTCTTTTCATTAAGGATATGTCAGCACGTGTGTGTGTGTGTGTATAAATTTTAAATCTATCTTTGAGTATTTAATTATCCATTTCTATTCATTACTAACATGTTGGGACTTAAATCCATAATTACATTACTCATTTTCTGTTTGTCCCACTGGTCCTATAGTCCTCTCCTTTAAGTTTTTTCCTCTTCTTTTGGATGACTTTTTGTTATTACAGTTTTCTCTCTATTAGTGTATTATATATTATTTTACAATGCTTTTAGTGGCTATGCTGGCCTAGAGATCATTTTACAATTTTTTTTAGTTGTTACCCTGGATTATGACATGTATCCTTGATTTATTAAAACCTAATATAAATGAGTACTTTGACTCCTTCCTGGACAATGCAAGTATGTTAGAGCAGTTTTACCTCATTTGTCCCCTCCCATCTTTTGTGCAGTTGAGGTCAAGTGGTCTCCACAAGGGATGAGTATTAGTGTCTCACACATCGAGTACCACTTAGGTTACCCACATGTGTCTCTTTTCTGCTCTTTATTCTTCCTGCATCTCTGTGTTTCCATCTGGAATCCTCTTCCTTCTGCCTGAAGAACTAGCTCTTAGTATTTCTGTTTGCTGGAAAATGTCTTATTTCATCTTTCTTTTCTCTTATTTTGAGACAGGGTCTCGCTCTGTCACCCAGGCTGGAGTGCAGAGGCATGATCGTGGCTCACTGCAGCCTTGACCTCCTGGGCTCAAGCAATCTGAGGCCTCAGCCTCTGAGCAGCTGGGACTACAGGTGTGTACCACCACACCCAGATAATTTAAAAAAATTTTTTGTAGAGACGGGGTCTTGCTATATTGCCCAGGCTGGTCTTGAACTCCTGAGCTCAAGTGATCCTCCTGCCTCAGATTCCCAAACTGCTGGGACCCGTGCTGGCTAATATTTTATATTTTAATTTTTTTGTAGAGACGGGGTCTTGCTATGTTGCCCAGACTTGTCTTGAACTCCTGAGCTCAAGTGATCCTCCTGTCTTAGCCTCCCAAAGTGCTGGGATTACAGGTGTGAGCCACCACACCTAGCCAACTTTATTTTCAATGGCTTTCCCCACTAGATGTTTAGGTTGGCAGATATTTTTCCTCCCAATACTTTACTATTTTCTGATTTCTGTCAAGATACCAACTGTCAGCCTCTCATTGCTACTTTAAAGTAAAGCATCTCTTATTGAAAAAGGAAAAACAAAGCTGGAAGACTCAAACTTCCCAATTCTAAGACTACTATAAAATTACAGTAAACAAGACAGCATGGTACTGCCATAAACATAGACATATAGATTAATGGAATAAAATTGAGAGTCTAGAAATAAACTCATACATCTATGGCCAAGGGTTCCAAGACCACTCAGTGGGGGAAAGAACAGTCTCTTCAAGAAATGGTATTGAGAAAACTGGATATCCACATGCAAAAAAATGGAGTTGGACCCCTACCTCACACCATACAAAAATATTAACTCAAAATGGATCAAATACCTAAATGTGAGTTCTAAAAGTATAAAACTGATGGAAGTTTTTGCGACCACCAATTTGTCAATGGTTTCTTAGCTTTGACACCTAAAGCATAAGCAACCAATGAAAAACCAGACAATTGGATATCATCAAAACGAAATATCACCAAAACGAAATATCATCAAAACAAAGTATTGTCAAAACGAAATATCATCAAAATGAAATTTCATCAAAACAAAGTATCGTCAACACGAAATATCATCAAAACGAAATATCATCAAAATGAAAGACTGTGCTTTGAAAGATGCTATCAAGAAAATGAATACACAACTTATAGAATGGAGAAAACATTTGTAAATCACATATCTGATAAGGGCCTAGTATCTGGAATGTATAAAGAAACTCTTACAACACAACAGCAAAAAGACAACCTGATTAAAAAATGGGCAAAGGACTTAACAGACATTTCTCCAAAGAAGATATATGAGTGGCTCACTTAATGCATGTAAAAAGATGCTCAGCATCACTAGGCATTAGGGAAATGCAAATCAGAACCACGATGAAATGCCATTCACACTCGTTAGAAATGGCTATAATTTAAAAAAAGGAGGGGGGATAACAAGTGTTGGCAAGGAGGTAGAGAAATCAGAACCCTTGCACATTGTTGGCAGGCATGTAAAATGGTTTAGCCATTGTGGAAAAGAGTCTGGCGGTTCCTCAAGAAGTTAAACTAGAATTCTATGACCCAGCAATTCCACTGCTAGGTATATAACCCAAATAATTGAAAACAAGGATGCAAACAGATTCCTGCAAACCAATGTTCACGGTATTGTTCATCATGGTTAAAAGGTGGAAACAGCCCAGATGTCCATCAGTGGAAGAGGAGATGAACAAATTGTGGTGTAGACATACAATGCACTATTATTCAGCCATAAAAAAATGAAATGTTGATATATGCTTTCAATGAATCTGTGTGTGTGTGTGTGTGTGAGAGAGAGAGAGAGAGAGACAGAGACAGACAGACAGACAGACAGGGTCTCACTCTGTCACCTAGGCTAGAATGCAGTGGCATGATCACGGCTCCACAACCCTAGACTCCTGGGCTCAAGTGATCCTCCCACCTCAGCCAAGTAGCTGGGACTACAGGTATGCAGCACCACGCCTGGCTAATTTTTGTATTTTTTGTAGAGATGGGGTTTTGCCACGTTGCCCAGGTTGGTCTTGAACTCCTGTGCTCAAGCAATCCACCCTCCTTGGCCTCTCAAAGTACTGGGATCACAGGCACGAGTCACCGCACCCAGCCTTCAATGAATCTTGAAAACATTATGGTAAGTGAAAGAGGCAAAACACAAAAGGTCACATACTTCGCATGATTCAATTCATATGAAGCACCAGAACAGGTATATCATGGGGACAGGGCACAGATTGGTAGTTGACAGGGGCTGGGGGGCATGCAGAATGGGAAGCAACTGCTTAATGAGTAGCAGGTTTCTTTTTGGGGTGATGAAAATGTTTTGGAGCTAGAGAGGGTAGTGGTTACACCCCATTGTGAATATACTAAACGTCACTGAATTGTTCACTTATTTATTCATTTATTTTCACCAAACACATTCTCATTTCTCTTCTTTTTTCAGGCAAATGATGAAGACCTAGTTTGCCAGCTTTACATTCTAAAACCTAAGCTTAACATTATATATTTAAATAATTGTCAAAATTAAGTTGCCAACATTCATGCACAATTAGAAAACATCCTTAATTTATATTAAACCAGAAATATATTATCATTATTGCATTAATACCTTTCACTACTAACTACTAAAAAAATTGAAATTATTTCTGTAGAAGACTCACCCTGGCCATGTTAACTTCACAGCAGGCTGACACTACATGGCTCACATTTCAGACAAAATGGAAAAGCAGATTCATGCTGGTGTTAGGGTACAATCTTGTCCTGCCACTAAAGAGTCAAGGATTAAAAGTGCATACACAGGCCGGGCGCAGCAGCTCACGCCTATAATCCCAAAACTTTGGGAGGCTGAGGTGGGCAGATCACCTGAGGTCAGGAGTTCAAGACCAGCCTGGCCAACATGGTGAGACCCCCGTCTCTACTAAAACTACAAATATTAGCCGGGCATGGTTAGTCCTAGCTGCTTGGGAGGCTGAGGCAGGAGAATTGCTTGAACTCAGGAGGCAGAGGTTGCAGTGAGCGGAGATCGTGCCACTGCACTCCAGCCTGGGATACAGAGCAAGACTCTATCTCAAAAATAAATAAATACATAAATAAATAAGAGTGCATACAGAGATTTATAACAACTCTAAAGACAGAAAAAAATGGTCCTATTATGTGGTCCTAACAATAAACTCAAAAGTTTATGACAAATAGGGGCTCTGTGAGTTGTTTATCAATACTTTAGGTACAATTCTACCAATAGTTGAGTTCATTTGAAATATTCAAAAAAATGTTCCTGTTAACGCTCAGATGGTGCTTCTGTAGCTGAACACTGTCATTCGATGCATGCATTGAATGACTTTGCAACCAAGCGCAGCAGCTACTCCTTACTGCTGGCCGTGTTCTCCCATTTCTACCCTTTCTCCACCATTCTCAGCAACTCTCTTTTTAGTGATGTTTCTGCCGTTAACCATTTCTAGTAGAAGTTGATATAGATTTGAAGTTGCCATTCCACTACCACAAATGACGTGGAAGAGAATGAAGTGAGGCCCTGACCTAGTGATCCAAATGAAGAAAATCTTCATCAAAAGAAGAAAATCCACTTCCAAAAGACGGAAATCCACCAAAAGTGGAGAAAAACGACCCCCTCCCTTGGTGACCCCTTTGATTCCCAAAAAAGTCCTCAAATGGGTCTTCAAAGAAGTTGAATGAAAATGGGTCCCTCCCACCAAAAAAATTCCCTGAAGACATCATCTGAGTTACGGACTGTGAATTAACCTCGGACGGATGTCAAAATGCATTCCACCTCCTCCTCCTCTGTCTAATCGTTCTGTTATATACGTCCCCCTTTTTTTTTTTTTTTTTTTTTTTTTTTTTTAGCATCAGACAGCAGCGCCTCATATGCCTCCACTACTCATCTGAATTTTTCTCTCTGCTTCTTCTTTAGTCTCAGGACTTTTATCTGGGCGCCACATCAGTGTCATTCTCCAACATGCTGTTTTAATATCCTCAGGCCAGGCATGTCTGCACACCTGGACCTTCACAGTGACCACTGTGCTTAACAGATGGTTGGAATGGGCAAGAGTGCAGGTGGTGACACTGGCAGTGGCTCCTCACTTTCCTGAATTGCTCACTTTCTTTTTTTTCTTTTTCTTTTTGAGTCGGAGTCTTGCTCTGTCGCCCAGGCTGGAGTGCAATGGTACGATCTCGGCTCACTGCAACCTCCACTTCCCAGGTTCAAGCGGTTCTCCTGCCTCAGCATCCTGAGTAGCTGGGATTACAGGTGCCCGGCACCACGCCCAACTAATTTTTGTATTTTTAGTAGAGATGGGGTTTCACCATGTTGGCCAGGCTGGTCTCTTTTGCCAGGCTGGTCTCGAACTCCTGACCTCATGATCCTCCCACCTTGGCCTCCCAAAGTGCTGGGATTACAGGCATGAGCCACTGTGCCCAGCCCAAATTGTTCACTTTCAAATGGTTACTTTTATGTTATGAGAATTTCATCTCAGTTTTAAAAAATTTAAAAATTGAGATAAAGTATCTTTTTCTTTGCCTTTAAGTTTTTCTGTGCTTCTTAAAATAATTTACTGTGATATGTCTTGCTGTGGTTTTCTTTTTCTTTACTCTGCTTGGTGTTCCCAGTACTTCTCTAATCTGTAGTTTGATGTCTTTTGTCAGGTTTGAAAAATTGTGTCATTATCTCTTCAAATACTGCTTCTGCCTCATTCTCTGTCTTCTCTCCTTCTATGACTTGAATTACATGTATATTAATTTTTTCATAATCTAAAGACTCATGCCTTTTTCTGTATTTTTCTTCTCATTTAATTTTTTTGCTTCAGCTCAGACAGTCTCTCCTGATCTGCCTTCCAGTTCATGAAGCCTCTCTTAGCTGTGTTTAAGTTGATGTTAAACCCTCTAGTGAGTTCTTCCTTTCAATTATTTTTCAGTCCTCGTGTTTCCATTTGATTCTTTGTTATTTCCACTTATTTGTCATTGATTTCCTGAACATACTTAATTATTTTAAAAGTCTGTTTTTGTATTTCTAATAGTTAGATTTCTTGTGGATCTATTTCTGTTCTTTGTTTTTTCTCCTTTTTGGTCATTTGGTCTTATCTCCTGGCTTGCCTGTTTTGTTTGGTTGGTTTTTAATGGATTGCTGGACATGTATACGAGAAACAGACATAATCTGATGTTGCTGATGGTGACTTTTCTCTAGAGGACTTCCCACTGCCTCTGGAAGTGACATATCACTTTTAGAATATGGGCACATCACTTTAATCTAACTAGAGATTGAACAGATTCAAAGTTGGGCTTCTGTCTTTGAGATGAGTCAAATTCTGGCTCAACCTCCAGTTCTGGGCTGTAGCCCTTTGGGAGTCCCAATGGAAGGCCTGGGATGCTTATCGGGGTTCTTTCTGCTTGGTGGGCCATGAATTCCAAGTTTCATCTCACAAGCCCAGTAAGGCTGCTTGAGCTCTCCTTCTCTCTGTCTTTCGGCCACCACTTTCTAGTCACTTTTCAGTCACTGCTTATGAATTGGCAGATGCCACGAGAAAAAAAGTAGGGTTGAATATTGGATTCACATCTCTGTACCTCCCTTTTCTCTACGATCTTTGCACCTCAAGTCATCATTGCACTGACAGCTCTTTAATTTCTTAAAATAAAATGTTTTAAAAATACTTTTTCCATATTTCTAGTTCTTCTTGATACGATGGTTGCACCACAACAAGCTAGTCTGACATTACCAGAAAGAGAAACCTGATAAACTTATTACCAGTGGCTTAGAGTTTCTTTAATGAGGCTTAATAGAATACTGAAACTGATTAACAGAATTTAAAAAATGAAATAGAGCAGTACATTCTGCAAGTCTCTGTAAAATATAAGAACCTCATTATGTCTGTTATCCTATTTGCTGTTTTATGTCTTTCTTTCTCAATAAGACCATAAACTCCCCATGGGCACAACTCTGATATAGTTTATTTCAGTTTCTTCACATCATGCCAATAAATATTCCATTAAATTGAGTTGAGTAGGGTGTATACTATTCTAATTAGTCACTAATTTGTGTCCAAATAGGTTTAACTTAGAACCATCTCAGTATGAAATAAAGAGGGCACTGGCACCAAGAAACAATGAAGAAGCTGAAAATTAACCACCAGTTGTTATTTCTGTACCATCAGTTATGGTAGTTAGATGGCTTTAATGAAGATTACAAAGGTTTTAAATAACTGAAATACTCATCAATTGAGGACTGATTCAATACACAATGCATTTATCAATATTAAAGAGACTGAGGCAGACAGATCTGTATGCACTGATATGGAAAAATCTCCAAATTTTGGAAAAAAAGAATATATGGTCCGTATGCTCTTTTTGGAAAATCTATAGTATTATATGTCCTTAGTCTCGAATTTAAGTAACTGTTTTTGGATTAAGTTCTAGAAAATAGCAAGTGGAAGCCCAGCTAAGCCTTGAAATTGCAACCTTGAGTAAGAAAGAATTTTAGACATTTTAAAGGGAATTGTTGATGTGGATGCAAAAAGAGAACAGAATTCTCCACAGTAAAGCCATTTAGGAGAACATTTTCAGGTTACTATGAAGACTGAAAGCCTCAGTCTACCTGTTTAAACTGTAATCATTAGAGTATATTTGTGAAGTCCCTTTCTGAGACTTCTGGACTTCAAATACGTGATGTTTTCTTCAGAGACGCTGTAATTTTTCTTAGAACATCCTCTGCTAATTTGCTATGGGTGACATATTTCCAGTTATGTGTAACTCTTTCCTGTGGATATAAGATAGGGCTTTTTGTTTGACAGAAGAGCCTCAAAAATGTCTTTTCTTCTGGCTGGGTGCGGTGGCTCAGGCCTGTAATCCCAGCAATTTGAGAGGCTGAGGGGGGCGGATCATGAGGTCAAGAGATTGAGACCATCCTGGCCAACATGGTGAAACACCATCTCTACTAAAATTACAAAAATTAGTTGGGTGTGGTGGCACGTGCCTGTAGTCCCAGCTACTCAGGAGGCTGAGGCAGGAGAATTGCTTCAACCAGAGAGGCTGAGGTTGCAGTGAGCTGAGATTGCGCCACTGCACTCCGGCCTGGGACAGAGCAAGACACTGTCTCAAAAAAAAAAAAAAAAAAACAGTCTTCCTTTGGGCTAAAGGAAAATGGACAGGTCACTGACCAATAGGTGACTGGTTTTATGACTATGCGCGGGAGGGATTTTGTTGGGGAATGTGTGTGAAACCATCATATGCTCATTCAGACACAAAATCTCTTTGGAAGTGTACACACAAGGCACAGACAACAGAGACTGCCAGGAGAGGTCTGGGACACTGGGATCAGGGAGGGCCTGACATGGACTTTCTACCTTCCAACCTTTTTTACTATTTAAACCGTAATCGGTTTTACTATTTTTATTTTTTGCCATGTGCACTTATTACTTATTCAGAAAAACAATTTAAAACAATTTCAAACTAGAAGAAAAAGGCGATGAAGAGGAAAAGGGGATAAAGAGGAAAAGGCGTAACACTTATGTATAATTTCACAACAACCTGCCTGCAAGATACGTGTGTCATTATTTCATACACAGAAAAGGTGAGGCTCAGAGAGATAAAATAACTTACTCAAAATCATAAAGCTAAAACTACAATCCAGGTAAAACTGAACCCAAAGCCAAGTTATCTTTCAGTCTTATATTCTCACAAGTAACTTAGATTGCAGCTACGATTAAACTGCAAAATATATTTAACAGTGATTAAAATTCCTGAGTTGCAACATGTTGCCTGATTTAAGAGCTTATGCTGCTCCAGAAATGGTAATGTAAATGAGAAAATACACTTTTCTAAGGCAATAGAAATGTAATTAAAACTCAAAACTTATCAAGGTCTTTCCAAGGTCCCATGTCACTAACCACTTCTCTTTATTTCTGAGAAATTTTTTTTTTTTTTTTTTGGGGACGGAGTCTTGCTTTGTCACCCAGGCTGGAGAGCAACGGCGCGATCTCGGCTCACTGCAACCTCCGCCTCCTGGGTTCAAGCAATTCTCCTGCCTCAGCCTCTCGAGTAGCTGGGACTACAGGTGCCTGCCACCACGCCCGGCTAATTTTTGTATTTTTAGTAGAGACGGGGTTTCGCCATATTGGCCAGGCTGGTCTTGAACTCCTGACCTCGTGATCCACCTGCCTCGGCCTCCCAAAGTGCTGGGATTACAGGTGTGAGCCACCACGCCCGGCCTTATTTCTAAGAAATTTTAAGTCTTAAGTGCTCAGTGCTATTTCCAATAAACTAAGTAACTAAACGATCTGACAAGTTTTAAGATTTTCACGACGGAAACTTCATTGTGTTCCTATAGCTGACTTAACAATGTTATGTACAGATCTAATTTTATATCTCCTTAAAGGAATTAATGCTCCAACTTTCTCAACTTTTTTAAATTTTTTAATTTTTTGAGATGGAGTCTTGCTCTGTTGCCCAGGCTGGAGTGCAGTGCCGCCATCTCGGCTCACAGCAACCTCCACCTCCCAGGTTCAAGCAATTCTCCTGCCTCAACCTCCTTGCAAGCCACCATGCCTGGCTAAATTTTTTTTTTTTAATTTTTGTAGAGACAGAGTCTCCCAGTTCCTCAGGGGGCTGAGGTGGGAGGATCTCTTGAGTCCCAGAGTTTGAGGCTGCAGTGAACCATGATCACACCACTGCAGCCTGGGTGACAAAGTGCCACCCTGTCTCAAAAAAAAAAAAAAAAAAAAGAAGTTCACCTGGAGCAAGGCTGCAGGGTAACGTGTCTGGCTCTGTGAAAGGGGCTCCTACCCCTGCGAGTCCCCTTTCCTCCTAATTTCTCTGCATCATTTCTAGCATGACAGCAGGCCCTGTTTCCAGATCAGGCACATATATTTGCTCACAAGTGGCAAAGCTTTATTTTGTCACTAATGCCTTGGGTTTAATGGTAGCTGCACCTGTTGAAAGTGATAACTGGGCCAGGTGGGGTAGCTCACACCTGTAATCCCAGCCACTTTGGGAGGCCACGGCGGGTGGATCACTTGAGGCCAGGAGTTCAAGACCAGCTTGGACAACATGGCTAAAAAAATAAAGTGATAACTGACTAGTATTTTCACATAAGGCTTTCATATAAAACAGCAACGGCCACTGGAGGTGAGGCTGGGCCTTTCTAAGGGCTGCAGGAGTTCTCACCCACACCTGTGACCCCTGTCCTTCCACTACAATGAGCAAGGCTCAGTCCCACACCCTGCAGGGTGTGCTGATCGCACCTGGGGAAACAGTGGGACCCAGTGGACCCAAACACTGCATGGATCAGCTGCAACACCTCAGTGGCGAGGGCTTTTCTGGGCTGAGTGGCACCCGAGCAAGGCTTTCCTGTCATCGGTGCTAAAAAGGGTTCTGATGAGTAGTTCATCTTTTCATACAAGTAAGGAAAGAAAAAAGATTGCTGAGCAACACTAAACGCCGGGTACTTTCACACACACCACGTTTCCAACCCTGACTGCGCTACGTTGCTGTTACAGTGACTTTTACTCCACTGGTGAGAAAACAGAGGCTGGGAGAGGTCAAGCAGGACTCACACCGCGGTGGACAGTCTAAGCTGCAGATCAAATCAACACAAAGCGCTGAGAGGATGCTGGCTTGTGTGTTTAATGTATCGGAGGCGTAGGTGACAGACTCAACAGGGACAACGGAAATTCAGTTTGCTTTGCCCTAAGCTTATGAGCGGTGTCTGGCCTCGGCAGGAACCTAAATACTACGCTCTGCTGCAGCAAACTCTGTCATCTGTCCTGGGCAGTGCATGCACGCTTCCAGATAGGATTCCAGCCCGAAGAGGGTGGGAACCTGAGCTGCATGCGTTTATACCCACTCAACAATAAATGCCCGGAGGGAAAAAGGCGGGGGCGGGGGATATTTAAATGGGGGCGGGGGCGATTCTGCCTGTCACTCCCCACGGCCGCATCTGCCCAGCTGTGAGTGACAGAAGCATATGACTGACGTTCCTTCAGTAAGTCTCAGTTCCCCTGTGCTTCCCATCCGCGTTTTGCTGTCCTCCAAGGTACTTTTCAAATGCCATTTGGGCGATACTGTTTCTTGTATTTATAAACCCCAAGCTCCTACGGTGCAACCCCCCTACAGTTACGGTAGGTATGTGACCAAAGGCCCGTGCTGGAAACTCACTTTTCTGGATCTGAAAAGGAAGAAAGCATTCGTGCCTTCGAATTCTGAGTGATTCTTCACTGTACATGTGTCTAGGCTGCTCCTGCCGTAGCCACGCGGGGTCTGCGTGTGGTCAGGAGGAAAGAAGCCCCCACAGGGAGGGCCCGCGTCAGATCACCTTCCTGACCCACAGTGAGAAACCCCGTTTCAAAATACTTGCCTTTGGTCAGGCAAGACAACGGATATTTCCCTTAAAAGGGACTTTTATAAAAAAAAAAACTTTAAGGTAAAGAAACAAGAGTAAAGAAAGTGGGTAATTTCTACAAATGTACTAACTTTCTTCTTAGTCTTCTTGAAGCCTCAACAGACCGGCCACTACAGCACACCCATTGGGGATTTTTTTTTTTTTTTTTTGAGACGGAGTCTCACTGTCTCCCAGGCTGGAGTGCAGTGGCGCGATCTCGGCTCACTGCAAGCTCCGCCTCCCGGGTTCCCACCATTCTCCTGCCTCAGCCTCCAGAGTAGCTGGGACTACAGGCGCCCGCCACCACGCCTGGCTAATTTTTTGTATTTTTAGTAGAGACGGGGTTTCACCGTGTTAGCCAGGATGGTCTCGATCTCCTGACCTCATGATCCGCCCGCCTGGGCCTCCCAAAGTGCTGGGATTACAGGCGTGAGCCCCCGCGCCCAGCACCATAGGGGATCTTTTCATCAGCTGGGTTTGCCTTTATCTTTCTTTAGCCTCGGGCTGATCTCAGGGCCGGTTGCCACCCTAGCTCCCGTTATTTCTACCTATTTTTTCAACTCCTTGGCAAATAAAGTACTCTCCTTACAGGATCTCAACACCTCTCTCCCTCCGAGGATGCACTGTTTAGTGTGCACAAGTGCACACTGATGCAACCCTACTGTACTGAATGAATTCTTCACACAGGTCTCCATACCTGGGTTTCTTGAATCTTCTCATCACTGACACAACTGTCTTCACCATTCTTGCCTCCTGGTTTGTTTGGTGAGGCAGTTTCTACATTAAAACAGTTTAAACTAGCAATTCTATCTTTAGTAATCCCACTATTTTACTATTTTCAGAACCAGGGTGCATTCAGATGCCACCTTCCAAAATGCATGGGCCTCCTGACTGCTGCCCACAGGAAAGTCCGTGCCCTGTAACATCACCATCCAGCCCTAGGACGCGTCTCTCACCCACACCCCCCCCCCCCCCCCGTGTCCTAAATCAAGCGCAGCACACTTCCCGGCCTTTTCTACTATCATGCTGTGCACACTAGCGGCCACTGGTCAGGACGCCCCACAGCCTGCCCCTGACACTTGGTGAGCTTCTCTAAGAGGCAAATAGAATGGGGCTTGGAACACAGACCCTGGGGCCAGCTTATGTGTTGAAATCCAGCCTCTGCTACTTACCAGCAGGGCAACCTTGGCAAGTTACCGGATTTCTCCAAGACTGTTTCCTCATCTGTAAAACGGAGTTAATAAGAGGGTTGTCGCAAGGATTTAATGAGTTAATACAGCAAAATGCTTCAAAGAGGACCTAGCATACAGTTAAGCACTGTATGTGTTAGCTATTATTATTGTACACTGTTATTGAACAATAGTGTACGTGTGTATATGTAAGTATATAGTAGGTATACATTGACATAGCATATATAGACTGCATATGATATATATATCTACACAATATGCTATTATATATTATACATACAGTATATCTATATACACAGACCATATATGCACATAATATGGGGGTGTGTGTGTGTGTGTTTGTGTAGCTCAGCCCTCAAATAGCTACCTCCATTCACTTCTCCTGTTTTCACCCTGAGACTGTGAATTGCTCTAGGGTGCGGGCTGTGCACATAGTAGGTCCTGGTCTAACTGTCTCCAGGCTGGAGGGTAGCCAGTAGTTAGGAGCACTGACTCTGGGCTGCCTGGGTCTCATTCTGACTTTGCCCCTTAGCAGGTAAGTGAACTTGGGCAAGCAACTTGAACCTTTTGAACCATCAGTTTTCTTCACTTGTAAAATAGAAAACCAACTATATCTTCTCTCGTTCAGATACTGCAAAGATTAAAATGATTACACATGTAAACAACTCAGCATGCTAACTGGCACACCCTAAGTGATCAGGAACCTCTAGCAATAGTTAACAGTTTCTTCCTGCCCAGCTTCATGGCAGATCTAGAACGGTGGTCTGTTTCACTGGGACTCTATTCTTTGTTCTATTTGTTGCTCTTGGCCTGGTGCACCGGCTCATGCCTGTTATCACAGCACTTTGGGAGGCCGAGGCGAGCGGATCACCTGAGGTCAGGAGTTTGAGACAAGCCTAGCCAACATGGTGAAACCCCCGTCTCTACTAAAAATACAAAAATTAGCCAGGCATGGTGGCGGGTGCCTGTAATCCCAGCTACTTGGGAGGCTGAGGCAAAAGAATTGCTTGAACCCGGGAAGTGGAGGTCACAGTGAGCCGAGATCACACCACTGCATTCCAGCCTGGGCGACTGATAGAGCGAGACTCTGTCTCAAAAAAAGAGAGAGAGAAAAAAAGAGTCTTGATAAGGAACTTGGCACAACCAAATAATTTGGAAGATAAAAAGTCAAGGAAGCTTCAGGACATTTTCCCAATTATTTTTAAAGTCTAAAGTGACAACCTAGCTAGCCAATGAGAAATTTGATTTAATGGACTTATCAGGCTAGCTAAGACTGCCTTAAGCTGCTGGGTAGAATCAGGGGCACTTGCTTTCTTGTGGAGGGTCTTCAGATGACATTCTTATCAACTTCTGACCAACCTGGCCAATGCTTCCTTGAAATAATTTTTTTTTTTTTTGAGATGGAGTCTCGCTCTGTCACCCAGGCTGGAATGCAACGGTACCATCTCAGCTCACTACAACCTCTGTCTCCCGGGTTCAAGCGATTCTCCTGCCTCAGCCTCCCGAGTAGCTGGGATTACAGGCGTGCGCCACCACGCCTGGCTAATTTTTGTATTTTTAGTAGAGATGGGGTTTCGCCACGTTGGCCAGGCTGATCTCGAACTACTGACCTCAGGTGATCTGCCTGCTTTGGCCTCCCAAAGTTGCATGGATTACAGGCATGAGCCACCGTGCCTGGACAATTTTTTTTTTTTTTTTTAAAGACACGGTCTTGCTGTGATGCCAAGGCTGGAGTGCAGTGGTGCAACCATAGCTCACTGTATCCTTGAACTCTTGGGCTCAAGTAATCTTCCTGCCTCCTGAGTAGCTGGGGCTATAAGAACAAGCCACCATGTCCAGCTAGTTTTTAAATTTTTTATAGAGATGGGGTCTTGCTATGTTGCCCCGGCTGAAAATACTCTAGAAAAATACTTAAAAAAAAAGAGACAAAACCATCTGTGTCTCTTGCATTACAAAAGTTTGTCCAAGAAGAGTTTAAAACTCTGAAATACCAGATTAAATTTTAATCTCGAATTTCTTAAATAGTAAACAAACATTATTCAACTTTATACAGTGCTTCTATTTGTAAATCTGACTTCTTAGTTGTGTGAAATTAAATAATTCAAAGCTGTTGTAACTTTAAATTATCCTGAGACTTCAGAGGAATGCGGCTATGCAGCTGAGTCACATGGCACGCAGCTGCAACTTCTGCCTTTTAAAAATTCTGTAAATAATTAAGACCAGACTAAGACCCCTCAGATCACTGCCCCTCCTCAGGGGGCAATCTGTAATCAATCAGATCACTGTAACATACTCACTAGTCTCATGTGGAAAATGGTATAATCTTGCTAAAACTTCTGTCTCTGCCTATATGATACTTTAACTTCTCCAGAGTGGAACACTGATCCCATTTGTTTGAAGCTGCTTTCCTGGGTGGCCATCCTCAAGCTCTGTGCTTGAACAAACTCTATACTTCACGATATTTTCTGAATCTCATTATTTAAGGTTGACAGCTGATAGCATCATGCTTATTAAATAACTTTTTTTTTTTTCTTAAGATAGAGTCTCACTCCATCATCCAGGATGGAGTGAAATGGCACGATCTCAGCTCACTGCAACCTCTACCTCCAGGGTTCAAGCGATTCTCCTGCCTCAGCCTCCCAAGTAGCTGGAATTATAGGCACCTGCCACCATGCCTGGCTAATTTTTGTATTTTTAGTAGATATGGGGTTTTGCCATGTTGGCCAGGCTGGTATCAAATCCCTGGGCTCAAGTGATCCACTCGCCTCAGCCTCCCAAAGTGTTGGGATTACAGGTGTGAGCCACCCCACCCGGCCTAAATAACTGCATTTTGATACTAATTGTATTCCTGGTTTTAGGGACAAAAACACGTTTAAGGTGCACATGCATGCACATGTGCACACAAAATACACCTTCATGGTTACTGAGACCATGATTAAATTATGAAAAATTAATAATGTCTGTTAAAGTTCAAAGTCACAAACAGGTTCAAATTTCAATGGCAGATGACAAATGTTCCCTAAGACTGATGGTAAGTCCCAATCTATTAATTCACTCATTTCGCTTCTTAGCTCTTGCAAAAATTCTCTATCTGGCCTTGAACAGCATCTATTTTTTTAAAGTCTTACTTAATACTATGACTGAAATAATGTGAAAAGAAAGCACATTAAGTTAGTAGAAAGAGTAACACTGTCATTAAAAGTCCTACGCCTCCTGATGTACTTCAGCATCTTCTAATGACTGCTGATGAAGGAAAATAATGAATCACTGTTAAATAAGGAGAGAAGGAAAGAAAAAGGAAGAACTGCTTTGATTTCCACTGAGATAAAACCAGGTGGGGAGGAATTATACCATGAGTTTATGAAATACTACCAGAGGAAAAAACTTTTTACTGAGGAAGCTATCAATACAAGAGAGTCCACTCTAGAAAATAAGGCCAAACATGCTCGGCTGAACTCTGGCATTTTGAGTTGGCTGGAGTTGGTTCAGAGGAGGGCCACTGAACCAGGGAATCTCAATGGATAGAGGTGTATGAATAACCAGTTCAGCTTTAAAACATTCTTCAACCCCGTATGCACCTAACAACAGAGTCCCAAACTACATGAAGCAAAACAGAATAAAAGAGAGTAATGTAATTCAACAATACTGAGATAACAATACTCACTTTCAACAATTTCTAGAACTACAGAGAAGAAAAAGAAGCAAATAGAAGATTTGAGCAACACATTAACTAGACCTAACACACATCTACAGAACAGTCTATCCAACAATAGCAGAATATGTACTTTTTTTTTTTTTTTGAGACAGAGTCTTGTTCTGTTGCCCAGGCTGGAGTGCAGTGGCGCGATCTGGGCTCACTGCAAGCTCCACCTCCCAGGTTCACACCGTTCTCCTGCCTCGGCCTCCCAAGTAGCTGGGACTACAGGCAGCCGCCACCACGCCCGGCTAATTTTTTGTATTTTTAGTAGAGACGGGGTTTCACCGGGTTGGCCAGGATGGTCTCGATCAGAATATGTACATTCTTAAGTGCACATGGAACATTCTCCGGGATATACCATGTTGGGTCATAAGAGAAGCCTTAATAAATTTATGATTGAGATCATACAAAGTATGTTCTCCAACCAATAACTGAATTTAGAATGAAATTGGAAATCTATAACAGAAGGAAATTTGTGAAATTTATGAACACACAGGATTCAAACAACATACTCCTAAATAACCAACGGGCCAAAGAAGGAATAACGGGGAAGCCAGAGACAAAATAAAAGCCACAACATATCAAAATTTACGAACAGGTGAAATAGGACTCAGAGGGAAATTTATAGCTATAAACAACTACATTAAATAAAAAAGACCTCAAATCAATAACATCTTCTACCTTAAAAAAGAAAAAAACTAAACCTAAACCAAGTAGAAGAAAATAATAAAGATTTGAGTAAGGCCAGGTGTGGTGGGCTCAAGCCTGTAATCTTAGCACTTTGGGAGGCTGAGGTAGGAGGATTGTTGGAGCCAGGGAGTTCAAGGCTGCAGTGGGCTGAGATTGTGCCACTGCACTCCAGCCTGGGTGATAGAGCGAGACATCTCAAAAACAAAACAAAAAAACAAGATTTGAGTAAAAATTAATGACATAGAGAATAGAAGAGAAAAAATCAATAAAACAAAAAAGGATAAATTCCTAGAAAGATACAAAGACTCAAACTGTCTCAACTATAAATAAAAAACCTGAATAGCCCTCTAAGTGAGGAGAGAATGAGTTGGTAATCAAAAAACTTCCTACAAAGAGAAGTCCAGGACCAGATGGCTTCCAAATATCTAAAGAAGAATTAACACAATTCTTCTTAAGATCTTCCAAAAAACAGAAGAGGAAAGAACACTTCATAATTGTTTATATGATGCCAGCATTACGATAATACCAAGGTCAGATAAGGACACGATAAGAATTAATTACATACCAATATCCCTTATAAATATAGATGCAAAAATCCTCAGCAAAATACTAACAAACTAAATCTAGCAAACGTAAAAAGGATTGTACATTATGACCAAGCGGGATTTGTCCCAAGATTGGTTCAATGTCAGAAAATCAATGCAATACACCATATTCATAGGATAGAATAGAATAAAGGGCAAACTCACATGATCATCTCAATAGACACAAAGCTTCCGACAGAATCAAAAACTGTTTCATGATAAAAACGTTCAATAAGCTAGAAATAGAAGGTAACTTTCTCAACTTGATAAAGGGTATCTAATCTATAGTCTTAATAGCTAACTTCATAATCAGTGGTGACAGATGGAAAGCTTTTCCCTACGAGATCACAACAACACGTGGATGTCTGTTTGCACCATTTCTATTCAACAATCTAATATTTGAGGTTCTAGCCAGAACAATTAAGCATGAGGATAAAATAAATACGCATCCAGATTGGAAAGGAAGAAGAAAAATGATCTCTATGTGCAGATGACATGATCTTGTAGACAGAAAAGCCCAAGGAATCCACAAAAAAATATGAGAACTAATAAATGAGTTCGGCACTGTTGTAGGATAAAAGATCAATGTACAAAAATTAATCATAGTTCTACAGAAATTAAACATGTGGAACAATATCCCATGCTCACGACTTGGAAGACAATATTGTTGAGACAGCAATGCTAACTAAAATCATCTACATATTCAGTGCAATCCCTATAAAATCCTACCTTTTTTTTTTTTTTTTACAGAGATTGAAAAGTTGATTCTAAAATTCATTGAGAAATGCAAGGGACCCTGAATAAAGAAAACAAACTTGGAAAAGAACAAAGTTGGAGAACTCACACTTCCCAATTTCAAAACTTACTATGAAATCAATGGAAGAATTGAGAGTCCAGAAATAAACTCATACGTCACACTCAATTGATTTTTGACAAGGGTGCCAAGACCATTTAATGGAGGAAAAAAAGTTTCAAACAAATGGCACTGGGAAAACTGAATATCCACATGCAAAAGAATGAAGGTAAGACCCCTACCTTACACCATATACAAATACTAACTCAAAATGGATCATCAAAGACCTAAATGGTAAGAGCAAAGACTATATTGTTCTTAGAAGTCTCTGTGACCTTAAATTAGGTAATACTTTCTTAGACATCTAAAGTACAATCAACCAAAGGAAAAAATAGACATATTCAACTTCATCTAAATTTAAAACTTTATGCTTTGAAAGACACTACCAAGAAAGTGAATAAATAGTTTAGAGAATGGGAGAAAATATTTGCAAATCACCTATCTGATAAAGGCCTAGTATCTAGAACATACAAAGAACTCTTACAACAAAAAACAGTCCAATTTAAAAACGGGTAAAGCACTGGGATAGACATTTCTCCAAAGAAAATAGAAAATGGCCAAAAAGCACATGAAAAGATGCTTTGCATCTTTAGTCACTAGGGTAATGCATGTTAAAAACATGAGACAGCTCCTTCACACCCACTATGACATCTATAAGAAAAAAGACAGGCAGTCACTGGTGTTATGGAGGTTGTGAAGAAACTGCAACCCTCATACACTCTTGGTGAGAATGAAAAACGGTGCAGTTGCTTTGAAGAACATTTTGGCAGTTTCTCAAGAAGTTAAACAGAGTTATAACATAATCCAGCAATTGCAATCCTAGGGACATATCAAAGAGAACTGAAAATATATGTTCAGGCCAAAATTTGTACATGAATGTTCATAGCAACATTATTCATAACAGCCAAACAGTGGAAACAAGTCAAGTGTCCATCAGCGGAACAAAATGTGGTACATCCATACTATGGAGTGTTACTCAGCCACACAAAGAGGTACTGACACACGCTACAACATGTATGAACCGTGAACACATGCTAAGTCAAAGAAGCCAGACACAAAAGGCCACATATTATATGGTTCTATTTACATGAAATGCCCAGAACAGGCAAATCCATAGAAACAATGAGTAGATTTCCAGGTTTCCAGGGCTGGCAGGGGTGTGTAGTTACTGAGTATGAGGTTTTTTTATGGGGTGATGAAAATGTTCTGGAATCTGATAGTGGTGATGGTTACACAACTGTGTGACTATACTAAAAACTACGGAAATACACACTTTAAACAGGTAATTTTATGGTATGTGAATTATATTTCGATTGCAAAAATCCTTTCAGCTCCTACTGACTTGAGCATGACTACTGGAGTGAACCCCTGTTTTCAACAGGAATATATTCTCACTCCTCAGGTAAGGTGAGGTAGAAGGTTAAGAATTCACTGCAGCAAACACTTAAAAATACTGAAAATCCTTCAAGCATATAATTCAATGTAACAAAATATTTTGAAATTCTCATCAGTAAAGCAAAAATATTTCATTGGCACATGTAAAATTGCTCTCACCCTACTTTTTTGAGTTTGCTGTTTTTAAAAGAATACAAAGTAGGTAAAAAAAAAATCTCAGACACATAATTTATTACTAATTAGATGTGGTTTGGAAAATCATTTTTACACTCATTCCTTCATTCCACAAATATTTATTGAGCACTTACTATGTGCAAAGCACTCTGCTGGGTGCAGAGGCACAGTGGGGAGCAAATGTTACAAGTCCCTGCTGCTGGGGGTGCTGAAGCTCTGGTGGAGGCTGATCAACCACAAAGAAGAAATTATCAGAGTGAATGTCCACCTTGAAGAATGAGTAAATCAACTGACCACCCTAAGCAGCATCACCAGCAGGATGCCCCGCTCTTGCGCCCTATGTGGGTAAGAGCCAATGTGAAGACACCAATAGTAAGTGTCAATCCCTGTTCCTCTCATGGGAACCAGGAGCACATTCTGTCTCTGAAACACAAACAAATGCAATCTGGGTCCGCGGGCTCCAAATAGCCCTCAAAACACAGGTCTGGTTAATAAGACTCAACAGCACAGACTTTTTATTATTTATTTCTTTTAATACAAAGCTTTGGCATTAGCAATTTTATGAAAAAATAAAATGTACTAAAAATAAATGCTTGTGTGGCATGATTGGTAAATGATGCACAAAAATAGGTTCTTTTTTCCTTCAAGGCAAAATCAGTCAGAAAGCAGGTTTTTTCTTCTTCAAAACCATTCTACCCTATGGAATAAAAGGAAAAAAGAGGTCATAAATTAGTTAAAGAGTAGTCAAATGTTTAAAATAACAGAGAAGTGACCCTAACTGAAGGGTGGCCTGGCTGTCCCCAGCTAGTTCCTAACCCCTCTGGTAAGGCCAGGAAGCCATTAAGTGTTTTCCCAAAATCAGCAGTTTCAGATCTGCAGTTGACTGACTCATCCATCTTAGAGGTGCTTTAATACGCCCAAAAGGATGAAGGAAAAGGTCAGGCCCATGGCGTGTTGTTTAAATACACAGGGACGATTATCACACAATTTATAATTTTTCCTGGTTTAAACACATGTTCTGAATGCTGAGGGTGCTGAAATCTGTAGCTGTTGTCTTTAAAAAATGCTCCTCTTACCCCTCAAACAAGAATGTCCTTACTTATTTTGAAGTGACAGGGATGTATTGCTGTCTCACAGGAATCCTCCAGACCTTGTGTATGTGTGTTTCTGTCCTTGTATCAGGTGTAAAAAGAGCCTATGACCTTTTGACAAGCCCCCGAGCTGCCCCAGCTCCTGCTGCCCTCTCTGTAGCCCTGTGCTGTGGGGCTGCCCTGGCTTTCTGATGCCTTGGACTCCTGCTCATTTCCAGGGTCCCCAAATCAGGCTGTTAGTGTTGATCTTTTTCTTTCTGCTGAGCTCCAGATCTCGGCTTCAAATCATATAAGCTTTGGTTATTACACAACTCTCAGCAACTCTTGATTTCAGCTCCTGCTTGCCACCCTGACTTGCCCCTTCAACTCCCTATTTTTACCTCATCTATCTTCCTGCCTCCATGCCCTACCACAGCAAGCAACTTTGCAGCCACTAGGAGTAACTCTCTGCTGAAACGCCTTAGAGCCCATTACCAGCTCTTTACAAGAATCAAGTCCAAATTCTGTCTCCTGCCTACTGCCACCATCACCTACAGCAGACACGCCAAACCACACAGCTCGCTGATCCACCATCACCTACAGCAGACACGCCAAACCACACAGCTCGCTGATCCACCATCACCTACAGCAGACACAGCAAACCACACACTCCTGATCCACCATCACCTACAGCAGACACACCAAACCACACAGCTCGCTGATCCACCGTCACCACCCCCCCCCCACCGTCACCTACAGCAGACACAGCAAACCACACAACTCGCTGATCCACCGTCACCTGTAGTAGACACAGCAAACCACACAACTCGCTGATCCACCATCACCTGTAGTAGACACAGCAAACCACACAGCTCCACCATCACCTGTAGTAGACACAGCAAACCACACAGCTCGCTGATCCACCATCACCTGTAGTAGACACAGCAAACCACACAACTCGCTGATCCACCATCACCTATAGCAGACACACCAAACCACACAGCTCGCTGACCCTGCTCTGTGCAGCCCTCACTGTGTGCCCTAATTATGCCCAGGCTGGTTCCTAAGTCACTCTTCCACGCAGCCTTTCCAGCTCCCCCAAAGGTAAAGCAGCAGCTCCGTAGGCATGACCCAGAAGGGCCTTTGAGTACTCCCTCACTCTCCAGCCACATCAGTACGCACATGAGGGCATAGCCCTGAGCTCCGGTGGAGCCAGACCAGGTCTCCATCAGCTTCGGCACTGCGAGCCCAGTGCTTGGCACAAGCCCGGGAGCCTACTTGGGAAACAGCATCTCAATGAATGAGGGGGCGCTGTCAACTTTTTTGAAAAACCTCTGGTATAAAGGATATTCACAACTTCACATAAAGCTCTGTACCTTATTATTTCTTGTAGTTCCTATTGAAGGTAACACATTTTCTAATATTTCCTCAGAAAAACTGGATATTAGATATAAAGACTTTTTAGGGGTAATTAAGTTTTTAAATCTACTTTATCTTGTTGCCTCTTCAAGAAATTATAGGCTGGGCATGGTGGCTCACGCCTGTAATCCCAGCACTTTGGGAGGCTGAGGCGGGTGGGTCACCTGGGGTCAGGAGTTTGAGACCAGCCTGGCCCACATGGCGAAACCCCGTCTCTACTAAAAATGCAAAAATTAGCCAGGGGTGTTGGCAGGCGCCTCTAGTCCTAGCTACTCGGGAAGCTGAGACAGAAGAACTGCTTCAACCTGGGAGGCAAAGTTGCAGTGAGCCGAGATCCCACCACTGTATTCCAGCCTGGGTGACGGAGCAAGACTCTGTCTCAAATAAATAAATAAAATAAAGCAAAATAATAACCACTGCCAAAGAGAGCAGAGAAGTGCCAAGTTCCCACTGCCTTTAATACTCATGTTGCAACTGCATTTTTAGGAAACCAAATTTGTCTCCTTCAACCACATTATTTGGCACTATCCTCCTCTCTGAAGTAGTCAAATGCAAGCAGTTCAAAGGAAAAGGTTGGAACCAGAGGTGCTGGGTTTGAATTCCAGTGGCCTTCTTCCTATGGCATCCCTCCGGAGTCACTCAATCCCTCGAAGCCCTAATTTATTCTTTTGTGTATATATATCTCACACTCAGATTGGCTACAAGGAGAATAAATACTAAGAGAAAGAAGAGGATCCACTATCCAGCAATACACCTCAAGCAGAGGTTAATTTTAAATCTTTTCTGGAATTGTGACAAGATAGGCTGTGTGAGCAAAAGGTTATCAGGTTGAGAACTAAAAATTCAAAATCTTTTAGACAAGTGTTTCTCAAACTAAAGCATACAACCTATTAATGGTTATAAAATCAATTTAGGAGTTAACGAGTAATATTAACAACAAGGCACAGGATTGACTACATCAGAGAATACTGCATGCAGTCAGGGAAGTGTCTGTGAAATTTGTTTCAGTTACATATGGGAGTACTGGGTCACAACACAAAATGTATCTCTTACAGCAGGAGATGGTTTTTTAAAAGTCCGAAAAACGCTGCTTTTGATACTTAAGGTTCTAAAGGAGGTAACTGAAAAACAACCCAACACCTCTCCTCGGCCTCTGACCCCTCCTAGGAACAATCCAAGAGGGACCCTCGGCACAGGACGAGTCTTAGAGCCCTCTATCTGACCTGAGGTCGGCCTGTGAACAGCTCTATACTGTAGCTTCTGTCTGAAGAATCAGGTCCTGGTGCAGGCTGGCTAGCTTTCAAAGTGTCCCGTGTTTTGGACGGACAATTTTAACTACTACAAAGTTGTTTCTTTCTTTTTTTTCTTTTTTTTTTGAGACAAGAGTTTCACTCTGGTCACCCAGGCTGGAGTGCAATGGGGCGATCTCGGCTCACTGCAACCTTCGCCTCCCAGGTTCAAGTGATTCTCCTGCCTCAGCCTTAGCTGGGATTACAGGTACCTGCCACCACACCCGGCTAATTTTCATATTTTTAGTAGAGATGGGGTTGCACTGTGTTGGCTAGGCTTGTCTTGAACTCCTGACCTCAGGTGATCTGCCCGCCTCAGCCTCCCAAAGTACTGGGATTACAGGCGTGAGCCACCCCGCCAGGCCACAAAGTTCTTTCTTATATCAAGTGGAAATCTGCCTCCCTGTAGAAATCGCCAGAGCTCCAGAAACACAGAGTAAGCATCACTCTGTATGCACTGGTTAGTCAACATGAGGCTCTTCTGAGTATTAAACCAGGCAATACGGGTAAAAGAGACCAGTGCAGGACTAACATCTTGGTAGGCATTCAATAAACAGTAGTTATTCTCATCTTTGTTATTCTCATCTTTAAGAGTCCTTCAAACACCTGGAAACAGCTCTCATCTTACCCGGTCCCCTCTCTTCCAAACCAAGCATCCCCAAGACATGAAATAATTAAATTTTCAGACCCTTTTATGTTGAGTGTGCTAGTTTCTCAATATTCCTTTTTAAGAGTACTAAGCACTCACGTCTGTAATCCCAGCACTTTGGGAGGCCGAGACGGGTGGATCACAAGGTCAGGAGTTCAAGACCAGCCTGGCCAAGATACTGAAACCCCATCTCTACTAAAAATACAAAAAAATTAGCCGGGCGTGGTGGCGGGTGCCTGTAATCCCAGCTACTCAGAAGGCTGAGGCAGATAATTGCTTGAACCCGGGAGGTGGAGGTTGTGGTGAGCTGAGATGGCGCCACTGCACTCCAGCCTAGGTAACAGAGCGAGACTCCATCTCAAAAAAAAAAAAAAAAAAAGAGTACTGAGCAAAATAATTCAGAAATACTGAGAGTAAAATAGAAACATCACTCTTTTTGTATAAATAAAGGAGTTTATATACATAAATTTCTACTACTACACTAAGAGGAGGATTACCGGGAGCTTCCTGGTGGACCTGCTACAAGAAGCCAGGGCTTCCTGATCTCAGGTTATGCCACTGGATCATTTGCTCTAGTTATTTTGTCACCTTTACCACTTCAGATTCCTTTCCCCATGCCAAGATTTTTCTGAATCTTGAATAATGAGCTACCGTTCTCTGCAAATCTTAGAACATAATTTCTATGAATCAGAATCTAGCAACGGGAAAAGGGCTCTAGGGGATACCTAGTCATGCCTCCCATTAAACTTAAAATCTCTACTACATATTTGTATATGTTCCTCAAATAAAATTAATAAAAATATTTATTTTTCTTATTTTGAGGGAAAACTAGAGTGACACAAATATCAGTTGGTAAATGTTGACATTTCACAAGGTTTATATGAACAGCCAAGTAGAGCAGAAGACCTCTTTTGGGAATTGAAATTCAGTAACCTCGCTTACCTAGGTACTAAGAAACCAAGGTATGAGAAGCCAATATGTAAATATATTTACCTTGCATTTATTCGTTTCTTTGACTACCATCCTGTTTATATTTGCAAAGTTTCAAAATTTACCAGATCTGTTTGCAGTGTCAAAAAAATTTAATGTATAATCAGTCGCAGTACTACATAAATAGTATTTCACCGTAACAGTAGGGCAGTGACTCCAAACACATGGGCTTTTTGATGGACTTCTGATTGAAGCCAACAGCACCAAGCCCTTGGTAAGTGCACCGAGCATGGTGAGGGAGGGATGGGGGCTTGCACCCCTTGTGGGGATCCTCCTTGTGTAGTTAGCAACCCACCCATGACAGGGGACCCCGGACCACCTGGGTCCCACACACTGCCCTTACATCTTGCCCACAGGGTTTCAACAGTGAGTAGACAGGGTCAAGGACTTGCTCGAATAGTAATACACAAGAACAGTGACTAGTAACACTGCCAGAAAGGTAAACTATTCTAGTAGGCATATGCACAGAGGTACAGAGTTTAGTATCAATTTTCGGACGGTCATTAAAATGCCAAGAGATGAAATCTATTTATATATGACTATCTTACAAATGGATGAGGTTACCCAGAAAATTAAGCCAGGGCAATTAAGGTGAAAAAAAAAATCTTATTTTGGTTGTAAGTTTATTGGTAGATAAAGGCAAAAACAGAAATAAAATAGATGTTGAAAAATTCATTAATAAAGAATAATTACAAATTTATTTGCTAAAGTAAACTTTTCTCTGGAATAAAATCAGTAGGCATTTTTCATTGATATGTTTGAGAAAAAGACACTGGGTAAGAGTACTATTATCTTTCCTATCATCTGCCACAATAAAAACTGCCTTTAAAAAGATTAAGTAATTCATGCTTACTGTTAAAAAAAAAAACACAACACATAAAAGCACAAATTGAAGAAGACGTTGCCCCAGATTCTAAAGTAAGATAACCACCATTCATATTCTGGTGACCATCCTTGATTGTATCCACATGTGTGCATACACAACACGCACACACACACACTCTCTCTCCATTTTTCTCTCTAAATGGGATCGTGGATATTGTCCTTCAGTGGTTTTGACTGAAGGCACAGAAATAATAACCAAATGAGCAACTGTGAAATCAACCCTCTACAACTGCTAATGGGAGAAGGGTTGAACTAAGGCACGGATCTAAGATCCATGACTTAGATTCTGAGTCATGCAGGCATTCAGGCATGGAACTAAAATATTATGGCCCAGATACTATGATTTCTAATAGGCAACATGTCTGCTGAGCACTCTCATTTTAATCTGATGCATGAATTGAACATCAGACAGATTCTGAGTGGCAGTCAGGTGACTATTAAACTACCCAGTAATTCCCAGAAAGTGCCTAGTGTAATTATTTGCTTGTACTGGTTATCACTCATTTGTGAACTTTTTAAGAAGTAGGCTTGTATTACTATCTTGCCTGATGGGTTAGCATGGGAGTAAGCAAAAGAGGTGGTTGTGGGTGAAATAAGCGTTTCCCTCTAAAATTAGGTTTGAATCATAGCTACTCACAGAGCTACTATGGTTCTGTGTCCTATTTCATGGAAGAAATTAAATTCACTTCCCAGACAATAAAGGCAGATGGTCATCTGACTCACAGAACTTCAATGGCACTGCAGTGGCATTGGCTTGGCTAACATTTATTGAGCACTTCTTATGTACCAGGCACTGTGCTAAGCATTTTATAGGCTGATTCTCATAACAACCCTGCGATATGGTCCTAGCATTATCTGTTTATGAATGACTACAAGGAGCTTCAAATAAATGTAACTGCCCAGGTCTTACAACTGAAAAATGGAGGAGCTGAGAGTCAAATCCAGGTGTGTGTGACCTAGAGTCTAAGGAATTAGGTGCGCCATGCTGAAGGAAAACTGCATGGGTGGCCAACAGCAGCGGCTAGTGGTTCACCTGCTGGATGAGGTGCAGTGCTCCTCTGAAGGCTGGGGAATGCCACCCGACCCTGACATCTGTGAGCCCCAACATGTATGGCTCACAGATGCCAGCGGGCACTTCTTGCAAGTATCTAGGCCGCAGATCAGGTTAGATCGAATAACACATGCCACTGCAAGTGGAGGCCACTTGCCCATTGTTTCTATAGCCAGACAATGGGCAGTCAATTAAATCAACTGCATGAGGTAATCAGTTTGGTTATTACTCATCAATTAAAGTATCAGGACATAATTGCATATGGAGATCACGTGAATTCCACCCAAACCAATCTAGGTTCAAATGTGGGCAGGGCTCCAGGGTTGCTTTCATCTCTAATTAGTTTTCATGAATATCAGTAAAAGAAAGGACTGAATGATATCCTCAGTAAATGTCCAAAATTTAGAACAAAACAAAACAAAGCAAAAATAAACAAACCCTTTCTATACCTTATCTCTATGGAAAGCTACTCTTGGAACAGCATTGGATCAAAATGGACCAGAACAGTCATCTAGCCCAATCCTCCATCCTCTGAAAACACCTCACTACAGCACCCCTGACAAGTGACATCCAGCCTCTGCCTGCCTTCCCAGTCCTGGGCGTGCCCTGCAGCAAACCATCCTGCCACTAACCAACCTCACCGACAGATGTCCTTCCTTTGACTGGGGTGAAGCCTGCAGTCATGGAGCCTGCTCTCTGGTCGCCATTTTGCTCATGGAGACAGCGCTCAGACTTATCTTCTCTTCCTCCTCACAGCTGTCCTAACATCTGGAAACAGCGGGTCTTTTACATTGCTTCTTTCCTGCAGGCCAACTACCCAAGGCACTGGTCCTGACCACAGGCATGGCTGCCAGGGCTTCCCCAGAAGCTAGACACGCAAGGCTCCAGATGTGTGTGAGGAACGCAAAGTGGGCTCTTCCCGTCAGCGATGAGGACACTGGCAGCCTTTTGCACTCTAAGACTATACTGTTCCTTTGCCATTTGTGCTACACTGCTGATTCATTCCAAGCCTGTGGCTAATGAAAACCTCTGGATCTTTTCTCAAATGGGCTGCTCTTGTTGAATAAGATGAATTCCCAATCTGTGTTACTGACTAAAAATATATGCTCATGAAATAAAAGTATGTTGCTAGACATGATCCCATCAGGATCAGCGTGAAACTGGTGGAAAGCCAGTTCTCACCATCTTCATGAAAACTGCTCCATGGGTTTTCTTGGGATCATCTGGCACATGCAATCCAAAAACAATTTGTTACTTACTCATTAGCATTCAAGCTAGCTGTGGCTCTGATGATCATGTAGCAGAGTGTGAGGGCACTGAGGAGGCCAAAACTGGCAATAATAAACCATTCTTCTGTTGACAAAGGAAAGGGAGGAAATCACTCTGGGGAGAAGGTTTAAGTCAAATCGATGCCAACATTTCCCTCAAATGCAACGAAGCAGACGTCAACGGAGGTGTAAGCCAAGATTGGCCCAAGGAAGTGAAGCAGGAGGTTTGCCAGAGAGCTACTAACTGGAGAAGGTTAGTGGAAGTACTGGTGAAAGCTGCAAGGGAGAAAGGAAAGCACGGCCCAACCATTTCTTCCATTTAGGTCCTGAGGTCTGTGAGGAGTGTAGCCACCAAAAAGTGTGTGGTGAAAATATGTATATAAAATTGCACATGGACACAGATTTTTTTCATTGTTAATGTAAATGACAGTAAAGTAGACTAAGCGTATTTATAACCTTCTTTCCTTCTTCATTCTGTCATTTCTGCAGGGCCTTCATTCTTAGTCAAAGGCTGAGGAGCACGGAGCAGCAGTTCTCCAGGTCCTGTGGGTGCTCCCAGCCGTCTGCGAGCCGGCCTCCCACGGCATCCACGGCTACATTCTTCTCTCTTATGCATGGGCTTACTTAGGATATTTAGGGAGTAAAACGGACATCTCACTGTTGTCTCAAGAAAGTAGAAACTACTCTTCCCAACCCCACTGCCGAGGGGCAGCACTGGCTGTTCGGGCTGTGACAAGCAGGAGTAGGAGGGGCGGGCGACTGACCGGGTACTTGGCCACCACGGAGCTGAAAACCTCTGGTGCTTACGACAATAAGGATGTTTATCTCGCCTGTCTCTCTCTCCACCCAGATATTCTCCCTTACCTTTTCAGAGCCTATGTTGTCAAGGTAACATTTTAAAAACAGTATTTATTGAGAACCTCGAACACAACCGAAGAACCAATCTCACTTGCTAAAAAGTCTTAACTATAAAATATTTCTTCGAGTATACACTGACTAGGGCTGTTTTAACAAAATGTCATACAATAAAATTACCTATATATCTGCAAGAAGGCAGAGAGAACTACTTACACATGGACTGCCAAATGTTTTATGCACACGCTGTATATAACACGTGTGTTTCTCAATCTGGGTTCCACAAATCCTAACCCTGCATGGAAAATTGTGTGTGCATAGGCATTTTTCTAGAAAACATACTTCTGTTAGATTTTAAAGGTGGTGACTTTCAAAAGGTCACGCAGCACTGTCCTGGGGACTTCGGTCCGGAGAGTGCTCTACCACCTTAGCTTATGTTATTAAAATGCTTAGTAAACCCCTACCTTTTAGACATCAGTGCAGCCACTGCCTCTCAAATTACAAACTTCCTCATCAGTAGATTGAAGCTTTTTATGTAATCAGCATGACCATTTAAGAACACGTATAAAACCCACCATTTTTACCTGTAATGTTTTAAGTTAGGGAAAATGTATATGGCATTTAAAAAAAACAAGAGCCGAATGTCATCACCATCAAGGAACTTAACACAGTATCCTCTTTTTCCTTCTTGGAGCCTTTTATATGATATGCAGACTACCTTGGAGAACTTCATCACATCTATGTTTCCAAATTCTGAGTATACCATCCCATATTTGCATGTCTTTGTGTGTGTGTGTGTGTGTGTGTGTGTGTGTGTGTGTGTGTGTGTGATTGCAATCTTAAAAACTAGTAACAAAAGGAAGTAAACACCATCATAAAACACCCAATATGCTGGTGGCATTTCCACAGTGCCCCCCTGCAGCAGGCCTGGCTACCTCTGCCCCCAGTGCCTACTTAGCACAGTGCCTTGCACAGTGGGTGCCAGCTGGATGCACTGTGGTTGCTATGGTGCTACAGGGCTTCGGAGGGAAAGCAGAGGTAGCTGTGGTTTAGTTCAATCACATGAATTTTATCTATTAACATCATGTGTAAATTCTGCTAAAGGTGACTAATTTGGTATATGAAGTAATCTTTTTTATCATCAAAGCATAAGATTTTGAAAGGACATTTCTACATAAAATATAACAGGATCAGTACTTAATGTAGTAAGTAGTAGGTGCTCAATAAATGTTTGATCAATGAAGGACCTGAAAAACTCACTAATAAACCAACAACCTTTGTGTCCTTTATTACTACTCAATCAAGTTTTAAAACTGTAGACCATAAAACCTCAACGCCAAAGTAAGAAAACCATGAAAGGCTATTAAACGAATCATTGAGAGATGGTGAGAAATGAGCCAAACTACACTCAAAGCACAGCTTTCCCTATTGCATAACTGAATGAAGGCTCCCTGAGTTTACACAGATGACAGAATACAACCTGGGGAATCATTTTCTAATAATAATGTCTGGTTGGTTAAAAACATGAATACTTTGACTGAACAGACCACACAAGTCTTAACATGTGAGGAGAAACATTTTGCAACAGTGTCATCCATTTCACCGACTCCCAGACTGGAGTGGGGTCCCACGAGCCTCAGGGCATGATGCGCTAGGCAAGCAGCAGCAGGTGCTGGGAAAGGCGACAGCAGAGCAGCGACCAGGAAGATGGGTGAAAGGTTGTTAGATGAAAGTAACAGGTAAAGAATGGAAGTGAAGAGAAGAGCTGGCTTGTTGAGGGCTGAATGTCTATGATGCCCCCACACACGCTGTCGGCTCACTCACACTGTCCTGAGGTACCGCCATCAAAACACTCAGCATTTCTCTCCTGCCAGTCGACAGTGCAATGTGAAGACGTTCATAACTAGCTCACGGCATTTTTTTTCAGGCAGATTGTCCTTTGGCTTTTCTCCTACCTCATGTACAATACCAAAGAGTTAAGTGCCAAGAGACCAAACTTCCATAAAAGATGTAAAATAAAGTGCGCAACAGGCTGTGTTCCAAGAACGGTGAATTTTTAGGTTCAAATTCCAGATGAATTTCCCACTAAGTAGCCTGTAGCCCCGGAGGTGGAGAGCACCAGCGCTCACAGCATCCTGGGGCCTATGTCACCTTCCAGCATCTCCCTTTAAATGCCTGTTTGTAACGCAATGATTTCAAAACAAGGTTTATAAAATAGCGACTAAGATAGACCTCTGAACAGCTACTCATCAAATGCAGCTATTCCTATTAATTATACAAACACACACCAGCTACTTATCAGAAATAAAGTTTCATTCTTCCAAATACCTGTTTTAACAGCAACACATATCACTTTCTTGGCTACAGTCTGTGTTGCAGGCTGAGGCGAGTGCCTTGACTCTCCTGATGGTCCCGAATGCCCACATAGGCAGCCACATGCCCTGTGCCTGAGCGGAGGCCCCCACTTACTTGTTACTGCAATGTTGATTTCTCCTGTTCTCGGAGTGAGCTCCCCGTCCTGAGGAAGAGGCGAGATCCCCGAAGTTCGAAGTGGCTCAAGGCCGAGGGTGTTGTCGCCGGCGAGGTCGCCGAGGGCTGATCTTCGGTTAACAGCTTGGGTTCTGGTGAGCCTTTCCATATCGAATGCTACGTTATCAGTACATGGCAAATTCGGCTGCAAAATATTTCCAGGTTAAAAATAATTGTAAGGAAAACACATCCTTTCATACGATTCTGAAAAAGATTCTAAACTTTGACGCCCTGTTGCAAAGACCTTACCAAGTTCTTTCCCTGTGATGTCCTCTCATTTATCTGCCCACCTACCTACTCCTTCTTCTCTCACCCTAAGAGTTTTTCTTCAAAAGGCACAGAGATCTCTTCTCAGAAATGGTACAAAGGAAAACCAAAATTCATTGCAGATCAGAGAAAACTGGTCATGGCCCACAGGCACAGGGAGTCGTAATCATTAACATAAAGATAGCAAACATCCAGTTTAAAAGAGAAAACTATTACTTTGCTTCATGGTAAATGTCCATGTTGAAGAATCCCAGGTAATAGAAAACACCTCTTTCATCCTACTAACTTCTCTGAAAGCCCCATTTATCTGGTAGTCAGTTTTTAAGTATCGTCTGCCTTTAAACACAAGAAAAGCATAAAACCAAGAGTAGGTCAAAGTTGAAAAGACTTTTGAACTACAAGAAAATGATCTGTTTCAAAACCTAAGCACCTAATCCTGAGGGAGAGGTATAGAGCTGCTTGGGGCCAAAGTCTACCAATTAAAAAGTGAGCACCAAAAGTCTTCCGTTGTAACAATGTGGATATTTGTTTACCTAACAACCTTTGGTTCTCTCAGCTGGTAGGTAGCAGCAGGCAGCACATGAGAAGCATGGCTGGGAAGGGTGGTTGTGAGAAGTTTATGTTTATAGACAGAAGTTTCAGCCAATCAAACCTGGAACTAATGGCTTCCTGGGCAAAAGAACTGTTTCAGGTCATCTCAAAGCCTTATTTAAAAAAGCAAAACACAGTGGACTAAGTGATGCTTAGACTCATACCCAGTTAGAAGAGGTTTTTTTAAGTTCATTACATTTAAGGATCCAATGATAACCGGCAATACATTTTAGAAGGATTTTTGTTATAAACAGAGGAGAAAAGTATTAGCATTTAATATACTTAACAGGCTGGGCGCGGTGGCTAACGCCTATAATCCCAGCACATCAGGGCGGAGGCGGGTGGATCACGAGGTCAGGAGATCGAGACCATCCTGGCTAACATGGTGAAACCCCGTCTCTACTAAAAATACAAAAAATTGGCCGGGTGTGGTGGCGGGTGCCTGTAGTCCCAGCTACTCAGGAGGCTGAGGCAAGAGAATGGCATGAACCCAGGAGGCGGAGCCTGCAGTGAGCCGAGATCGCACCACTGCACTCCAGCCTGGGCGACACAGCGAGACTCTGTCTCAAAACAAACAAACAAACAAAAAAAACCTTACCAAACAGACAAAAAAAGAAGGCGGCAGCTAGCGGTAACAGCAGAGGCTAAGTTACTGTTTTTCAAGTTTCTACACTGTTGGCCGGGCATGGTGGCTCAGGCCTGTAATCCCGGCACTGTGAGAGGCCAAGGAGGGCAGATCACTTGAGGTCAGGCGTTTGAGACCAGCCTGGCCAACATGGGGAAACCCCGTCTCTACTAAAAACACAAAAATTAGCTAGGTGTGGTGGTGGGTGCCTATAATCCCAGCTACAAGGGAGGCTGAGGCATGAGAACTGCTTGAACCCGGGAGGTGGAGGTTGCAGTGAGCTGAGATCGCACCACTGCATTCCAGCCTGGGTGACAAAGGGAGACTCTGTCTCAAAAAAAAAAAGAAAGTTTCTACACTGTGCCAGGCATTATGGCAGATGGTCTATGTTAGACCAATCCGAAATGGGGGTGAGTTTGCTCCCTGGGGGACATCTGGCAATGTCTGGAGACATTTCTGACTGTTGTGGCTGTGGTGCTATGCTACTAGCATTTAGACGCTGTTGAACAGTCTACAATGCACAGAACAGCCCTCACAAGAAGGGATCATCCAGTCCACGGTGTCAGTAACGCCTGATACTTTGAGAAATCCCATCACTACTGACATGATCTCTGGAGACAAAGGACAAATGGGGCATTACTGCCCAACTGTATACACTGAAACTGTGTTTGACAGTATACTTAAAATAAGATGACTTCGATCTTCTTTGGGTTGCAAGCTAAAATGAGTTCATCTGTTGGATTAAACTAAACTTTTTGTTCCATAAGGAGATTATTCTCTCATTCTTTTTTGAGACCAAAAACTATGTTATTTTCTGATAAAAGGCATAACTCTGGATATACATGCTTCTCTTAAGCAAGGACTAACCAAGGTCCTTGGTTACTCAAGTCGGTGTTGACCTGGCACCTGCCACGGTTAGACTCTGGCACGCCTGGCGACGGCCCCTGCCAGGCTGTGGTTGTCAACAGTCCTCCTTGGGCTCCAGTCACTGCCTGCCTTCTCTACTTGCAACTTGCCAACCCCCAGGACATCAAAGGCAAACTTCAGGCTAAAGAACATAAGCAATGACATAGTTTTATATTATGCCAAGCACGGAGGAGATTACGACTGGAACACAGTCAACAGCATACAGCCTGCCTTCTAAAAAAGAGAGTGGAATGAAGAAAAATCATGTCCTCTCTTTCTTCATTCCATACTCATCAACCAATAGAAGCGCCCTTTTCAAAGTGGACAATGCCAGGTGTGGTGACTCACGCCTGTAATCCCAGCACTTTGGGAGGCTGAGGCAGGAGGATCACTTGAGGCCAGGAGTTTGAGACCAGCCTGAATAACATCTTGTCTCTTCAAAACATAAAAAAGTGGCCAGGCACGGCAGCTCACGCCTGTAATCCCAGCACTTTGGGAGGCCAAGGCGGGTGGACCACCTGAGGTCAGGAGTTGGAGACCAGCCTGGATAACATGGTGAAACCCTGTCTCTACTAAAAATACAAAAAATTAGCCGGGGGTGGTGGCAGGGACCTGCAATCCCACCTACTTGGAAGGCTGAGGCAGGAGAATCGCTTGAACCTGGGAGGCAGAGGTTACAGTGAGCCAAGATTGTGCCATTGTACTCCAGCCTGGGCAACAAGAGCAAAACTCCCTCTCAAAAAAACAAAAACAAAAAAGTTAGCCAGGCATGGCGGTGTATGCCTGTAGTCCCAGCTACTCAGAAGGTGAGGTGGGAGGACTGCTCGAGCCCAGGAGTTGGAGGCTACAGTAAGCTATGATTGCACCACTACACTCCAGCTTGGGCCACAGAGTGAATCCTTGTCTCTTAAATTTAAAAAAAGAAAAAAAAGGCCTAGTACAGTTATTTACCTTCTCTTCCAGGAGTTCTCTGAGATGGGTTAGATTTCTCAGTAATCTGGAAAAAAGGTCCTGTGGGGCTTACATGGTTACTTGGCAAATATAGCCAGTGTTTTCTTGTGCATCTTAGTCATGCCTCCTATTATGCCAATTATGTTATATTGTATTACACATACATATAATAATATACAAAAGGGATAACAAATAAAATAGGAAACATACCACAATTCCCAGGGCCTTCAATATATTAAGTTTGCACATAGGACAGGTACAGTGTTCACTAAGCCAGGGATCCACGCAGGATTTGTGGAAAACATGCCTATAAAATAATGGAGAGTTATGTCACAAATTACATACCAAGAAACTGATGAGGCCAAAATGGAAAGAAAGGGAATTTTTAGTTAGTCTGTTTTTCCCCCTTTCAGGACATATTTTAAGCCCCAAGAGACAAATATTGGGAATTTATTAAAATATAACTTGCAGAAAATCTCCTGAGCCCAACCTCATATGTACAACACTGTGTGAGAACTGGTAAGTAGGATTTGGTTGTTTGGACCTTTTATTTTACCAAATTCCAAAAAGGACTAATGGAAACTTAGAAAATTTATTAAGGATGAAAATAATCGCACCTTATAAACCAGTTATGCTTTCTACAATAGCTAACATAGAAAAATGGAATTTCAAAAAGATATTAAATCATGGCTAAGTGAAAAGAGTTCTCTGTACAGTTATTAGTTTTATGGAACCCTGTTTGAATGTCATTTAAAACATCATTTTTAAAAACTTCTAAGCAATTTATGTTGAATGTTTATAAAAGCTACAGGGAAGTTGAAACTATTTTAAGGGGTAAACTGTGCCTAGATTCAAGGAACACTCAGCAATTTTAAGCTGAAATGTTAAAGGGGGAGGGAGGATGGGTGATTTTCTCTCTTATTTAGGAAAGTAGAAAGTCACATCCTTGTGACTGGAAATAAGTCAGTCACAGAGGGTTTTGCATTCTTATAAAAAGGAACTTGTGCCCTCTGGAAGGGAAGAAAGACTGCAGGAGCTGCAGAAATTACTTCTCAAACTCTAGCACCCGGCCCAGCAGCCTTCTGAAGCTCCAGAGTCCTGGCCAAACAGGGAGAAAGTGGGTGGCAGGACAGACGTTCAGGGCAGCTTTGGAAGAAACACTAATCTGAGTTTGGGATAAGATAAAATAAATTTTTGTTTGTTTTTGAGATGGAGTCTCGCTCTGTCGCCCAGGCTGGAGTGCAGTGGTGCAATCTTGGCTCACTGCAAGCTCCGCCTCCTGGGCTCACGCCATTCTCCTGACTCAGCCTCACGAGTAGCTGGGACTACAGGCGCCCGCCACCACCACACCTGGCCAATTTTTTGTATTTTTAGTAGAGACGGGGTTTCACCGTGTTAGCCAGGATGGTCTCGATCTCCTGACCTCATGATCCGCCCACCTCGGCCTCCCAAAGTGCTGGGATTACAGACACAAGCTACCACACCCAGCCAAGATAAAATTTTTAAGTAAGATGCCAAATTGAATCATGGTATATACCTTTACAACTCTGATTATCAATTTCTAAGTTAATGTTATTTATAGCTGTTTAAAAATGCAGTTTTGATTTATAGAAAGAAGTCTAGAGAACTCAGTTTCTGTTGGGATCTGGAACAAACATTCACGCTGACAACTTCGGCCTCAACAATATACACACACGTCTGCCTATCACTGTTTGATGGCTTTATACACACTTCTTTGGGGACAAGAGTAAAGATCTTGAAGAATGAATTTATCAATCTAGTCTTAAATTCACAGACAATGAAATAACCAGAACCATCACCGCTGAAGGCATTTATTTAAACCTTAAAGCTTTCACTTAAGGGCTGGAGACCCACCAAACCATAGGTAAGCCCCAGATACATTCAGTACACCTAAGGCATTATGTCTTGTTACTCATAGCCTGCGTGTGTGGAGCGGTTCCTTACTCCAGGGTGTCCCCAGGGCCAGCTGGACTTTCCAGCAGGGTCAACTGCACTAATGCTGGCTGCTGACCAGCAAAGACCACAACAGGCTTCTTAACCCTTTTGGGGGATACAAACTCCCTTAGATCTGACAGAAGTTACAGAACCTCCCTCTAAAAAGTCACAGGGACGCAAATGCCTAGTACCTTGCATACACTTTCAGGAGGGGTACGGACCTGTACACTGGGTTAGCGCTATGGTGGGGTGGCCGGGAAGGTGCTGCAGGTCAGGCCTACACAGGGTGGATGATGGGACTTGGCTGACAGGTAATGGAAGAGATATGATGCTGTGACCTCTGATCGGGGCTCTGGTGCAGGAATGGGAGGTATCCCGCTGGGGGTCGGGGGAGGCCTAGGTGCCGTGACTTCTGATCAGGGCTCTGGTGCGGGAGTGAGAGGTATCCAGATGAGGGTGGGGGGTGGCTGGGCTTGCTGAACTGTTGGTGGAGACCTGGTAAAGCCGCAGCAGCCACCTGGGGGGATGGAGGTGTGGCTCTGGTGCTCCCTACTGGGGCCAGTTTTTGCTTTTCCCTTTTCTTATTGTCCTGTCTTTCTTTTCTCTTACTATTCAGAAAAAACCAAATCGTATAATCCTCGTATTTCATTTTTAAAGCTGCATGAGTTCAGTGTTCTCTGCCTGTTTCTTTAACCTGAAATTAGTTATAAATATGTTTGGGTTCTTGAGTAACTGCTTCCTTCTAGGATTATTGATATAAAAGAAGTGCCTGCCCCTCTGTTTTACTAAACAATTAAAAATTTCTCCTCTAGACTGTGGGGTACTACGAAGAAAAACAAAAAAGACCACCTGGTTCTCTGGTGACGCATTTAGAAAACCTCCTTTCCTTAGCTAATGAAAATCTGAAATATTTTTGGTCTTAAAAAAAAAGTTCCTTTGAGCTCTCCATCCACCCCATCCCTCTCTTACCCCTGACCCCTACCTCTGAGCATTAAACACCCTTCCTTCCTAATTGTCTTTCCAAATTCCCCGCTAGTCCAGCTTCTGTGCAACTCACCCAGAGATCTTCAGTCTCAAACTCCCACGGCACATCCCTCGCTTCCACAAACAAAGCTGGGTGGCTGTTCTCTTCACTCATGGCCCTCCTCTCCTTCCTGTCTCTTCTGTGATCTCCACAGGCAGCTGCCCTCAACACGGCACCTTTTTCCCTCATCACCCATTATCTAACCCTCCTGCTGGTCTCTTCAGTGCAACTTTCACTGAACTCACTGTGGCCTTTCCTTCCCTTCTAGGCAAAGTTCTGCTACGACAGTCTGGTGCTCGGCAAACCGCCTTTCTGCTGTGCAGAGGTCTCAGCTAAGGACTGGGCCGGGGCATTTCGTCTACCTTGGGAAGTGTTTGGAGCAGTCAATGCAACACAGCGCGTGGCCCACTCAGAGAAGTGCCAAGGCTGAGCACCTGTAGGGCCATCACACGGGCAGAGCGGCCCCAGCACGTGGCCACACTCCCGCACGCCTGACCATGCTTGCCCTCACTGTGGCTGTGGGCTCTCATTATGGAAGGTGCTCCATGGACACCCAGGAGGCCTCAGAAAGAGGCACCTGGGGCAAGTGGGGCCTTGAAAAGAAGTTCCCCACTCACGTGATAAAAACACACATAAATGCATAACAGGCCTGCCACACACAGGGTGGGTGGTGCACCGGGATGGAAAGCAGGTAATGTGGACAGTGAAACGTGAAAAGCACAAGCATACCGAACTTCAACAAAGTCCTTTATTCCTATGAGAAATAGTTTGGGATACAGAATGAGAAACAAATAGAACATGAAAGGAACAAACCCAGCAATCATGAAATTCAGCGCTCTCCCCTTTCCTATGTCCCACACATGCCATAAACTAAGTGAGCAGAAGAGCGCTGTGGCGGGGGGGAGGCCTCTATATTGAAGGTGAGTTGCTCTCACAGCTCTGCAGCCTCTTGGTGCCGAGTAAGAACCTGGCAAATATAAAAGGAGGCAGGATTATTAAAGGTCCCAGACAAGAACTCTCTTCTGCTAGCTGGGGCTGGCAGCAGTCACTGTCTCTATGGACCCGCGGCTGCAGTGGAGCCTCAGACATCTGCAGCGGCCGGCCCCCCGCTTTAGCTCCTGAAGTGGCATGGAAACATACGTTCATCCGTGCTGCAGCACTCCACTTCCGAAAAAGTACTTCTAACTACTACACACTCCGATGGCCAACCTTTAAGAGGTCTAAATAAGACGAGGTGACAGTTCCTCAGTTTCTAAGACCTGCTGGCTAACATCCAAAGGAGAATCGGCTGTGATCACTGAGCCGAGGAGGAGGGCCCCTCCGCCATGCCAACTGCCATCTGTCCACAGTAAATAGTGCAACAGAGAGGAAAAGGAAAGGTCATGTGGCAAGAAGCAGGCAATCCACGAGAGGCTCGACAGCGCTGGACACACAGTCCTAGCTGAGCTTGAGAATCGTTAAGGAAAGATGGACACGAAGGTGTCCAGGCCCATCTCCCTCCCTCACGGAGGGAAGAGGCAGTGGGCAGGTATGACAGGAGAGGCTGTGGGGCGGCACTTGGAGGGTGATGGCTTTGAAAGAGAGTTTTAAAAACTGGACTGGGAAATGCGAGGGTGACGAGATGCCGGCGAGTGGAGACAGAACACTGGAAGGAGCAGCCAGCCAACAGAACAAGGCCCCAAGGAAGGGAGACAGCGAGCACGCAGCGGCGCGGGGAGGAGCGGCATGGACCACAGCAGATGGCCTCTCCAGCCTGCGCCCAGGTCAGCACGCTGAGGGAATTCTACCCATTGCTTCCTCTGGGAAGTCAATGGTGAAGCGGTCCTCTGAGAGTGAAGAACAAGCACGTGAGTTAAGGCGTTGAAGTAGAATGAACACACCCGCAGGTGCTGCTGTGACGAATGCTGAGCGCCAGCCAGGTGGGGGCAGGGCTTTGCGCAGAAGCAGGCCCGGCGAGGAGGCTCTGTCTTGCCAAGTCTGTTCAGAGTCCCGTGGGAAGACAGTCAGGGAGCAGAACCCCTTAGCAACATGAGGTACAGGAAGCCACAGCAGGTAACACCGACTCTGGGCTTCAAAGACAATAGGGGCGGGGAGGCGTCCCAAGGCAGAAGGAATTCTGTAAGCAGCAGCTTGGTGAGAGCGATGGTGTAGCTGTGCGAGTGGCATCTGCTGGGGAGAGGCTTGAAGAGCCGCGCATAGCCATCCTCAGCTCAGTGGTTCTCATCTGGAGGCAGTTTTGGTTGTCACAACTGTGTGAAGGTGGGTGCTACTGACACCTAGTGGGTAGAGGCCAAGGACACTGCCATGCCCACACCCCCACACAATGATCTGGTCCCAAATATCAACAGTGCCAAGGCTGAGAAATGCTGCTCTAGGTTAAAGACCGTCACAAGTCCTGCTTGATGTGTAAAGTTAATTTTTGCTACACCTGATAATTGCACTGTCGCTGCATGGCAATGAGATGGGGTGCTGTGCTGCGCAGGCTGTGTGGTGCAGTCTAGGCAAAGTTACAGCTTGGTGATGCGTGGAGTGTAAGAGGAACAAACAGCCGCTCAGTTCCACAGCAACAGGGAAAACGCTACACTCAGCCAGGGCAGTGAACACGGCTAGTAACACAGTGACCCAGTACTGAAAGACAACCGAGTAACAGTACCACAGAGAGTGCAACGAAATTCCGTGAAGTGTGCCAAAAACCCTAACATTCACAGGCGGACCACAAACACAAACCCCTTCTATGGTGGCAGGTGCAGCCGCAGAAATGGTTCAGATCAACCATGGCCTGGACCTTGGTGGAGGGCGTGGCCTTGCAGCAGCAGAATCGGGCAGGAACTTATAACTAAAGTGCATACGCCTGACCTCCACTCGGGATGTTTCTGAAAGCCTCCCACTGACTCTGATGCACAGTCAGGTCTGGAAAGCAGTGAACCACATTTTAAAAAGAGGGCCAGACGTCGGGCTCACGCCCGTGATCCCAGCACTTCAGGATGCTAGGGTGGGAGGATTACTTGAGGCCAGGGGTTCAGAGCAGCCTGGGCAACATAGTGAGACCCCAACTCTACAAACATAAAAATTATACAAAAGGAAAAAGATAACTCCGAATGAAACTGTGGAAAAGTCAACCATGAAGGGATGAAGATAATGGGATTAAGCTCCCAGAATAACCTACTTTAGGCCGAGCCTCCCCTGGGGGAAGATCCCCTCATTCTGGTAATACACCCATGAATAGTTTTGGAGGCCCTTATTTTTAGGTACCATATGGTTCTGGAGGATCCTGGGCTGAAATAGCAAGACAGAATTTGGAGAGCCTTGGCTTCTCCTGGTCATTCCAGTGTTGAAGCAGGCAAGTGTGGGTGACACATCCCTGTGTCCCGCTGGCCCTTCTCCTGATTTGCACTGGCGTGTGCATTTCCTTTAGCCTCACATTTAGACCGTCAATGACTGCACGTGAAGGAAGACAGGTTGTTCCATCGTTTAATTTTCTAGAGAACAGCTTACATTTAGTTTTATAGATTTTCCTTTACATGTAAACTAGAATGACTGGACTTCCAGAATCTTGGATTTCTGTTTCAGTACATGTAATTCTTCTTCAGTTTGATTTTTATTTTTTAAAAAACAGATCTTCCTAGACTCAAAATAGATTACTTTGTAAGTAAAATAAGACCAGTAGCCTCATGGAGATAACAACTCACAATTATTTTATTAATTCACATGCTCCATATTATAAGGCTGGAGTTGTGTGGATGTCTTTTAAAGAGAAGGGAGGAGGAAGAGGCAAACTCTTTGGTTTTAGGCTTCTTGGCAGGTGATTTCCTATTTATCCAATTGACACTCAGAACTGTGTATCTTAGTTTCATGCTACCAAGCTTGAGAGGGGCCATGGGAGAAACCAACATGCTGTTTCCAGGGCACCCAGGCACAGGCGAGTCCTCTCCTCATGGAGGGAGGCTTGGTCCTATGTGGGGAGCACCACATTAAAGGCAGGCCTTGACACAGCTCTGCCATTTCTGAATTGTGCAACCCTAGAACCTGCTATTGGCTCACCATCCTTCACTGTACAATGGGGGGAAAAACACCCTCTTAGGACTGCTGGGAGAATTATAGGAGACAGTGAGTATAGTCGGCTCAGAGCAGAGCGCCTGAACCACAGCAGGCACAAAGCAGGTATCAGTTCTCTTCATTTTGCATAATCCAGGTTTAGAAAAAGATTTAATCCACGTCCCTGGAGTTGTTGTACCCAGAGCCAGGTGAGCTCCATGGAAGTCTCACTGAAGGGCCTAGTGATATAGTCTAAGATGGAGAGGAACAAGGGGCTGTTTTTGAAACCCACAGCAATCACCAAACAATTCCAAGCACAGTGGCTCATGCTTGTAATCCCAACACTTTGAGAGGACAAGGCAGGAGGACTGCTTGAGCCCAGGAGTTCGTGTTCAGCTGTGGGCAACATAGCGAGAACCCCATCTTTAAAGAAAACAGGCCGGGTGTGGTGGCTCACACCTGTAATCCCAGCACTTTGGGAGGCTGAGGCAGGCAGATCACCTGAGGTCAGGAGTTCAAGACCAGCCTGGCCAACATGATGAAACCCTGTCTCTACTAAAAATACAAAAATTATCCGGGCGTGGTGGTGGGTACCTATAATCCCAACTACTCGGGAGGCTGAGGCAGGAGAACAGCATGAACCCGGAAGGCGGAGCTTGCAGTGAGCTGAGATTGCACCACTGCATACTCCAGCCTGGGTGACAGAGCAAGACTCCGTCTCAAAAAAAAAAAAAAAAAAGAAAACAAACAGATAAACAAAGCCATAGAACAAGAATTCTCAACCTCAACACTCCTAGGCTGTCTGGGGAGTCTGGAGGCCGCGTGCCACGTCGCATACTGGCTACACCTAGGAAGGCTGTGCAGCCTGCACCTGCTGAACAGCACCACTCCCTGCTGGCCTCAGCCCCGTGGCCGGCAATGCACAGCGGACTTGGCCTCCAGAAAGCCACAGGGTGGGTGGCGCTCAAAAGCAAGGGAGATGCCCACTCCGAAAAGGAGGCATATAAAGCACATTAATATCATTCTTTCTCAAAAACATGAAGTTGACATACTTGCAGGGGAGAATTCGGACGACATCATTCTGCTTATAGCTCTCTATGCAGACTGCACAATGATCAAAGTCTGGGTCAGTTTCCTAAAATGAAAAGTACAGAAACAAAAGTCACACGCTGCAAGTATATAAATGGTTAGGATGCAGTTCAGCTCAGAATCTTTCTGTGGCTACTATGGTAAGCAAGTGTTATAAAGTGAAAAATGATTAAAATTAATTTGTTTTTATTTGCCTAACTATATTGGCACAAATTATGTCTAAGTCAATCTATTTTGTTTTAAAAATTTTAACAATCTATATTAATTCTGTTATGATATGTCTTACAAAAATTAAGTCGGAATTCTAATTTTTTCAAGGTTAGAATCAGCTTGGACCATCATGATCTCCCCATCCCTCATTCCCCCTGCATTACTTATTGGTCTGAAGAGGTTTCACTGCTATGTCTGACACAGTCTGGAAGCTCACCAGGATACTTGCTTAAACACACACCTAAGTACAGACAGGAAAGATGGTGAGTTGAGTCCCAGCAGACTGCTGTCTAGAAACCCAACCCAAGAATGGGAGCTGTGAATCTGGTCACAGATTTGGGATGGAGAAGAGTCACTGGCTCAATTCAATACTCGGTCTTCATTAAGAGTGAGAAAGAGTCAGCCAGGTATTCAGACACCAGATTAATTGATTTCCTTCCTCCTAGGACTGAGAAGGGGTTTTGCAAAAGTTGTCATAAAACAAAACATGCCAGGAACCTAAGCCAAGAAAACAGACTATTTGCTGTGTCAGTGTCACTTGGACTGAAACTCAGTGGACAACTGTTGCCAGGTCTAGGAGGTACAAACTAAGATGAATTGGCTTTAATAATTAAAGGAAATAACTGTGCTGGCCTGGGATACAAAGTAAGACGGGTAGGTTAAATCCGCTCCAGGGAATTTCATACTAAAGTGGCAGCTGAGGCTGCCAGGCCAAGAAAGCATCTACACTGTTACCGTGGTTACCACTCCTCTGCCACTGAAATGCAAGCTGTTTTGATGCTGCTTATATTTTCTTAAGTGATTTTCCCCCTTTTCTGTTTCTTTGGTATACAATAAAGTTCACTAAGAATGTCTCCACCTTCTGAAGCTGTTTCAAAGGCAACTAGATACAGTGGTATCAAGGCAATGGGAATAAAATGGGTAAAGTCCAAGAAATTGGTAAAACTTAGGAAGACAGAGAATCATATGAAATTATCCTTCCAGGCACAAGTCTGTGCTTAAATACTAGAATTGGGTGTGGGGCAGGAGACAGTTTTGGTTTTATGCCTTTTGAGATGCCATTTTCCCATTCTAGATAACCTTGAATACTCTGAATGTAGGGCAGCACTAAGATGCAACTGTGTCCTTCTAGTGGAGAAGCAGGGCTCTACCATAACTAGAGCTCTGAGGCAGGATGTCAGTTAGAGGTCTCTGCCACAGCATCCTGACGCTGCCTCTCTCCCTTGGTCCTCCAAGCCAGCAGGGATGACCCTGACACACTTTGCTCTTCTTTCAAACTGCTCAACCCATTGCAAAGAGAGCACCTTTTTAGGTGAAACTCCCTAGAAATGCAGGTCTTCAATTCTCCATGTATCTAGTGAAAAAATAAAACAACAAAAGAGACATAGCAACGTCCCAGGAAATATAGGAAGAAAACACATCTCCTGGCTTTTTAACGCACAAATGGTTCCACTAGAATTCTCTGAAAACGTATGCTAGGTTTTCGCAGAAGGAAACTCTGCGGGAAAACACAGCTAGAGTTACTATAAGAAGGTAATTTAAAATAAAGCATTAGGTAGTATAGTTGGAGAAAATCTAACTAATGAAATGTAAACAATTAGGGTGTGTCCTCTCCCACCAAACAAAAACAAAACTGCTGGATAATTTTTACGGTGCTGAAGTTATTTCATGACTGTACCTTGTCACCCTTCTTTACTGTCCTGGTTGTCAATTTACTGATGGCTTTCTTGGCTGCATCTCCAAGACGACGCTATGAAAATTACAAATAAAAACAGATATTAAGTGTAAGATCTCTGAATGACGTACTTTATTTTCAAGCAATTAAAAGTATAAAGTCTATTTTACTAATCCCTCTCCATGTCCTACGTATAAGAGAATGATAAAAAAATTTAAAAAATAGAAAAACTGGTGGCTGTATCACAGATTCAGCATTCTGGTTGAAAAGTAAAAAGTGTTAGAACATGCAGTTAGGTCCAACAGAAATATAGAAATATAGGTCTTCAATTCTCCAGCAGTAAAAAAGTTAAGTGTCATAATTGCTGCATTTAGGGTCGAATAAACATTTGAAATATCCCAGCATTATCAAACCTACTTCTTGTACACTCCAGAGCCACTCCTGCTGCCCCCATGGCTTTTGGATTCTGCTCAAGGAATGATCACCATTAGGTGTGTAAATGCTGTCTTAGTAAAGGGAAACCTTGATTGCTCCTTGAAATTGCTTATCGCATCATCAAGTGTGAAGAGAAGGAACGCGTCACAGCTCCACTTCTGGCTCTGCTATGCTATCATTCTCTGTAATCCTAGGAAGGTGTACTTACCTTCCAGGGTTGAGCTGTGTTCATTATCTCTAAGGGTGAGGTCAGAGAATCTCCAAGGCTAGATTTATGCAACATTCTCCCAGACACTGCTAGCACTGCTTGGCACCAACAACCCACAGATGAAGAGATGGTGATCCCTACCCTGGAAAACTCACTGAACTGGGAACAGCTGCGTTAATGGTGTACGCTCAAGCACGCCCAGGGCCAGGTGGCAGCACAGAGGAGGCGACCAGGAGGGGTGGGGCGAGGCAGGGGAGGAACATCAGGGAAGGTCTCAAGGAGCCGAGGCCTGGCCTAAGAATGGGAAGGGGTTAGATGGGAAAGGCGTGGGTTAGGAGGGAGTTCCGGGTGTAGGGGTAGGAGGGGATTCCAGGCAAAGCAATAATCTAGTAAAGATAAACAGGTGTAAAGAACAGGTATGTGAAGAAAACTAAGGTGAGCATCTGCTTTCCTGTTCAAATTAGAAAACTTTGTGCATCCGAGGGCCCTAGGAACATTCACACTGGGACAAGGGGCACAAACCGTGACTGTCCCAGGCACATCAGGGAGACACCACTCTAGACACACCCAGGCCCTACACTGCGAGAAAAGGCAGATGCTGCTCCTGCTGGAGCAAGGCGAGGACCAAAACAACGGACACCTTCAGAATGTTAAAAACCCATAGAAACACGTAAGAAAGAATTTAGGGGAAAGTTTTAAACACACAAAAGAACAGAGAATGATTTAATAAAGCCTTCCCTATGTATCTAACATCCGGCTTCCATTATCAGTATTTTACTTCTATTTTTCATCTGTTTCCCCTCTTTGTTGTGTTACATGATTTTGAAGCATATCGCAAGCATCACATAATTTCACCCATAAAATTTTCACTAAGCACCTCTAATAGACACAGGCTTTTGTTAGATGCCATTGTCTTTCCTAACAAGAGTAACAATGATTAATCAACGTTATCCAATACTCACACTATACTACAATTTCCCTAGGTGTTTACAGAATCTCTTTAAGTAGCTGACTTGTTTGAACCAAGATACAAAATCCACACACTGCGTGTGGCTGCTCTGTCTTTGAAGCCTAATCTATGAGTCCCCTCTATCATGCTGATTTTAAACCACCTTATGGAGATATAATTGACTAAAAATAGACTGCATGTATTTAAAATCTACACCTTGACATATATTTAAAGTTACAGTTTGAAGTTGCATATGAAATCTACACTTGTTTTCATGACCCATGAAAACCTAACTACAATTAAGACAGTGTATCTACCACATCCCCAAATGTCTTTGTGCCCCTTCCTAATTCCCTCCTCCTGCCACCCCATCCCTCCATGATCTACTTTTTGCTGTAAGAGTTTGCAACGTCGTGAGTTTTACATAAATGGAATAGATACAGTACGTACTACTGTGTGTATGGCTCCTTTCACGCAGCATGATTATCTTGAGATTAAGCCACTTGGTGCATGTTTCAACAGTTAACTCCTTTCTGATGTTATCTAGTATCCCACTGAAGAGATGGCCCACAGTATCCTTTCACCTGTTGATGGGACATCTGCGTTGTGGTCCAGTTTTTGGCTGTACTGAAAAGCTGACAACAACATTCTCAATTCTTTGCATGGACACATGCTTTCTTTTTTCCTGAGGTAAATACTACAAGTAGAAAGATGGGCTCACCTGATAGGTGTCTGACTTTTATTTAAGAGACTGCCAAAGTGTTTTCCAAACTGGGCACATTATTTTACATTTGCAACAGCAATACATGAAAATTATAGTTCCTCCACATTCTCACCAACACTTGGCATGGTGAGATTTTCTGTTGTTTTTTCTTTCAAGATTTGTTTCCCAAATTGGAGTATAGTGGTGCAAACACAGCTCACTGTAGCCTTGATCTCTGGGGCTCACTCAAGTGATTCTCCAGCTTCAACCTCCGGAATAGCAGGAACTACGGGGGTGCCCCACCATGCCCAACTAATTTTTTTATTTTTATTTTTGTAGAGACGAGGTCTCACTATGTTGCCCAGGCTGGTCCCAAACTTCTTGGCTCAAGCAATCCTCTCGCTTAGGCTTCCCAAAATGCTGAGATTACCGGTGTGAGCCACGGCACCCAGTCTCCTTACGGTTTTAATTTGCATTTCCCTATTGTAATGACGCTGACCACCTTTTCATGTACTTATTGGCCATATGTACACTGTCTGTGGTGAAGTGTCTGTTCGTGTGTTTTGCCTGTATTTCTGAGTTGTTTTGCACTACTGACTTTTGAGAGAACATTACATATTCCAGATAAAAATCCTTTTGCATGTGTTTTCCCTCACTTTATGGCAGTTTTTACTTTTGATGAAGCCGATTAATCATTTTTTCATTGGTAGACTGTGCTCTAGTATCGTATTAAGGAAGCTTTGCCTGTTTCAAGGTTACAAAGACTTCCCCGTTTTCTCTTCTAGAAATTTTATAGTTTCATCCTTTGTATTTGGGGTTCTGACTCATTTTGTGTATTCTGTCAGTTACAGATAAACTTTTTTTTTTTTTTTTTGCATATGGACATACAATTGTCCTAGAATCATTTGTTGAAAAGGTTGCCCGTTCTCCACAGATTTACCTTTCTAAATCTGTCAAAAACCAGTTGTCCATAAATGTGTGGGTCTATGTGTGGACACTATTGTACCATGCATCTGTTTACCATTAAGGAAATACAATCCTGTCCTGATTTCTGAGGCTTTGTAATAGGTCTGAAATTAGGTGGTGTTCACCATCCCACATTTCCTTTCTATTCTAACATCCTTGTGGTTTTTCTTGATATTTTGCATTCTCATATGAACTTTAGGATCAGCTTGTCCATCTCTATGATAAAAGACATCAGGGATTTACAATGAGATTGTGCTGAATGTATACATCCACTTGGGGAGAACTGGCATCTTAACAACATCAAGTCTTCCACTGAACACTGTCTATATGTCTCTCCACCTACTTAGTTCTTGATTAATTTCTCAGCAATAGTTTTCACTATATAGGGCATATTGCATATTTTGTCAGATTTATTGTTAAGAATTTCCTATTTGTTGATGCTATGGAAAATGGGATTTCTTAAAATTTAACTTTCTTAGAGATAGGGTCTTGTTATGTTGCCCAGGCTGGACTCAAACTCCTGGGTTCAAATAATCTTCCTACCTCAGCCTCACAAGTAGCCGGAACTACAGGTGTGCACCATCTGCTTGATGAAAATGCATTTTTTAAAACCAATTCAATTATTCATTACTCATATATAGAAATAAAATTCTTTTATATTGATCTTGTATCACGGAACCTTGTTAAATCTACTGTTGGTCTTTTTCATAGATTCCAACATATCTTCTACACGAAATTTCTACAGAAAATAATGTTGTCTGTAAATGAAGACAGCTTACTTCTACATTTCCACAATGGATGCCTTTTACGTCTTTACCTTTTTACTTACTGTGCTGGCTAGAATCTAAAGAACAATGCAGAAATAGAAGTGATCAGAGGACACATTCTTCTCTTGTTCCTCATGTTAGAAAAAAGAATTTAGTCATTCACCATTAAATATAATGGTAGCTGTCAGTTTTTCATAGATGCCCCTAATAGTTTGAGGGAAGTTTAAAAATCAAGAATCAATGTTGGACTTTGGCAAATATCTTTTCTCCATCTATCGAGATCATACAGTTTTAGCTTTTTTGGCCTGCTAATATGGTAATAATACATTAATTTTTGAATGTTAAATGAAACTTACATTCCTGGAGTAAACACCAGCTAGTCATGATGAATTTATATATATTGTTAAATATAATTTGCTAAATTTTTGTTTAGAATTTTTGCATCTATGTTCAAGAGGGGTCCTGGTCTGTAGTTTTGTTTTGTAGTATTTCTGCCTAGTTTTGGTATTAGGAATGATACTGGTGCCATACAATGAAATTGGAGGTATTCCTGCCTTTTCCACTTTCTATATAAGGTAAACATTTGAAATCAAAATCTGAAATGCTCCTAAGTATGAAACATTTCCACTGCCAACATGAAACTCAATGGAAATGCTCACTAGAGCATTCTGAATTTCAGAATTTTGGATTTGGTATGCTCAAACGGTTAAGTATAATGCAAATATTCCAGAATCCGAAAAATTTCTGGTCCAAGGCATTTTGGATAAAGGGTACTCAACCTATAGTTTGTTTGATATTGCTATCATAGCTGCCCCTTGAACAACATGGAAGCACCCATCTCCATCAAGTCATCTCCTATTAATTACTCTGGTGTAGTATCTATTTGCTCTTGAATTTCTTCAACATCCTCATCTTGAAACCCTTGACCCCCCTTTTTTTTTGTTTTTTTGCCATGTCCACAATCTGTTTCATGATTTCCTTGACTGGCTCTATCATAAATCCTGTGAAATCATGTACTACGTCTGGACAGTTTTCTCCCACAGAAATCTTTTGTTTAGACTTTCATGGCATTTCCTATAATAATAATGACATCTTCAACAGTGCAATCTTTCCAGACTTTCGTGATGTTTTATCTGGATTCTATTCTATAGCATTAAATGCTTTACATAGCATACTGCATGTACTAAGCCATAAAGGTCCTTAGGACCCCCTGCTCTAGAGGTTGAATTAGAGGCATGTCTGGGGTCAAGAAGACTACTCTGAAGCCTTCAGTATTGAATTCATGGGGTTCTGGGTGGCCAGGGGCATTATCCAATATCAAAAAAACGTTAAAAGGCAGTCCTACCCTGGCAAGGTACTTCCTAATTTCAGGGACAAAGCACTGATAAAACCAATTCACAGAGTTCCCACTATTCGGTACTCCCTGTTTTGCAATTAAAAACCAGCAGATGGTATTTATAATTTCCCTTCTAGGCTGGGGTTTAGTAGCTTTATCAGTAAGGGCAGTCTTGATCATAGACCTGACTACATTTGCACAAAACAAATGCCTGAAGTCTTAATTCTCTCTTCTCTTCCTTACTAATAAACGTCCTTTGTGGCACTTTCCCCCCAAATAGGGCACTTTCATTAACATTAAAAATCCGTTCACAAAAATAACCTTTCTCCTCAATGATTTTCTTAATGAAATCTGGGAACCTGACTTGACTGCTACTTCTTGATCGTCAAAAGCTACTTCTCCTGTTATCTTGTCATTTTTAAAGCCAAATCTCTTTCTAAACTTTTCAAACCAACGTTGGCTGCCATTAAATTCTCTAGTGCTATATCCTTTGCTTTCCTTTTAAGTTGTCATATAATGACTTTGCTTTTCCTCAAATCACATTGGATACTATAGGTATGCCTTCCTTATAGAAATCCTGCACCCACGTAAAAGCTGCAAAAGGTATTTAGCAAAAAGTATAAAGTTTTTGTGCCTGCTGGTGTAGCTATAGCAATGGCTTCATGAATAGCTTTTTCTGTTCTTTTGTGTGTTTTACAATGCTATGCTAAGTCATTCTTGTGAAATGGCAGCACCTGCAGCTGAAGACCGCTACCTATGGTACCTATCAAGCAATACAACTTTTTCTTGTAACGTCATGACTTCTCTCCGCTTCTTGGGAGCATTTCCAGCATCTGTGGCACTTCATACAGGTCCCATGGTGTAATATTCAAGATTCATGATACTGCACTAAACACAATGAAAACTATGTGAGAACCACAAGAGGTCACTTTTACTGCAATGATCAACCTAACAGAGGGACAAACTGCTCATAAGGGTATGTCACATGACATTTCAAGTGGATACTGGCAACACTTGCGATCACAACAGCAACAAGTGGCTATGAAATTATTACATTAGTACAGTACGTACTACTGCTAATTTTATGGAGTTATGACTTAACATGGTTTACATTTCTTCCAATTGTGAATGGTGCCATGCATGTGTTTTAATAATTTTTAACTTTTTACAATGGATTTTTGTATATTTTATGATAGTAAATGATAAAATAGACTAGTATCTACATGTATTTTATATATGATGACATACATTTCTCCACTTTTGTGTGATCTCAATTTCTTTCATCAGTGTTTGAGAATATTCCTTGGTTAAATTTATAATTCTTATGTATTTTATTTTTATGTGACTATTGTAAATAGGATTGCTTTCTTGATTTCCTTATTACCTAGTCTGTTACTGGTGTACAGAAATGATACTAACTTTTGTACACAAACTTTGTATCCTCCAACTTTACTGAATTTATCAGGTTTATGAGTTTTTGGTGAACTCTTGTTTTTTTTCTACATATGGTTACATAACCTGAAAAAGGAGACAACTAACATTCTCTTTATGATACGGATGCCCCTTTCTCCCTTCCTCCTTTCCTTCCTTCCTTTCTTCTATTTTTTTTTCTTAGAGACAGGGTCCCTGCTCTGTCACCCAGGCTGGAGTGTAGTGGCGTGATCATGGCTCACTGCAGCCTGGACCTCCTGGGCTCAATCGATCCTCCTGCCTCAGCCTCCTGAATACCTGGGACTATAGGCACACATCACCACACCTGGCTAATTTCTATATTTCTTGTGGAGAAAGGGGTCTCCCCACATTGCCCAGGCTGGTCTTGAACTACTTGGCTCAAGTGATCTGCCTACCTTGGTCTCCCAAAGTGCTGCGATTACAGGTGTGAGCCACCGAGCTTGGCCACCTTTTATTTCTTTCTATGTTCTGACTGCTCTGGATATGACTTCCAGTACTATCTGGAATAGAGGGGTGGTAGGTAGAAGTGGGCATCCTTGTCTTGAACCAGTTCTTAAAGGAAAGTCTTTCAGCTTTTCCTAATCAATATGATGTTAGCTGTGGGTCATGTATATCTTTCACTATATTGAAGTATGTTACTTCTATACCTAATTTGCAAAGTGTTGAATTTTATCAAACGCGTTTTCTGTGTCTATTGAGAATCTGGTATTTGTTGTTCCTTTATTCTGTTGATATGAAACATCATGATTATTGACTTGCATATGCCAAAACATCCTTCCAACCCTGGGACAAATCCCACGTTATATTGCTGTATTATCTTTTTGATGTGTTGTTGGATTCACTTTGCTTTGTACTCGGTTGAGGATTTTTGTGTCTATGTTCAAGGACACTGGCCTGCCATTTTCTTATTTCGTTGTGCCCTTGTCTGGTTTTAATATTGGAATAATTTGGGCCTGGTAGAATGAGTTAGAAAGAATTCTCTCTTCTTTCATTTTTTGAAATAGTTTTAGAAGAACTGACGTTAATTCTCCTTTATAAAATTGATAGGATTTGGCAGTAAATCCATCTGGTCCTGAGATTTTTGTTGAGGGGTCATTACTATTTATTGCTCTGTCCATGTTTTCTATTTCTTCTTGGTTCAATGTTGGTAGGTTGTATGTGGCTAGGAATGTATCCATTTTCTCTAGGTTTTCCAGTATGTTAGTGTGTCGTTCTTCACAAACCTCTGATGATCCTTTGTATTTTGTTGGTTTCGGTTGTAATGTCTCCTTTTTCACTTCTGATTTTATTTGAGACTTCTTTTTTTCTTGGTCTTGTAGCCATTTATCTATTGAAAAAACCAACTTTTCATTGTGTTGATCCTTTGTATTGTGTTTTTAGTCTCTGTTTCACTTAGTTCTATGCTGATCTTTATTATTCCTTTCATTCTACCAATTTCGGGTTTGGTTTATTCTTGCCTTTCCAGTTCCTTGAGGTGCATAACCAGGCTCTTCATTTGAAATATTTCTGATTGTTTGAGTTAGGCAATCGCTGCTATAAACACTTCCCTCTTAGCACTGCTTTTGCTGTTATCTTGTAGGTTTTGGTATGTTTTATTTCCATTTTCATTTATTTCAAGAACTTAAGAAATATATTTCTTAATATATTCATCAACCTTATGGCAGTTAGGGATCATGTTGTTTAGTTTCCACGTAGATAGTATTTCCAAAGTTCCTCTGGTTATTGAGTTTTATTCCACTGTGTTCTAAGATGCATGATATGATTTTTATTTTTAAAAATTTGTTGAGACTTGTTTTGTGGTCTAATGTATAGTGTTTCTGAAGAATGTTCTGTATGTTGAGGAAAATGCACATTCTGCAGCAATTTGATACAGTGTTCTGTAAATGTCTGTTACGTCCATTTGGTACACAGTACAGTTCAAATCCAAGTATCCCGTTAATTTCTGTCCAGATGATCTGTCCAGTGCTGACGGCGGGTGTATTAGTCTGTTTTTATGCTGCTATGAGGAAATACCCCAGACTGGGTAATTTATAAAGAAAAGAGGTTTAATCAACTCAGTTCTGCATGGCTAAGAAGGCCTCAGGAAACTTACAATCATAGCAGAAGGCACCTCTTCACAGGGCAGCAGGAGAGAGAATGAATGCCAGCTGGGGAAATGCCAGATGCTTATAAAACTATCCCATCAGATCTTGTGAGAACTCACTCACTATCACGAGAACAGCATAGAGTTAACTGCCCCCATGATTCAGTCAGCTCCCACCGGGTCCCTCACATGACACACGGGGATTATGGGAACTATAATTCAAGATGAGATTTGGGTGGGGACACAGCCAAATCGTATCAGCAGGATACTGAATTTCCCAACCGTTATTGTATTGGAGTGTATCTATCCCTTGAGGGCTAGTAATATTAGCTTTACTTATTTATGGGTGCTGTGGTGTTGAGTGTATAAATATTTTGAATTGTCATATCCTCCTGCAGAATTGATCCCTTCACTATTATCTATTTACGTTTTTTAATTTTTATTTTTTACATAAGAATAGTTATTCCTACTGCTTTTGCTTTCTGTTTGTGTTAGCATGTCTTTCTCTATCCCTTCACTTTCAGTCGATCTGTGTGTCTAGGTATCATACAGTTGTGTCATTTAAAAAAATCTATTCAGTCAGGCTGTATCTTTTAAGTGGAGCATTTAATCCATTTAGGTTCAAGGTTAACACTGATAAATGACATCTTGTTCCTGAAATATATTGTTATCTAGCTGTTTTGTAAATTCTTTGTTTTATTTTTTCTTCTTTGTGGTTTCATGGAGTTTTATCATGGTGTCATCTGATTCCTTTCTCTTCTTCCTTTGTGTAATTGTTTTATGAGACTTATGAATTTTATACTTTCATGTGTTTTTATGATGGCAAATATCAACTTTTTGTTTCCATGTCTGGGACTCCTTTGAGCATCTACTATAGTATTAGTCCAGTGGTGATGAATTCTCTTAGTGTTTGCTTGTAGGGTCCAGCCCCATAGGGTCGGTAGGTTTTTCTCCCCATGTGTGGAGATGAGAGATTGTAGAAATAAAGACACAAGACAAAGAGATAAAAGAAAAGACAGCTGGGCCCGGGGAACCACTACCACCAACATGCGGAGACCAGTAGTGGCCCCGAACGCCTGGCTGTGCTGTTATTTATTGGATACAAAGCAAAAGGGGCAGGGTAAAGAGTGTGAGTCATCTCCAATGACTGAATAAGGTCACGTGAGTCACATGTCCACTGGACAGGGGGCCCTTCCCTGTTAGGTAGCCGAGGCGGAGAGAGGACAGCTTATGTCATCATTTCTTCTATGCTCTTTTCAGAAAGATCAAAGACTTTAATACTTTCACTAATTTTGCTACGCTATCTAGAGGGCAGAGCCAGGTGTACAGAGTGGAACATGAGAGCGGACCAGGAGCATGACGACTGAAGCACGGCATCACAGGGAGACGGTTAGGCCTCCGGATAACTGTGGGCGGGCCTGAGTGATGTCAGACCCTCCACAAGAGGTGGTGGAGCAGAGTCTTCTCTAAACTCCCCGGGGAAAAGGGAGACTCCTTTTCCTGGTCTGCTAGGTAGTGGGTGCATTTCCTTGGCACTGACGGCTACCGCTAGACCATGGCCATGGTCCACTTGGTAACAGGCGTCTTCCCAGACACTGGCGTTACCGCTAGACCAAGGAGCCCTCTAGTGGCCCTGTCTGGGCATGACAGAGGGCTCACACTGGTCTTCTGGTCACTTCTCACCATGCCCCTTCAGCTCCTATCTCTGTATGGCCTGGTTTTTCCTAGGTTATAATTGTAGAGTAAGGATTATTATAATATTGGAATAAAGAGTAATTGCTACAAACTAATGATTAATGATATTCATATATAATCATATCTATGATTTATATCTAGTATAATACTTGTTATTTTATATATTTTATTATACTGGAACAGCTCGTGCCCTCGGTCTCTTGACTTGGCACCTGGGTGGCTTGCCACCCACATTTGCTTGTCTGAGAAAGACCTGTTTTCTCCTTCACTTACGAAGTTTATTCTAGCTGGATGAAAATTTTTCTCCTTTTAGCACTTTGAAAATAGCATCCCATTCTCTTCTGGCTTGTGCAGTATATTTTTCCCGTCTACTGAGAAGGTCTGTTGTTTGTCTGATGGAGCTTCCTTTATAGGTGACTAGGTGCTTTTCTCTTGTTGATTTTAGAATTTTTTCCTTCACATTGACTTTAAGCAATCTGATGACTATATGTCATGGTGAAGTCCTTTTGCAATGTATTTGCCTGTTAATCTTTCTGCCTCTTGTATCTGAATGACTAGATGTCTTGCTAAACTAGTTGTTTTCATCAATTATTTCCTTAAATAAGTTTTCTAAACTCCTTGCTGTTTTCTTCTTCCTCTGAAACACCAATGATTCAAAGTTTAGTTGCTTTATATAGTCCATGCTTCTTGGAGGCTTTATTTGTTCTTTTAAAGTTTTTTTCTGTGTTTCTGTGCAACCAGATTCATACAAAACACTTGCCTTCAGGCTGTGAGATGTTTTTCTTCCACTTGATCTAGATCAGTGGCCCCCAACCTTTTTGGCACCAGTGACTGGTTTTGTGGAAGACAATTTTTCCACAGACTGGCGGGTAGGGGATGGTTTCAGGATGATTCAAGTGCATTACATTTACTGTGCACTTTATTTCTATTATTAAATTGTAATATATAATGAAATAATTATACAACTCACTATAATGTAGAATCAGTAGGAGCCCTGAGCTTGTTCTGCAAGCAGATGGTCCCATCTGGGAGAGATGGGAGACAGTAAGAGATCATTAGGCATTAGATTCTCATGAGGAGCGCTCAACCTAGATGACTTGCATATACAGTTCACAATAGGCTTCGCACTCCTATGAGAACCTAATGCCACCCCTGATCTGAGAGGAGCAGCAGCTCAGGAAGTAATGCTAGCAATGGGGAGTGACTGTAAATACAGAAGAAGCTTCAGTCACTCACCTGATGCTCAGCTCCTGCAGTGTGTCCTGTTTCCTAACAGGCCACAGACCAGTACCCATGGTCTAGATCACTGTAGGGAACTCCTGGTCTAAATCACTGTTTTTTTTGTTTGTTTTTTTCTTTTTTTGGGGGATGGAGTCTTGCTCTTTCGCCCAGGCTGGAGTGCAGTGGTGCGATCTCGGCTCACTGCAAGCTCCGCCTCCTGGGTTCACGCCATTCTCCTGCCTCAGCCTCCCGAGTAGCTGGGACTACAGGCGCCCACCACCGTGCCCGGCTAATTTTTTGTATTTTTAGTAGAGACGGGGTTTCACCGTGTTAGCCAGGATGAGTCTCGATCTCCTGACCTCGTGATCCACCCACCTTGGCCCCCCAAAGTGCTGGGATTACAGGCGTGAGCCACCACGCCCAGCCCTAAATCATTGTTAAAGCTTTCAAATGTATCTTGTAATTCCTTCAATGAATATTTCATTTCCAGGAGTTGTCTGTTTTTAAAATAAAAAACTTATCTTACTTGACATTTTGAGGATTTCTTTTAAGGATCCATTGTTGGAGAATTATTGTGTTTTTTGGGGGGAGGTGTCATATTATCTTTTTCATACTTCCTATAGTATTATATTGATTTCTTCACATCTGCACAAATAGTTGCTTGTCCTTATTTTTTAATTTATTTTAGTTGGAGTGGGTTTATTCTTTAATTTTTTTATGGTTTTTTTTATTATTACACTTTAAATTCTAGGGTACATGTGCACAACGTGCAGGTTTGTTACAAATGTATACATGTGCCATGCTGGTGTGCTGCACCCACTAACTTGTCATTTACATTAGGTGTATCTCCTAATGCTATCCCTCCCCCTTCCCCCCACCCCATGACAGGCCCTGGTGTGTGATGTTCCCCATCCTGTGTCCAAGTGTTCTCACTGTTCAATTCCCACCGATGAGTGAGAACATGCGGTGTTTGGTTTTCTGTCCTTGCGATAGTCTGCTCAGAATGATGGTTTCCAGCTTCATCCATGTCCCTACAAAGGACATGAAATCATCCTTTTTATGGCTGCATAGTATTCCATGGTGTATATGTGCCACATTTTCTTAATCCAGTCTATCATTGATGGACATTTGGGTTGGTTCCAAGTCTTTGCTACTGTGAATACTGCTGCAATAAACATACGTGTGCATGTGTCTTTACAGCAGCATGATTCATAATCCTTTGGGTATATACCCAGTAATGGGATGGCTGGGTCAAATGGTATTTCTAGTTCTAGATCCTTGAGGAATTGCCACACTGTCTTCCACAATGGTTGAACTAGTTTACAGTCCCACCAACAGTGTAGAAGTGTTCCTATTTCTCCACACTCTCTCCAGCACCTGTTGTTTCCTGACTTTTTAATGATCACCATTCTAACTGGTGTGAGATGGTATCTCATTGTGGTTTGGATTTGCATTTCTCTGATGGCCAGTGATGATGAGCATTTTTTCATGTGTCTGTTGGCTGCATAAATGTCTTCTTTTGAGAAGTGTCTGTTCATACCCTTCACCCACTTTTTGATGGGGCTGTTTGATTTTTTTCTTGTAAATTTGTTTAAGTTCTTTATAGATTCTGGATATTAGCCCTTTGTCAGATGGGTAGATTGCAAAAATTTTCTCCCATTCTGTAGGCTGCCTGTTCACTCTGATGGTAGTTTCTTTCGCTGGGCAGAAGCTCTTTAGTTTAATTAGATCCCATTTGTCAATTTTGGCTTTTGTGGCCATTGCTTTTGGTGTTTTAGACATGAAGTCCTTGCCCATGCCTATGTCCTGAATGGTACTGCCTAGGTTTTCTTTTAGGGTTTTTATGGTTTTAAGTCCAACATTTAAGTCTTTAATCCATCTTGAATTAATTTTTGTATAAGGTGTAAGGAGGTGATCCAGTTTCAGCTTTCTACATATGGCTAGCCAGTTTTCCCAGCATCATTTATTAAATAGGGAATCCTTTCCCCATTTCTTGTTTTTGTCAGGTTTGTCAAAGATCAGATAGTTGTAGATGTGTGGTATTATTTCTGAGGGCTCTGTTCTGTTCCACTGGTCTATATCTCTGTTTTGGTACCAGTACCACGCTGTTTTGGTTACTGTAGCTTGTAGTATAGTTTGAAGTTAGGCAGCATGATGCCTCCAGTTTTGTTCTTTTAGTTTAGGATTATCTTGGCAATGCGGGCTCTTTTTTGGTTCCATATGAACTTTAAAGTAGTTTTTTTCCAATCCTGTGAAGAAAGTCATTGGTAGCTTGATGGGGATGGCATTGAATCTATAAATCACCTTGGGCAGCATGGCCATTTTCACGATATTGATTCTTCCTATCCATGAGCATGGAATGTTCTTCCATTTGTTTGTGTCCTCTTTTATTTCATTGAGCAGTGGTTTGTAGTTCTCCTTGAAGAGGTCCTTCACATCCCTTGTAAGTTGGATTCCTATATATTTTATTCTCTTTGAAGCAATTGTGAATGGGAGTTCTGAGGTGGACTTTTTTTTAATCCTGAGGATGTTACTATGATGTGATTTGAGTAGAACTGTCTGACTTTGCCTCTGGGTGTGTTCAGTAGCAAATACTCTAGGATTTCCTTGGATATAAACAGCCTTAGTGTGGTGGCTTTCTCAAATGCTGATTATAGTAGTGGTGTATCAGCTGGCTCATAACTTCCTGAGAAGCTGGGGTGGCATGAGCAATGGTGGTAAAAGAAGTCATGAGAAGCTTTTCTTATTCCCAAGTGCTGTGCACTTACGTAAGCAGATGTTGTAATGGGCTGTGTGGGTCAACCTCCAGGCCAGCAGGTGGTAATTGCAGGTCAGAGCTGGCTGCAGTTGTGACAGTAGGGTTTACGACTTATCTTTGTTAACCAGGAGAAGTACCTAAGTGTCCCATGCAATGGGTTGGGCCAGGGAAAGCTCAGTGGTTTGGGTCTTACACTCAGCCTTGGGGGTGAGGAGGGGACTGGTGGGGAGAGGTGAAGCTGGGTAGAGCTTGACTGGGCAAGACAGCCATTTGGTCCCCCAGTAGCAGGCACAAGCACTGGCTCTGACGGGGATCTAGGGACACTTGCCAAACCCTGTAGAAATGCCTAGGCAAAGATGAGAGCAACTGACATTGCACCAACGTCCCAGCACAGGAAGGTAAGGGCAAACCCGTTGTTAACACCAGGCAAACAGTATGGGACCTGCCTCTCTCTCACTCTCCAGAACCATCAGGACTGATTTCCTCATCCCAACCACAGGAATCGGACAGACCGTATAGTCTGCCTTCAGCCTGCAAAGCTGCCTTACGCAGTAAAACTTGCTACTGGGTCCAAAACCACACCTCTCAGGCAAATCTCCTGCTCCAGTCCCATGATGGGGGTGCAGGGGTCCAATTCTAGGGCCCAAAGCTGGAGGCCCAAGCTCTACTCATTTATCATTTCTGGCTGTGTGGGCCCCTTTCCTACTGAAGACCCAGTGTTCCAATCCTGGCACGAGACTTTATAATGCTAACAGATGCTGCTTCTGCTGCTGCTGCTAGGTCACAGGATTCCCACACAGTTTGCTATGAGCTAGGATTGAGAATGGAGTCCTCTTATCAGCCACCAGGTCTGGGAAAATGCATGGGACACGTCCCAGGTTGTTCCTTCTCAATGTCTCTCAGCTACTCCCTAAGTAAGATCCAGGGCTTGGGAGGTTCAAGGTGCTCTCCTGTGGCCTGGATTGCACAATTCCCCAGTGGGAAGATGGACTGCAGAGGAACACTGACTCCCCATCTCCTGTATTGGGGATTTTCTGTTTTTAGCCCGACTCTGCCAGGAGGGCTGTCTCCTAATTTTCTCTTTCCCAGTGTCTGAAATGTTCTGTTCAATTCCTGTGTTCCTTCTTGGATAAAAGTTAATGATGTGACTATCTGCACACTATTTTGCTTTTTCCAAGTGGGTTAGGCATGCTGGAAAAGCCTCTAATCTGCTGTCTTTGGGGGAAAAACCCATACAAAGATTGTGTTTTCTATTTCTGTGAATAATATCACTGGCATTTTGATAGGGATTACATTCAATCTGCAGGTCGCTTCTGATAGTATTGTCATTTTCACAATATTAATTATTCCTATCCATGAACATGGGATGTCTGTTTTTGTTCCCTCTTCAATTTCTGTCATCAGTGTTTTACAGTTTTCCTTGCAGACATTTTTCATCTCTTTGACTAAATTTATTCCTATGTATTTTATTGTTTTTTAGTGGCTATTGTAAATAAGATGGACTTCTTATTTTTCAGTGAGTATATTGTTGGTGTATACACACAGAACTGATTTCTGTATGTTAATTTTGTATTCAGCAACTTTACTTATTAGTGCTAAAAAGACTTCCAGTAATAACATGCTAAATAGAAGTGGTGAAAGTGGGCATCCTGTGTTTTTCCACATCTTAGTGGAAACGTCTTCAGCTTTTCCACATTCAGTATGATGTTGGTTGTGGGTAAGTCACATATGGCCTTTATTGTGTTGAAGTATGTTCTTTCTACACCTAACTTGTTAAGAGTTTATATCATGAAGCCATTTATCAAATGCTTTTTCTGCATCTATTGGCATTACCACATGGTTTTTGTTCTTCATTCTGTTGATGTGATGCATCACGTTTATGGATTTGCATATGTTGAACCATTCTTGCATCCCTGGGATAAATCCCACTTTTTCATCATGAATGCTCTTTTCAGTGTGTTGCTGGATTCAGTTTGCTAGTATTTCGTTGGGGATTTAAAAATTTATGTTCATCAAGGACACTTGTCTATATTTTTCTTTATTTTGTTGTATCCTCATACGGTATTGCTTTTATGGCAATGCTGGCCTTGTGGATTGAGTTCAGAAGAGTTCCCTTCTCTTCAATTTTCTGGAGGAGTATGAGAGGAATTGGTATTAGCTCTTCTTTAAATGTTTGGCAGAATTCTGCAGTGAAGGAATCAAGTGCTGGACTTTAATGGGAGACATTTGATTACAGATTCACTCTCATTACTCATAACTGGTCTGTTTGATCAGGTTTTCTATTTCCTCTTGAATCTATGTTGGTACATGTGTCTGGGAAAATTTACTAGTGGTTGTCAATTTTATTTTTTCAAATCTTTTTATTTCATTGATCACTTGTATTGTTTTTTAGTCTTTTTAAAAATTTTATTTCTTTTGGAGACAGGGTCTTGCTCTGTTGCCCAGGCTGGAGTGCAGTGGCGTGATCTTGGCTCACTGCAACCTCAGCCTCTTGGGCTCAAGTGATTCTTCCATCTCAGCTTCCTGAGTAGCTGCGATTACACGTGCACACCAACATGCCTGGCTTATGTTTTATTTATTTATTTTTATTATATATTTTTTGAGATGGAGTCTCGCTCTGTCACCCAGGCTGGAGTGCAGTGGCACCATCTCGGCTCACTGCAACCTCCGCCTCCCAGGTTCATGCCATTCTCCTGCCTCAGCCTCCCGAGTAGCTGGGACTACAGACGTCCACCACCATGCTCGGTTAATTTTTTTTTTTTTTATTTTTAGTAGAGACGGGGTTTCACCATGTTAGCCAGGATGGTCTTGATCTCCTGACCTCGTGATCCACCTGCCTCGGTCTCCCAAAGTGCTGGGATTACAGGCATGAGCCATTGCGACTGGCCTTATGTTTGTATTTTTATTTGTAGAGATGGGGTTTTGCCATGTTACCCAGGCTAGTCTTGAGTTCCTGGACTCAAGCAATCAGACAGCCTTGGCCTCCCAAAGTGCTGGGATTACAGGCATGAGCCATCATGCCTGGCCCTTTAGTCTTGATTTCGCTTATTCCTGATTTGAACTTCATTATTTTTTTTTGCTGCTTCTGACTTTGTGTTTGCTGTGTTTTCACTTGTTTTTTGAGACAGAGTCTTGCTCTGTCACCAGACTGGAATGCAGTGGTGTGATCTCGGCTCACTGCAATCTTTGCCTCCTGGGTTCAAGCAATTCTCCTGCCTCAGCCTCCCGAGTAGCTGAGACTACAGGCGCGTGCCACCACGCCCAGCTAATTTTTGTATTTTTAGTAGAGATGGGGTTTCAACATGTTGGCCAGGATGGTCTTGATCTGTTGATCTCATGATCCGCCACCTTGGCCTCCCAAAGTGCTGGGATTACAGGCGTGAGCCACTGCGCTCAGCCTGTTTTTGTTTTTATAGTTCCTTGAGATGCATCATTAGATTGTTTATTGCAAATCTTTCTATTGTTTTGATGTAGGTGTTAATTGCTATGAACTTCCTTCTTCAAACTGCTTTTGCTGTATCCCATAGGTTTTGGTATGTTCTTTTCATTTTATTGAAGAAATTTTAAAGTTTCCTTCCTAATTTACTCACTGACCCACTGGTTGTTTAGGTGCATGTTTGTAAATTTCCATGTATTTGTACAATTCCAAAAGTTTCTATTGTTACTGATTTCTACCTTTATTTCATTTGTGGTCAGAAAAGATCCTCTGTATGATTTTAATTTTTAAAAAGTTCTTAAAACTAAGAAACACCATCTCGCTATATTGCCCAGGCTGGTCTCAAACTCTTGGACTCATGAGATCCTTTCTGCCTCACCTTCCCAAGTAGCTGGGACTACATGCAAACAAAACTGTGCCTAGCTGATAACAAATCTTGTTTTGTGGCTTAACATGTGGTCAATCTTGAAAAATATTCTACTGGTGATGAAAACAATGTGTATTTTGCAGCTGTTGGATGAAATATATTGTAAATGTGTTACTTCCATTTGGTCTAAAGTGCAGTTTAAACCCAATGTTTATTTATTTTCTGTCTAGATGATCTGTCTAATGCTAAGAGTGGGGTGTTCAATTCCCCAACTATTACTGTATTAGTTTATCTCTCTCTAGATCTAATATTTTATATATATATAGGTGTTTTATATATCTGAGTGCTCCAGTGTTGGGTGTATATATATTTACAATGATTATATCCTCTTGCTGAACTGATCTCTTTATCATTATATTATGATCTTCTTAGTCTTTTTTTCAATATTTAATTTAATTTTTTTTTTCTTTTTTTGAGATGGAGTATCGCTTTGTCACCCAAGCTGGAGTGCGGTGGTGTGATCTCAACTCACTGCAGCCTCTGCCTCCCAGGTTCGAGCAATTCTCTGCCTCAGACTCCCGAGTAGCTGGTGTGTATCACCATGCCCAGCTGATTTTTGTATTTTTAGCAGGGACAGGGTTTCAACATGTTGGCCAGGCTGGTCTCAAACTCCTGGCCTCAAGTGATCACCTGCCTTGGCCTCCCAAAGTGCTGGGATTACAAGCATGAGCCACCACGCCCGGCCTGTTTTATCTGATACAAGTACAGCCACTCCTGCTTAGTTTTTATTTCCCTTTGCATGGAATATCTTTTTCGCACCCCTTCATTTTTAGCCTATATGTGCCTTCAGAAGTGAAGTGAGTTGGCTGGCCATGGTGGCTTACGCCTGTAATCCCACCACTTTGGGAAACTAAGACAGGCGGATCACCTGAGGTCAGGAGTTCAAGACTAGCCTGGCCAACATGGTGAAACCCCGTCTCTACTAAAAATTCAAAAATTAGCTGGGCGTGGTGGTGGGCACCTGTAATCTATTCAAGAGGCTGAGGCAGGAGAGTTGTTTGAACCCGGGAGGCAGAGGTTGCAGTGAGCCGAGACTGCACCACTGCACTCCAGCCTAGGCAACAAAGCGAGACTCCGTCTCAAGAAAAAGAAAAAAGAAAAAAAGAAGTAAAGTGAGTTTTTTGCAGGTAGCATATAATTGTGTCATGGTTTTTAAAAATTTCATTTCACCAGTTTGTCTTTTAAGTGGTGAAATTTAATCTGCTTACATTCAAGGTTATTACTGGTAGGTGAGGACTTATTCCTATCAATTTTTAATTGCCTTCTGGTTGTTTTATATATCCTTTGTTATTTTTGTTCTCTCCTATCATTTATCATTAAGGTTTGGTGGTTTACTGTAGTGCTACGATTTGATTCCTTTCTCTTTCTCCCTTGCGTATCTGCTCTCTACCAGTGAGTTTTATACTCTCACATGTTTTCCTGGTAGTGAATACTGTCTTTTCAAAATGTAAAACTCTCTCAAGATGTATAACTTTCTCAATTTTTGTCTAGGAAAGACTATTTCACCCCCATTTCTGAAGGATGGCTTTGATGGACACAGTATTCTTTCTTGGCTGGGAATTTTCTGCATTAAGCACTTTAATTCTACGATTCCATTCTCTCCTAGGCTGTAAGATTTCTCTGGAAAAATCTGTTTTTAGTCTAATAGGGATTCTCTCATGTGACTTGATGCTGTTCTCTTGCTGTTTTGTGAACTCTTTCACTCTCAACAGTTTGACTGTAATGTGACACGGGGAGGATGTTTTCAGATTTAATCTTATTTGGGAACCACTGGGCTACCTGGATCAGGTGTCCATATATCTCCATAGACTTGAGAAGTTCTCAGATTTTATCAAATAGATTTTTAATGCCTTTCCCCTTCTCTCCTTCTGGAACACCCATAACACAAATATCTGCTTGCCTAATGTTCCATAAGTTTTGTAGGCGTTCTTCATTATTTTTCATTCTTCTTTGTCTCTGACTTGTTAATTTCAAATAACCTTTCTTCAAGTTGAGAGATTCTTTATTACATATGATCAAGTTTGCTGTTGAAATTCTCTACTGTATGTTTTTTCATTCATTGAATTCTTCAGCTGCAGGATTTGATTCTTACTTCTCTTTTATTCAATTTCCTGTTCATATTGTGAACTGTTTCCCCAACTCTGTTAATTGTCTACACGTTTTCTTGTATCTCTCTGAGTTTCCATATGATCATAATTTTGAATTCCTTTTCTGGCAATTCATTGAGTTTTTTCCCATTGTAGTGTGTTACTAGGGAATTACGTTCCTTTGATGGCGTCATATTTCCTTGTTTCACGTTTCTCATGTCCCTGTGTTGATGTCTGTGCATCTGGTGGAACAATCACTTCTTTCAAATTTTCTAGAGTGGCTCTCCTGGAGAAAGATTTCCGCCTACAGTTGAATCTTAGTGTGCCAGTTGGGAAGGGTGTGGTGACTGTTTCTGGATAGGTGCAGTGGTATAGTCTCTGTGCAGTTTCAGCTGAATTCAACATCAGCGATAACCATGGGTGCCTCAGTGGTACAGGCTGTGGATGTTTGCGGCAGTGGTGTACGTTGTTATCCTTTCAAAGGCCTTTGGGGACCTACTATTCTTGCTTTCCCCACAATGAGGAGACTTAGCCAAAGTGATCCCTCTTGGTGTGAGGTCTGATGTTACCCACAAGCAGCTGCAGCAGCACTGGATTCCAGGAGCAGGTGCTCAGAATGACTATGGGACCATGTCCTAGGCTCAGAGTCTCACAAATGTATTTGTGGCACCTGTGGCAAAGTCGGATATGTTACCCACATGGTCAGGATCTGTGACTGTCAGGTACCCACTAGTAGCTTGGACCTAAGAGTCTACATTGTAGCTGTGATCCTATCCCTGGGAGTTAGGGCATAACACTGGCCTGACTAGGTAGAAGGGGCACTCTGGAAGTTTGGGTCAAGGCTCTGGGTGCAATTCAGGAACATGAGTCAGCAGGGCTCAGTGGCAACTTGGGTCCCATGGAATGAAGCACCATACAGTATTGACTATAGACCCTGGGATGGCAGGGCTCAGCAGTATCTTAGATCTGTGAAGTCCGGTGCAATGACAGCAAGTATCCCAGCTTAGGGGAGCAGAGCTGTTGTGGACCCAGCATGGGAGGGGAGGACAGCACAGTGATAATTCCACTCTCCAAGAGGAAGGTTATCTAAGCAGCTGAGCTTCTGGAAGACTAGTACAGGTTCAAGCAAGCAGGGTACTAGAGTTCTGTGGCCTATAAGGGCAAGGTGTCTCAGCTCAGTCACTGCTCTATTTCTCTGGGACATGGTGTACTATATCAGCTCATCCCTGGCATGCACAACTGCTCAGTTTGGCCAAGGCACCAACTCCCCAAAGGATAATGTGCTGCTTCAGCTCAGGCCCAGGGAGCATAGTCTTTTGGGTGGGCCAGGCACCATTTCCCTGGGATGCTGGGAGCTGCTTCAGCTTAGGTACTGGGATGTGTGATCACTCTGGGTGGCCAATGCACCACTTCCTGGGATGCACGGCGCTGCTCCAACTGAGGCACTGGGGAGGCGTGATTGCTCTGAGTGTTCAAGGTACTGTTTTCCCAAAAGGCAGGATACTGCTTCAGCTCGTCCAGAGCAGCGGGGGGAAGAACAGGTGGAGCAGCTCCATCTCTGCTTGCCCCCCTGAGGAACAGTTGCCCCCCCAAGCCAACAGTTGCTCCCAGCTCAGCTTGGAGATGTGGGGCCACTGTGCTAGGGTGGTTTGGTGGCAGCTGAGCCTTAGGGACAAAGGGGAGCCATGAGTACTCGCCCCTGGAGCAAGACACACTTCAGTCACAGCTCCAATTCCAAGATGGCATAGCACAGCAGCTGTGTGGGCTGCAGGGGTTGGGGCACGGTTTTAGCTCCTTCTTTGTGGGGTGCACAGCCAGGTGGACTCAGCTGGGCTTAGTGCCTGTGAGGACTGGTGGGAACCCCGGTGGTGAGGTCTGTAGGTATCCACAGTGTTGAAAGGGCAGCTGGGATCCTCTCACTTACCTCCTCACCACAGTGAGCTCTTCCTGGTTCCCAGCTGATCCCAATTAGAGGATGGGACAGTGGAGGCCCAGCATTTCCTTCCCATTTATATGTGGCTATCTCAAACGTCTGTGCTCTCCAGAGCTTCTGTCATTCCTCGGATGCACCCCTGTACTCTTCCTCTGTTATTTTCATTAAGTTGTTTATTTATTGTTCAGGCTTTTTTTGCAAGGAGGACAAGTTCTAAGGATTTCGAATGGGTCATTTTCCTAAGGTAACTCAGATCTGGGTTATTATTATTATTATTATTATTATTAAGGAATTTGAGGAGATTTTACAAGAATCTCACTGCTTCCATTTTGTTCAGATCAGAATTCTACCAAAGAGTTCTGAACAGAAAAGTTCCTGATGCTATTTGAGGCTTGGAGAATTAAAATCTTGCCTCCACAGGATGTTCAGGTAGGGTCTCTAATATTTCAGAGACAAGAAGGGCATGAATTAGGCAAGTAGCAGTAGGTAAAGAAAGAAGAGCACGAAGTCAAGAAAGATTTAGCAGGTAAAACTGACAGAACCTCATGACTGACATGGAGGCACAAAGAGGGGGGTTTGAGGAGAGGTGCCCCAGATTTCTGGCTCGGTGATGAGCCGTGTGAGAGTGCCTGCCATCACACTGCATTATGGAATAGCCAAAGGCAGAGAGCAGGTGCTGTGGCAGCAGTTCAGTCTTCAGCAAGCTGACGTGAATGCATGTAGGTTATCTAATCAGAGATCTACAAATATTTAGATAGATCATATTTTCCACCTCTGAACTTTAAACACCTCTTACAGCAAAAGGACAAAATATCTCTTCTCTGTGTTAGGTATTAATGTCAATATCTTCACTGTAATTTTTCTTTGGACTTGGCTTCAGTATTACTACCTTCTTCTGAATTATCCTTTGAGTTTTTAATCAGTCCTTTAAGATTTCCCATCACTTTTTGACAGGTAAACCTGTGACAGGTGTAAGTGTCTATGTATGTGTGTATAATTTGATCTCTTACTGGAATCTGTCTAAAAGCCACTATTTTTTAAAAATTTTCATTCTATTTGCATCCTGCTAACTCTCAAGTACCTAAGATGAAGTACAAAATTCTTTCATGAAGATCACTCTTTATTAAGGTCTCTTACCTTCACCTAAACACCATGCCATGAAGTCACTGTTTTTCAAGGTGTGGTCCACGGGGCAGATGCATTAAATCTACCTTGAATGCTTAGTAATATATAATAATAAAATCTATACTAACTAAGGTTTATTTGGTACATACCATGTGCTAGGTACTGTTCTAAGCCCTTCACAAGTACTGACTCATGTTATCGTCACAATCATTTTATGAGAAAAGAACTATAATATCCCATTTTACAGAAAAGGAGATTGAGGCAGAGACTAAATAATTTGCCCACATCAAAGGCTGGTAAGTAGGCCTTATCCAGACTTGCTGAATTAAGGGGAGGAACGATCTTGGAAATTTGCAATTTTAAAAAGTGCTCCAGCCCCCAAAAGGAGCTCCCACATGATTCTTTTGTATACTAAAGTTTGAGACTCACTAAACGAAGTACAAACCCTGGTTTCAAAGCATTTTCGCGTAATATGCTACCCACTCACTGATATTCTCCGTACTTCGTTCATACTGTGCCCTATTCCTTTAATAATAAAACTCCTCAAATTTACACCTCATCACACACAGAATGTTAGAAATGACAAAAGCACAGACAGGTATCATTTTACAAAGGAGAAAAACCAAGCCCCAGAAAGAGGTGAGGAGATCTGTCTGAAGTTACTAAAAGTATTCGGACTAGGACCATAGATCTCCTTTCTACTCCAGTTCTTCCTCCACTATAAAATGCTGAAAAGACTTTCTATAGCATACAGCTTGAGGGGTTTGTTAGGGGCCAGATTATCTTATCTCATCTGGTCAAAGCTGCAACAATAAACACTATTCTATATTTGAAAGCAAAGTGACAAAATGTTTGAATTGGCAGAAAACAAGTTAAAACAATTCATACGGCTTAATCTAACAGGAATAGTTGGTTCGAAGCCAGATGGGTCAGAGTATATTGAGGATAGGTCACTTTGATGAAACTCATCTCAGATTTCACCATTCGGCGATCAGAACTCTCTCACAGAATTAGAGTAAGGCAGTATCTGCACAGAGTAGGGTTTTCTTCTTGTAAACACTGGTGAAATCTAGGTATAGAATCTTTCCCCAATGCAAAGTGCCTTGTAGTCGGCACCTTCCTTCAATCATTCACCACCATTTTTTTCCATTTTTTTTTTCTCAAAAGAAGCCTCTGTTAACTCTTTTCCAAGACACCATCTGCCTGTGCCCAGATCACTCCTTTCCTCTTTACATAACCTTATTTTATTAATATCATCTTCCTTTGCTCTTCAATATTTTCTTCTTTCATAGCTCCTTCTCCCTAAGTCTCTCGCACCAGAAAGGAACCATATATCACTCCACTGCTAAAAAACCGTACTGATGGCCGGGCATGGTGGTTCATGCCTGTAATCCCAGCACTTTGGGAGGCCGAGGTGGGTGGATCACCTGTGGTCAGGAGTTTGAAACCAGCCTGGCCAACATGGCGAAACCCCGTCTCTACCAAAAATACAAAAATTAGCCGAACTGTATTGATTATAGAATAACGCCTAACTTTCTTATGTGATTCATGCCCTTCATAGTCTAGTGACAATTTATTCATCTAATATCAGTTCAACAGTCACAAGTTTCCTGCCCACTATTCCTGATGTTCCGTCATTCAACTCTTTCATCTCCCTGTGGAAAATGATCCATTTGCCTGACTCTCCTTCATCTCCATCTGATGAAGTCTTATTCATCCTTTAAAATTCAGCTCCAAGGTCACTACCTACCTTCTCTGTGAAGTGTCCTTGACTCACTGAGAGTAGTATCACTCTGCCCCCAAAGAATAACTCTTATACCACACAGTATTTTGACTGCATCTGTCATTCCAACAGAAGGTAAGCTCATTCTTGAATTCATTGAAATATTTACTGAGGCAGTATGATGTGCCAGGCCCCATGCTAAACTCCAAGGATATAGAAATAAATTATCTTCCAAACACTATGATCTTAAGAGCATATTTTGTGCTTTAAAAAAAATCAGATCTTAAGCCCCTGACATGTAATATTTAGAAGGTATATAATGCAGTCTCTGTATACGAAAAGTATTACTTATTTACAAAATGGCAGGACATGAAAAAGAAGGTATCAGAGTATTTGCAGTATTTTTTTAAAACTGGTAAGATAATAACTTCTCAGCTCAAACATCTATTTCCCCTTTCCAGTTCTTCTGGAATTGTTAATCCTTAAGAAACATAATGAACAAAATTCACTCTGCCATTCAAAATGACAAAAGAAGTCTGTTTTGGGGCCATATAATCCTTTTCTGTAGGACAAATCTTGGCAGTATATACAATACTTCCTCTCTCTCAATGTGGAAGAAAAAAAAAAAAAACCTTATGAACCCACCAGTTTTCAAAGATTAACTGTACTCACGCAAAGTTTTAGCCTTTCTCTGACACAGGAATGTTCCATGTATTTCCTCACTCTGACAGGCAAATGCATTCTCCAATTAGCTACTGACCTTTCATGATGAAAATGGGCAATAAGAGTGTATTTCATTTCAGCAACCCTGAGATACTTATAAAGTCAAAGAATATTATATATACATGTTATGGCAAGAAGCTTTTACAAATTTTAAATACCTTAAAAAGTATATGCATTTTCACTGGGAAGTTTTAAGAATACATTCTAAATATTCAGGAGTCCATTAAGTGGTAGAATATTTTACATCTGCCCCATTCCTAAACAGTAAAATGAAAAATTTCATTGTCTGCTTTAGAAATCAAATTTGACCACTTTGAAATTAAAGGTACAATATTAACCATGTAACTGTTAAACATTTAACATTTTTCAGAAAATCCTTAAGCATTTATTCAAAATAAAGGTAACAAACATCTACCCTTTTGTGTAAAATAACTATCACTGACTTAATTCGACAGAGACATTTAAGTTTACCATCAGTGGTAATGTGAACTATCTACACCTATAGATAGTAATTAGATGCATTCTGACAGTTTTCCAGGAAAAGCAAACTACAGACACTTAGCTATGAACTGAAAAGCCAAAGCATTAGATTATTATATCACATGCAAAATGTTCTCAATTGTGAGCATTTTACGATGCTTAGAAAGTCATTTACAATATATAGATCTCTTTGGTAGCATGTTCTACAGGAAGAACTGCTTCATGGTAACAGTTTGTGGGGGCCGGGTGTGGAGGTTCATGCCTGTCATTCCAGCACTTTGGGAGGCTGAGGCAGGAGGATCACATGAGGTCAGGAGTCTGAGACCAGCCTGGCCAACATGGTGAAATCCCAGCTCTACTAAAAATACAAAAATTAGCCAGGCATGGTGGCATACACCTTTAGTCCCAGCTACACGGGAGGCTGAGGCAGGAGAATTGCTTGAGCCCAGGAGGCAGAGGTTGCAGTGAGCCAAGATCGCGCCACTGCACTCCAGCCTGGGTGACAGAGTGAGACCTGGTCTCAAAAAACAAAAACAAAAACAGTTTGTGGGAGAAAATCAGAGTTTGTCCTTAAACTCACTGGTTTTCCTTTGCTAATATTATGGCTTCTCTTTTAAAATAGCCAAAGGTTTCAACCAGTCTAGCTGCTGCCACTTTCTTATTAAACTTTAATAAGCTAAGCTTTTTAAGCCACATAAAAATTTCATCAAGCATTTGTCAACCTTAGGGAAAACGGAAGGAGGAAAAAAGGTCAGAACATCACTTTCCACCACAGTAGCATCTGGAGAGAGACGCTTTGGAAGGATCCTGTATGCAGTCAGCTGCAAAATAAATGCTAGGAAACAAGCTCGCTGTTTGTGGCCTGCACCAGATGGTGATTACGTTTACTCCTCCATCAGCCCCGGCCCCACACTGGGTGCTAATTAAAGCACTACCTTCCAATAGCAGGCTCCTGGGACAACTGCGAGCCTTTGTTCCAACATCCTCAGGGTGTGCTACATGCAGTCCACTACCGCAGGCTTGCCTGTCAAGAACACCACTCCAGAGCAGCTCCTTATCATTTTACTTTCAGTGTTTCGTATGTCAACATATTTTAAAAACAAATCTTTAGTTTTTTTTGTTTTTTTTTTTTTAAAAACAGGTATATTACACGTTATAGGAGGGAAAAGGAGGTGGGCTGTCTGGAGCCCTCAAGACATGAGAAATGGGTGGTGGGTTCCAAGCTTCCTTACTTCCCCCATAGATCCCTGACAATGTGCTGCAGAAGCCGCCAACCTGGAACTGCCAACAGGACCAGAGCACCCCCATCACCCGGCCCCAGAAAAAGCCGAGAAAAGCCCAACTCCCCCAGCCAAAGTACCAGGAGAAGGACGGCCTACCATCAGAAAACATTTGCGGTGATATTCATTCTACTCCAGCCAGGTGCCAAGGGGAAAATCACACCCTCCTCCCACCCTCACAGAGCCCAGTGGGAATAGGCTCTCCCAGCCCGGCTCCTCAGGAAGAAAAGCTGTGCACACTGGTCTATTAACACCCAGAGAACAGGCCACCCAACAGCAGAATATTTCTTCTAAGCACCAATGAAACATTGACTAAGACAAACCACATCCTAGATCATAAAACAAACCTCAAGAAACAGAAGAGGACTGAAATCATAGAGTATTTCTCTGAGCATAATGGAATCAAACTAGAAATCAGTAACACTAAGATAATAGTAAAATCTTGGCAGGACACGGTGGCTCATGTCTGTAATCCCAACACTTTGGGAGGCTGAGGTGCACAGACTGCTTGAGGTCAGGAGTTCAAGACCAGCCTGGGAAACACAGTGAAACCTCATCTCTACCAAAAAATGTAAGTTAGCCAGACACGGTGGCATGAGCCTGGAATCCCAGCTACTCGGGAAGCAGAGGTAAGAGAATCACTCGAATCCGAGAGGTGGAGGCTGCAGTGAGCTGAGATCGTATCACTGCACTCCAGCCTGGGTGACAGAGTAAGACCCTCTCTCAAAAGGAAAATAAAAAAAGTAAAATATCTAAACTACTGGAAATTCAATAATATACTTCTCAATAATGTATGGGTAAAAGAAGAAGTCTCAAAAGAAAAAAATACATAGGACTGAATGAAAATGAAAATACAGCATATCAAAATATGTGAGGCACAGCCTTAAAGAAGTGCTGGGAGAGAAATTTATAGCACTTAATTCTTACATTAGAAAACAGGAAAGGCTTCAAATAAACTAATCACAGACTTAAATGTAAAACACAATATAAAACTTCCAGGAAAAATACTAGAAAATCTTTGGGATATCTAGGGATAAGGAAAGAATTTTTAGACTTGACACCAAAAGCACAATTCATAAAAGAAAAAATTAATAAACTTCATAAAAATTAGAAATTTTTGCTTTTCCAAGACCTTGTTAAGAGGTTGAACAAAACAAAATATAGACTGGGAGATAATCTCTGCAATATCTGACGAAGGACTTGTATCTGGAATACATAAAAAGCTCTCAAAATTCAACAGTGAAAAACAATCTAGGTAGAAAATGGGCAAAAGACATGAATGGATATTTCACTGAAGAGGATATACAGATGGCAAACAAGCACATAAAAAATGTCTAATTAGAGAAATGCAAACTAAAACCCCAAGAGATGTTACTACACAACTCAACAATCACAAGAGATGAAAACACCAAGTGCTGTAGAGGGTGTGGAGGAAGTGGATCAGTCATACATTTCTGGTGGGAATGCAAAATGGTACAGCCACTTTGCAAAACGAGTCTAACAGTTTCCTACAGAACTAAATATGCACTTATCATAATAGCCCAAAACTTCACTCTTGGAATTTACACTGTACTCAGAAATTACACATTTATCCCAGGGAAATGAAAACTCATGTTTACACCAAAACCTGTACGTGATTGTTCACAGCTGCTTTATTTTTAATAGCCAAAATCTGAAAACATCCCAGATATCCTTCAATGAGTGAGCAGTTAAACAAATGGTGGTACATCCAAACCATGGGATACTGTTCAGCTATAAAAAGGAATAAATGACTGATGCACATAACAACTTGAAAGTATCTCGGCCGGGCGCGGTGGCTCACGCCTGTAATCCCAGCACCTTGGGAGGCCGAGGCAGGCGGATCACAAGGTCAGGAGATCGAGACCATCCTGGCTAACATGGTGAAACCCCATCTCTACTAAAAATACAAAAAATTAGCCAGGCATGGTGGCAGGCCCCTGTAGTCCCAGCTACTCGGGAGGCTGAGGCAGGAGTATGGCGTGAACCCAGGAGGTGGAGCTTGCAGTGAGCTGAGATCAGGCCACTGCACTCCAGCACTCCAGCCTCGGCGACAGAGACTACATCTCAAAAAAAAAAAAAAAAAAGTATCTCAAGGTAATTATGCTGAGTGAAGAAGTGAAGAATTCCAAACTCTAGAGGTTACATACTATATGATTCCACCTATATAACATTTTTTTCTTTATTTTTTTGAAACAGAGTCTCACTCTGTCACCCAGGCTGGAGTGCAGTGGCACGATCATGGCTCACTGCAGCCTCTGCCTCCCAGGTTCAAGCAATTCTCATGCTTCAGCCTCCTGAACGGATGGGACTACAGGCGCATGGCACCTTGCCCAGCTACGTTTTTGTATTTTTAGTAGAGATGGGGTTTGCCATGTTGGCCAGGCTGGTCTTGAACTCGTGACCTCAAGTGATCCACCTGCCTTGGCTTCCCAAAGTGCAAGGATTACAGGTGTGAGCCACCGCGCCTGGCCCATGATTCCATCTATTTAACATTCTTGAAATGACAAAACTATAGAGATGAGAAACAGATTACTGGTAGATTAGGGAAGGGGGAGGGAGGGAGGTGGCTGTGGTTATAAAAGAGTAGCACATGGGATCCTTGTGATGGAACTGGTCTGTATCCTGACCATGATTTTGGTCATATGAATCTACACATGCGATAAAACTACACAGACTAAAGACAGACACACACATACACAAATAAGTACAAATTAAACTGGAGAGGTGGGGAGATTTCAGTGTATTTAGGAGGATCAGTGGATTGTATCCATGTCAATTTCCAGGTTATGATACTGACCACAGCTATACAAGATGTTGTTACCACAGGGAGAAATGAGTGAAGGGGATAAGAGACATCTTTGTATTTGTATTATCTCTTACAAATGCAAGCAAATCTACATTTTCCCAAAACGCATATAACCTGAAACTAATCATGAAGGAACACAAGACATCGGATAAACTCAAATACAAAATAATTGATTTGTACTCTTCAGAAACGTCAATGTCATAAAACCAAGTAAGAAGACACAAACGAATGCAAAATCCAATGAGCTCCAATCAATCCAGGATTTTCTCTGCTATAAAGGTCATTATTGAGCCAGTTTTACAAAACCCAAAAAAGGTCTATCAATCAGATAATGTATTGTATCAATGTTAATTTACTGATTTTGATAACCACACTATGGTTATGTAAGAGAATGTTCTTGTTTTTATAAAATATAGAACAAAGTATTTAAGGGTAACATGGCATCATATCTCAAACTTACCCTCAAATAGTTTTGTTAAGGTATATATACAAAGGCTGAGGGTGGTGTTCACACCCATAATCCCAACACTTTGGGAGGCCAAGGTGGGCGGATCGTTTGAGCCCAAGAGTTTGAGACCAGCCTGGGCAACACTGCAAGACCTAGCTTGTGCAAAAAAATTAAAAAATTAGCCAGGCATGGTGGTGCATACCTTTAGTCCTAGCTACTTAGAAGGTTGAGGCCAGAGGATCGCTTCAGCCCAGGAGTTGGAGGTTGCAGTGGGCCATGACTGCCACCACACTCCAGCCTGGGCGACAGGGCAAGACCCCGTCTCTTTAAAAAAAAAAAAAAGAATGTTTTTTAAATTTAAAAAGTATAGTTACATAGAAAAGGAAATACAGTAAAACATTAACAGCTGTAGAATCTGAATGAAGGGAATACTTGCCACTTATCTTACAAATTTTTTGTTAAGTCTAAAATTACAAATATAAAAATTATCAAAATAAAAAAATTAAAAGTGCACAGGGAGAGCCTGGCACACAAAGCTTCGATAAACTACAGTCAGTGTTTGGGTATTTTATATCTCCTTTCAGATGAAGAAAGAAGTTGAGATGCTAAACAAACTGTCCAACAGGGATGAGGGATCATGGTAAACTGGCGGCACAGGAGGGATCTGAGTTGAGGCCTGTTCCATACCAAAGTCTGTGTTTCTTCTGCCAGAGAGAGGAAGGATAAAAACCCCAACGCCCCCGTCCCCACAGGAACTTGAATGGACTGTGTTAGGAGAAGACAGTGTTATAGAAACATTGGCTTCAAACCGCTCTCCAAGCAAGTCACTTCTTAGTTTTCTATACGAAAAGTCTAGGAGAGGGACCTAACACCTCGAACCTGGCTCCTAGGGTGGGTATTCTGTCCACAGCACATCAAACTTAAGTTACCAACTGAGGGCCACTACCTCCAGGCCCTCACACCAGGGAAGCACACTGCTTTTCCTAGGTTTATTCGCTGAACCCAAATTCCTTGAGCACCTCAGATATGCTGTCAGTGGAACTCCTAGGATGACTATGTAGACAGACGTCTTCTATTGGTCCTCCCCCACTCACCCTTACCCCATGTCTGAGCTTCAATGACAGAGGTTTTTCATTAATTTCATTTTCTGAATAGATAATACTTTCCCAGTTCAAAATTCACATGGGAAAGAATTTCCCATAGGGAGGGGAAGAGTGAAGTCTCCCTAACCCCCCTCCCAGTTCCCATTTCCAGAAACATCCGAAGTTACTAGTTTAAAAATGCAACTTTGTGATATTTCTCCAAATTAACAGAATAATCTAGATAATACTATGATATCAAGCTGTCTACCTGACTAGAATATTCTAGGTGATCACAATAAATTTAGTACCCTTTAGGTTATTTTAAATATCCCTTAAATACTTGTGAAGATGTTTTCAACATATTAAAATGACTGAGTGAGGGTAACAACATTTTTTAAAAGAAAAAACATGTTAGTAAGATGCATGGTCACGACAGATGTCTGTGAACTCTGGCTGGCAAGAACCAATCACTGCTGAGTACTGAGCTCACCTGGTTCCTGTCGCGTGCATTTGTGTACCTGATCTTCTGAATGAAGTAGAATATGAGCCATGCTGAAGAAATAATCATCAAAACAATAAAGGATATTGACACGAAGACTAGAGAGCCACGGCTGAAGTTCTTCGGTGGCATTCGAGTTCCAACAGCTATTGTCATTTGTACAGAGATGTTTTTCTCCAGATAACTCAAAATATCCTTACCCCTCAATTCTGTTATCATGACAGCAATAATATCTCCAGTGCCTGTAATATAAAATAAATATATAACTCAAGTGACATTTAAAACTTATAGAAACATCAAATATATCAACACGCTACTTAGGTAACTACTGTAATGTTTGGTAATGGAAAGGGTATGCAAACTCCACTTCTCAACTGAAATGAAGCTGCAGCTGGGTATGCTGGCACCAAGTAGGAACATGTAATTTGTTGTGTGGTACTTAAGACTTAAACAGACATAAGGCATAGAACGATTGCAGTGTTAAGAACCATATTAACTTGTCTGACAACTACATTTAAAAAAAAATATTATTAAACCAGCCAAATGTGACAACAGACAGCAACATAACATTATACAGCAAGAGAAGTGTATCAACATCATGGTAGATTTACACTGTAAAACCTTTTCTATTTTAAAATGATCTTCAGAAAGTCTTAATTCCTTAAGAAATGGAGTAAAGTGCTGTTTTTATAGCATAAATTGGTACTTCTTGCACTAATCTAGGAACATTCATGGAGCACCCACTGTCTGTAGAACTAGTGCCAGGAACAAAAACAAGTACAGGATACCAAGCTTTCTAATCTCACTGAGACAGGGGACACACAGCTGGTAACAGAGCTACGAAGTGCCAAATGGTGCTACCTTTTATTAGTGACATCTGAAACTAACTTGGGTCTTATGTCCAGACTTGAGTGGAGTTGAGGCTCCTTGCTAGTTTACCCCAGAACTCTTCTGGAAATCAAACGTTCCAGAGACAGGTCCAGGCTTCAACATTCTGGGCTAGTTTGGCATCAAAATACCTCCAGCCTTTAACAGTTGTCCAGAGGTCTGCCCATAGTCACAGGCTATGCAAGTTAATTACGAAGACAGTCTGAAGCTGCTTTATAGTTACCTAGACCTTTCCCCTACATAATTTCCAGAAGTAGTGACATTAAAGGAATTGAATACCTCTTCCTACGGACAGCAGGAAACTGCTATCCCTTTCCTCCTCCACAAAAGAAATAACTTCCCACTGTCTTTTAAGGAAACAGAGAAACTTCTATCAGTCTATCAGCGACTGTCCTTTCATAAGCTGAAGCTGCCGGTGGCAACATGTAGCTTCTACATTTACCTTCTCCAGAGAGCCCCTAAGAGAGACTAGGGGTCATTAGAAGGGAAATAAGTATTTTATTTTGGGAAAGAGAAAATTATAACCACTTATTTGAATTTGAATAAGGTTTGTACATATCAATGTAAACCAACAAAACAAACAAGCAAAAGTCCCCAAAACTTGTCCTTTTCAATCCTTCTTCAATGAATAACACATTGAAATATTTGCTTTTACATGTTTCATTTATCATATTTAGCTAAAAGAACCACCTTTGTGTTACATGCAGTCACAGAGGACTACATGCAACTGAAAAGAAATTCAACAGGGCTGGGCGTGGTGTCTCATGCCTATAATCCCAGCACTTTGGAAGGCCAGGGCAGGTGGATTGCTTGAGCTCAGGAGTCCAAGACCAGCCTGGGCAACATGGCGAAACCCTGTCTCTCACAAAAACAGGAAAATTAGCCAGGCATGGTGGCACATGTCTGCGGTCCCAGATACTCAGGAGGCTGAGGTGGGAGGATCACTGGAGTCCAGGAAGTTGAGGCTTCAGTGAGCTGAGATCACGCCACTGCACACCAGCCTGGGTGACAGAGCGAGACCCTCAAAAAAAAAAGAAGAGAAATACAACAGTAAAATGAGTTTTATGGAAAATGTAACCCAATGGAACACATACCTTTTTACTACCTTACTCAAAATTGTTACAGCCACTTTATTAGAACAGCAGTTTATCAGAATACTGATTAAAAATCCACAAAAAACTATAAAATTAAAGAAAGCAATAAACATCTAATTACCTTTCTGAAATAAGAGTTGTGATCAGTAAGTTAGAGACAATCACAAAATAATGCTAAACCGCTTTAAATTTCCCTTTAGAAATCTCTTAAAATGTTGTTCAACGGGCCATGATCTGTGGTATAAGATACCAGGTATGGCTATAAAGTAACTGAGACGGATCCCACAAACGACATATGACAATCAGTCTCATTGCTTTATAATCACACCAGGTACAAACGGTTTTAGAAATCAGTTGAGGCTCCCTCTTGAAGACTCAAGCTGGAAAAGGAGTAGGGAAAGCTGAACAGGTAGCCAAGGAAACCAATCCATGTAATTCTATTCAAAGAATACTAAATAAGAACACCAACTAATTTCAACGGGAAAGCTGTTTGGGAAAAGAAGCGTGTAATTATTTCAACCATCCATTCAACAATAGTTATTGAGCACATACTATGATCAGGCTCCTTTCACCTCTTAAAGAGAGTAGAAAATTACCTGCTCTTGATGCAAAAATCCACGCGCCCTCAGGAGCAAAGGGGAACCTTTTGGACTAGGGAGAGAGCTGTTCGTGGTGGCGTCATTACACCAGCACAGAGAAGAGCCGGGCAGAGAAGCCTGACCCTGCCCATCAGGCAGGACAGCAGAACGAAAGCCCGCCACCAACTTGCAAAGGACTGGAGTTTTAAGGTCTTAAATCTTTTACAGAATCTGGCGAAAGTTATATAGGAGTCCCCTCCTAGGAGAAAGGGCCTTCTCCCCATACTCCGCCCCTAAAGCCTGATAGGGCTCAAAGACCCTGACCTAAAGCTGCCTCAGACACTTGACTTTTAAAGATCTGAGGAGCTCCGGCCCAGCTTCAGGAGGGATACACGTGCCAAAGGAAATGTAGGCTTCAGAATAAAGGGCCGGTCAGAGCAGGCAGTGACTGATAAGAGTTAAGAATAATTAGACTGTAACGCTGTAAATATCAAAGCACATTTGGGACATGACCCACCACTCCCATGTCCCAGGCCCTGGGCAAACACCGCTAGTAAGTCCTGGATGTGGCCACGCTCCCACGCACTTCCACACATCTGGCCGCCAGTACTAACTGTCAGAGATGGCAATCCAGTAAAAGCCCATCTGTGATCCCTGCTTCCAACTATTTTCTTGAGAAACTTCCCCCACTGTTATTCTTTAATGGGAACTTCTGTTTCCACTGCTTGAGTGTGGCTACTTTAATAAACAATTCTATTCTTTCCACTTTCATCCTGAGAATTTTCAAACCCATAGAGCAGTTCCAATACTGTGAGAACACTCATGGGCCTTTTATTTAGATTTGTCAACATTTCGTCCTTTCTATATGTATTTATTTTTGCTGAACCAATCAAGAGTAAACTGCAAACACATGACATTTTATTCTTAAATACTTCCACAGTCCCTCCTAAGAACAAGGCTAGTTACGTGGTCACAATTCATCTACTTATCCTCAAGAAATTTAACCCTGTGTTAACAGATGGTCCATTTTCAGGTATCTGTGGTGACGACTTTAATAGTTGTTTAACTTGTTCAGTTTTGTGTCCAGGATTCAATCGGGGCTGTCAGCGTCATGCTTAGCTGACATGCCTCATTAGTCTCCTTTGATCTAGAATAGTTCTTCAGTCACTTCTAGTCCATTGATCACAACACTGACCTTTTTAAAGAGTCCAATCCAGATGTTCTGACCATGCCCCTCAATCTACATTTGATTGTTTCCTAATGATTAGATCTCCAAATTAAATATTTCTAGTAAGAATACCACAAGGTGATGCTGTGTCCCTCCTCAGCTCGTCACATCAGGAAGTGCAGGCCGGGTTGTACCTTTATGTTTGGTGGCAAATTTTATGGCTTGGTTATTTTGGTATCTGCCAGATTTCCTCACTGTAAATAAATGTTTTTCTCTTAATTAATAAGCAATCTGTGGGCTGATACTTCCAGATTGGGTGACTAGCCAGTTCCCCAAAAACTTTTCACTCAATGCTCTTGGCATCCACTGGTGTTTGCCTGAATCTGTTACGACAACGGTATTTGTAAAATTGTAATTCCCTAATGCTGTGGTTTCTTCTACATTTTGTAAATGATTTTATAATCAAAGGCATTAACAAAATTTTCTACTTATCTTTGTTTCCCATTAAAAAAAAACAGAACTACTGGGTGGGCAGTTTTTCTGAAAAAAAAAAAAAAAAAAAAAAAAAAAAAAAAAGCCCCCCCATTCCCATCAGTTCTGTTTTTTAATGAGGAAAAAAGTGGGGAAATATGGTAATACTGCTATAATCCTGACTACAAAATCAGTTTTGAGAGGCCAATAGAAGGAACCTCAGAATTAAGCTCCTTTGGGCTCTGGAATCGGAGGATCTAGGTTCAAATCCCAGCATGGCACTTAACCTCTTTGAACTTCAGTTTCTTCTTTCAAAAAATGCGAAACTACCTGCAGGCTTCACAGCAGATGTTCAGTAACTGCTGCAGCGTAATGAGCTGTATTAGTCCGTTCTCACACCGTTACAAATAAATACCTGAGACTGGGTAATTTAGAAAGAAAAGAGGTTTAGGCTGAGCGTGGTGGTTCACACCTGTAATCTCAGCACTTTGGGAGACCAAGGTGGTGGATCACCTGAGGTCAGGAGTTCGAGACCAGCCTAGCCAATATGGCAAAACCACATCTCTACTAAAAATACAAAAATTAGCCGGGTGTGGTGGCAGGCGCCTGTAATCCCAGCTACTCGGGAGGCTGAGGCAGGAGAATTGCTTGAACCAGAGCGGTGGAGGTTTCAGTGAGCCAAGATCGTGCCACTGCACTCCAGCCTGGGAAACAGTGAGACTCCATCTCAAAAAAAAAAAAGAAGAAGAAGAAAAAAAGAAGAGGTTTAATTGACTTACAGTTCCACATGGCCAGGGAAGCCTCAGGAAACTTACAATCATGGCAGAAGGCACCTCTTCACAGGACAGCAGGAGAGAAAACGAGTGCGAGTTGGGGAAATGCCAGATGCTTATAAACCCATCAGATCTTGCGAGACTCACTCACTATCCATGATTCAATTACCTCCACCTGGTCCAGCCCTTGACATGTGGGGATTATAGGGACTGCAATTCAAGGTGAGATTTGGGTGGGGACACAGAGCCAAACCATATCATGAGCTAATCCTACTTATACTATTATTACTCACAGAAAGCAAAAGAAAACGTTGTGGGAAGAAAATCAAAAGGCCCCTAACCACAGATTTTTGGATTCCCATTCTCTTCACTCCCTGCCCACTGCTCAGAAAACGCCCAGAGATCTGCTGACCAACGCAATCCTGCCAGCTACGAAAGAATTTATGCTTCAGTTCAGAAAGTGAGTCTACCCAGCTGGGAAGAGTCTGAAATCTACGCCCTCATTCCCTTGGCTTCCCTCCACTCCTGCTGGGAGTAAACCTCAGGGCAAGCCCAGTGTAGCTGAGCAGCTGATAAAGGAAGATCCAGGAAGAGAACAAATGAGCTGTCTGAGGCACCAGGCTGCAAGAGGAGAGAGGTGGCTTTACCGTAAGCATTTTTACTATCGGTTACTAACAGTGGCATTAGTTATTCCTATAGAACCTATTATATGTAAAGCAGAACACCATATACTTTAAGTGAAAAAGATTAAAATCACTTTGAGGCTGGGCGGGGTGGCTCACGCCTGTAATCCCAGCACTTTGGGAGGCTGAGGCGGGTGGATCATGAGGCCAGAAGATCGAAACCATCCTGACTAACACGGTGAAACCCCATCTCCGCTAAAAATACAAAAAATTAGCCGGGCGTGGTGGCGGGCGCCTGTAGTCCCAGCTACTCAGGAGGCTGAGGCAGGAGAATGGCATGAACCCAGGAGGCGGAGCTTGCAGTGAGCCGAGATCCCGCCACTGCACTCCAGCCTGGGCGACAGAGCGAGACTCTGTCTCAAAAAAAAAAAAAAAAAAAAAAAAAAATCAGTTTGAAGTTCCAAAAAAACTGCTGCTGAGGGAACAGTTAGGTGTATTCAGGGTCAAGCTGCACATGGGGCATAGCCCTGGCTGCCTGTGTCTCAGGGAGTCTGCTGGCTCCTGGTCCCAAGACTTCTCATCTCACTCCACTGACTTAATTAAAGTCCTTCTCAAATGTTTATCCACAATACTTTCAGTTCTTCAAACCCAATCCTCATTTTTCTCTTCACTGATCCCTTAAAGAACTCAAGGGAGAAAAACAGATACATTCTACATTCTTTTATGAAATGAATATAGCAATAATTCTGACAGATGGAGGTTATATCAATTATAGATTTCCTGCTGAGACTTGTCAGTAGTTTTCCTAAAATATAGATCTGCTCTGTCACTCTGCTTTCAAAAGCCTTTGATGCATCCCTTCTGTCAAAAAAATAAAGTCCAAACTCTTTCACTGGACACTCAAGCATTGGGGAGCCAAATGGCCCTGAGGGCAACTGAGTCACAGAACGGTGAACACTCTCGGACCTAGTGAAACTTTTGGGCAAAGTGACTGGAATAGTGGTTCACGCAGTCTGGGCAGGACGGAGAGGTGAAGCCAGGAGGGAAACTGGGAGAAAACCAAGACAGGGTCCAGGGAACTGGAAGCTTCAACAAAACTAAATGACAGGAAGAGAGGGGGAGAAAGGGAAGAGGCACTGGTCAGGGCACAAGACACAGGAGTTTGCAACTTGAGATGTAACAGTTCTGGGAGATGATGAGGCCCAGGAGCAGCTATGGGACCAGCCTCCTGGAGAAGTGGAATGACTGAAGGGCCTGTGGAAGGAATTTTAGGTTAGGTGTTCACTTTCCAGGTGGATTCTGAAGTTGCCCAGGATGGTGGCAGGACTGCTGATGAACAGGGAGCAGTGACAGGCGGGGAAGCACATGACTATGGAGAGGAAGAACATGGTCTGCTGCACAAAACTGAAAGTGAAGTCTCCCCATGTGGAAGTGACTGGTTTGGACGTGCTGTACACCACCACCACAGTATCCCTCAGCACCCACAGATGCACAGCAATGACCAACTTGTAATTCTGCAAATGCTTGAACCTGAACCTCCTGCCATGCGGCTGCTGGGAAGCCGAATGTGTAAGCCACTGAGTGGTAGTCACTCACTGATAATTCCTGAGGACACTGGGCTACAGCTTGTCACCAAAAGCCAAGGGTCTTCTTTTCTTTCTTCCTTGAACAGGAAGTTCTTCAATCACATACAAGTAGGGCCAAGGGGCCACAGTACAGCACTCGAATGTCAGCTTTTCTTCTTATGCTATCTCTTGACTGTATGTCAAGAGAAAGAAAAGGGGACAGGAGCAAGGACCTGCCCAGAATAGAAAGCTTTCTTCCTTCACACACAGAGGCAGAAGGGGGGGTGGGCATTGAAGAAGACAAGCCACCAATCAGTGGAGAGCCAGACTCTCAGTTAAGAGTTTCCAGGGGTTGCCAACTTTGAACACAATACAGGAACTCCTACAAATTACTGATCCCTCTCAGCTGAGCAGTTCTAGCCACAGGTCACCTGGATTTAAGTATTAGACAGGTCTTCCTTCCTTCAAATCTATTTTTTTTTCTTTTGAGATGGAGTCTCACTCTATCACCAGACTGGAGTGCAGTGGCGCAATCTCGACTCACTGCAATCTCTGCCTCCCAGGTTCAAGTGATTCTACTGCCTCAGCCTCCCGAGTAGCTGCGATGGCAGACGCGCACCACCAAACGTGGCTGATTTTTTTGTATTTTTATTAGAGACGGGGTTTCACCATGTTGGCCAGGATGGTCTTGATCACCTGACCACGTGATCCACCCGCCTCAGCCTCCCAAAGTGCTGAGATTACAGGCGTGAGCCACCGTGCCCAGCCAAAATCTAAATTTCTAAACATCTGTTTGTGGCTTGTGGTTCTCTCCTCTGGAAAAACACCACTGAATAAACCTGTTTTTCATTTACTGACGTATAAAATACCATCAACCACAAGGTACATCATTATGTATCATGAAGAAAAAAATCTGTCAAGAAATTCTAAGATGTCATGGAATATAAGAAACATTCCCACTTTAAGTTGCGCATCCCAGAACCAGTGAGAATTCTTCAACATAACAATTCTTAAAATGTGCAAAGACAGCCTCCCTGGGTCCCCACTTCAGTCTTTTTTCCATACTAATTCTAGAGTCCCAAATCATTCATTTAAAAAATAATAATAATTTTTTAAAGAATCTAAAACTTACAGAAAAATTGGAAATATCATATAAAAACTTTTTTTTAAAACCTAGAACCATTCAAGAGTAAGTTCCTGGCATGATGCCTCATCACCCCCGAATATTTGGTATTTTCCTACAAACAAAATTTATAAACATAATACAACTCCCAAATAAGGAGCTTAACACTGATGTGTCACTGCCATCCAATCCCAAAATCCATCCAAGCTTCTGTGACTTTCCCAATGACGTCTTTTACAGCAGCCCAGGTCAGAGTCACATGCTGCACTCAGTCGTCACGTCACAGCCATCTCCGTCAGTCGGCAACTGTCCCTTGGTCTTTCTTGGTGTTTGTGACCTTGGCACTTCTGAAGACTACATTCGGCCCAGTTGACCTGTCGAAGGTATTTCCCTGTGGCTAGATTCAGGTCAGGTGCCGCTGGCAGTAACAACACGGAGGTGAGGCTGTGCTCTTTTCAGTGTACACCACCAGGCGGCCCGCAGCTTTTTTTATTTGCCATTACTGATAAAGCTCACTTTGATAATTTGGTAAAGGTATGTCCTCCAGGCATGTGCACCATGAAGTTCCTCTTTTCCCCTTTGTAATTAGTATGTGTTCTGTGGGGAGGTGCTTTGAGGCTAGGTAAATATTCCATCTTCATGAAACCTTCAGTTTACTTTTACTTTTTAAATCAGTATAGATTCATGGTTCCTATTTTATTCAATCAGTTGAAACAGCTACTAACGTTATTCATTTTGATGCTGAAATTCTAAATTATGCTTCATAAGACCCTGTGTACAGAGCTTTCCTATCTTATTCTTTTCTGGACATCAGTTTTCCGGTGTCTTCACTTATGTAAATGTTAACTACAAATACAGTGCTTTCAGTATCAAGAGTAGCATGACACTAACATCTCCCACCATCTGATTATATCCACAGGGATACAGCCTAAGATTCCAATATAATGTTTTGAAGCCACGGCACACATCAGTGTACACGGAGCTCACGTGACTGAAGGTTCCCAGGCATTCTCCTTCTCCACTTGAACTGTTACTTAAGCCACGTCTCCACAAACCTTTGCTATACTGTTTTAAACAACCCATTTGCAGGTTGACTTAATGAATACTCCTCTTATCTATGTTTCAAGAGTTCACCTCCCTAGTTTTGTGCCCCTTTCAAGTAAGATGCTTACATTGATGCTTTCTTACAAGTTTTTGATAAAAGAATTTTAAATGGGTGGGAAAAGAAACATTAAGTAGAGAGTTTGGCATTCTAACCAAGGGAGATTCAGGTTGGGAGGAAAGTAGGCTACAGAAGCTTTCACGCCAAGCACCAGAACTCTAAAAGACCTTCAAATCTGTTATTTACATTAAAGAATTTATAAATCTGAGAGTTCAGTGAGCTGAATAATTAAGTAAATAGATGTAGGATGGCAAGAGCCAGGTCTTTCATTTAGGAGTGGGAGTTTAGTGATAAGAAAGGAGAGAGAGCTACAATGATCCATGTGGCAATGTATTCGAATTGGAGACATAAGTATGAACTCATTGTTAGCTTAATATCAATGCAGATGATTACAGACAGAAATATTTATAGATATGTATATATGCAGGAGTTAGGATACATGCATGTATTTCCTTGTTCTGTCAGCTGAGAAGGCCCAGAAGCAACAGGCATCTCGGCAGTAACATCACATCTAATGCCCGGATCTCGGTTTTTAATACCACTCTCCAATAAACAGAAACCAGGGTTCCTTGGAGAAATGGCTGATTCTAGGATTGATGTGTCATTACTGATGAAGTTCAATAACGTTCAAGGGGCAGAAAATATATGCAAAAGGAGCCTGGCACATCTTACAGCACCAGAAAGTAAGAAAGTGCTCAAAAACTAAACCAAACCAAAACAAAAAAACAAAAATCCAACACCCACAACAATGGAGGCACGTCAAAGACACAGGAGCCAACACAAAGAATCCCCAGTGGCCAAAGCTGGGATAATTTGAGTAACAAAGTTGTACTGTATTATAATCCAAAGTATAAAATAAATACCCATGGGTCCATACTGATATAAATAAATGACTGAATAAATTAATAAATGGAGCAGAGGCAAATCACCCATGCAGAAAAATTCCAAATAATTATGTAGATACTCCACCCTAAGGGAGATGGAGCATAAATCCCCACTTATTAAGTGTGGGCTGTGCACAGTGATGTCAAAAGTTATCGTATGGAAGGGGGAAAAGAGTTAACTTCACAGTGGAGAACCTGACAGACACTACCTCAGCCAGGTGACCAAAGTCAACATCACCGGTGATACTTCACACCGATAGCACATAACCTTGGTATGACAGGATGCATGCTAATGGTACTTTACAAATCCCTGTGGTCTTCCTCCCAAAAACCCATATCCCTAGCCTAATTATAAGAAAACTATCAAACATGTCCCAGTTAAAGGACATTCTACAACATGCTGGGCCAGCAGTCCTCAAAGCTGTCGAGGTCATCAAAAACAAGGAAAGTCTGAAAAAATATCACAGCCAAGAGGAAACTAATGGATCATGATGACTAAATGTAATGTGGTGTCCTGGGTGGGATCCTAGAACAGAAAAAAAACTAGGTGAAAACTAAGGAAATATGAATAAAGTAATAGACTTTGGTTAATAATTATGTATCAACATTAGTTCACTGTGGTACAACAAATCAACATGTTACATGGTACCTAACAGGGGAGAGTGGGTGCAGGGTTTGCAGGCATTCTTTGTACTATCTTCACAATTTTTCCATAAATGTAAAACTGTTCTAAAAAGTAAAGTTTTTTTTTTTTAAAGACTCATTATATAAAAGGGAACAACTTCTCATCAGAAAAAACGTTAAGCCAGAAAACAACAAAACAACACCTTTAAAGTGCTGAAAGGAAAATTCTGTCAACACAAAAATTTATACCTGTCTTTGAAAAATGATGGCCAAAAAAAGACACTTTCAGATAAATAAATGTTGAGAGAATTCATCATCCGGAGATCTGTGCTGCATGAAATGATTTTTAAAAAGGGAAATGACACCAAACGGAAACTTGGAAATCCAGAAAGAAATAAAGAACAGCAGAACTGTTAGTAGGTAGGCAAATATAAAAGCCTACCATTTTTTCATGAGTTTTGCCATTCCCACTCCCTTCACGAATGAGGCGCCCCTTTTCATTCTTCCTCTAAACGCTCCTCAAACTTAAGCATCTGACAGCGGGTCTCAACAGGGGCAGGAAAGCTCTCCTGGGGGTGTCTGGAAACCCTGTGGGAGGGGTCTCTATGCTGTCACAGGCATAGAGGTGTGCCACCAGCATTTAGCAGGCCCATGCCTGGGGAGGTGAAACACTCTGTAATACAAAAGACGGACCTGCAGAGCAAAAGAACTGTCCTAAAATACCCGTTGCCTTGTCCTCCACTTCCATCCTGAATCGAGAAGCACTGTAAGCACCAATGCAGGGGTAGAGATCCTCACCCAGACCTCTAACACCTACAGCCTAAGGCTGCTTGATCCTCCTTAGCAGCTGTGCCAGTGAGACCAACTCTTGAGATCATAACTCCAAGGTCAGGTCCATCATCATATGAACTGCTATCAGTTAGGAACATCTTCCATCCTGGAACCTAGGAAACTGATTTCTACAACAGTATTTCAAACCCATGTAGATCCTTTACATGATTTTACCTTCCTCCTCTTCTGCTGCCAGTGAGGAAAGAGAAGCACAGAAAAGACAAAAAAGTAAATCAAGTGACAACTTCAAACAACCCACTTGGGACACGGAGACTGCCAAGGAAGGCTGGAGGACAGTCTCATGTATCTGCTGGTGGAGGCACTCTCCAGTTCCACTTCAGATTTAAAGAAAAAAGGAAAATTAAGAGCTTATGGAAGTTTTAAAATGGAACCATTGCATTTATTTTTTTAAAGGCTATTTTTATTTTTTAAAAGCTACTGCTTAAGTGTTTCAGTTTTAGATTTTGATAATTATGAATTTTTTAAAAAAATGTATGAACCAGATGGAAGATACAGTAGAAGCATGTGCAAACTCAGGCAAAAATATAAATGCAATTTAAACCCTTACTTCCTGCCACAGCAGTACACTTCAACTCCAAGCTCCATCTTTTCTGAGGTAGTTAAATCCATATTCAATTAGAAGCTAAAAAAACTTTAAACGGTAAAACAATAGTATACTTATATTACCCATGTTCTTGATAGGCATTTAGAATAAAGAAAATAGATTTACGTTAAGTGGCCCAAATTACTGATACGTAAAGGTATTCTACAATGTGTTTGTGATTTCTTTTTACTCGTTTTCATAAAGCATTTTTTGTATTCAGAGTGAATTTTTTATATTTTACAAAGTGTGACTTTTTCTATTCAATGCTAGGTAATAAATATAGAGCTAAATACATTTTTAAGAGAATATGATGGAAGAAAGGCAAAGAGCCATTCAACTAATTTTGTTCAACCATCCAAAAAAAAACCCAGTAAGAAGCATCTGATATTGCCGATTGATAAAAAGATTAAAAAGCAACATTATTATTTGGTTACATGTTTATCTAAATTACCTCATCTTCCTTTCAACAATGGAAAGAATGTCCACAAAATTCTTACAGACATACAGATAAAACTACAGCTAATTCTATCAGACAGTGATTTAACACAACTTAAGATGTTAAACAATAACAGTAAAGTCTATATAAATCTTTAAAAACGAGGAAAATAAATCCGTAATTTTCAGACAAGTATGCATTATTGTAAACTATCCAAGAACCCATAACTTCCCCTTCATACTACCACAGATCCGCTAACTACATGACAAAGAACTCACTCTGCTAACCAGAGGTAACAAGTGAAACCACACACTAAACAGCCTTTCCTGTCAATGACGTCATGGACAGGGCACTGGAACAGATGTCCTTCAGTCACCAGGTGAAGGGCATGCTTTAGCAGAAACAGGACCAAGCTCTTGGTTGACAAGGCAAGAAAACAAAATACTTACACTTGTATTGGTACATACAGTATATAGAGAATACTTATATTCCAATGTGGAATTTTAAAATTAGGTATAAAACATAGCCTTAAATGAAAAGAAAGCTTAACCACCAAACTAAATAACTTAATAAAATCATTTCAGTGCAACCCATATTTATTTTGTTCAGGGCATTTTGCTGACCACTGCAGAGAACCGAAAGACGTGACACAAACTTTAACTTCATGAAACTCTGGGCTTTTCCTTACTGCCAGTAAAGTATGCAAAGAATGACAACATGAAAGGAAAAGGACAATTCTGTCATGGAGGTACAGAGAGGGCTCTGAAGACTGCAGGAGCCTTGGACTATAAACTCAGTAAAGGCAATGATCCAGGTTTCTCTCCTTTCGACTTTTACCAGTTCTTACTAGTTCACATTGAAATGCACAGCACAGAGAGCTGCCAAACCACTGCTTCTGCCCTACAATGAAGGGAGGGCAAAACTGGCACATGAGCAGGATAGGGTGAAAGCATGAGTCTCTGGGTCCATGCCTTGAAACTGTCTGGGGTGGGGTGGGGGGAGGAGCCTGGAATCAGTGTCTTTCCAATTACCTTATGTGATTCTGACACAAGAGTTCTTGAATTTCTGTAGACAGCACTGCCCTACAGAGTGAGAAGGGTTATCTGTGGAGGAAGGGAACTGAGTAACACATTGATGAGCCTGGAAAGCAAGGAGTTGCCAGTGTATAATGACTTTCTCTGAGTATAAGCAGAAACAGAAAGGCAGAGAGCTATGGCATACAAAAGTCAGAAGAGGATCATAATTCTGGAGATTTATTGGGAATGCCTGGCTGAAAAGACGAGACCCAGAGAAGCTTTTGATGGTGTGTGTTCTCTGTGCTACTCAACCTGAACTTCTCACCCCATTCTCAGGACAGGCTTTCAGCTAGTGCAGCTCGCTGGACTGAAACGGGACCATTCTATAACCCTGTCCCTCTCACCCTGAGCACGGACTCCATTAAGAACCCTAGCGCAGCCAGGACGCATGCCTTCCTGCTCCACTCTTCCTCTCCACACTTCACCTGTGGGGCTTCTGTTGCCACCACTGGTTCCCTCCACACTCCCATCCAATGCTTCCTGCTGGTTTTCCAGGTCCCAGTTAGATGGCAGAGAAGCAGCTAGGAACCCTGCTAGCTGCCTGAGACAGCTGCCATCATTCAGCGGGGCTCCGGCTGCCCGGCTCTGTGGCTGCTGCAGGTGTGAGACTGCACACCCTAGTGCAGTGTAGGAAAGCACAGCTTAGGCCGCACCGACCTCATCGAGACCACGCCTCCCTTCTTTCAAATCCTCCCATGTTACTGAGCGACAGTCCTTGCTTTAGGCACATTTCTGCTCTGAACTGAATTTACTATTACCCTATCCACCACGTTGAGCTGTGCTGTTTTTTTCCTGTACTTAAAATTACTTTTGTTTTGCTTTTCCCCACCTCAGATCCTTCACTCACAAGGGGCCTTTTGCCTAGAATACTATTCTCAACTCCTCAACTCCGACTCAGATGCCATTTCCTCAAGGCATTCCTCTGCGACCCCTTGGACCTAAGTCACTTCCCACAACCATGACTTCGTACTCAATGTTTGTCTTCTCTGCTTGATTAGAACTCCATGGAAAGAGGCACCATGTGTGTCTTGTTTATGTTTGGAGCTCTAACAAGAGTTCAAAAAACAGCATATAGAATCTAAATCCCTCTCTCTACTTGCAGTTACCTGATTTTCTACATTTCCTTCAGACTCCCTCTACTCTAACCAGATTTTTGATTCATGTGGTTCCCCTACTGAGAGTATTTTCTCTTTCTGGTCAAACCCTAAGTAATCCTAATTATTTAGGGACTAGCACAATGAATGCCTCCTATATAAGGTCTTCCAGACCTGGGTCAGAACCCCTTTCATAATAATACTATGGCTGATCCTGCTACGTAGGTATGCAAAGTGAAGCACTGAGTGGTTCCCCAATTATTTCATGCATGTGTGTTTCCCTAAGGGAGGAAGTGTTCCTGGCAGACACTCACTTGTACATCCTTCTACAAATCCCTACAGTGTCCATCACAGAATGCCCGGCATATAGCAGGTATAAATCAATACCTGTTGATTAACTATTTTTTTGTACTAGATATATTTTAAACAATTAAGTTATATGGAAAAACACCAGGAGAATGAAGAAAAAGTACACTTAGAAATTTTTTTTAAAGTGCCAATCTCAAAATGAAAGAAATAATTGATTTCATAATTTTATAAAAGCTACTGCTTATTCCAGGCATAAGAAAAATTGTACAACTGTTATACATTACAGTTTGTTAGCTCAATTAATTTTGCAATCACCCTCTTTTAGGTAGACGAGGACGCTAGTTTAAGGACTCAGTTACCCGAACTCACAAGGCTGATAATCAACTTGGTCTAAGATTCAAATCCCAATCTTGTGACTGTTTGACATTATGCCAAATTATTTTCTCTATTTTAGAGGTACTATATCATCCAACTAAAACTTATCTTTTCTTCTATAACTAAAAATGATTGAGAATGTCATAAAAAATTAAAATCTATGATAAATTATTAAATATGATTTTGGAAGATGAACAACCAGAAGAAACTGAGACAGCTATGGAAACAGACAGTGATCTATAAATTGGATGAAGTATTTCAATAATGTTTTTCTAAGGTGATGAATATGTGACAGGCAGCATCTCCACTGAGAACAGAATGAAATCAAGAAAATTTATTCTGTCTGGAAAACAGGAGACAACGGGCAACAGCCTAGAAGTTCAAAGGGAAAACAGAAAGGGCTCAAAGAAAAAGGATAAAAGCTCTAACCAAGAACCAAGAATCCTTTCACACACTAAGATGAGGAGTTCGCAGATAATTCACAAATTCCCAAACAAAATGGCATTTTTACTAATCTTAAAAATAAAAGCAATATTATATTGTAGAATTTTTTTAAACAAATGGGTTTACTTCCATTGCTGTTGTGAACAATACATCCGTGTAGTCCAATGTAGCTGGGACTACAGGTGAGCGCTACCGCGCCCAGCTCATTTTTGTATTTTTAGTAGAGACGGGGTTTTGTTATGTCTAGAACAGGCTGATCTAGAACTCCTGGACTCAAGCTATACCCTGCTTAGGCCTCCTAAAGTGCTGAGATTACAGGTGTGGGCCACCATGCCTGGCCACTATCCACCTCTTTTTTTTTTTTTTTGAGACAAGGTCTTGCTTTGTTGCCTAGGCTACAGCGCAGTGGCACAATCTCAGCTCACTGCAACCTCCGCCTCCTGGGTTCAAGGATTCTCCTGCTTCAGCTTCCCAAGTAGCTGGGACTATAGGTGTGTACCACCACGCCTGGCTAATTTTTGTATTTTTGGTAGAGATGAGGTTTCATCATGTTGGCCAGGCTGGTCTTGAACTTCTGACCTCAGGTGATCCGCCTGCCTCAGCCTCCGGAAGTGTTGGGATTACAGGCGTGAGCCACCACACCCAGCCACTGTCCACTTTTTAATACCATTCTATCTTTATATGCTTTTTCAATTTCTATCTTGAATACTCAAAATATGAATGCAAGTAACAAAAGATCACCTCATGAATACTTGCTTTGTCTCTCCAAGTAAGAATACTTGAGGACATACAACTGAAACTTGTTTCAGTTTAAGAATCTTGTATTTGTGTTGCTTTTGAACTTTAGTTTGCATTATACTTTTAACAGCTTTAATGAGGTATAATTTACATCCTATAAGACTCATCTTTGTAAGTGTACAATGAGTAAAATTATAGGGATGTGCAACCATCATCACATCCAGTTTTGGGTCATTTCCATCACCCCCCAGAAAATTCACTCACGCCCTTTTAAAAAATACATGTTCCCTTTTCGGTGTTGTATTTTTGTTTTTTAAAAGATGGGGGTTTTGCTGCGTTGCCCAGGCTAGACTTGAACTCCTGGGGTCAAGGGTGCTCCTGCCTCCGCCTCCGATGTAGCTGGGATTACTGATGCTTGCCAACATGTCAGCTCCCTCATGCTCACTGCAATTAATCCTCATGCCCAGCTCTACCCTACACAGCCACTAATATGCTTTCTGTCTCTGTATGTTTGACTTTCTTAGACATCTCATATAAATGGAATCATGTAATAGTAGCCTTTTGTATCTGGCTTCTTTCATTTAGCATAATGCTTTTGAGGTTTATCCGTGTGTCAGGAGTTAATTCCATTTACAGCTAATAATACCACCAGCGTGAACTGTGCAGATCCACTTACAGGCAAATTTTCTTCCTCCTTGGCCATCCCTGAAATAACAAGACCAACCGTCCTCTTCCTCCTACCCCCTAAGCCTACTCAATGGGAAGAAGGATGAAAACCATTATGTGATGTGACCAACTTCCACTTAATAAAGAGTAAATATATTTTCTCTTCCTTATGATTTCCTTAATAACATTTTCTTATATAACAACACATAACATATATAACAAAGTATGTGTTAATCGACTATGTTATCAGTGAGGCTTTTGGTCAACAGCAAGCTATTAGTAATTAAATTTAGGGCCGGGCATGGTGGCTCACGCCTGTACTCCTAGCACTTTGGGAGGCCGAGGTGGGTGGATCACCTGAGGTCAGGGGTTTGAGACCAGCCTGGCCAATATGGCGAAACCCCAACTCTAGTGAAAATACAAAAGTTAGCTGGGCATGGTGGCACACACCTGTAATCCCAGCTACTCAGGAAGCTGAGGCAGGAGAATTGCTTGAACCCAGGAGGCGGAGGTTGCAGTGAGCCAAGATCGCACCACTGCACTCCAGCCTGGGCGACAGAGTTGAGACTCCATCTCAAAAAAAAAAAAAAAAAAAAGTTAAATTTGGGGGGAGGCAAAAGTTATATGTAGCTTTTTGACTGTGTGGGGGTCAGTGTCCCCCCCTAACCTTCTCACTGTTCAAGGGCCAACTGTAATTGCTAAACTATATTCAATTTTATGGACATATAACTTGTTTATTTATCCACCAGTTGATGAACAACTGCGTTGTCTCTACTTTTCTGGCCATAATAAACAATGCTGCTATGAGCATTTGTGTGTAAGTCTTTGTGTGGACATTTCACTGTTTTCATTTCTCTTAGATTCCTGGGAGTGGGACTGCTGGGTCATATGGTATTTTTATGTTTAATGTTTAAATAAATTGCCAAACTATTTTCCAAACTGGTTGTACCATTTCACATTTCTACTCGCAATACATAAGGATTCTAGTTTATCCACATCCTCAACAAAACTTGGTACTGTATGACTTTTTAATTATAATCATTCTAGAGGATGTGAAATAGTATTGTTTTGGTTGCACGGTTGTTTTGATTGCATTTGTCTAATGATCAATAAAATGTCTAATTATTAAACCCTTTGCCCGTTGTAAAACTAGGTTGTTTATCTTATTGATTTATAAGAGTTCTTTATATATTCTGGATGCAAGTCCTATATCCCATGTATGATTGAAAAATGTTTTTTTTGTGGCTTATCTTTTCATTGTTTTAATGGTTTCTTTTGAATGACAAAAGGTTTTTAATTTTGATAAAATCTAATTTTTTTTTATAAACTGTTTTTGGAGTCATAGGCAAGAACTTCTTGTTCAAAATCACAGACTATCTTCTAAAAGTTTACAGTTTTACCTCTTACATTTTGTCTAATATCCAAGTGAAGTCATTTTTATATAGTCTAAATCCCTCCCTCCCTGCCTCCCTCCTCCCTCCCTCCCTTTCTTTCTTCCTTCTTCCTTGAAACAACCTTGCTCTGTGGCCCACATCAGAGTGCAGTGGTGCGATCATGGCTCACTGCAGCCTCAACCTCCTGGGCTCAAGGGATGCTACCACTTTAGCCCCCCAAAGTGCTGTCATTACAGCATAAGCCACCAGGCCTGGCTTCTTTTTTTAAATTTGCATGTGGATAACAATTGTTTCAGCACTAGTTGTTGAAAGACTGTCCTTCCCTCACTGAATGATCGTGGCACTTTTGTTGAAAATCAATTGACCATAAAGATATTTATTTCTAGATTCTCAATTTGGATCCACTGATCTACATGCTCATCCTTCTACCAATACCACAATGCCTTGATTACTAAAGTTGTGAAACGGAGTAGTGTAAGTCCTCTAATGCTGTTCTTTTTCCAAAATGCTTCGGCTATTCTAGGTACTTTGCATTTCCATATAATTTTAGGATCAGCTTATCAATTTCTACAAAACACATGCTATGATTTGCATAGATACGTACCACAAGGAATTTATATATCAATTTTAAGATAACTGCCACCTTGACAATATTGAACAATGGAATCAAAGGATATGAAAGGTCTCTCCATTTATCCATATATATATATATATTTTTTTTTTGAGACAGGGTCTCACTCTGTTGCCCAGTGAGAATGCGGCAGCACCATCTGGGCTCACCGCAACCTCTGCCTTCTGGGCTCAAACGATCCTCCCACCTCAGCCTCCTGAGTAGCTGGGACCACAGGTGAATACTGCTACGCCCAGCTACTTTTTTTATTTTTTATTTTTTCATAGAGACAGGGTCCCCCTATGTTGCCCAGGCTGGTTTTAAACTCCTGGGCTCAAGTGATCCTCCCTCCTTGGCCTCCCAAAGTGTTGGGATTACAGGTGTGTGCTACTACACTTGGCTGAGATTTTCTTGAATTTCTCTCAGTAATGTTTGTAGGTTCACTGTGCAATTCTTACATTTCTTTTTAACAAGTTTTTGTTCTTAGGCTATTGAGAATGAACTCTTCTTAATTTCATTTTTGGAACGTTCATAGCTAACATATAGAAATACAATGGCTTTTGGGCAGGCCCAGTGGCTCATGCCTGTAATCCCAACACTTTGGAAGGCTGAGGTGGACGGGTCACTTGAGGTCAGGAGTTCAAGACCAGCCTGGCCAACATGGTGAAACCATGGTGGTGTGCACCTATAATCCCAGCTACTCAGGAGGCTGAGGCAGGAGAATCACTTTCACTTGAACCCAAGAGGCAGAGATTGCAGTGAGCCAAGATCGTGCCACTGCACTCCAGCCTGGGCAACAGAGCAAGACTCTGCCTTTAAAAAAAAAAAAAAGAAAGAAAGAAATACAATTGGTTTTTGTATAATGACTTTGTATTCTACATTCTTTCTAGACTTGTTTGTTACATCTAGTGGCTTTTTAATAAATTCTATCTGATTTTCTACATACACAACCTATGAATAATGAATTTTATTTCTGCCTTTCCCAACTGGATGCCTTTTATTTTTTTCTTCCCTGTTTACAATGGCTAAAACCACAAGAAAAAGGTTGAGTAAGTATAATGTTGAATACAAGTAATGAGAGTGGACATCCTTGGCTTGTTCCTGGTCTTAAGGAGAAAACAGTTAGTCTTTCACCATCAAATATGATGTCAACTGTGGCTTTTTCATAGATGCCCTTTATCAGGCTGAGGATGTTTCCTAATGTGTTAAATGCTTTTTTTTAATCATGATGGGTACTGAGATTTTGTCAAATGCTTTTTCTGCACCTATCGAAAATGGTTAGTTGGCTTTTTCATTTATTCTATTGATTTTCAGATGTAAAAAAAAAACATATATCCTATTAATGGGGTAATGAATCTTATCCATTTTATATATTACTAGATTCTATTTGCTAATAATTTTAAAAGAATTTTTGTGCCTACATTCATAAGGGATATTGGTATATGGTTTTCACGGATCTCTTTGTTTGGCTTTGATATGAAGGTAAAAACCAGCTCCACAGAATAAGTTGAGAAATGTTCTCTATTTTCTGAAAGTTTGTGAAGGATTAGAATTATTTTTTCTTTAAATAGTTGACAGACTGCACCAGTGAATTTCATAGGAAGATATTTAATCCCCAATTCAATTTCTTACTTATTATAGGTCTACTCAGATTTGCTATTTTTTCTTGAGTCAATTCTGACAATCTGTATATTTTTAGGAATTTGTTCATTTCATCTAAGGTGTCTAATTTGTCAGTATACAGAAAAAAGTAAACATAGCAGGTTTGAACTACTATCCTTCGAAAGGCCGGCTTACAATGTTAGCCCTTGGGTGGCATCTGGGAACAAGGGTTTGGGGAGGATTCCCACCATTACCTAATAAGAGTGACTCACTGTGAGTGTGACTATGTGGTGAGTCCTGTGAGTCCTCCTAGTGAGTCACTGAACCTGTGGATGGTCATGGGGACCCCAGACATAGTTACCATAAAGTTGTTCACAATATTCCTTTATAATCCTTTAAGTTTCTGTAGAGTCAGTAGTGACGTCCTTTTTTAGTTGTGATTTTGGTAAACTGTGTTCTTTTTTATTGTCGGTCAGTCTATCTAAAGGTTTGTCAATTTTATTGATAGTTACAAAGAACCAACTTTTGGGTTTCATTGACTTCCTCTATGACTTTTCTGTCTCACTTATTTCTCCTCTAATCTTTATTAACTCCTTTGTTCTACTGGTTTGGGGTTTTGTTTGTTCCTCTTTTTTATAGTTTCAGAAGGCAAAACTTAGTTTAATGATTCCATATCTTTGTTTACTGACCTAGGTATTTAAAGCTATTAACTTTCATCTAAGTACTGCTTTCCTAGCATCCTACAAATTCTGATGTGTTTTCATTTTCATTTGGTTCCAAATGTTTTTAAATTTTCCTTTTGTTTTTTTATTGGACCCATGTGTTATTTAGATGTGTGTTGCTTAATTTCAAATACTTGGGAATTTCCCAGATTTTCTTTAGTTGTGGTTGAAGAATATACTTTGTACAATTTCAGTCTTTTAAAATATATTCAGACTTGTTTTACAGCCAACCATATGGTCTATCCTAGAGAATGTTCCATGTGTGCTTGAAATGAATGTGTATTCTAGTCAGTACATAGAATGTACTACATATGTTGGCTAGGTCAAGTTGGTTAACAGTGTTGGTCAAGTTTTCTATATGCTTGCTAATTTTCTATCTAGCTATTCTATCAATTACTAAGAGTAGGGTGTTAAAATCTCCAACTATAATGGTTGAAATGTCTGTTTCTCCTTCCCATTCTGTCAGTTTTTGCTTTGTATATCTTAGGTCTCTGATATATGTTGGTATGTCTGATAGTGTCCCACAGGCATCTGAGGCTCTGTTCATTTTCCTTCAATTGATTCTTCCCTCTACTATTTTGAATCTGCTGTTGAAGGCCTCTAGTGAATTTTCCATTTCCAAAATTGTACTCTCCAATTCCAGAATGTCTGTGTCTCGGCTCTTTTATAGAATTTTTATGTTCTTTGCTGGGAATCTCTGTTTGTTGACTCATTGCTGCCATTCATTATTGTCATACTTTATTTCTTTAAATACAGTTTCCTTTAGTCTTTAGACATATTTATATTAATTGCTTTGAAGTTCTTCTCTGCTAAATCCATTATCTGGGAACACTTACAGACAGTTTCTATAGACTTTTATTTTCCTGAATATGAGTCAAACATTTCTATATTTTGCATGTCTTATAATCTGTTGAAAAGTGAACATTTTAGACAATATATTGTAGCAACTCTGGATTCTGATATTTTCCCCCTTAAAGTTGGTGGTGTTGCCTTGTCTGCTTGTTCACTTTTGTTTAGTAACAGGCTGGGTTAAACACATGAAATCTATTTTCATTGTGATGTGCAACCATGATGTCTCCACTCCGTTTCTTCTTGTTCTATGGTCTTTTTCCTCCTTCTTTTTAATAAGACTGGTTTCCTAGGAACTGCTCAGTCACTGGCTCTCCTCTGCTAGCCTGCCTCTGTGAAGTCACTTCCACAGACAGTGACACTGGACGCTGGTGTCACTCACCACTGCAAACAGAAAACTGCCAGTCCTTGCAGCCTGCTCCACACTGGCAGAAACTCCACACAGCATAGCTTCGGGAGTTTGGGAAGCAGCACCCTGCTAAACCACAAATTTCCACTGCTCTTACCTGACGTCTAGAAGTTTTTCAAAGCATGAATGTGTCTCAGATTACTGTTCCTTCATTAACATCCAGAACACTGAAGTGGCTGTTTTGTCAATTTTGTCCAGTTTTATAGTTGCTTTTTTGGAAGAGGATTTGCTGATCTCTTCACTTGGTCTTAACTGGAAGTGCTACCCCTACTTCTCTATTATTTTTAATCCTACCTTATAAATATTTTACAAAGTTTTTCTCTAATGATTATTTTGAAATATTTCAAATAAGCAAAAATTACAAAGAATATAATAAACGTCTGTCTACCCACACACTCAGCTTAAGAAATAAAACATTATAGATACATTTACTTCTCTCTGATGCTATTTCCTTTCTTCCCTCTCCAGAGACAACCATTATCCTAAATTTTGTATTTCTTAATCTTATGTATGTTTTTCTTAGTTTATACCTATATACATGCTCTTAAATTACTTAATTAAAACGTTTTGCATTTTAATTGTATTCAAATGATATCTAACTATAAATATTCTTCTATAACTTACCGTGTTTGGGAGACTTATTCATGTAAATACATGTAGCTTTAATCCACTGACAGTTAACTGCTGCATAAATATGCCACAATTAAGCCAGTCTCCTATGACAGACACAGGTGTTTTCAATAATCTGCTGTTACAGTGCTCTAACACTCTCATACATGTCGTCCATGCACATGTGCAAGAGTAACAAGGGTGTAAAGAAGGACGGAGAGAGGCTATCAGTGCTTGTGTAAGTATATGAAATCTGCCCACTGGCTCCCACATGGTTGGAGGTGAAACGTGAGAGAAGGGGAAACAGTGGTTGTGCTCCACCAGAGGGATCCACGGCCTTCCACACAGTCTAGATTTAGAGTCACAGGAGGCCTTACAGAAGGCCTCTATACTCCAACCCCCACCCAGGAGGCAACTTGGCCTATGTCACAGAGCATGTCAGTGGAAAATCTGGGACTAAAACCTAGGTTTCCTTTCTTTACTGCCTTCTTTCTCAAAGCAAGATCTGTAGACCAGCAACATTAGTGTCACCTAGAAACTTGTTAATAATACAGGCTCTTGGGTCATATTCCAGACTTACTGAATCAGAATTTGCATTTTAACAAGATTCTGAGCTACATATTAAAGTTTTAAAGTTTGAAAAGTACTCTAGAGTATTTATCTAGGAGTGAAATTACTGATCATAGTGTGCAGATTCTTTTAACTATACCACACAATGCCAAATTTCTCTCCAAAGTATTGTACCAATTTACCCAATTTACTGTCCCACATTATTTTTTCTAACTGTCTATGAACCTAATCACAACATAAAGCCGTTTCCTATTGCTCTTATGTACACCTCCATTGTTTGCCTTACAAAGCTTCCATTTCCTAAATATATCCTCAAACTATACTCCTGCATTTCTTTAATTTGTGCTGTTACACACTCATCTGTGATAAAAAGAGTTACATGGTCAAATAGGTTTGGGAAACACTAGATTAATCAAAATAAAACAGGGTTTTTTGTTTAGTTCTGTGTTTGTTTTTGAGACAGGTTCTAACTCTGTTGCCCAGGATGCAGTGCAGTGGTGTGATCACGGCTCACTGTAGTCTCAACTTCCCCAGGTTCAGGAAATCCTCTCACCCAAGCCTCCCAAGCAGCTGGGACTACAGGAATGCACCACCACACCAGCTACTTTTTGTATTTTTTTGTAGAGATGGGGTCTCCCTATGTTGCCCAGGCTGGTCTTGAACTGCTGGGCTCAAGCAATCCTCCTACCTTGGCTTCCCCAGGCTCAGGGAGCCGTGATCGTACCACTGCACTGCATCCTGGGCAACAGAGCTAGACCCTGTCTCAAAAAAAAAAAAAAAAAAAAAAAAGGTGTTTTATTTTTTATTTTGATTAACCTAATATTTCCCAAAGTGTCTGGATTATAGGATTATAGGTGTCAGCCACCGTGACCAGCCAAAACAGGTTAAGACTTCTCAGAGACCCAAAAATGTTAAGAAGTACTAGGAACCCCTAAATGTGGACTACATTTCAAGCATTTTCTGAAACTTACTGTTTCCCCATGAGTCCTCTAGGAACATATCTAAACAAACTAACATTTCAAGGAATACAGATGGGAAATGCTGCATTGATACAGGCTTCCCAACCTTTTTAAATACAAGTAATTTAATTTTTTTTTAAGATTTCAATTCCCTCTTATAATTTCCAGATCATCTCATACTTTTATCAAAAGACTCTCATTCTAGCTACTTCTCTGTGGTTCTGTGTAAGTAAAACAACATTAATAGGAAAGAAAAATACATTTTGCTCAGTTGAATTTCTCCCTCTTCATTTTTCTTCACGTTTTAAGTAAAGAAGAAATCAGCATGTAATGAAGATAAGTTACATCAGGCCCAAATTTTTAAATAGTTTTTCTTCCCTCTGAGACAACTGAGGAAAGCGAACCAGCACCTGCTCTGAAACCTAGCAGAAAAACTACCCTCGAGTCCCATGCTTCCACATAGATGTCCAGCTAAATTAAACTGCCCCTTAATTTTCTTTTGCTTTCCCTGAATACATTAAAAGTTACACGACCCCAGTGATCTCTGGATAGTGAAAAATCACACATTTTATTTTATTCTTTGTGTTTTTCTTTAGTTTCAGTTTTTGTACAATAAGCATGCATTACTTTTGCAATTGGAAAAAATACACCTTACTTCTTTTCTTTTTTTTTGAGATGGAGTCTTGCTCTGTCACCCAGGCTGGAGTGCAGCGGCGTGATCTCAGCTCACTGCAACCTCCACCTCCTGGGCTCAAGCAATTTTCCTGTCTCAGCCTCAGTAGCTGGGATTACAGGTGCCCTCCACCATGCCCAGCTAATGTTTTTATTTTTAGTAGAGACAGGGGTTTCAGCATGTTGGCCAGGGTGGTATCAAACTCCTGACCTCAGGTGATCCGCCCACCTTGGCCTCCCAAAGTATATCTTACTTCTAAAACGCTTAGTTTGAAAGGAAGAAAACAAGTCAGAGGGCACTAAAGTTTAAATCCATCTGCACCATTCTATCAAGATGTGCAGGGAAGTACTAACGACTCTCAATTAAGGTGGGCAAGTCTTTGCAAGAAACTTGCTAAAAATAATTATGTAAAAATTACACGATGAAAAGTTAGTTCTTTAAATAAGTCAAACTCTAAAATTCTCATGAATGCAAAACTAAATTTTATCTAGATTTCAACTTAAGGAGACAGAGTGGTGAAACTAACAGAACATCCACAAAACTAGGGTGTGAGCCCTCTTCTGTTGGCCCTTACCTCTTTCAGTCCCCTTCCTAGTCTGTAAAATGGGAGAGAACCTACATCATGCATGGTTGTTGTAAAGACTGTCTAAAAAACAGATTTTAAAAACTCATTGCACAGCGCCTGGCATTTATATAGTAAGTGCTCAATAAACTGCAACTATTGTTATTAAACAATCAGAAATATCCTAAATGCTTCCAGAAGAAATAAAGAAGCATTGTTACTACTGAAATTATATTAATTACTAAGTCAACTTCAACATTTATCCTGATGAAAACAGAATCCTTCCCAGACAGGCAATCCTTGAGAATCCATGAGATAACCTGGGTGAATGATTCCAAATCAAATACATTATTTGTCAAAGTTATTAAGCAAAATGTAGAAATGCAAAACAACTAAGGATTTAATCACAGCCAGTTATTTAATAAGTCCAAGTTTTATAGACTGCTATCATCATGACTTATGAAAAAGAAGAAATTCAACTATGGGGAAAAAACATGCATCCCAACAAATAAATGGCAATACTAATAGGATTATGTTGGAAATTACATGGCTTCAGCAGAGGCAGAATGCTTACCTATAAAGCAATGATTTCTAAGAAGAAAAACAAAACAACAACCATTTTTGTTTACCTGGGTGAGTCATGGTAACCGGCTCCTCTTTGGATTTATTATTGTAGATGACTACAGCAACTGCATTGTGGAAAGCGGCCCGTGATATTTTCTCTTTAAATGTGCAGTTTCCCCTCTGCAGCAAGGCAATCCACTGTTTGATATTAGGAGGGACAAAGAACCGGGTTTGTGGATCACAGCCCAGATGATCGGCAACTGAAAAGAAAAAGAAATACACACATTAAAGATAAATAAAACTGACCAAGTCTTTATCAAAGCGTCAACTGCTTCCTGAATACCACACAGAGCTAATGCACGTCAAGCAGCTCGCTGCCAACAGAGCTACGAATACATCCACAAACCATACAATGAAGCTGAATCAGTATCTATAGGGAGAGATGCTCCATTGGACAGTTACCTATAATGCAAATTAAAACAATGAAAATTTCTTAACTTTACAGACTGATAAAAAATAAAAAAGGACTGATAATATCCAGTACAGAGTGTAAAGGGAGGAGGAAGAAAAGGCCCACACAGACGAGAAACCCAGGTGACTGATGTAACCCTGACACCCTGGCTCTTACTCACTCCTGTTCATGTACTAGCCTCTCCACACACCCCCACTAGCCCCACGGTGAGAAAACAGAAGCCTGGACTGCGGGCCAGTGAGGAGGCCAAAGTAACCCTTGGTTCAGTTACTAAGTGATCCTGCTGAAATTCAACCATGTTTGAGCACATTTCTTCATAAATGTCTAAGGAAAATTTAAAAGTTTGGTTTTGGCTTATATTTGAAAGTTGAAGTAGTTAAAATAACATCTAAGTAGAATAAATGTATTATTCCTCTAATTTATGTTAGCAAAAGTCACCCCACAACTCCATATCAAGGTACACTTACTGTATCCATCTGTCTAACAGGTTACAAGAAGACACTAAGAATGTTGGTACTACAAATTACAGGGCCACTGTTCTAGATTTTTTGGGATAGTTTATTTAAAATACTCTTAAGTACATTTAAATCTGTCAGAGTAAGTGCCTCAATTTTTTTACTCTGCACATATGGCCATCATGGTTCTGGCATCCTCTGCAAATCTTAAGAAGAAGCCCCCGGCTGCTCTTCCCACTCCCACTTTCACATTTATAACAGGTTCGAATGAGAGAGAAGGGTAGTCCAGAAGGGGAGACAAGTCACCAAAGGGAGAGTCTGCAGACTGCTAGCACACAGTGGCGGAGGGTGCCAGCCCTGTGCCCTGAGTCAGCCCTGCTGGTCCACTGTATGCCGGGAAGGAAGCAAGGAAAGGGAACACGGCACATGGATCTAAAAAGGTGACACCAGAAGTAAATAAATCATAAAAACAAGGCGAGGTGTGGTGGCTCACGTCTGTTAATCCCAGCACTTTGGGAGGCCGAGGCTGGTAGATCCCTTGAGCCCAGGAGTTTGAGACCACCCTGGGCGACAAAGTGAAACAGAAAATACAAAAAATTAGCTGGGTGTGGTGGGGCACATCTGAATTCGCAGCTACTGGGGAGGCTGAGGTGGGAAGATTGCTTGAGCCATGATGGCACCACTGAACTCCAGCCTGGGCGATAGAATAAGACCCTGTCTCAAAAAATCATAAAAACATTAAGTATTAATTGTAGTAGATAAAGAGATGACACCAGCGGGAAAACGTTGGCTTTCTACACACCTGGAAGCACATGCTTAGCAAAAGAAACTAAATGCTTACACTACTTAAATTGTAAAATGTAAAGATGTCACTAACCTCAGAGAACTATTACATCTACCATTCCCACTTAAATATCTTTCCCCAAATTTTCTTTCAATTATTGTGGTGAGAGACTGCACCAAGAGTGTATTTGCTAGGTCTCCTAATACATGAAATGGAAGATGAATGTTTTCACAATTTTTCATGATTGATATTGTATACCACCATTACCTACCCTTTTCCTTAAAAGGTTTCTGCACTCTGAAACTTTAACCCTTCCTCAATCAAATTAAACAGGGGGATAGAAGCCTATGTGATGATTTTAGGAGTCAACTATTGAAAGACATAGGCGATGCATTACAAAACTTTAAAATCCTGAAACAGATTGTTTACTTTCATCACTATCTGTTTCACCGATAATTAATAAGCTGTAAAATAAAAGCAGCTCAGTGACCTGTTACGATAATCTCCTCTTAGAAAAATGTCTAATACTGTATCCAAACAGGGAATAACCGAAGAACTGGTTTTAGGTGTTCTGTTTGTTATTTTTCAAAACATACTGCTGCACAAACCCTGGAAGAAAACACAAAATCAAGAATATCTAAAGTGATGTGTACCCTTGCCTTCTGTGCAACACATTTAATCATTTGTCTGTGACTTATCTCTTCTTCCCTGTGGTCTCGCATACATGTACAATGTAGTAAAGAGCAAACAACATAGTTATGGAATCAGCAAGACTGTGCTCCAAGTTCTAGATCAACTGCTTACTAGCTGTGTAACCGTCACAGGTTACTGAAATTCTCCCATCTTTAATTTGTACTTATTTATAAAGATTTAGATAGTCTTATCTCACAGAGTTCTACATGTGAAAAAGCCAACAGTAATTCTTTCTGGCCAGGCGTGGTGGCACACGCCTGTGATCCCAACGCTTTGGGAGGCCAAGGTGGGAAGATCACTCGAGGCCAGGAGTTCAAGACTAGCCTGGGCACATAGTAAGACCCTCATCTCTACACAAGATAAAAAATAAAAAAATTAGCTAGGCATGGTGGCACACACCTGTAGTCCCAGCTACTCAGGAAGCTGAGATGGGAGGATCGCTTGAGCCCAGGAGTTCAAGATTTACAGTGAACTATGATCATGCTGCTGCACTCCAGCCTGGGTGACAGGGCAAGACTCTCTCTCTAAAAAATAGTAATAATTCGTTCATTCTTGAATGCTTAAAAAAACCTCTTTCCTTTTGTTTGTTTCACTGACATTCATCCTATGCTGTCTTGGTGATCCAGTTTGGTCCCCTTGGGAGTTTCTGTGCCAAAATATGTGAGCTACCCCACGCTCAGCAGCACCCCACACTCCTCTGCTCTTAGTAACCACCACTCACAGATCCCAAGCCTCATCTTCTTTACCTCTTTCCTTTTGACAGTGTCACAGTCCACTCAGGAGACAGCAATTCAGTAATATTCATAATGTTCTAAGAATGAAAAGACACAGCAAGGGGTGCAACCACGGAGCAAAAGTTATCAAACATACTGCAGGGGGACTTTAAAACTCTCCTAAAGGAATCCCACCCACTGAGAACAGATTCTATGAACAACAGCATGATCAAAACAAATCCAACAACGGCCTGTATAAGCAAAAGAACATTACTGTTTCCCAAAATTCATCCAATCATCATCCGTAAAAGGTCTCTGAAAACATTTATATTGGTAGTACAATGCAAAATAAGCAAGGATAGGAAGTTTCTGTTCAAAAAAGTGGTATTTATTATTCAGAAGAAAACAAGAGGTTTTCATAAACAGGAACTTAATACTGTAGTATACTCAATTCTACCTAGTTATTCCCTCCTGTAATTAAGAAAATATAAATAATGAAAACAACAGCTCTATAACAACTTTCCAAGACTGATGACTATAATTAAGTAGTATTACTCCAAAATTTAATACCAGTTGTTCACACTTGAGCAATTTATTAAGTGAAGACATATTATGGTGTAAAATATCTATATAATTATGAGCCTTTAAAATTTGTCAATAGCAATTCTGTTAAAATTCAGAATAACTGTACTTCTGTTTTTCTTACCTGCCAAATTTTATAAGAGGATACTATCTCTGAATTATTTGCATTTATTAATTATAGAGCGAGGAAAAACTTATTAGAGGTTTTGATAAAAATTTCAAGATAGATAATACAAAATATTTTACTACAGAACTTAAATTTTTCCTCTAGGGCTTTTCCTGCTGAGTCCAAAAATATTAAAAGTAATGAGACTTATTTACCTCTTGACAGGAACCAAACAATTACGGGCTCCTCATCTCAATGAATAGTAACTTATGTGCTCAGCAACACGCTAAGTACCAAAGAGAGATACAACGTGGCAAACGCCTTGCTCTTGACGCTTAAAGAGCCTCCACATGGCCGGGCGCAGTGGCTCACGCTTGTAATCCCAGCACTTTGGGAGGCCGAAGGGGACGGATCATGGGTTCACGAGTTCGAGACTAGCCTGACCAACACAGTGAAACCCCATCTCTACTAAAAATACAAAAATCAGCTGGGCGTGGTGGTGGACGCCTGTAATCCCAGCTACTCGGAAGGCTGAGGCAGGAGAATCGCTTGAACCCAGGAGGCGGAGCTTGCAGTGAGCCAAGATTCTGCCACTGCACTCCAGCCTGGGCGACAGAGGTAGACTCCGTCTCAAAAAAAAAAAAAAAAAAAAGCTTCCACATTTACTGAGGCATCGTATTTGGCACCAGCACAGAAGCTGACGTGAGAGGGTGCCAACACGAAGTGCACTTAAGAGACTGAAGGAGGGAGGAGGGCAGACGATGGTCAAGATTTAGTGTTAGCTGGGGCCCACATGGAACCCCTGAAACTTGCCCAGGCAGGAAGGAGGTGGACACGTAAGTTGCCAGCATAAAAACACAGAACAAAGACTAAACTCTTCTCTTGAACTCTTGTAAAATTAAGATGATATGTAACAGAGCCTACAACACTATACAAATTTAAGAAGATCAAGTTCAGAAAAGATGTCATTTGCAGTGAGAGAAGGGGAAGAATATTCAGGTAAGAATATTATGTAAATATTTAAAGGACTGTAGGAATGAAATCTCTCTTCCACACCCCACTGTGTCTGGAATTGGTGTGTTCTTGGTCTTGCTGACTTCAAGAAGGAAGCCACGGACCCTCACGGTGCTACAGTTCTTAAAGATGGTGTGTCCGGAGTTTCTTCTTACTGGTGGGTTCGTGGTCTCGCTGACTTCAAGAGTGAAGCTGCAGACCTTCTCATTGAGTGTTACAGCTCATAAAGGCCGCACGGACCCAAACAGTGAGCAGCAGCAAGATTTATCACAAACAGCACAAGAACGAAGCTTCCACAGCGTGGAAGGGGACCGGAGCGGGTTGCCACTGCTGGCTGGGGCAGCCTGCTTTTATTCCCTTATCTGACCCCACCCACATCCTGCTAATTGGTCCATTTTACAGAGAGCTGATTGGCCCATTTTGACAGGGTGCTGATTGGTGCATTTACAAACCTTGAGTTAGACACAGAGTGCTGATCGGTGCATTTACAATCCTCCAGCTAGACATAAAAGTTCTCCAAGTCCCCACTAGATTAGCTAGACACAGAGCACTGATTGGTGCGTTTACAAACCTTGAGCTAGACACAGGGTGCTGATTGGTGCATTTACAATCCTTTAGCTAGACAGAAAAGTTCTCCAAGACCCTACCCAACTCAGGAGCCCAGCTGGCTTTGCCTAGTGGATCCCGTGCAGGGTGCCCACACTCCTCAGCCCTTGGGCAGTGGATGGGATGGGGCGCTGTGCAGCAGGGGGCAGCGCTCGTCGGGGAGGCTCCGGTGGCATGAACGGAGGCGGGTGGGGCTTGGGCATGGGGGGCCCTGCCCCTTGGGGAGGCATCTGAGGCCCTGCGAGAATCTGAGCGCCGTCAACTGCGGCGCACGCGGTCCGCAGTGCTAGGGGACCTGGTGCACCCTCCGCAGCTGCTGGCCCAGGTGCTAAGCCCCTTACTGACTGGGGCAGGTGCAGGGCTCGCCAAGCCCGCGCCCACCCGGAACTCGAGAGCCAGCCTCGGCCAGCCTAGAGAGGGGCTCCCACAGTGCAATGGTGGGCTGAAGGGCTCCTCAAACGTGACCAGAGCAGACGCCAAGGCCAAGGAGGCGCCGAGAGCGAGCGAGGGCTGCTGGCACGTTGTCACCTCTCACCACCAGTTTGAAACTCTCCCCCTTTGATTCATTTGATTTAGTAAAACCTCATTTCTTAGAAATGTAAACACGCTACCTAAGAAGCACTCACCATGTTATGGTGTAGGCTAATGGTTTCCTTCCTACCCCTGAGAATTGTCAGTCTGCTGCAGGGACAGAAGTGATAGCCTAGGACAGTATTTTTCTGCAGTGATGGTCAAAACAGGCAGCTGCACAGCACAGTGGCAAAGATGTGCCTCTCCCTCTCAGAGCCTGTGTGTGTCGCTTCATCCTCCTGAAATGCCAGTCCCACCACTCTTGCTCACCACCTTCTGAGCCTCAGGATTCTGCCAAAATGTCTTCTCCAGAACACTTTCCCAGCCTCCTAAGACTGAGTTGGGTGCTTTTTGCAAGTTGCCATGGCACTCTCAGGTTACATCCATCTTTACTGTATTAGTAACTGGCTGTTTACTTCTGAGGCTTTCCTTCCGGAATGTGAGGTCTAGCATCTCCTGTGAATATGTCTGGCACACAGATGTTTAACATGCTCGATGAAGGAAAAAGGATTTTATGACAGGGAAATCAAGCCAAAACTGGCATTAAAAAAAAGTTTGTGGCAAAGAGCTCTCTGTTTCACGTGGTAATATCCTGACTACCGTAATGTTCTATCAGTTGCTTCCTACAAAAGAGGTAAAAATAAAAATGAGACTAATCAGTTACCCCGGATTTAGATTCCTCCATTGTCAGCTATGGTCTGGTTGCTTTCCTACTCCTGAATTAGATCATAATCTTTATTCTTTAAATTTCCTGCTTCTACCCTATCTTTCCTTATTTTCCTTTGTCAAATTCTAATTTTATGATTCAAAGAAAAAAATACAATTCATCATTTCTGTTATCAATTTCTTAATTTTATTTTTAATAGCAGCTACTGGACTTAGTTCTCTTTATCCACTTCCATGGATATAACATTATCTTACTGCTTCTACACTTTCACTTAAACCTAACACTCCTTTTTATTACTTAGCTTCAATGGGTGTTTAGTCTTATTGAAAATGTTTTTTTTCTGGCCGGGCGCGGTGGCTCATGCCTGTAATCCTAGCACTTTGGGAGGCCAAGGGGGGCAGATCACCTGAGGTCGGGAGTTCAAGACCAGCCTGACCAACATGGCGACACCCCGTCTCTATTAAAAATACAAAATTTAGCCTGGCGTGGTGTGTGGGCCTGTAATCCCAGCTACTCGGGAGGCTGAGGCAGAAGAACTGCTTGAAGCTGGGAGGCAGAGGTTGCAGTGAGCCGAGATTGCACCACTCTACTCCAGCCTGGGCGACAGAGTGAGACTCTGTCTCAAAAAATAAATAAAATAAATCTCAGGCCACTCTTTGTTCTCCAAACTGGCCTGCCCCAGCCGAGCGCTGTCCTCTCTCCACTCCCACGTCCCACTTCCTCCAGGCTTTCCTCCTCCACTACCACAGTCATTCTTTGGGTCTTTACTGCCTCTTCTTCCTCCACTCGAACCTTCAATATTGACGCTCCCGAGTACTCTGCCTTCCCTGGCGTGGGCCCAGGACTCTCCAGGGCTCATTTTCACCATGTCAACAGCACATTTTTTTTTTTTTTTATTGGAACGATGCTTACTAACATCTCATGCTGAGCAGCCCTCTTTTGAGAAATTATTTTTCATTTTTACTTATATGAAGCCAGTTTCTAATAGACACAGCTAAATCAGGTCGACAGCATGCTAAGAATCGGGAGAGGAAAGTGGAAAATTACACATACACAAGGGAATTCATTCCCTTCCATTCCAAGCAAAAACTCTGCCTTGACTTGATGAGTTAAAAGGAGTTCTTCAAGGTTTCAACTGGTTTACATGGAAGGGGCATGGAAGGGAGTCTGTAGTCCAGTTTATGGCAAATCACTCTGTATCTAATTATTTGTTTCCAGGTTGCTCTGCCCTGCTTCTAGGCTAGAGGATTATATTATATCAAAGGCTTCAGGATTAACCTCCGAATCTAGGCAATTTCTGCTTGACTCACATAGGAAGAACCAGTGTTCCATGTAACAAAATCAATGACTTAGATTGATTAAAAATAACGAGGCCAGGTGCGGTGGCTCATGGCTGAGGTGGGAGAATCACTTGAGCCCTGGAGTTCAAAGCTGCAGTGAGTTGTGATGGCGCCACTGCACTCCACCCTGGGAGGCAGAGAGAGAGAGATGCTATCTCAAAAATGGAGGGAAGAGGTAATTTATCCTGTCTCAGAATAGGGCCGTATTTGGGGTTGAAGAATTCAGCACCTCAGCAGTGTCACCAGGATCTGGTTCCTTTTCATCTCTTCCCTTTGCCATCCGTAGCTTCGGCTTCATCCTAAGAGTCGCCTCTTTATCATAAGATGACTGCCAGCAGCAACTGGAGTCACACAGCTCCCTGTTCATATTCAGTGGGAGACAGAAAAAGCCAACCCTCCAGGTATGTAATTTAAGGTCTTCACTTCTGTGCAGCTCACCCTACGTCATTTATCCTTCTGTGCCCCACACCCTCTTCTGGGGCTCAAACAGGTGTCACTTAAAGCATGTGGCTGCATGGAAGTGATCATCGATGCCTGAATTACATAAGGTTTCTGTTTTAAATAAGCAGAGGCTGGTAGGCAATTAACAGCTCACTTCAAACCTCAAGGTGACCTTATAGAGTGGCTCTTAATTCATCAGAATCCATACTTGGCAATTCAAACCCACCAAAAAGGCCAAAACCTAAAAAGAAAGCTTCTTTCATTTCCAAGTGCTTTGACACAGGGAGACAGCTAAGGTACCAGCCCTCTGCCTCCTTCCCTCACTCGAGGGAAACACGAGCTATTTGGGAGTGGAGATCCCCACTTGAAGACCAGCAGCTAGAGCAAGCGTTCTTGACAAGGCTCTGGGGATAGAATTCAGGGCTGAGTGACATTTGGATGAGGGGAAATCATCTTTATTTCTGCTAAAATCTAACTGAAATCTAGCATTTTCTTTATTTATAAACATAGATAACAAACCATCTGTAACTGTAACCAGCGGCAACCACATTACGGTTATTGCAAATCCTGCAAAATACTGATAAAGTGATTAGGCCCACCACTGAATCCTGTTCCTAATGTTAACTGGACAAGTATTACCATGTCACAAATATGTTAAGTATTTTAAATACTTTGATACATTGTTTCAGTATACTTGGTTTTCTTTAATCCTATTTACTCCTGCACTTAACACTATTCTGAGAAGCAGCCCAGAGGTTAAATCAGACTACAAAAGGAGTCTCAACTGCCAGGCTTAGTCTATCTGCATATGTATATGATATATTTGGATTCATCTCTATTATTTTATTGTGCTCTTATTTATTCTATTTTTCTAAGCTTCTTTATACTTTTTTTTTCCCTCTCCTTTCTGCCTTTGAATATACTGACCGAATTTCATTTCCCCCTTTTCCTCATCTATATATTCAAGTTCTATTTTTTTAGTGGCTACCCTTAAAATGTTAACATGCATACCTGATAAAAGGTCTACAATTAATCAGTACCTCTATTCTCCTCCTGAATACTTCAAGGCTCTTAAATATTAGTTTCCTAGGGCTACCAGAACAAAGTACTACAAAGATGGTGGCTTAAACAACAGAAATGTCTTCTCCCACAATTCTGAAGGCCAGAAGTCCAAAATCAAGGTGTAGGCAGGGCCACTCTCCCTATCTCTAGCTTTATCTAGTTATTTCTTTACACAGATATGTACATACAAAGGGATTTATTATAAGGAACTGGCTCTGGCAATTATGGAGACAGACAAATCCCACGCTCTGCAGGGTGAGCTGGCAGGCTGGAGACCCAGCAGAGCTGATGGAGTTCCAGGCCAAAGACCAGCAGGCTCCGCACCCAGAAGAGCCAAAGGTCTCAGCCGTAAGGCAGGCAGGCAGGAGGAAACCCCTCTGACTCCAGGGAGGGTCACTTTTTTGTTCTATTCAGGCCATCAGTGGAATGGATAAGGCCCACCCACATTATGGAGAGCAATCTGCTTTATTCAGTCTACCCATTCAAACGTTAACCTTGTCCAAAACCACCCTGACCAAAACATAAGAATTCTCTCAGGATACTGTCTGACCAAGTATGTGGGCACCTGTGGCCCAGTCAAGGTGACACATAGAATTCACCATCACAGTCCTCCTCACAGCTCACTTTTTTCCTTCTGTGTTCCATTTCCCTCCTCCTTATTCTACATCCTTCAGAAATTCTTTCGATGAGGATCTGTTAGGTAAACTTGTATTTTACATCTGAAAACATCTTTCTTTTGTTCTCATTCTTGAGTGACAGGTTAATTAAGTAAAAAATTCTAGACTGTTAATTTTCTCTCAGCACTTCAGGGCTGTTATTCCACTGTCTTTTTTTTTTTTTTTTTTTTTGGAGACAGGGTTTCACTCTATAGCCCAGGGTGGAGTGCAGTGGCACAACCAGAGCTCACTGCTCAACTTCCTGGGCTCAAGTAATCCTCCCACCTCAGCATCCTGAGTAGCTGAGACTACAGGCATGCACCACCATGCCTGGCCAATTTTTGTATTTACCCCAACATGAGGTCTCACTATGTTGCCCAGGCTGGTCTTGAACTCCTGAACTCAAACAATCTGCCCACCTCAACCTCCCAAAGTACTGGGATTACAGGCATAAGCCACCAAACCTGGCCAATTCTAGTACTTTTAAAAAGTAAACAAAATGTGTTTCTTGTTTTTCTCTTAATTGACAATTTTTACAATTATCAATTGTAAATAAATTGTAAATAAAAAGGTGATAAATTCTTACAACAAATTATCACCTTTTTGTATAGAATGTTTTTTTGTTTGTTTTTTGGTTTTTTTTGTTTGTTTGTTTTGTTTTTGAGACAGAGTCTCGCTCTGTCACCCAGGCTGGAGTGCAGTGGCGCGATCTCGGCTCACTGCAAGCTCCGCCTCCCGGGTTCACGCCATTCTCTTGCCTCAGCCTCCAGAGTAGCTGGGACTACAGGCGCCCGCCACCACGCCTGGCTAATTTTTTGTATTTTTAGTAGAGACGGGGTTTCACGTGGTCTCGATCTCCTGACCTTGTGATCCGCTCACCTCGGCCTCCCAAAGTGCTGGGATTACAGGCGTAAGCCACCACGCCCGGCCTTTGTATAGAATTTTTAAGAAGGTGGCAGCAAAATACCTTCTGGACACCTAAATGCTGGATGCCGCAGTCAACATGGCAGGAATGTCCTAACAGTGGAACTGCCAGCAAACGCACTTGTCAGCAGCCATCCATCATTGTTTGTCTGCTGAACTTAGTTACTGTACATCTCAAATGGATTTTGATTATTTTTTACATCCTTAGAACGCAAATATATCTGTTGGATGTTCTCCATGATATAATAAAAAACATCTTAAGAGTAAGTTTAAATGACAGCTAATACAAACCACTTCGCATGAAAAGTCAATTTCAAAAATAATAATAATAATTTCTATTACAAATGATGCAACAGATACTTCATGCAAGAGAGATGCTACAGATCTAAATAACTGAAAATAAGAGCTCGGTCCTCATACAAAGTTGGTGTCACAGTGCAATATAAGTGTTAATTATTCATCCACATCGCTCTTCGTTCCACAAAGGAATCACAGTACTGAGTACAACTCCTCCTGAGGCTCTCTGTTCTCTTGGCTCCTATCCATCATCTTTTCCTCCCCCTCTCTAACTGTTCTTTCTCATTTTCCACTGCTAGACCCTCGCCAGGGTCTGTCCTAGGCCCTCTTTTCTCAGTGGGCAGTATCATCCACTCCCCTGCCTTCGACTACCACCTATGTGTACATCATAATCTAAATCTAAATCTCTCTCTTGAGCTTTTCTGTTTAATATTCACCTGCCTGCTAGACATTTCTGCATGAATACTGAGCACTCCAAACGTATTAGCTTCCTCTCACATGTGATCTCTTTCCAGTGTAGAGTTCTGGCTAACAGCATCACCTACTGAAACACAAAGGACTAAAATTCCTGTTGGAAACCAAGTGGCCATATGGAGACTCAACTTCCCACTGCTGCCGCCACACATAGGGACACAAGGACACCACGCTTGATCCAGAGCAGCGCCTGAAGGCATTATTAACTCTTGGGCAGAAAAGAATGTGGGAGCAAGCTTGTTTTACTTCATCACTTCTTTCTTCTAGTATGAGTATTTCCAGTACTAATGACTCGACGCAACGACAGTAATGACAAAGACTGGGCTATCCGGACCATAATTTAAAATGTAATGACAGGCCAGGAGCCATGCAGCTTACACTAACAGGGAAGAAGCCATCTGTCCAGCGACCAAAGGGCTTTAAGCTAAATAGGTGAGGAGGGAGGGAGGGAGAGTATACAAGGGAAATCATAAAATCAGTCCCTATGGAGGATTATAGAAAAAAAAGACTGAAAGAGATTGCTCACATGAGAAAATGAGAAGAGGTTTAAAGTGTTCATAATCTGAGATGTCCATAAACCAATAAATACGAGTCATAAGAAAAAACCTTAAAGTTTACCTTAAATATAGAAAATAATCAGTGACACTTGTGGAGGCAGGTCTCAAGATTGGCCTATAATGATGGAAAGCACGCTATTATTCAGAGGGAAAAAAGTATTTTATGTCAAGATAACGTATGTCCTTCAAGGAATCCCAAGTAAACAGAAGCACTCAAGAACACCTCTGAGAGGCAGAAAGCAAAATTAGACTTCGATGCGAGGGCATGCCGAGGTCAACTGGCCAAATGGAGTAAAGATAAAGGTTTTTAACAGCTCACAGAACTGGCAGACAGGATAGGGCACGGACAGGGATTGCAACCACCTACAGAGCTGCAGAAGAGATCTCACCCCTCCGCTTCCATTCACTTCGCCTCCCACAGGACAGTGGCCAGGCATAACCCGGTGAACAGCTGCCCGAACCCAATGCAGGCCCCGAACAGAAGTGACAAGTCACGTGGAAGAAAGCAACGTATCATTTCAGAGTTTACAAAATCCTGGGCAAACAAAGCTGAGTAACAAATCATCTTGATGAGAAAGAAAATGACACATTATATGAAGAAAGCAGCAAGAACACACAAGACAAATTAAGCTTTAAGGAGGACTCAAACAAAACCTGAAAAGGCAAACACAAGATGATGGTGCAGGCTTACACAGCTTTTCTTTAAAAAGCCCAGAAAGTTGAAGGTTGCCAGTAATGATAGGAACAAGCAAAGATGCTTCTCACAAAAGTTTTATTATTTTTTTAAGTATATTCAGAGCAAGAAGAGTTGGAAAGAAATAGGTTTACTGCCCAGGGCCAACTAAATGACGGATGGAAACATTTCTCAAGACTTTTTTGCTTTCTCCACCACAGAGAATAACCTGAGAACTGCAGTAAGCACGGCTATGACACTGGAAATGAGTGCAGAGACTGTAAAAAAGCAAATACATTCTTTTTTTTTTTTTTTTTTTTTTTTTGAGACGGAGTCTCACTCTGTCGCCCAGGCTGGAGTACAGTGGCACGATCTCAGCTCACTGCAACCTCTGCCTCCCGGGTTCAAGCGATTCTCCTGCCTTAGCCTCCCGAGTAGCTGGGACTACTACACCCAGCTAATTTTTGTATTTTTAGTAGAGACGGGGTTTCACTATGTTGGCCAGGATGGGCTCCATCTCTTGATCTCGTGATCCACCGGCCTTGGCCTCCCAAAGTGCTGGATTACAGGCGTGAGCCACTGCGCCCGGCCAGCAAATACATTCTTAGAATAGGTTTCTCTGTTACCTATTTTTACTACATTTCAGTAGAACAGCTGTTTATATCTTATGCATCCATGCTGGTTTCTTCAATTAATCACTCATATTATTTCTTGAGATGACTTGTAATGACCCAGCTTTCTTTGTCCTAGGATTTGCAAACTTAAAAAATGATACAATTGCTTTCTTCCCAATTTCTAGGCACTTTGCATTATATCGCCAAATGCAAAGAATTCCTTCCAGCCCGTGGCATGTCACCCTCCTCGCCAGGGTCAGATGCAGATGACCACTTGGCTTTTGAGACAATGCACATTCCTTTGGCACCCTCCCTCTCCCTCTAACTTCTCCAATATCCAGCTGTCCCCGCACCCTTTCCTGAAAAGACTATTCTTTCCCTCTATTGAACTGTCTGGGCACCCTTGTCAAAAATCAAGTGACAAAAGGGTTTCTTTCTGGTTCTCAGTTCTACTCCACTGACCTACCATGTCTCTATCAGTACCACACTGTCGTGTAGTAAGTTTTCAAATTGACAAATGTGAATTCTCTTAATTTTATTATTTGTTTTCAAGATTATTTTGACTACTGTGAGTCCCTTTTACTTCCATATGAATTTCTAGTATTCATATGTGGAGGGCACAGGTATCTTAACAAAACAACTCTTTAGACCTATGAACATGAAAAGTCTGTTTATTTACATCTTCAATTCCTTGCAACAGTGCTTTGCAGTTTTCAGTGCCAATATTACTTTAAATGGTATTGTGAAATTTTTATTTTCTAATTGTTTGTTACTGGCATATAGAACTACAATTGACTTTTTAAATTTTTGTTTTATTGATCTTTTATCTATGGGTGTTCCTAAATGTACTTGAGTTTTTAAAAAATGACTCTGCTGGTTACTGGTAATAAGAAATAAATTTTGACTGGGAGCAGTGGCTCACACCTGTAATCCCAGCACTTTGGGTGGCCGAGGCAGGCAGATCTCATGAGGCCAGGAGTTTGTGGCCAACACGGTGAAAACCCATCTCTACTAAAAATACAAAAATTAGCCAGGCCCTGAGATCGAGCCACTACACTCCAGCTTGGGCAACTTTCTTTGACTTTCTTTTCCAAATCTGATTGGTGGTGATGGTTTGTTTGTTTTGTTTTTGCTTTTCATTTTGTTTTTTTTTTAAGACCCAGTTTTCGTTCTGTCGCCCAGGCCAGAGTATGGTGGCACCATCTCAGCTCACTGCAACCTCTGCAGTGAGGTTCTGTCTCAAAAAAAAGCAAACAAACTAAAAACGAAATTTTTTTTTTCTTTGAGAAGGAGTCTAGGAGTCTCACTCTGAGCCACATGCCCGGCCAGAAGTAAGTTAAGTTTTACTGGCATTTAATTAAGGATTAACACTGGCTGCTTTCCTCAACCTGAATGTCAGATGACTTGTGTGTGTGTGTGTGTGTGTGTGTGTGTGTGTGTGTGTGTCTCATGTGGTATACCAGTTGTCCTGAATAAAGAGAGAGATTTCTGAAATGCAAAAGGGATGGTAGTGACTCTCTCATTCATCCATTTGTTTTCAGATAATACTGCCAACAGTATACTAGCCATATACTACTCAGTTACAGGATTTACAGACGAAATGATCCACTTTTTACTAAACTGTCCCTCATCAAATGGACAAATGCCTTTTTAAAAACAACCCCAGCAAAAAGAAACTGGCAGAGCTGATACTTCTCTCTTTTTAGCTACTATAAAGGGTTAAAAGACAACCATCACCATTACAACCGGTGCGGTGGCTCACAGCTGTAATCCTAGCACTTTGGGAGGCTGAGGCGGGTGGATCACCTGAGGTCAGGAGTTCAAGACCACCCTGGCCAACATGGTGAAACCCTGTCTCTACTAAAAATACAAAAATTAGCCAGGCACGGTGGTGGTGGGCACCTTTAATCCCAGCTACTTGGGAGGCTGAGGCAGGAGAATCGCTTGAACCAGGGAGGCAGAGGTTGCAGTGAGCTGAGATGGTGCCACCATACTCTGGCCTGGGCGACAGAACGAAAACTGGGTCTTAAAAAAAAAAAAAACAAAATGAAAAGCAAAAACAAAACAAACAAACCATCACCACCAATCAGATTTGGAAAAGAAAGTCAAAAAACCAGAAAATAACATGAAGACTATTAGAAATATAGATTTATTCCAGCTGTTACTGTTAGCCTAAGTGCTGAGCCTTAAGATGTAGCTGTGTGAAAAAAAAAAAAAACTAATAGTGTATGACATTTATGAGTTTAATGCATACCCTGAGGCTATTATGTACATGTGCAACAGAGAAAGTCTGTGTCCTATTACTATAGAGAATGGGCTAGAAGGGAGCCTCAGACCAGATGAGACCAGAGGAGGTTGCAACAGGTGTGTAGAGAAACAGACCACATTTTAGAGATATTTAGGAGTTTGGATCAATAGGACCCAGTAATTATTTAGATATGGGAGTGGCGGGTCTAAAGAGGGAGATGTCTCAGTTTCTGGCAAAACACACTGGGTAGAGGTGGTGTTACCGACAGACAGCAAACACTAGAGGAGGAACAGATTAGGAAAGATGAACTATGTTGGACACGTTGGGCTTGAAAGAAGACTCAGAGAAAGAAGACAATTCTTCCTCTCTTAAGAGTGTCTTACGGACACTCAAACGTATTCCCAATAAAATGCGTATATATGTGTGCAAAAGACACATACAATGCTCATGACTGGACTACACTGTTTTTAACCACCAAAAAGCAGGAAACCCACAGGCCCATGAACAGCAGAATGCGTAACTATCACATATTCATAAAGCAGATCACCGACAAAACCACTGCTACATGCAATAACATGAATTTATCTCACTAACATGATGTGAGCAAAAGAAACTAGTCACAAGAAGGCATACCATAATTCCACGTACATGGTGATATAATAAGAAATATATATTTAGTCTTCATCCCTGGTTTCTGTCATAGAGTTCCTAACATGTTAGTAATTTCCTGAGTGACAGGGGTGAGAGGAGCATGTTTTGTTATTCACAATAAGCCCCTTTCAACCATACCAGAGTCTGTGCTAATAAGGTGACTCTTGGAAGATGGGGTCTGGTTGCCAGAGGAACCAATCACGTGATTGGAGGACTGAAACTTTCAGCCCAACTCCCAGCCCCTCACACCTCTGGGGAGGGGCAAGGGGCTAAAGGTTGAGCTAATCCAATGGCCAATGACTTAATCAATCCTATCTGTGTGGGGCGGGGCACAGTGGCTCACGCCTGTAATTCCAGCACTTTGGGAGGCTGAGGCGGGAGGGTCACCTGAGGTCGGGAGTTTGAGATCAGCCTGGCCAACATGGTGAAACCCCATCTCTACTAAAAATACAAAATTAGTCGGGCGTGGTGGCGCATGCCTGTAATTCCAGCTATTAGGGAGGCTGAGGCAGGAAATTGCTGGAACCTGGGAGGTGGAGGCTGCAGTGAGCCAAGATAGCACCACTGTGCTCCAGCCTGGGCGAGAGAGTTAAACTCAGTCTCAAAAAAAAAAAAAATCATGTGTAATGTGTAATGGAGCCTCCCTAAAAACTTTAAACAACACGGTTCAGGTAGCTTTGGGCTGGGCATGTGCCAAGAGGATTATTACACCACCCCAATATAGCGCCAGAAGCTCCTGGTCATGGGACCCTCCCAGACCTTACCCTATGTACCTCTCCATCTGGCTCTTAATTTGTATCTTACATAGCACCCTTTATAATAACCAGGGATAGTAATTAAAGTGCTTTCCTGAGTTCTATGAGCTGTTATATAGCAAATTATCAAACTGAGTAGGGAGTTACAGGAACCTCCTGAATTGTAGCCAAGTCAGACAGATGTGTGGGTACCCTTTGATCCACTACCTACAACCGGTGTCTGAAGTAGGGGGCGGTTTTGTGGGACTAGACCCTTTACCTGTGGGGTCTGTGCTAACTTTACCAGGTAGTTAGTGTCAGAATTGAGTTAAACTGTAGGACATCCAATTGATGTTGAAAACCCACACATTTGGTGTCAGAGTGTTGTAGGTAAAAAGTTGTCCTTTACACATAAGTTAAGAAACAGGTATAAACTACGGTGTCAAAGCGAGGACAGCAGTTACTGCTGGGGAGCGAGGAGGGAAGGAGCTGTGACTGGAAGGGACCTGAGGGGGTCTGCAAAGCTGGCCACACTCAACTTCTCCCCTAGGTTCATGGCTACGTCAGTGTGTTCCTTCTGTGGGAAGTCGTCAGGCTGCAGACTTACAGTTGTGTATTTTTCAGGGTATGTTATGGCTAGTAAAAATGTTTGCTAATTTTTAAAAATCTGGTCACTTTATCCCCCAGGTTAAAATCCTTCAACAGTATTCTAATACGTGCTACAACACAAATGAACCTGAGGACATATGCTAAGTGAAATAGTCCAGTTACAAATGGGCAAATACTGGATGATTCCCCTTTTATGAGGAACCTAACCTAGTCAAATTCATAGAGATAGAAAGTAGAGTGGTGTTTGCAGGGGCTGGAGCAGAGGGGGGTGATGGAGTCTTGTGGTTTAATGGGTATATTTTTATTTTTTATTTTTGAGATGGAGTCTCGCTCTGCCGCCCAAGCTGGAGTGTAGTAGTGTGATCTCGGCTCACTGCAACCTCTGCCTCCCAGGGTTCGAGCGAGTCTCCTGCCTCAGCCTCCTGAGTAGCTGAGGTGCACACCACGACGCCTGGCTAACGCTAATTTTTGTATTTTTACTGGAGATGGGGTTTCACCATGTTGGCCAGGCTGGTCTCGGACTTGTGACCTCAAGTGATCTGCCCACCTCAGCCTCCCAAAGTGGTGGGATTACAGGCTGAGCCACTGCACCCAGCTGGTATAATGGGTATAGAGTTTCCATTTTGCAAGACAAAAGAGTTCTGCAGATCAGTCGCACAACAGTGGAAATGTACTTAACACGACTTAACAGTTAGATGGTCAATTTTATATGTATTTTACCACAATTAAAAAATTTTAAAACACCAACAAAAATCCCTCCAATAGTTTTCCATTCCTCTTATATAAAGTGCAAAATCCTAACAAGGCCTGGAAAACACTGACGTTTTCAACTCTACTGTACCCCACTCTCCCCCTTACTCTCTGACTCCTTTCAAATTCCACAAGTACATCACGGTTTTTGCACCTTTTAGTCTTCGTGTATATTTCCTTGGACTGAAACATCCTCCTTTCTGCCCCCTCTCGGTGTAACAGCTGCTCATGCTGCAGTCTCAGCTCAAACATCATTTCTTCAGGGACACCTTGACCTAGACTGAGTCTCTTCTGCCATTTATGCTCTCAGCATCCCAATGCTTTCCCAAGACTATGATTAAATAATTGTGTTATGACCTGTGTAACAGTCTGCTTTCACCAGATGGGACACAAGAGTTGACTCCTTTTACTTCCCCCCACCAGAAGCCACAGCATGCAGGAACTTCTTGTCCTGTCTGGAACTCAGTAGGTGCTTAATAATTACTTGATGAATGAATACTTGAGGCAACTGTCCCACAGGAATTTAGGATTTTTCTGATCCAGTTGAATTAGTCTGCTGATAACATGCAAATGAGAGGGTGCATCACTGACCTTTAAGGAGTCATAGAAAAGAAATGTTGGAAAACTAACCCGTGTACAGAGCACTGATACGAAACAATGAAGGTGAACCGTGAAAACGACTGACCCATTAGGGTCCTGCTAAGCCTTAGAAAAATCTCACAAATGATTACTGAAGGAATGATCTGCAGACAGTGTGAAGAGAAAGCTGTAATGGTGGGGTGCCAGCACAGGCCTGCTACGTGAGGGAGGCAGAATGACGGCTCGCTCAGAGACGTCCATCTCCCAATCCCCAGGACCTGTCAGTGAACACATCAGGTTACAGGGCAAGGGGGAACTAGGTTGCAGATGAAACAAGGTTGATAATCGGCTGACTTTACAATAAAGAGATTCTCCTGGACTATCTGGGTGGGCCCAACGTCATCACAAGGGTCTTTTAAATGTGGGTGACAGAAGGAGAAAGTCAAAGTCAAAGATTTGAAGATGGGGGAAGGAGCCACGGGCCAGGGAACATAGACAGCTTCTACAAGCTGAAAAAGGCAAGGAAATGATTCCCCCTGAGAGCTCCAAAGCCACGCAGTCTTGGCAACACCTTGGTCTCACTCGGGCCAGTGAAACTCACTTCAGAATTCTGACCTCCAGAACTGTAAGAGAAATAAATTTGTGTTGTTGTAAGCCACTTCGTTTTCGGTAATTTGTTACTGTGGCAATAAGAAACTAACACACCAAGGCTAAGCCATGAAAGATTCACTCCTTTTCCTTCCGTGCAGTGGCTCCTGATCTAGCCAATCAGGAACAAAGTACATAAAGTATCTTTGTTTTTTCCAGCAAAGCATCTGATTATGTCTTTTATGATATCATAAGCTGAAGAAACGCATGCTAAATGCAAAGTCAATAAAGTGAATTAGAAAACTCTGAAATGGCCATTCCTGAAGAGTGCTGATTAATGGAATAACATCAACCATCCTGGATTTTTAGCAGCACACTGCAAGGGCTTGTTCACTCACTTGCCAGCACTTCTCTCCATAACTTAGAGTAGAGATTCTTAACTTGGGGCTTCAAGAGGCAACTGGCCTCCTAAACCTTATGAAAAGTTGTGTGTATATCTACATAAATATGTAGTTTTCTGGGGAAAGGTCCACAGCTTTCATCACTTATTAAAGGGGATCTATAAAGCAAAAGGCTAAGAACCACTAACTTAGATGAAGATACAGAAAGCTATGTTCATGCATTCACTAGTGACACAAGCTGCTAGAAAGAGTAAAGACTGTGGGTGACACATCAGGATTCAGAAAGTATCCTGAAAGGCTGAATGAAATGGCTGATGGCTTAGGAGCAGCCTCTGTGAAAAACACTGAAAGTTTAATCAACAGTGAGTTCAGGATGAGTCCACGATTAGGAAAACCAAAACAATTGACGTGACTTCAGGCACATCCAGAAGGATGAAGACAGTAGCTCTACTCTCCCCTGTGCTGGCAAAGCTAACCCTGCATGCCTGTGTTCAACGCTGGGATTCTCTTTGTATTAGTTTCCTGTGGCTGCCACAAGACATCACAAACTTGGTGGCTTAAAACAACATAGTCTCATTGTCTCACAGTTCTGGGGCCCCGAAGTCTGGTGTTAGCAGGGTTGGCTCCTACTGGAGGCTCAAGGGAAAAACTGCCTCCAGCCCCTCTCCCAGTGTCTGACAGCTGCTAGCCATCCTTTGCACCCACTGGTTTGTGGCAGAATGATGCCATCTCCGTAACCTCCTTCTTCCCATGGCCGCCTTCACTGTGTGTCTTTCAGTATCTTTTCCTCTTCTTATAAGGACACTAGTCTTTGGATTTAGGGCCCACACTAAACTAGTATGATTTTATCCTGATCCTCAACTAATTACATCTGCAGAGATCCTATTTCCAAATAAGGGCATATTCTGAGGTTCCAGGGGGACATGAATTTTTGTGGACACTATTTAACTCATCTCTTAGTCCTTTGGGGCTGCTGTAACAAAATACCTTAGACTGGGTAATTTATAAACAGCACAGACTTGTTTCACATAGTTCTGTAGGCTGGGAAGTCCAAGATCAAGGCACCAGCAGATGTGGCATCAGGGCCTGCTGTCTGCTTCACCAATGGAGACTTCTTTGTGTCCTCACATGGCAGAAAAGGGCAAATATGCTTCCCCCTCCCCCAGCCTCTTTTTTTTTTTTTTTTTTTTAGATGGAGTCTCACTCTGTGACCCAGGCTGGAGTGCAGTGGCATGATCTTGGCTCACTGCAACCTCCGCCTCCCAGGTTTAAGCGATTCTCCTTCCTCAGCCTCCTGAGTAGCTGGGACTACAGGCACGCACCACCATGCCTGGATAATTTTTGTATTTTTTTAATAGTAGAGACGAGGTTTCACCATGTTGGCCAGGATGGTCTCAATCTCCTGACCTCATGATCCTCCTGCCTTGGCCTCCCAAAGTGCTGGGATTACAGGTGTGAGCCACTGTGCCCGGCCCCCCCAGCCTCTTTTATAAGGGCACCAATCCCATTCATGAGAGCTCTGGCCTCACGACCTAATCACCCCCAAAGGCCCCACCTCTTAACACTATCACGTTGGAAATGGAGCTTCAACATACGAATTTGGGGGGGGGACACCAACATTCAGACTACGGCACCCACTACACCCTTTAAGTGGAATATTAATAGACAAATGCATTCTGAGGTTTAGGATACCATATTCCCAAGAATGGTCAAAATAAATAGGGATATGAAGCCTAAAGGTTAGAGGACTTGAGTCAGATAAGGAAAGTGTCTATAAATATCCAAACCATTTTTTTACAGATGAAAAAGACTTTCTAACATTCGGTTTGCCAGAGATGAATGTGGTAGATTTCTGTCACCACATTTGTTCAATCTTAACTTGTACAAGTATCTGACTGGAATGCTGAAGCCTCAGATGGGGGACTTGACTTGTTGACTACTAATGGCCATTACATTCTAAGATTCTCAGTCTGTCCCGTTAACTGGCCATTTTACAGAACAAAAGAATTTTTGTAAAGTTCCACTAATATAGCAAACACTGTGGGATGCCACCCAGAGGGCACACACTGTAAAGAAAACATAGAAGCCCTGGGAACTGAAAGAATATCATAATGGTTTCAGCAGGTGAGCAAGGGTGAAACGACCTGGGGGTGGGGAGGAGGAAGGGGCTGCAGCTAGATCAAGTAGTGAACACCTCATACCGCACAGAGACGTCTGATGTCCATTCTAAGGATGATGACGAGCCATTGCAGGGGTTTAAGCAAGCAGTAACATGACTGGGTGAACCTTTAAGATGATTTCGGCTACTATAGAAGAAAATATCGATAGAAGTTAAGCAAAAAGGCAGAGAGACGAAGAAAAAGAGAGTAGGAAATGATAGTTGCCTGAACTAAGGCGGCAGCCGTGAAAATGTCAAACAACAGATACGTATGATCCATTCTAGAAGTAAATCACGAAGGATGGATTAGATGTGGAATGTGAGCCAAAGAAGCAAGGATGGTCCTAAACTTGTGTAAATAACAAGGGTGGACGGCGACGTCATTTATTGAGATAGGAAAGACTGGAGAGCAGTGGTAGCAGATAGCGAGGTGAAAAAATGAATCGAAGCTCCATGTGGGGCTTATCAATTTGGAGATGTCTTTGTGACACTGAAGTGAAGATACCAACAGGCAGCCACGCGCATGAACCTCGAGAGGCCTAGGCTAAAAGTACAGATACGGGAGGAGGTAACAGGAGGCACGTGGAGAGAAAACAATTCCCGTCTCAGTATTGTCTTATTACAAGAAAATATTTTTGGATTACTGGACACTGTTAAGTGCCCATTTGGTTTTTCTTAAAATGTCTGATCTCAAACCTAAGACTTTTCCCAGCAACATTCAGCTGTTGAGCTGTAGGAAGCATGAGAAAGACGAACGGTACATGGTTCATCCACAATGGAAATTTTATGTTTACAAAAGACGTCCGTAAATACAAAATTATTTTCGGAAGACAGAGGAAAAAGAGGTGATTTCATGGAATTACATCAAAAAAGAAGAGAAGTGAGAAGCCAGGAGGGAGCTGAAAGATAACTCATTCTATCCAATGAGGACGAAGGACACCATCACACTGTGCTCAATTGCATCACCGCTGAGAGCTTGCTGAGAGCTTGCCACAATGACTGGGGAAGGAGGGAGCTGCCAGAGAAAATGGAAACACTATGAGCCAGGCAACATAGGACCTATTATAATAAGTTATTTTATGTCCACGGATTTAAGCCTATTTATGGAATAAAATCAATTTAACAGTAGCTTTCCCTCATTTCACAGTCTCCTGAAATACTGTTTAGTTTGTGCACAATCTCAAATTCCACAGCATGTCACTGGAGTTGGAGAAGATTCTGGGAAAATAATGAGCTTCTCAAATGAGAAAAAATAAAAATAGGGAGCAGATTCATTTGCAGTGAGCAAAGGGAAAAGAGTGGGAATCTTTACTGCATGTATCTACAAAAAAAGCAAATTCATCCAATGCCTTGCAATGACACATACCTGCCCCAGTCACCCTACCTGCCCCTAGTCCCGAGGCAACCACTTCCAACAGTTTTTAGTTCTTCTGGTGGTCTACTCCACCGTTTCAAACAGGTCTCTAGCCATCATTTCTTGGTTTGCCAAGAAATTGTGTGCAGATATATGATGTCACGAATCAGGATTGCGTGTGCACTTACTCTTCATCTCCCCTTCTTCCCAATTTTATTGTTATGTTCATTTTCCTCTGTGTTTAAACCTTTCTAGCTTCTGCAACTAGAAACCATCGGTTGAATCCCCATCCTGTGAGATGAATACACTGACTCCCTTGCCCTCCCTAACTTTTCTCTCTTCCACTTCTCCACCTTTGTCATCTGTGTTTGTAGAGTCTCAAGGTTTCTGCTCTGCAACTAGAATTAAGTCTTCCATGCTTTAACTACAGATTAGTTCTAAACAGTGAAAACCACAAAACCAGTAAGAGCGTTAATATCATCGGCATGTAAATATTACACTAAAAGCCAAGTCCTGTACTAGGATTCCACTTACTTCTCTAGGATTCACAAACTGCTCAAAATGATGACATATTTTAGGTTGCTTCATATTTGGACCAAGTTGTCTTGGTCCTAGAGTGCCTCTTTTCTTACTAGAGAAAAAACACGCCTTTTTCAACATTTTCCTAGTATCTTCCAGTTCCTTAATAATCCTAACCAATGCTTGGAATTCATTTTGCTCTTGGAGCTACAGAATGAATTGAAAAAAAAAAATCTTGCAAAGACTTACTTGTTCCTGGTTATCCCTTTCAGAAGGTACGACTTTTCCCCCTGTCCTTTCATGAAAAATTTTCCCCTTTCATAGTAAAAATTAACAATAATTTTTAAGAGAAATGTCACCCATTATCTAATCGATATAACACAACCATTTTTATGTCTGCATACTACTTGGAGTCCTTATCCACTATAAATAAATTTAACACAATCATAGTTCACAATGTTCCCGTTTTATGGCTGTGTAACACTCCACTGAGTGGATATATCATAATTTATTAAACCCACTTGGGAAGCTGTACAAAGAAGTGGTTAAAGTACAGGCTCTAGGCCGGTCGTGGTGGCTCACACTTGTAATCCCAGCACTTTGGGAGGCCGAGACAGGTGGATCATGAGGTCAGGAGATCGAGACCATTCTGGCTAACATGGTGAAACCCCATCTCTACTAAAAATACAAAAAATTAGCTGGGCGTGGTGGTGGGCGCCTGTAATCCCAGCTACTCAGGAGGCTGAGGCAGAAGAATTGCTTGAACCCAGGAGGCAGAGGTTGCAGTGTGCCGAGATCACGCCACCGCATTCTAGCCTGGGCGACAGAGTGAGACTCCATCTCAAAAAAAAAAAAAAAAAAAAACAAATTACGTAAAGAAAGAGTTCACAAACAAAGAAAAAAAAAATAAGTTTCCTTCCTTTATAGTTTCTCTCTCTTTTTTTAAACAAAACTTTCATTACCTTGCTTAAGCAGGTATCTTATTCACAATTGCCTCTGAATAACTTTCAATTATTGTCCAAATTCAAATCTGTCTAGAAAAGATAAAAATTTTACATATTGCAGGCTTTATAAAATTGTTCAATCAAAAAGGTAATATCACAAACATTAAACACTGTCATCCTAATAATGTTTAATGTTTTCACTGCTGCATAATATGTGCATATATGTGTACACATACACACGCCCTCTGACATGGTTTGGCTCTGTGTCCCCACCCAAATCTCATTTTGAACTGCACTCCCATAATTCCCACGTGTTGTGGGAGGGACCCAGTGGGAGATCACTGGAATCATGGAGGCAGTTTCCTCCATACTATTCTCGGGATAGTGAGTAAGTCTCACCAGATCTGATGGTTTTATCAGGGGTTTCCACTTTTGCATCTTCCTAATTTTCTCTTGCTGCCGCCATATAAGAAGTACCTTCTGCCACCCACCATGATTCTGGGGCCTCCCCAGCCATGTGGAACTGTAAGTCCCATTAAACCTCTTTTTCTTCCCAGTCTCAGGTGTCTTTATCAGCAGCATGAAAACAGACTAATAGACCTTCCCAGCATGACTGGTTTAACCAGAACAACACTCTCTCTCATGGGTATAGTCTAGCAAGTTTGTTTAAAAAGATTTGTCTTAGCCTGGGCAATACAGCGAGACCCTGTCTCTATAAAAAATTAATAAAATTAGCCAGATATTGGGCGGATCACCTGAGGTCGGGAGTTCGAGACCAGCCTGACGAACACGGAGAAACTCCGTCTCTACTAAAAATACAAAAAATTAGCCAGGCGTGGTGGCACATGCCTGTAATCCCAGCTACTAGGGAGGCTGAGGCAGGAAGGCAGAACCTGGGAGGCAGAGGTTGCGGTGAGCCGAGATCGTGCCATTGCACTCCAGCCTGGGCAACAAGAGCGAAACTCTGTCTCAAAAAAATAAAATAAAATAAAAATAAACATAAAAATAAAAAATTAGTCAGGTATAATGGCGTGCACCTGCAGTCTCAGCCACTTGGGAGACTGAGGCAGGAGGATCGATCACTTGACTCCCCAAGGTCGAGGCTACAGCGAGCTATGACCACACCACTGCATTCCAGCCTGGGCAAGAGAGCAAGACCGTGTCTTACAATAAAAGACGTGTCTTACTAATTTACAGTCACACCTTGTTCAAGGCGGGAGGGATCTTACAAGTTATCTAGTCTTAAGGCCCAAATGCAGCGCAAAATGAGATGGGGCAAGGTGGGGTGAGGTCAGTGAGAGCTCACAAGCTTTGTCATCTGACAGGTAGCTAAGCCTTAGCTCCCTTCTGCTCCCCTCCATAAAGGTGATTTTTTTTTAACCCAAATCTATGTCTTCATTCCTATTATTTTTTTTTAAAGCTATATAGCCCATCATTCTACACATTAAGATCTTTGCAATTCTGACCCTGCTATCAAATATATCTGTTATGTATGCCACGTCTTCATCAAAATCACTGGCATGGCAATAGAAGACCTTCACAAAGAGAAGAGCAGCAGGAGGAAAAATCAGAGGCAGTAAATGTAGATAACGTTTAGAGGTTTGCTGTAAGAGAGAAATGGGGTGGTAGCAGGATAGACATTTGGTGGAGAGATCAAGCGGTTTTTTAAAACAATTCAAATATTTATAGGCCAATGGAAATCATCATTCAAATGTGAAGAAAAAACACAGTATGTAAAAACATGTCATAAGCTGTAAAGTTCAACATAAATATAATTTATTATATATATCCCCTTTTCTCTTGCCAGTCTATTTATGTTAAAATTTGATTTTTAGAGCCTCCAGCTCCTTCTGAATTCTCTTTCTGAATGTTCAGAGATCCTGCTCCCATGATCATATACCCTTTTTCTCTGAATATTTTGAAATCTGTGTTCAGTAGCCCCTGCCTTTGCTGTTATGAATTTAAACATTACATGACCCCTTTCACCCAAATCCTGTTTTCACATCAATCTCCTCCACTGTTTATGAGAATTTCTAAAAACCAATTTCAGATTCATTAAAGGCTTCGTCTAATAGGATTACATTTTTAAACATAAAAACCTAAGATTCACTTTTTTGAGTTTTATTGTATCCCTAAGCAAGTTAGCAAAAAAAGATTTATTATTTGGTAAAATTATTCTTTAAGGCTGTAACATCCAATCCTGAAAATTTCTATGCAAAGCAAGAAGTGGCCGATACTAAATTCTTCCCCACCAGCACATCTGCATACATAATCACATCATCAACACAGGGCTTTCTCCTCTCCCAACCCCCACTCTGGGCTCAAACAAAAAGTTAGTGTGCACACACATAAAGCACATTTACAATGTCTGCTCCGCAGCAGACCCTAGCTAGGCTGCTCCGCAAAGGTACTAAATATTTTGCTCCTAGTTCTAAGCTTACCGTTTAAGTAATAAGAAAGCAACCGTGATCTGTGCATAAATACAAGACATGTTCCTTCGAAACTTCGTTTCTAAACACGAATTCTTTAACAATTAAAATATAAAATGTGTTAGCCCCAGGCAAATGATTCTACACCCACCAATGCATTCGACTTAATGACAAAGACATATTTTTAAAGTACACTTGTTTATAAAATATCTCATAAAGTATACCACCTAAAGTATCGCACTTGCCAAAATATACTTGTAAAATACCAAAGTGCCTAAGAAAAAAATTGACTATTTGCTCTTTAAAGGGATAGGACAAATAAATCTTATTCAGAAATTCACACGTGCCAAACTGATAGTAGCACTGCAAAGCAAACACAAAGGTTTCTAGTTTCATAAATCAATCCACAGCTTTACAATGAGCCATCATGTTAAACTCTAGGAAAACTATAAAGTTCTTTTGTCTTTATGTTCATTTCTACCAAACACCCTCAAAACAAATTTTCATGAATTTCACGCACTGGCCACAGCTGTTTTTCGACCAGGACCTGTCTCATAACTTTGTGTGTAATCTGAACATTACTTTGCTTTGTGTCAACACGCAGTAAGTCCTCAATAAACATGTCAAGAATTCTCCTCAATTCAAAATTATACGAGCATCAAGGTCATAAGGATGCACTATTTTTTCTAAAACTAAAAAATTGTGAAACTCATTAAATCAAGATTATAATGTAAAATACCCAAGTATTCCAATTTTAAATCATTTTCTTAAACACGAATAATTTTAACTGATTTATATCGCCATTTCTGTTTCTAAAATAAATTTCTAAGTTCCTACTGCAACAGCAGAAGATTTAGATTTCATATAAACCCATAGGTTTAGAAACTATTGACAGGTTGACTAACTTATAAAGATTCCCAGCAGAAGCTACGCTGCATAGAGACGGATTTTTTTAAACCTGTTTTGTTCACTGCTGTGGCCTCTCCTTCACCAGTGCCTCGACTAGTACTTGGCACACAGGATTTCAATTAATATTTGCTGGACTGAAAAACTGCACGTGTGAAGACCCTTGGTACAAAGCCAGACTTAAACCACCTGTAGGATCCCCCACCCCCACCCCCACCCCCTGAGAAAACCTGGAGCAAGCCCACGTGGGACGGACACAAAATGACCCCTAGAGAATCAAGGAAACGGAGGCTAAAACTCAAAGGGACTGACTTCACACCCAGTCTTCACACACTGCCCAAATGTGTTCATTTTGTTGCAGTGTCTAAAATCTCACCAATTGAGAGATTCCTTTACGTTAACAAATCCCCTCTTTTCAGAATTAAGGAACCGTTTAAACCTGCCAACAGCCTTAAGAGATGTACATTTCATCATTCCATTTGACAGATGAGGAAACAGGCTAAATGGCAGTTACTTTTCCAGTGTCGCACAATATACGTAAAGCACAGGCCTGACTCAGAACCTTTAATCCTACAACGCTGTCTCCCCACTCAGAGGGGAATAGGACTAACCTTCATCCACACCTCAATACACATGAGCTAGTTCCCAATACCCTTCTACAGAAACACCGAAAACAAGCTTTCTCAAAGACGGGGCTTTTGTTTGGGGTGACAGGGAAGCAACAAGTAGCTGAAGCACACGAACACTGTGAAGGCAAAAGGATCTGAAGTTCAGACCATGGATTTGGGGTGCCTGAGCGAACCAAGCCTCAAAGACAAACCACAGGTTTCACAACACCGCAGAGGGCCAGCTCTTGCTCCAGAACAGCTTGCCTCCCTCTTCCTCTTTCTACCCTTCCACGTGACCCTCACGGTTCTCCCCACCAGAAAAGAGGCTACCATTGTTAGTTGCCAGAGTCTGGCAACACTGCATCTCAACCACAGTGACTGGCACAGAGCAGGAACGCAAATATTTACTGAATGAACCCAAGACAAAAGTTGTTTCTATGGCCAAGCTGGGACCCTAACTGCCATTTTTAACACAGTAGAGATGAGATATGCACCTTAAGCACCTGATTACTGGTGTAAAACGGACTTTTAAAAGCCCAGTCTGAGTTGCGGACAGGCTACAGTAAACGCCTTATGTGATTATTTTTCCCCACCCCAGACTGTCTCAAAGAAGAAAACAGCTTAGCACTTTGGCATACAAATATAGACCTCAGAGGGGCATAATATGTTAATATCTTAAGAGTGTAAAAGCAAACCATGACTTTATTTAGGTTGCCTACTTTAGGTCATCCTAACATGAACAGCAGTTTAGAAAAGAAAAATCCCCTCTCAGCATTCTCAGGGTGACAGAGGGTGGGGATAAGAGCAGTTATCTCCCAAAAGTTCAAAGTGGGCCAAAACCCAAAAAATCATATTCCACGATGTGCAAAATGTTTCCTTCAAACCATGACTAATAATTTAAATAAATACATGTTTACACCAAATAACTAAACAAAGCCCTTGTTTATAGGAAAACATGACATTAAGCCGAATGGTTTCAAAGACAATTCTTGAAAATTTTACCTATTTCCCTTTTGGTCGGCACCCGTGACCTGAAAAGCCTTGGTTGGCTAGTAGTTCCGATTAGTATCAGATCCTCATAATGTGACATTTTCAGGCGTCCAATTACAGTAAAACTACTAGGGCAAGAACAGGAGCCAAAAGCAACAGGGAAGATGTCCATTTTCCCTTTACACCCCCCCGCACAATTTACCACTTAAGAAAAACGGCACGTTTTTATGTTAGAAAAGGGCCGCATCCTTCGAGATGTAGCGCAGCCTTAAGTCCGTGATTTCAGGAACAAACCTGCCGCTTCCAAAATACAGGCTGAGATGTCCTCTCCATGAATTAGTTTTGCGCTCTTGCAGCACCTCCTTTGTCTACGCTGTCCCTGCAAACTCCTAGCTCAATGCCCTCCAGCAAACAAGCTGCCTGAACACACAGATGACCGTTCCAAGTCTTTTTTAAAAGAAGGGAAAAACCCAATCACGCTCCTGGAGCCTGGTTCCCACGGGAGCAGGCCGGGCTGTCCACGACGGAAGCCTCGACCCTGGCTGGGGCTGTCGGCCGGGCAGCGCGCAGCGGGAGAGCCAGGGCCAGAGCCGGGGCCGGGAACCCTAGCCCCGCCGCCTCCGCGGGATGCAGCGACCACCGCCCGCCGCCCCCGGGCCGGCACTCACCTCCGTGGAGGGGCAGCGGCGCCAGCACCTGGCCGCGGACCTCGGCCTTGGGGGAGTCAAGCCCGTAGCGCCCGCGGTCGATGCGGAACGTGAGCGGGGCGCCGCGGCCGGGCTCCTGCACCGTCACGTTGATGAGCGCCGTGTAGTACTCCTGGCTCGCGTTGTCTGCCCGCGCCGGCCACAGGCTGCAGGTCAGCAGGGCGAGCGCGGCGAGCCGGGCAGGGCCCGCCCGTCCCGCGCAGCTCATCGTCCCTCCGGCAGCCGCCGCTGCTCGCGGACCGGGCTCCGGGGCCGGCGCCTAGAGGCGGGGCGGGCGCGGCCCGGGCTGCGCCGGGAGCGCGCGCGCGCGCGGCCTGCGCGGGGCCGAGCCCGAGCGCGGCCCTCCTGGACGCCGCGGCCCCGCCGCTCGCCGCCCTCACGTCCGCTGCCCGCCCGTGGGGACGCGCCCATGGGCCCTCGACGAGGGCGGTGTCTCAGGTCGCACGCGGACGTCTCTTCGGGGTCCCAGGAGGGCTGTAGGAGCGTGCCCCCTCCATCCCCCCGGGTCGGTCCCACCGAATGGGAGGCGCCTCGCCGGGACGCGGCGGAGGAGGGGAAGGGCGGCACGGGAGGAAGCGCCCCGAGGAGGGTCAGAGGAACACAGAGTCCCTCTCGCGCGGCTGCCGCCTGAGGCGCGCGTCCGTCGCCGCCCCGCCTCCCCCCGGTGGTCTAGCGGCAACGCGCAGGCCTGAGGCGCAGCCCCGCCCCGCGCGCATGCGTGTCAGGGCCTGTCCGCTCCCGCCCGCCTGCACGAGGGTCCGGGCAGCCGGGTCATCCGCTGGCGCTGGTTGTTTCTCCGTCAGGCGCGATAGCCTCAGGGCCTGGAGCCCGGGAGATATGCGAGGACGTATGGAAATGTGTGAGAACAGACTACAAAGGAAAAAAAGCTATAACTTTAAGATAAATTTTTAAAATTAAATGCCATGAGATTTAACATTCATGTCATGCAGTTGACATCCTGGATGGGGGCTGTCTCTGGCCCGGACCTGCAGGGACACGAGTGGTTGGGAAAGACCTCTAGGGTAGCGGCCCCTAACCTTTTTGGCACTGGGGGACGGGTTTCCTGGAAGACAGTTTTTCCAGGGACTGAGGGAATTGAAGTGGTTTCGGGATGGGGCTGCTCCACCTCAGATCATCAGGCGTTAGATTCTCATAAGAAGCGGGCAACCTAGGTCCCAAGCACGCGCAGTTTACAACCGGGTTCGCGTTCCTGTGAGAATCTAATGCCGCCCTGATCTGACAGGGGGCGGGGCTCAGGCGGTGATGCCCGCTCACCTCCTGCTCGCTCACTGTTGCCTCGAAGGGCCTGGGCCGGTGCAGGTCCGCGGCCGGGCGGTTGGGGAGCCCCTGCTCTAGTGACTGGGTGACATACTCCAGGGGCCCCGGACCAGAGGGTTGCAGTGAGAACCCCACCTCCACCTTCCGAAACGCGCGCGCGCGCGCGCACACACACGACTCTCATTTTCTCTCGCCATGGCGTTTAAAAGATATACATCGCTCTAAAGTATCAGCTAAAAGGAAGAATGGGGCAGTGCAGCCGAATTCAGGAACTTACAGGATCTTTGTGGGGAGGCGGAGGGGGCAAGTTTGGCGTCTTCTGACCAGCCAGGGTTGAGTCTCCTGTCTCCTACAGCGGGAAGTGGGTGGAGTCAGCTTTGTACAACCAAATGTTCTGAAAATCTGGAAAAGAGGCAGCTCCCCAAAAAGAAATTTGCGGCACTGTTTCCAGGAAAGGGTACGGATGCAGTGCAGGCTAAAACTGAAGATGTCCACTACTGGCCAGGCGCGGTGGCTCACGCCCGTAATCCCGGCACTTTGGGAGGCCTAGGTGGGCGGATTACGAGGTCAGGAGTTCGAGACCAGCTTGGCCAACATGGTGAAACCCCGTCTCTACTAAAAATACAAAAATTAGTCAGTCCTGGTGGCGCCCACCTGTAGTCCCAGCTACTCGGGAGGCTGAGGCAGGAGAATCGTTGGAACCCGGGAGGCGGAGGTTGCAGTGAGCAGAGATCGAGCCACTGCACTCCAGCCTGGGTGACAGAGCAAGACTCTGTCTCAAAAAAAGAACAAAGAAAGAAAACAGATGTCCACTATTGATGACTTGGCAGACATCCTTCACAATTTCTCCCTCCATTTCCCTCTCTTCCACCCTCTACCATAGTCCTTATAGACCGTGCCCTGGCCTATGGAGAACGGCTTTTACTTATTTACTTATCCTCGGCAAGTACAGCCCCTAGGCCAAAGCAGCGGGGTCCTCACCCTGGGCCTGGCACCTAAAGAGTGCTCTGATCTGGTCCCCTCCAGCTGGGCCCTTCATAGGGCAAGGAGTCCTTAGCACCAAGGTACCCATGCTCTAGCACCTAAGACCCAGAAATTCCTTGCCCCCATAGCCCAGGGCCACATCCAGGGCCTGTGGAGGGCTCTTCCCGGTGAGGGTCTCCTGCTCTTCTCGCTGGGCATGCCCTGGCCTACCCCTGCCCAAGAGGCTCATGGCCTCTACTCCTTTGTCCTTATAAGGGAGGAGTGTTCAAACTGTAAGATGCCCATGACCCCTGGCACAAGAAACAACTGTAGAAACTCACAAGCACCACTTTGTTAATCAGGTGGGGAGGAAGTGGCTCTCTCAACCCTTCTGAATTTGTCAAGGAGAAAGTTGGCTCCAGAGCACTTTTAACACTTCCCTGGCACTTGCTGATCTCCCCTTTAAATAAAGCAAGATGAGGTCTCGGTGCACAGCCTCATCACGCACCAGCGTGTACGGCGACATTCACACCAGCCTGTACTTGGGAGTGGCGTTGTCTTTTAAGGAGACCTCAAGGTTTTAAGGAGACCTTAGGGAGACAAGAAGTTTTTCATTTATAATAGTGATACAACGCTACCTTTTAAAATATTGTGGTAAAATACACATAACATAAAATTGTCTATCTTAACCATTTTTAAGCGTATGGATCAGTGGCATTAAATACATTCACATCGTTGTGTAACCTTCGCCATCCAACTCCAGAACTCTTTCCATCTTGTAAAACTGAAACTCTGCACCCATTAAACCTTCCCCCTTCCCCAACCACCATTCTTTTTTTCTGTCTCTATGATTTTGATGATTCTAGTTACCCGCGTAAGTGGAATCATACAGTATTTGTCCTTTTGTGAGTAGCTTATCTTGCTTTGCATGATGTCCTTGAGGTTCACCTCTGTTGACGTACGTCAACAGATTTCCTCCTTTGCTCAGGCTGAATCATATCACATTGTATGTATATTCCAAGTTTTTTTTTAGCCATTCATCCATTCCACTGTATGTATATAATACACTTTGTTTTTCCATTCATCATAGGACACTTGGTTGCCTCTACTGTTTGGCTATTGTGAATAATGATGCTATGAACATTGGGCGTATAAATATCCCTTCCTGCTTTCAGTTCTTTTGTGTATATACTCAGAAGTGGAATTACCAGATCTAATGGTAATTCTATGCTTAATTTTTTTCAGGAACTGCCCTACTGTTTTTTTTAATAGTAGTTGCCCCATTTTACATTCCCACCAACTGCACAAGGGTTCCAGTTTCTTCCCATCCTTGCCAACACTTCTCTATTTCTTTTTCAAAATAGTAGCCATCTAAATGGGTATTAGGTGGTATCTCATTATGGTTTTGATTTGCATTTCCCTAATGATTAGTGGTGCTGAACATCTTTTCATGTGCTTATTGGCCATTTGTATATCTTTACACGATGCTATCTTTTAAAACATTTACGAAAAAAGTGAATTAATTTAAAGTATTGGTTAAATGAAAGCATGAGTGGTTTTATCGGACATGGCAGGTCTCACGGAGGATGTGTGCCACAGTCTGGCTCTGGCCCACGCTGGCCTGTGAATGAGCTGCCCATGAACCTTTTTCCTTATTGGGGTTATTTCCCTGACTCCATCACACACCACATTCCCCTGCCTCTGTGTCCATTTCTCAGCCTACAATAAATCCTAGGTCACCTGTAAGCCCCAGCTCAAATACCCCTTCTCCCCAGAACTCCAGTGGGGCCCGAGCTGCCAGCCTCCCACATCCAGGCCCCGTAAGAGCTTCAGTCCTTCAGGAGAAGGTCTGTCTCCTCTGTGACCAATGTCTGCCCTCCCAGGACAGCAGACAGGGTAATGTGTGTGTGTAAAGCATGCTGCACAGAGTTTGGGACGCCAGCAATCAAAGACCAAGCGGGGGTCCCCTGGACAGTGCTACAAACCCCAGTGGGTTGCCCAGATTTCGCAAAGTCCAACTCCTCTTTCTCCTCCTCTTCCTTTTCTTTCTTGAATGGCACATAATCCCCACGGGTCCTAGGAAGGCCCTGCTCTTATTTCATTATTGACATGTTCCCTTTTATCACTATTTCTCACTCCCATTCCTTGACCCATAGGGAACCATTTTAGTGTGCTTCATGTGTCTCTTTTGTTTGTGTTCTTGCAAAATGTGTGTTGTTGCTTAATGTGCATGTGCTTTTTAATTATTAAACTGTATTGGGTTATTGATGTCATTCTGTTTCTGATCCTCTTCACCCAGCACTATATATTTTTTTACTTCTTTCATACATTTGTTAATTTTTTATATTGCAATATAACATACATATAGGAAAGTGCAAAAATTTTATGTGTACAACTAAAAACGTTTTTTATGAGGTGGAAACACCCTTTACCCATTATCTGGATGAAGACGGAGAACATTACTAGCACTCCTGAAAGTTTCCCTGAGCTTCTCAGTCGTGAGCACCCCACCATTCTGATTTATTTTCTTCTTTCTTTAGAGACAGGGTCTTAGTCTGTCACCCAGGCGGGAGCATAGTGGTGCAATCATGGCTTCCTGCAGTCTTGAACTCCTGGACTCAGCGATGCTCCCACCTCATCCTCTCGAGTAGCTGAGACTACAGGTGTGCACCACCATACCCAGCTACTATTCTGATTTCTGTTACCATTGATTAGTTTGCCTGTTGTTGAACTTTATATAATATAAATAGAATCACACAATATGGAATCTTTGGTGTCCTGTTTCTTTTTCTTAACCTAGGTCTGTGAGATTTTGTGTTTTTGTGTGTGTAGTTATAGTTTGCTCTTTTTGTTTGCTGTATAGTATTCCACTGTTGATTTATCCATTTTCCTGTGGATGGGCATTCATATTGATTTTCGTTTGTGAATGTGATGGATCAAGCCGTTATGAAGCCTGCATGCCTCTCGGTGGGGATGTGTCTGCATCTCCAAGAGTGTCCTTTGGAGTGGGATGATGTGTCATACGCAGGCATGTGTTCAGTGTTGGTAGGCACTGGCGCCATCTTTTCAAGCTGCCCCCTTCCTCCCCACCTGAGCCTCTTTTATCTGTGTCTTCCCACCCCACTTCCACCTCCTGCTCCTGTTCCTCATAAGTCTCCATCTATGCTGGCTGCTTCCACTGCTGGTAATTATGAAACCCCACCCCAGCTGTGGCTGCAGGTAAACCCACTGCAGAAACCCAGTCCAACTCCATGGAGCAGGCTGTCCAGGAGAGGCTGTGTTCCTTATAGACCCTAAAGTCCTCAGAGATGCTGTAGGTGAAGGGCTCTATGGAGACATCAACCATACGAGAGATGCTTCTGATACTGGCCGACCGTTTTCACATTCACATCAGATTTGCTGAATTTGCCTTGTGAAGAATTCAGTGAGGGCCAGGCATGGTGGCTCACGCCTGTAATCCCAGCACTTTGGGAGGTCAAGGAGGGCAGATCACTTGAGGCCAGGAGTTCGAGACCAGCCTAGCCATCATGGTGAAACCCCGTCGCTACTAAAAATACAAAAATTAGCTGAGTATGGTGGCATGCACCTGTAATCTCAGCTACTCTGGAGGCTGAGGCAGGAGAATTGCTTGAACCTGGGAGGTGGAGGCTGCACTCCAACCTGGGCAACAGAGCAAGACTCCATCTCAAAACAAAAGAATCCATTGAGAAGCCGTTCACAGAAGGCCAAGAGACAGGCTCCAGGTCCCCAGAGTGGGTCGCCAGGGCAAGCACATGGCAAGGGTATTTTGGGACTCTCCTTAGGAGCTTTAATAAGTACAAAGAACATTTTTTAATTTAAAAAAATAAACGTTCATTTTAATATAAGCTTCTACTTCATAGCAAGTGATTTAGCTTTCAATGATAGTCATGTCACCTGCTTTTAAGAAGTGAGGTGTCTTAAAACTATTTAATAAATAACAGGTAGAACACAGATGTGGTGAAATTATGCAATTGGTGTGCAAAGGACAGAAAACGGAAGAGTAGCTCAAGGGACAGACGCCTAGGCCTGGGTTTAGATCGATGCTGTGCTACAGCCAATTATTAAATATTCAGAAATTCTGCAAGCCGGTTGTTAAACATTGGTACTTTGAAACCAGCCATGGCAGTAAGGTAGTATTTATACCACGGAAATTGGCACACACTACAAATCAGGCCTGCCTTCCCTCCCCCTCCCCCTCTTTCTTATTTTTCACAGTGGTTTACCAGAATGCCATTGGTTCAAATTCCCACTTGGCCACGAGTCAGCTCTGTGATCTCTGCAAGTTCTTGTCCCTTTGGGGTCAATTTCTCTCTGTGAAGTGGAGATGATGACCTCTGCCTCTCTAGCTCTGCCAGATGCAAATCAGAGGACAGATGCCTAGAACATGTGGCTGCTGTAGTTACCCCATTCCCTGTGACTTGTTGCTAGAGAGGTGAGGTCTGTGAAGGGTTCAGTCCAGGTGATGACTGAAACACCACCCTCCCACAGGCATCCCCAGAGCAGGCACTCGCAGGCACCGGGTGCCCACTGCCACCAGGACATGATGTAATGGCATTTGATTTAGAAGAATCTACAACATATTTGCATTAGCAATCCAAAAAATTTACTCGCTTCTAATGAAAAATTTCAAGCATATGAAAAAGTTGAAAGATTGGTACAATGAAGCAGCTGTGTATCCCACCACCTGCGTTCAGCCGTGGTTATCATGTGGTCATAAATGCTGTATCTGACGGGTCCCCAACCTCACAGCGCAGGCCGGTGAGCGAGTGAGTGAAGCCTCATCTGTATCTACAGCTGCTCCCCGTTGCTCACGTTACCACCTAAGCTCCCCTCCTGTCACATCAGCAGCAGCAGCACTCAATTCTCACAGGAGCGTGAACCCTGTTGTGAACTGTGCGTGCAAGGGATCTATGCTGTGCATTCCTTATGCGAATCTAATTCCTGATGATCTGTCACTGTCCTCCATCACCCCCAGATGGGACTGTCTAGTTGCAGGAAAACAAGCTCAGGGCTCCCACTGATCTACATTATGGTGAGTTGTATAATATTTCATTATATATTACAATGTAATAATAATAGAAATAAAGTGCACAATAAATGTAATGTGCTTGGATCATCTCAAAACCACCCCCAGCCTGATCCCAGTCCATGGAAAAATTGTCTTCCACTAAACCTGGTCCCTGGTGTCAAAAGTGTTGGGGACCTGCTGCTCTGCCACTTTGACTTGTAAAGCTCTTTCCCGAACTATCTTATGACCCTTTGGGCTGTTCTTCCATGCTATCATGGCCGGGACAATGAAGAATGAATTCCCTTAAATAATCCCATATCCCACCCTTATTCAGGTATTTCCAAACATGTCAACATGTCCCTCCACCCTGTTTTATTTGAATGGGATCCCGTGAAAGTTCTGCAGGGGGTTTGATTATGTCTTTTTCTAGAAATTCGGACTTTAAGGGTGCACCCCAGATCCAGCAGAAGTGGACAGTCATCCTGAGACCCAAAGCTTGTATCCTGCCCTAGGACTGCACCACTCAGAACTCACCAGGAAATCTACTGAGTTCTGCAGTTGTCCTGTCAACACCACAAATATGCTGTGTTCTAATTTGTTGTGAGAACACTGAAATTATACCACAATCACTGCAACCTTCCCATTTGTAGCATACCAAGAACCTCAAAAAAATGAAGCTAGCCCAGGCTCCTCACCTTTGAGAGTCTCCACTAAAGGAACGAAACTGCCCTCCTTTCCCTTCTCTGGGGGATGGTCTCATTAGGGAAGTAATGGCAGGAGTACGGGGAGGGAAACCTGCCATGCTGGCAGTCCCCCTGAGCCCAGGGCTCTCAGGCGATGGTAGTGACAGTCTGATGGGGTGACACTGTGAAAACCCCAATTGACCCAAGAGAAGCAACAGAATGGCTCAGATTTGGAAGCTGTCATGTTCCAGAGACAAGAATTTGATCTTCCTGCAGATGGTCAGACATGGGGATTGTTACACCTATTTTGCAGATCTGGAAACTGAAACTCAGAGAAGTAAGCTCTTTGTCCAGCGGATGAGGAGTGGTGGCGGCTCTGGGGTGTAAGCCCAGTCCTGGCAGGCTCCTGGGTCTCACTCATGTTGCTACTGCAGGTTGGCGCCAGGCTCAGGATGCAGAGGACCCCTGGGTTTCCTTGCATTTGGCCCAGCCCAGGAAGCCTCAGGCTGACAGTCGAGCTCTGTCCAGGAATTTGGGTGGGTCCTTGACCTGGTCCTGCCTTTGGGATGCTGAACAGTCACACGCTGCCAGGATGGTTGCTAAAAAGCAGGATCGAAGGTATTGCTTTGTCCATTGTCAAGATGGGTTTGTTCAGAGTGATGAATGACTGAGCCACAAAGAGCTGAGCGAGAGGCCATGGGGCTGGGCTGAGGAGGCCTGAGGCCGGCCACCCCTGCGTCTGAGTGCTGGTGCTGAGGCTGACCTGTAATGGTGATCGTTGGATTCCTGAGGGGCCCTCCACCAGGGGACCTGGGGTATCCAGAAAGACCCTTATGCTCATGGGCAGGAGAAACAGACTTGGTCCAGCTTGCACGGAAAGAGGCTCCTTTGGAAGGCTGCAGAGCCACTCATCTGGCTGGAAGTGCATCCGGAATTGGTTCCTTCTGGTGGGTTCTTGGTCTCCCTGACTTCAAGAATGAAACCGCGGACCCTCAGTGAGTGTTACAGTTCTTAAAGATAGTGTGTCCGGAGTTTGTTCCTTCAGATGTTAAGATGTGTCCAGAGTTTCTTCCTTCTGGTGGGTTCGCGGTCTTCCTGACTTCAGAAGTGAAGCCACAGACCTTCGCAGTGAGTGTTACAGCTCTTAAAGGTGGTGAGTCCAGAGTTGTTCGTTCCTCCCGGTGGGTTGGTGGTCTCACTGACTTCAGGAGTGAACCTGCAGACCTTTCCAGTGAGTATCACAGCTCATAAATGCAGTGCCTGACCCAGTGAGCCAGTGGCAAGATTTATTGCAAAGAGGGAAACAACAAAGCATCCACAGGCTGGAACAGGACCCAAGCGGGTTGGTGCTGCCCCACGGGTGGCCAGCTTTTATTCCCTTATTTGGCCCCCACCCACGTCCTGCTGATTGGTCCATTTTACAGAGTGCTGATTGGTCCGTTTTTACAGAGTGCTGATTGGTGCGTTTACAAACCTTTAGCTAGACACAGAGCACTGATTGGTGTGTTTACAATCCCTTAGCTAGACACAAAAGTTCTCCAAGTCCCCACCCCACCCAGAAGCCTAGCCGGCTTCACTTTTCAGAGGGAGGGTAGCAGGGCTAGGCTCAGAAAGGACAGCCCTCAGGCAGCTCTGGGGGTTGGGGTAGCTGGAACCAAGGGGTTCCATGAGGGTGCTGCTGTCGGGCAAAGCCAGTGCTGGGTTCCTCAGGGAAGAACACAAGCTTCCTACCTTGGATCAGATGCCTGCCCCTTGACTGTAGAAACTCGAACCCGTTGACTGTCAGCTCTGCCAAGAGAGTATCTGATGGAGGAGGAATGGGTCCCCTCCCAGGGCCAAAATAGTTCAGTGGGCAAAGGGCAGGCAAGGGCAGCCTCCGTCTGCTGCAGGGGGAAGCCCATGCAGATCCCCTGATCCCACTTCCTGCCAGGTGAACGCTGGCTGGTTTCTTTCAGAATTAGAGGTGGGGTTTCGATCCTCTCTCTCAAACATGTCTTCCAGGTAGGGGACAATGTGCAGATCATTTGTGGTCAGCCGAGAGTCTGACGTGAGAGACCTAGAAGCTTTTCCATGACCAGCAGCCTGGGGATTCAGGTGGGTGGGCAATGCAAGTTGCCAGCCTAGAGTTGACACCAGAGTCCAGGAAACTTTTAAGCCAACATTAAACACAAGAGAAAACAAACAAACTATGTGCATAAGGATATTTACTGTAGCATTAGCTACAGGGACAAAAAGTTGGAAATAAACTCCTTTATTTGTTAAGCAAATTGTGGTGCAACAAATTTGAGGATGGTTATGCAGCTATTAATATATCGAACAGGCTGTGGCAACGTGAAGAACACTTATGATGTTCTGTTTAGTGCAAAAGCAGGATACAAATAAATCTCTGGTTGCCAAAATGTGGAACAAGTCCATATGTATGAACGAGAACTAGAAAGTACAAAGGGAAACTTTAAAAATCCCAGGACCCTCAAACTCCTGCCCAAGGCTAAGCCTAGAGGATGAGCCATGCAACCCCCTCTTCCAGATGAATAGCTGTTACTAGTATTATGCATTTGCCAGATCCCAACAGAAAGGTACAAGTTCTCAGGAGGGCTGGGTGCAATGGCTCACCCCTGTAATTGCAGTGCTCTGGGAGGCTGAGACGGGAGGATCACTTGAGGCCAGGAGTTTAAGACCACCCTGAACAGCATAGCAAGACCCCCATCTCTACAAAAAATCATAAACTAATTTGCTGGGCATTGTGGTGTCCCGGCTACTCTGGAGGCTGAGGCAGGAAGATTGCTTAAGCCCAGGAAGTTGAAGCTACAGTGAGCTGTGTTTGTACCACTGCACTCCAGCCTGGGCGACAGGGTGAGACCCTGTCTCAAAAGAAAACAAAATACAAACAACAACAACAAGAATATTCTAAAAAAGTTTGGTGGGGGTTGAGAGTTCCAGATCGGCTCAGATAGATGACAAGAGAAATCTCTTGCCAGGCGCGGTGGCTCACGCCTGTAACCCCAACATTTTGGGAGGCCGAGGCGGGTGGTTCACCTGAGGTCAGGAGTTCGAGACCAGCCTGGCTAACACGGTGAAACCCCGTTTCTACTAAAAATACAAAAAATTAGCTGGGCATGGTGGTAGGCACCTGTAATCCCAGCTACTTGGGAGGCTAAAGGCAGGAGAATAGCTTGAACCCGGGAAGCGGAGGTTGCAGTGAACCGTGATCGCATTACTGCACTCCAGCTTGGGCAACAAGAGTGAAACTCTATCTCAAACAAACAAACAAACAAACAAAAAGAGATTCCACCTGTAGAAGGTGACAGCCCGTGGGGATGTCAAGAGATCACATGTCAGCGTGAGGAACAGTGACAGATGCCTTAAGGGGCCACTCAATGCTCATCACTTCTCCCACGCCTGACTCCACAGTAGAGGCTGTAGGAGGTAAAAATTCAGTTTGCCTGTATGGGCATCCATCCGTTCATCCACCCACTCGTTCATCCAGCACATTTTTATGGAGCAGCAGTTCTAGGTACTTGGAATACAGTAGCAAACAATCGAAGATCCTCCCCACCCGCCCCCCTCCCCCCCCACAGCACATTCCAGCCTGCAGAGGTTCTGGGCAATGCACGGGCTGGGAGGTCAGCTGTGCTGTATTTCCCCTTCTTCCTGCCACATGGGGTCCTGAGGACAGAAGCCATGCACTAAGGGCAGTGGAGACGGACAAGGGAGCCTGGGCCCCTGAGCTGAGCCAGGGCTCAGCCAGCCTGGCGCATTCTTCTGCACTTCTTTGTTTAAACCCTCGTGTGAAAGATTTGCTGTAATTTGCATCTGAATGCAGCCGTAACTGATGGAGGAAGAGATGAAGGGGAGGGAGCACTGAAATACGCCAAGGCTGGGCTCTGGGGTCTTGGCCTCTTGAAATTTCCCATGTACTCATTTTAAAATACTCCCAAATTAGGCCTATCCTAGAGAAGGGAGCTCCTCCTGATGGAGGGGCCCCAACTCTGAAAATCTAGAACTTGGGATTTTCAGCTAAGAGTGAAGAGGGCAGTTGGGGAGGGCCCTTAAGCAATCTGATGGCCCTGCAAACCAAGGGTGGCAGGCACTGATCAGCGCCATGGTGGTTGCAAGTATGTGAAGCCCAGCTCAAGCGGGAGGAGAATTTAATGGGTCTGACCTAAGGCACAACTGAATCCACGTGCTCAAAAGATATCATCAATGTTGGGCTCCCTCTGCCCCTGTCTCAACCTTGCTCTCCCCTGGGTTGCCTTCATTTGTTCTCAGGTGGCTCTCCCTGTGTGGGTACAAGATGACCCCCAGCACGTCCCAGCACCTTCAGGAGGAATGTTCTGCCCTCTCAGAATCCCAGCAGGGCACAGCAGGACACAAATGCTTTCTCTTTTTTAAAGGACTTTCCATTCCGTATTCTGAGCCTCAGTGGCTTATCTCATGTCGTGAGTCCCATTAAGCCAGCCACTTGGACCAGCTCAATAAAATGCTTCAATGGACCAGACCACGTGTTTCTTCCTAGAGGCTGAGGGGGAGGAGCCCTTGACCCAGCCCCATGGACTGAGAATGGAGAGCGTGGTATAATAAAAAATAAATATTGGTCTTGGTCCCTGCTTCTTGGCACATAACTCCCGAAACCCCTGGAATCTCTGATAATGGTGATAATGTCTGATAATGATTTTAGATAGCTTCAGGACGAGGGCTCGTTGCCAGAGGAACCAGCCATGTATTTAGAGGGTCGGGACTTTCAGCCCCAACCCCCAATCTCTAGGGAGGGGTGGGGAGCTGGAGACTGAATCAGTCTCCACTGGCCAAGGCTCAGGTAATGAAGCCTCCAAGCTTCTGGGTTGGTGAACCCACTGATCTGCTGGGAAGGGGATGCACCCAGAGAGGGCACGGGGGCTCCAGGCCTCTTTCCTCATCCCTCGCCCTGTGCATCTCCTCCATTTGGCGGTTCCTGAGTTGTACCCTTTATGATGGTAAGAGTAAGGGGAGTGCCTTCCTGAGTGCTGTGAGTCATTCTAGCAAATTATAGAACCTGAAGTGGGGCAGGTTGTGGGAACCCCTGACTTTGTAGCAAAGTCAGACCAAAGTGTGGGTAACTTGGCACCTGAAGACAGGCCAGTATTACGGGACTAAACCCTATGGAGTGTCAAGCCAGCTCCAGGTAGTTAGTGTCAGAATCAGATTGAATCGTAGGACACCCAGCTGATGCCAGAATTGGTTGGTGTCTGGAGGGTTTCCCAAGGAAAATTGGGATGCACTTACAGGTATAAGGCACATAGATCTGGGTAGTGAGAGTAACAGGCACACTTGTTCCCCTGTGACAGATGTGGCTTGCCCTGCCCCTGAGCTGAGTCAGGAGTCTCTCCAGCATCACCTGGGGCATGCCAGGAGCATCCCAGGCTGCGATGAGAGACACCCATTGGGGGCCATTGGGATGCCTTGGGCTGCAAGTAACAGAAACCCTCACTGACATGGACTTCCTTGAGAAGGGGATCCAGGGGAAGAAAGGGTTTTGGACAGGCTGCGTGGCCTTTCACAGGCTTTGTCCCCAGGGCCGTCTTCTCTCACAGCTGCAAGATAAATGCCAGCACAACTGGAGCAAGGCACTTCCTCATTCCTACTAGATGGGGATAGAGAAAGCATTCCCTCAATGGCAGAAAAAAAATTCTCATCTTCAGCCATTTTTTTTCCTTTGGTAGAGATGGGGACTCTCTATGTTGCCCAGGCTGCTCTCAAATCCTGGGCTCAGGAGATCCTCTTGCCTTGGCCTCCCAAAGTGCTGGGATTACAGGCAAGAGCCACCACACCTGGCCTTCAGCCAATTTTGATACCTGCCCAACCACTCTGGACGAACAGAGTCAACAAGGAAATGCCAGGGCTGGTTGCTTTAAGCCTGAACCCCTGACTGGAACAGGAGATGAGATGACATTGCAGACCACCTGGTGTGCTTATGCTAACTTCATGAAGGGAGGGGACTGTGTGAAGGCGGTGGGTTCTGGGTGGGTGCTGTCTGTGTAGAGCTGCATTGCCTGGTACCATCCTGACCCATGGGGAAGGAGATGCCCTTACCTTCTCGATTTTCTCCTCCTTTGCCTTTTCTCTTTTTTTTTCTTTAATTATGTGTGTAGTAAATGTTTATTTTTTATATTCCTTAAAAACAAAACAAGAATCACAAGTTTAATACTAATCCTTTGAAATACTGTACACCAAACAAAGCCACCTCACTCATGCAGCAAGTCGCTGTATGTTCTCTTTACTTCTGTTTGCCAAATGATCCTCAGTAATTTCTGCAGATTCCTCGTCAACAGATTATATGCAAGAGGTAAATGCTGGGCAGCAACTTTATGAAAATAATGTGCGCCATAGCAAAAGAGCTGCATTCCCAACTCACGCTCTGTGCCATAATCACAGTCATCACTAGCAAACTGCACAAAAGTCATCATTTCCTGAATGGGAACAAAAGCTTTCAGTCTCTCCTCCTCACTTGCAGCCTCAACTATTGTCTTGCAAATTCTCTTGATGTCAGCATCTGTTTCAGGGAGTTCTCTGTACCCAACATCATTTTTATCTGCTGGAACAGCCAAGCCTGCACCATGAAAGGCCTTCGTCACAACTTTCTTATCTGTTTCATCTTCGTGGTTCTCTGTTCCAGTGAGGACCCCATTTCTCTGGCTGCTTCTGTGAGTTTTTTGTCTATGTTTTTCAAGAGATTAATTATCTTTTTTTTTGTTTTTTGAGGCGGACTTTCACTGTTCTTGCCCAGGCTGGAGTGCAATGGTGCAATCTTGGCTCACTGCAACTTCCACCTCCCAGGTTCAAGCAATTCTCCTGGCTCAGCCTCCCGAGTAGCTGGGACTACAGGCATGCGCCACCACGCCCAGCTAATTTTGTATTTTTAGTAGAGATGGGGTTTCTCCATGTTGGTCAGGCTGGTCTCAAACTCCCGACCTCAGGTGATCTGCCCGCCTCAGCCTCCCAAAGTGTTGGGATTACAGGCGTGAGCCACAGCGCCTGGCCTAGTTTTCTTTTTATCCGTTACTTCTTTAAGTTTTTTCATCAAAAATAATTTGACTGCCACAAATACATTATCTCCATTTGGAACAATTGTACACTTTTTCTTTGCTTCATTTATACCAACATATGCAGGAAGCTCATCAGTAGAATCCCTGAAGTACCCCATGTGGTTCTGAGTTTTATTATCTCCGGTAATAACGGTCTGGAACTCAGGAGGATCGTAGTAAAACCTCCAGTGAAGGTTAACATCCAGGCCTGTTGAATTTTTTTTCGTTTTATGTTTTCCAGCAAGGATATCATAAGGACCAACTAACTGAAGTCCGAGGCTTGCAGAAAGTGATCAGCTGGCTTTTCAGGATCAAGTTCTTCAAAGAACTTCCAGAAACGATCGAAATCTTCAGGGGAAGAGAGCTTATAATGATTTTCTACTTCTTGTTGAAGACCACATCAGCTTCACAGAATTTACTTTTCTTCGCATCAAGCGTTTTTGTTTTTTCACAGGCCCCTCCCTGCCAGGCCTGCACTTCCTTTCCTGCCACCCCCGACCATTCTGCAGCCTTTTTTTTTTTTTTTTTTTTTTTTTTTTTTTTTTTACACGCCACCAATCCGGCCAGGCGTGGTGGTTCACGCCTGAAATCCCAGCACTTTGGGAGGATGAGGTGGGAGGATCACGAGGTCAGGAGTTCGAGACCAGCCTGGCCAATATGGTGAAACCCCGTCTCTACTAAAGATGCAAACTATTAGCCAAACATGGTGGCGGGCGCCTGTAATCCCAGCTACTCGGGAGGCTGAGGCGAGAGAATCGCTTCAACTCGGGAGGCGGAGGTTGCAGTGAGCAGAGATGGCGCCACTGCACTCCAGCCTGGGCGACAGGGAGAGACTCCGTAAAAAAAAAAAAAAAAAAAAAAAAAAATCCAATCCTGTCTTTATCTAAAATGTTGATATTTTGTTCATGGACTTTTCCCTTAACTTTTAAAAACATGGCATTAAAATATTGCTCACCTCGATGGCTGCGTTTTCTGGTCTCTCCGGCATTTTGCGCGGGAGGTGAGTGAGGCGCTTTCTCACCCACATCCCCCGCAGGGGTCGCCAGGGCTCTCCCTGCAGCTCACCCGCAGGCTCTCGGGAAACTCAGGTCCGGCTGCAGGGAGGATTGTTTGGGAGCAGGAACTATAATCAGCTTTGATTTTAGGTCAGGCTTTCATGCTGCGAGGCCTGCGCTAAAATCAAAACGTGAGAAACACCTCAGGAGGTGGGGGCAGCTGAGTCCAGGCCTGGGGGAGGGCTCCGTGAGGGGAAGGAGGGAACAGATCCCACGGCATCTCGGCGGAGAAAGGGACACAGGTTTGTGGGCAATGGATGGGGGCGGGGTGGGGAGGAGGGCTGCTGCCAGAGGAGGGTGAAGGATCGAATCTGATGCCCAGCGTTCGGGACGCCCAGCGCGGCTTCAGGGGCCCCCTGTGCCCCGGACTTCTGCCGGGTTGAGTGGGCGGTGCTGGAGGGAGGGCGCCCCCTGGCGGTTCGGCGCGGGCCGGCTGGGGCCTCGGCCTCTGTTTTTTTGAGACGGAGTCTCGCTGTGTCTGGAGTGCAATGGCGAGATCTCGGCTCACTGCAACCTCCGCCTCCTGGGTTCAAGCGATTCTCCTGCCTCAGTCTCCTGAGTAGCTGGGAGTGCAGGCTTGTGCCACCATGCCCGGCTAAGTTTTGTGTTTTTAGTAGAAACGGGGTTTCACCGTGTTGTCCAGGCTGGTCTCAAACTCCTGACCGCAAATGATCCCCCCCACCTCGGCCTCCCAAAGTGCTGGGATTACAGGCGTGAACCACCACCCCCGGCCCCTTGGCCTTTAAGTAAGCAACTTCCCAGGGATGCCAAGGCACGGGAGGGAATCAGGATAAACAAGGCAGTATTTAAAAAAATTAAATCAGTAAGCTATTGCCCACAGGCTGGCTGCCTGTTTTGGTAAGTAAAGTTTTACTGGCAAATTGGCAAAAAATAGAGAGCAAAGGCCTCAGGTGCAGGCCACGTGTCAGGGAAAAGCATGAGACTTAACTGGGCTATTTTAACGCAGTCTGTTTCACCTGCAAGGTGATGCCTCTGATGGTGCTCCTCAGAGGGAGCCTTGGGCGTGCCCACAGTCATCCTGGGGTGGCGGTGGCTTTAGCAGGGCTCTCTTTGGCTGTCCCTTTCCCTCATAATTCTGTTAACTGTCTGCCTTTGTTGGTCTCGCACTAGATGTTAGCCGCCACCAATTGCTGGATGATTGCTCTACTGTTATGACAAGGTCCTAGGACCAACATTTCTCCACAGTTTGATTCAATTAAATGCAGGTGCTCTGCAGGGGCAGTGTTCCAGGCCAGTCTTTGAGGTTCATTCTGACCCCAGGAGGGCTCTTCGTGGCTGCTTTTTCTCCATGGTTCTATCTGGTAAATTGGCTGGCTTATGGTTTAGCTTGTTGCTCTGTTGAAGCTACTAGTTACCTGTTAATCGCTTACCAACACGATCTCTATCGTTTTCAGACAGTCCAGCTCTGTCGCCCAGGCTGGAGTGCAGCGGCACAATCTCGGCTCACTGCAACCTCCGTCTCCTGGGTTGAAACGATTCTCCTGCCTCAGCCTCCCAAGTAGCTGGGATTACAGGCGTGTGCCACCACACCAGGCTAATTTTTTATATTTTTGGTAAAGACGGGGTTTCAGGCCGGGCGCGGTGGCTCACGCCTGTAATCCCAGCACTTTGGGAGGCCAAGGCGGACGGATCACGAGGTCAGGAGATCGAGACCATCCTGGCTAACACGGTGAAACCCCGTCTCTACTGAAAATACAAAAAATTAGCCGGGCGTGGTGGTAGGCGCCTGTAGTCCCAGCTACTCGGGACGCTGAGGCAGGAGAATGGCATGAACCTGGGAGGCAGAGTTTGCAGTGAGCCGAGATTGCGCCACTGCACTCCAGCCGGGGCGACAGAGCGAGACTCCGTCTCAAAAAAAAAAAAAAAAAAAGACGGGGTTTCACCATGTTGGCCAGGCTGGCCTCGAACTTCTGAGCTCGGGTGATCCGCCTGCCTCAGCCTCTTAAAGTGCTAGGATTACAGGCGCGGCCTCCGCACCTAGCCTCTCTACTGTTTTTTGAGTGCCCTTAGCCTTGAACTTACCTACACTGTGTTCAAAGGCAATTCCTTTGGGGAGCGCTCAGAAGCTGTCTGTCCTGTGCCTTGCCTCTCCTCTCCTGGGCAAAATTTCTCAGTCATTGCTTCATTGTGGGTGGTAGGGACAATGGCCCACTTTCTCAGAATGACACCCTTGCTTGATGAGTGGATTGGGTAGGGACTGCAGCCTCTGATCTTCCTGGCTTGCCTCTCCCAGCACAGAATTTCCACCCTGAGCGAGCTGGAGCCAGCCTGACTCAGTGTTCTCAGACTGAAGCCCCTAGGGCAGAGTCTCCACTCTGCAATGGAGGGGCTGAGTGGAGGAGGGGGCCCTGACCTCGCAGCTGCACTCGCTCCGGATTTAGCTTCTAACACAGAGCTGGGCGGTGCAGGGCGAGATGCTGGCAGCCCACCCCTCCCGTGGAGATAGGGTAGGCTTGCCCGGGAGCTGGGGGACAGAGAGCTTTGTGTTGTTGGCTGCACCCACCTGGCACAGAGCTTTTGTCACTCTGAGCTGAGAGTGAGGATGGAGGAAGTGGTGACAGTTCAAATGTCATAGTGCTCACTGTTCTTACTGAGCTTCGGTAGATTTTTCTTGAATCAATTTTTCTTCATTTGGTCTATTCTTTTAAAACAATTTCCGGGCCGGGTGTGGTGGCTCACGCCTGTAATCCCAGCATTTGGGAGGCGGAGGCAGGCAGATCATGAGGTCAGGAGTTCGAGACCAGCCTGGCCAACATGGTGAAACCCCGTCTCTACTAAAAATACAAAAAAAATATAGCCAGGCGTGGCGGCGGGCGCCTGTAATCCCAGCTACTTAGGAGGCTGAGGCAGGAGAATTGCTTGAACCCAGGAGGCGGAGGTTGCAGTGAGCCGAAATTGCGCCACTGCACTCCAGCCTGGGCCACAGAGTGAGACTCCTTCTCAAAAAAAAAAAAAAAAAAAAAAAAAGACAATTTCCGGAGACTTAAAAATATCCTTTTTACTCCTTGCACTCGTTCTGCTGGGAAGGGGGTCCATAGGGCTCCCTTGGCTCCTCTCCTCTGCTGCCCTTTGAGATTCCTGCTCCTGATGCTTGGCAAATCCCCTTCATCCTCACTGCCCTGAGGAGATCCCCGGCTCTCCCTCCCTGAGCCTGGGCCCCAGGGCGTTTCCTCCTTTGGTAGCTGCGTGTGTCCGGGATGCTATTATTTTGGAGGAACATCACATTTGAGAGAGACCCACCTTTTGCTGTCTGTGTACTCTCCTTCCCGTTTTCCTGCTCATTTCTTTGGATGCAGAGCTCTCTTGCTGGGCTATAGACCCTCTCAGATTTGGGAGCTCTACCCTACCCCCTACAGTGATTTACTGTACTTTTTGGTTGTAAAATGTTTTTCTGGGGGGACGGGAGACAGGGTCTCATTCTATCACTCAGGCTGGAGGGCAGTGGCTCAATTATAGCTCACCACAGCCTTGAACTCCTGGGCTCAAGCTATCCCCCTCCCTCAGCCTCCCAAGTAGCTGGGACTACAGGTGTGAGCCACTACACCTGGCTAATTTTTAAATTTTTTGTAGAGACAAGGTCTCACTATGTTGCCCAGGCTGGTCTTGAATGCCTGGCCTCAAGTTATCCTCCTGCCTCCCAAAGTGCTGGAACTACAGGCATGAGCCACCATGCCCAACTTAAAATCAATTAAAAAAAATCAAAGCAGTACTTAAAAGTACTTCATAATGTTAAGAGGGTTTTAACAGCAGCTACCATTCCCACTCCCCCTTCCTTTCATGTTTTCTGTTCCGCAGAGGCACCCTGTGGTAAGGATCAGGATGGTCATGCCTGCCAGCTCTCTCACCATTTGGGCTTCTCCTGGAGCTCTGTCCTCCCACGGGCCGTCATCTGCTGGGTGCTGATAAGAGGCTGTCTCCCAGGACTTCCTGTTCTCTCCCTGCTTTGGGTCCTGTGACTGCTGACCCACATCATCTTTCTTGGTTTATTTCCTCATTTTGGTGGCATATATCTTGCTGCAGGAACGTAATCCTGATGCTAAGTGTTGGCAAGGATTTGTGGGGCCACTGAACCATGCTGTGGGCTGGTACGTCCATCGTGGGGTGAGGGTGCCTTTCCATGTCAGTACATGAAGCATCCTTATTACAGCTGCAGAGTATTCAATGGGGAGGCACACAGGGATGTATTTTCCTGGCTTTCCTATTTATGGACATGGGTTGTTTCCAATCTTTTGCTGTCAAACACTGCTGTGACGAATAGCCGTATGCAGACTTCATTTGAAGGTGTGTAAGGGTGAAGGGAAGATCACTTGCTAGAGGTGACATTGCCATGTCACGGCATCCACATATTTGTAATTTTTTTTTTTTGAGACGAAGTCTTGCTCTCGTTGCCCAGGCTGGAATACAGTGGTGCGATCTCGGCTCCCTGCAACCTCTGCCCCCAGGGTTCAAGTGATTCTCCTGCCTCAGCCTCCCAAATAGCTGGGATTACAGGCATGTGCCACCACGCCCGGCTAATTTTTAGTATTTTTAGTAGAGATGGGGTTTCACCATGTTAGCCGGGATGGTCTCGATCTCCTGACCTTGTGATCCACCCATCTCAGCCTCCCAAAGTGCTGGGATCACAGGCGTGAGCCGCTGCACCCGGCCACCATAAGCATCTTTTTACACGTTCGAGCTAGGTACATTTCCTCTTCTGTGAACCATTTCTTACCCATTTTTCCATTGGATGGTTGGTCTTTCCATCTGCTTTGGAATCATCTTTAGGCAGACTTTCATCCCCAACATTTCACTGAAATTCCTTCTTTTGAGGTCACTATTGATGTCCACATTGCCCAACCCCCAGGCCAGCTCCTGGTTCTTATTGGACATTCTCAGCAGCATGTGACGCAGTTGGGTGGCTGCTGCTTCTCGAGTCTTTCTTTAACAGCTTCTGTTTCTTCTGTGGTTTCCTTCTTAACTTCCAGAAACTCTTTCTCAATGCCCTTGATGGATTTTCCTTATTTCTTCAACCTCTAAACATTTGTATTTCCAGGGCTCAGTTACCTTCTCTCTGAGTGTTGCCTACAGACCCTTTATCCAGGTCTTCAGCAGCCTCCTGGCCGGTTTCCTGTGAAGGGTCTCGATGTGTAAGATCAAACCATCAACTATAAAGACGTGTTCTAGATGAAGAGGTTGTCTGCGTGAGTGCTAACGGCTCTTGATTTAAACCATACTGTGCTCTAAATTGCTGTGTTTCATTTATGTTTCTTTTCTTTCTTTTTTTTTTGAGACAGGGTCTTACTCTGCTACACAGGCTGGAATGCATTGATGCAATTAGCTCACTGCAGCCTCGACCTCCCGGGCTCAAGCGATCCTCCCACCTCAGCTTCCCGAGTGGCTGGGAGCACAGGTATGTACTATTACCACCATGCCTGGCTAATTTTTAAATTTTTTGTAGAGATGGGGTCTCACTATGTTGCCCAGGTTGGTCTCGAACATCTGGGCTCAAGTGATTCACCCACCTCAGCCTCCCAAAGTGCTGGGATTATAGGCGTGAGCTACCATGCCTGGCCTTCATTTATATTTCAATCCAGAAGAAGGACAAATCATTATTTAAATACTGGGGTGCAACTGTCCACAAAAGCAATAGGAGCGAGGAATTCATTGAGAAGTTTTCTGCCCCCTATGAGGCACTAGTCTTCCTTCCTTCCTTCCTTCCCTCCCTCCCTCTCTTCCTTCCCTCCCTCCCTTCCCTCCGTCCCTCCCTCCCTCCCTTCCTTCCCTCCCTTCCTTCCCTCCCTCCCTCCTCCCTCCCTTAGTTCCTTCTTTCTTGTCTTCCTTCCTTCCTGTCTTCCTTCCCTCCCTCCCTCCCTTCCTGTTTTCCTTCCTTCCCTCCCTCCCTCCCCCCCCCTCCCATCCCTCCCTCCCTCCCCTCCCTCCCTCCTTTCCTTCCCTCCGTTCCTTCTTTCCTGTCTTCCTTCCTTCCTGTCTTCTTTCCTTCCCTCCCTCCCTTCCTTTTTTTTTTTTTTTTTTTTTTTAAACGGCATCTTGCTCTCTCTCCAGGCTGGAGTGCAGTGGCACAATCTTGGCTCACTGCAACCTCTGCCTCCCAGGTCCCAGTGATTCTCCCACTTCTGCCTTCTGAGTAGCTGTGATTACAGGCACGCACCACCACACCCAGCTAATTTTTTGTATTTTTTAGTAGAGACGAGTTTTCACCATGTTGGCCATGCTGGTCTTGAACTCCTGACCTCAAGTGATCCACCCGCCTTGCCCTCCCAAAGTGCTGGGATTACAGGTGTGAGCCACCGGGCCCAGTGGATGCACTAGTCTTACTGTCCCACCAGCCCCTTGCTGTCAGCCCATCCTGCATAGGGCCAGGAGCACACACCCATCTCCCACTGGGGCTGCAAGAAAGGGTTCGGGCTCCTGCTGTTTGGGGGCCTTCGACTGGGCTCTGCAGGTGCTGGGCTGGGCTGAGGAGCGAATCCACGTGCTGGCACAGGAGCTGGTGCTGGGCTGGGCTGAGGAGCGAATCCACGTGCTGGCACAGGAGCAGGTGCTGGGCTGGGCTGAGGGGCGAATCCGCTGGCACAGGAGCAGGTGCTGGGCTGGGCTGAGGGCGAATCCGCGTGCTGGCACAGGGGGGGGGGGGGGGGGGCGGTGGGGGCGGGCGGGGGGGGGGGGACGGTGCTGGCAGGAGGGTGGGCTGGGGAGGGGCGAATCCGCTGGCACAGGAGCAGGTGCTGGGCTGGGCTGAGGGGCGAATCCGCGTGCTGGCACAGGAGCAGGACTATGGAGGTCATTTGTGACATCTCCACTGTGCAAATAATGTGCTGATCTCAGGTTTTTTCGCTGAGTTTAGGTTGTAAAAGTGGAAGTGTTGGGTCAAAAGCTATGAGAGATCTTTTTAAAACTGACCATGTTACTGCCACCCCCAGAACTCTTCCCTGGCTCCCCTAGAGCCTTTGGGGTAAACTTCAAGCTCCTCGGTCTGTCCTGTGGGTTCTTTACCGTTGGCCTCTGCTGCTCTTTCCTGCCATTGCTCTCTGCCCAGACACGTGGGATTTCCGCCTCCTCTTTTGCTGAACTGCTGTCAGCTTTGCCCACTGGGTAAAGGTCTGTTGGTCTGTAGTGGGGGTAGCTTATGCCTTAGATCCCTTCATTCCACTTAAACTTCCCATCTCTCCAGTCCTACCTGGAGGCCCAGGGTGGGATGCTGAAGATGCTGAAGAAGATGGTGTCAGGCACCCGGCCCAGCTGAGGCACATCCCAAGTGGGGCTCTTGACTGAGATCCCAGCTGCTCACCTCCTTGACCCATGGGTGGGTGAGTCAGTGGTTGGGAGCTAGAAACTGGGGAGGGCATTGCTCGGAGGGTGTTGTGGGTACACGGGGCACTTCCAAGGGGTGAGGGGGTTGCCCCTCCTGGAGAACCACTCAGGAGCCCTGCAGGGTTGGGAGATGCAGAGGCTTGAGGTCTGATGCCTGCCTGAGGGCTGTGAAGGATGAGGGGCCATGTCAGCGTTTGTTTATCTGTCCCTGAGTTGTTAGGGAAGGGACTGTGGCAGTCCCTGGGGCAGCCCTACTCACACCTCTGAGGTTATCTGGGGTTCTGCCCTGGGGGCTGCATGGACTTTGCGGAAGGCTGGATGGGGCTGGGTTCCCAGGCGAAGTTGCTGACCACGATGGAAATGCCTGCTGTGGTCTAATGCTGGTGACCCCCTAAATTCCCACATTGAAATGGAATCCCCAGCATGAGGGTATTAAGAGGTGGGGTCTTTTGGGGAGTGGGTAAGTCCTGGGGGAGTGGCCCTTGTGAATGGGCTTAGTGCCCTCAGAAGAGGGGCTGGAGGCAGCTGCATACCCCTTCCGTGTGAGGGCATGCAGGCGGCACCACTTGGGAGGGGCCAGACACTCAATCAGCCGGTGCCTTGATCTTGGACTTCCCAGCCCCTAGAACTGTGAGCAGTTCATTCCCATTGTTTATAAACTACCAGCCTCTGGTATTCTGTTACAGCAGCCAGAACCAAGACACCATTTCCCAAGGAACTGCTTGGGGTGGGGGGCAGTCCCCAGTGATGCAGTGATGGGGGGCAAGGGTGTCAGAGAACCCATGGGTCCCCCATGTGAGAATGAATCCATTTGGAACCCCAGCCAGGCCCAAGGCCTCTGAGGCAAGCCCCAGCCAGGGAAGAATCTTCCAGTCTGCAGGCTCCACCCCACCCCAGCTCCCTCCCTGCAGTTCGACTGAGTGGTGTTAGGGGTTCACATCACCTGGTGCCACACTGAACTCACAGGCATTAGTCCTGGGCACCACCTGCACTGCTGACATCTGCCCTGCAGGCACAGGCCCTGCCCTTTGGAGACCCTGGGGGCCATCCCATCTGGCTGGCCATGACACTGGAGCCGGGACTACAAGAGGACAAAGATGCCTCTGAGCCAAGGAGCAGACTGTGGCTGTGAGCAAGGCCTCCCTGGGCCCCGAGGCTGCACCTGGAGAAGGCACACGGTGTCTGGGTGGGTCCTCTGAGGGAGCTCATGCCCTCTGGCCACACCAGGGCCTGGCACCTAGCAGCTGCTCAGAGGGGTGCAGAGCCAGGCTGAAGGCCCCTTGGAGGATCCTGAGACACAAAGGTGCTCAGCCTGAGCCCCCAGCTCTGCCTTCTCCACGGGGCTGGCTGTGGGCTGCCTCCTTCCCTCCTGCCCCAGAGCCTCCCCTGCTGGGGTGAGCCTCGGGGCCCCCAGCTTCACCTGGCCATCCTCCTGATACCCATCCTGTGCTGGGCCACTGGGGGGCTGCTGCCAGGAATGGCTTCTGGGAGATGGGCCCTGCACCTGAGGCTGCAGCTCTGACTGGATTGACAAAGCAGGGAACAGCACATCAGGCAGTGGGAACAGCATACTGGTGCGGCCAGGAGGCAGGGACGGTCCCCACTGACCTCTGGAGGGGGCTTTACTCATGTTGCCAAAGCAGTGTCAGGGACTGAGGGTGTCAGGTGGGGATGAGGGTGAGAAGGTGGCTCTAACCAGCTCCTGGAACCCCCCAAACTCCCGGGGTTTGGCCCCCGGGCTCTGCCCAGGCCCTGCGGGAGCCCTGCCCCCACCTCTCCATACTACCTGCCCTCCCTGGGGTCTCAGATGGAAGAGGTGGGCTGGGGTGGTGCAGGGCAGATTCTGCCTGGCCCCGATGTGCAGGCCCCGTGCCTCTGCTGGGCCCTTCTGGGGCCTTGCTGTGGTCCTGGCTCACCAGGCAGAATCCCTGAGTTGGCTGAGGCACTGGCTGCTGGTGGCCCTGTCTCTGCCTGTTCCCCAGATAGGACCCAAGTCCAGGACAGCCAAGTCTGATACTGAGTAGGACTCCACCGCTGAGGGGTCTGACGTGGCCTAGGTGGGTCAGTGCACCCCAGCGCTCCCTCCCCAACCCCTCCGCCACCCAGCAGGCCCTGACCAGGAAAGGGGGTGCAAATTGCACTCCCTGACTTCCTGGCTAGATGACCTTGTCACGTGTCAGGTGGGGTCTCGGCTGCTCCCCGGCCCACTGCTTGCTGGCTGTTTGTGAGGGGCTGGAAACAGACAGGGCGGGGCTGGGGGAGGGGCCTGCTGGTGGGCCAAGGGGGTTTTGTTGGCTTCCGCACGCCCTGCTCTGGACAGGGGGCACCAGGCACAGGCGAGGCTGTGCGCATCCCTCACCAAGGGTTAACCGAGCATCCACCATGCACCAGGCTCTGCAAGCACGACACGGGGTCTCTGGATGGGAAACAGTTACCCGGTCCCATGCCTGAACTGTGGCGACAACAGTCCCCGGGCTGAGTTGAAAACCTGCCAGGCATCCTGGCCAAAGGTCATCTCAGGCTGGCGGGTCAGCGACATGGGGTGGACGTGGATAGGCGGGGTGTACGGGTGTGTTTATAGCGACTAGAGTTTACAAGGGGGCTGGGTGGCAGGACTGCTGTGTACACACTGTAACATCATGTGTCCAGTTTGTCCTGCTGATGCGTTCCACAGCTGTCACCAGAAAGCTATCTCCTGGGGCCAGCAGCATCCAGGAAGGGGGTACCTGGGGCTGCAGAGACAAGCTCGTTGGCAGGGCAGGGTGAGGGACCATGGGCGGAATGGCAGTGGCTGCCAGTGGGCTCGGGGCTGGCGCAGGCATCTCACATCGCACCGTGATGCCTGCTGTGGCTCCAGCAGTTCCCAAGCCACCTGGTGACAGACTGTGGGTGGTGGCCAAAGTGGCACATGTCACCAAGCAAGGTCTCGAGCTTGCAGTGGCCCCACCCTCTGGGGCAGTGCTGTGTCCTTGCCGAGGATGGACAGGCTGACCAGGCCCCATGGTCCTGAAGGCACAATGTCACCAAGGCATGTGCCGCCCGCACATCTGGAGGCCCTGGGTCCTGCCAGGGCCGAAGTCCCACAAAAGGTCTCCTGTGCCCGTATGGCCACTGTGGGGGGCAGCAGGCCACGGGGTCGGCGTTCGCAAAGTAACGAGGCGCTCCCCCACCTCTGCCCGCTGGGCCACTGAGGCAGGGCTGTGGACGGCTTCTGCGGGCTCCATCTCTTCCTCGACCCTCAGCTCAGCGCTTTCATGTCTTCCCCAGAATAGAAGATCTGCAGATTTAAGCGTGTCGGGAGCGGTGAGAGCCTGGAGCTCCCCACCCCAGTTAGACTACTCTCCAGCACAGTCACTTTCTCAGTGCGCTGAGGAGAGCCAGCTTCCTGCCCCAGAGGGGTGTTCTGCAAATCCCCGTGTCTCAGCCCTGGAGGTCCATTGCCATGGACCATTTCCGACCGCCACTCGGATGTGTTAACACACCGAGCAAGAAGGAGGTGGGGTGTGTGTCCCACTGTCTGGCATAAAAATATAGACTGGGAGTCCCTGTCCCTGGGACATGCATCTTGACTGCCCACAGAGGCAGCCACCAGCCATGGGGGAGTCACAGGCTCAGCCTCCTCTCTTCATCCCTATGACCGTGGCTTGATCCCCACTGTGGGCTGCTCAGGCTCCCAGGAGGCTGGTGACCCGGGTAACTCTGAAGCCCCTCGGCCCTGTCCTAGTCCCAAGCAGCCCCCAGGTCCCATCTCGGCGTGAAGACTCACCTTAGAGCTTTCCATCTCTCTTTTTCTGTTTGGTTCTCTGGGCTCTCACTTTCATAAGAAGCCAAATAAAGACCTAGACAGAAAATGAAGTGAAATTTCACAATTACGGTTGATGATAATAACCTGTTCTACACCTGGTATATTTCCGTGGGTCTCTTTCTGGGTTCTCTATTCTGTCCCATTGATCCATGCGTCCATCCCTCCCCTAATACTGTGCTGTCTTAATGACTGTAGCTCTATCATATCTGCATGAGGGCTTTTGCTTTTGTGTGAAACTCACTTCAAATGATGTGTAAATACATGAGTCATCATTTCTCTAGAATAACTAACTGCCCAAGAATGCAATGGCTGGGTCATATCATAGTGGCATATTTGGAAGAAGAAACTCTTTAGCCCTATATTCTGAGGATTATCTCTTCCTTTTCCCTGCTAAAAGTTGTATAGGTTTACATTTTACATTTTAGTCTGTGATCCATGCTGAGCTAATTATTTGTATACGGTGTGAGGCTTGGGCTGGGGTTCATGTTTTGGTCTGTGGATGTCCGGATGCTCCGGCACTGTTTGTTGGAGGGCTAGCTTTCCTCCATTGAGTTTTTTTTTGTTTTGTTTTGTTTTGTTTTTGTCAAAAATCACCTGGTATATTTGTGTGGGTCTCTTTCTGGGTTCTCTATTCTGTCCCATTGATCCATGCGTCCATCCCTCCCCTAATACTGTACTGTCTTAATGACTGTAGCTCTATCATATCAGCCTTAACATCAAGCAGACTCATTCCTCCCATGAATCCTTTTCAAGATTGTTTTAGCAATTCTAGTTCCTTTGACTTCCCATACAAATTTTAGGAGAATCTCGTCTCTATCTTACAAAGAGTGTTGCTGAGATTTGGGTAGGAATTGCATTAAACCTGTACTTAAATTCTGGGAGGAGAATTAATACCTTTGCTATGCAGTCTTTGCGTTCGTGAACATCCTATGTCTCCACTTATCTACATCTTCCTTGATTTCTTTCATCAGCATTAACTTTTTTTTTTTTTTTTTTTTGAGACGGAGTCTCGCTCTGTCGCCCAGGCTGGAGAGCAGTGGCACGATCTCGGCTCACTGCAAGTTCCGCCTCCCGGGTTCACACCATTCTCCTGCCTCAGCCTCCCGAGTAGCTGGGACTACAGGCGCCCACCACCGTGCCCGGCTAATTTTTTGTATTTTTAGTAGAGACAGGGTTTCACCATGTTAGTCAGGATGGTCTCGGTCTCCTGACCTTGTGATCCACCCGCCTCGGCCTCCCAGAGTGCTGGGATTACAGGCGTGAGCCACTGCATCTGGCCCATCAGCGTTAACTTTTAGCACACATGTCCTGTGCATGTTCTGTTAGATTTCCACCTACATATTTCATGTGAGTGACTGTAAATGGTGTTATAATTGTCGTTTCAGCGTGCACATGTTTATTGCTCATACGTAGAAACACAGCTGATTTTTGCACGTGTGTCTTGTATCCTGCAACCTTGCTGAACTCCCTTATTAGTTCTAGGGGTTTTTGTAGATTCCTTGGGATTTTTTTTCCTCATCATCTGCAAATAGGGACAGTGTTAATTTTTCTTTCTGATTTGTGTGTTATTTCCTGTTCTTGCCTTATTGCACCAACTAGATCTTCCATTACTATGATGACTGAGAGTGGGGAAGAGTGAACATCTTTCCTTGTTACTGGTCTTAGGAGGAAAGCATTAAATCTTCCACTGTTAAATATAATGTTTGCAGAAGCATTTCTGTAGATGCAACTTGTCATGCTGATAAATTCCCTTCTATTACTAGTTTCTGAGAGTTTTTACCATAAATGCATGTAGAAATTTGTCAAATGCCTTTTCTGCATTGATTAATATAATCATGTGTCTTTTCTTCTTTAGCTGTTTAGTATAGTGAATTACACTGATGAATTTCAAATATTGAACAGCTTTGCATCCTTGGAATGAACCCACTTAGTCATGATGTATAATTATTTTTACACATTGCTGAACTCTATTTGCTTATTTTGTTAAGGATTCTTGTGTCTATATTCATGAGGGATATTGGCCTATATTTTCTTTTTTTGGACTGTCTTTGGTTTTAGTATCAGGGTAATACTGGTGCCAGGGTTTGAATGTTTGTCCCCCTGAAAAATTCATGTTGAAACATAATCCCTAATGCAACAGTGTTAACTAACAGGTGGGGTCTGTAGGAGGCGATTAGGCCATGAGGTTCTACCCTTGTGGATGGGATTAGTGCCCTTATAAAAGGGCTGGAGGGAGCCAGTCTGGCCCCTTTTTGCCCATCTGCCATATGAGGACACAGCATTTGCCCCTTCTGCCATGTGAAGACACAGCAAGAAGGCTCCACCTTGGAAGCAGAGAGCAGCCCTCACCAGACATAGCATCTGCCTTGATCTTGGATTTCCAGCCTCTGAAACTGTAGAATATATATATATATATATTTAACTCAGTGGTAAGTAAATGTCTGTTGTTTATGAATTACCCAGTCTAAGGTATTTCGTTATGGCAGCTCAAACTGACTAAGACAATTGGCGTCATAAAATGAATCAGGAGGTTCCCTCCTCTGCCACTTTCTGGAAGAGATTGTGGAGAATTGGTGTTAATTCTTTAAGCATTTGGTAGAAGTCTCCAGTGTAACCATTTGAGCCTGTAGACTTCATTTTTGGGAGTTTTAAAATTATAAATTCAATTTATTTAATAGTTACAGGGCTATTCAAATTATCTATTTTATGTCAAGTTGTAGTAATTGGTATTTTTTAAGGAATTAGTCCATTTCATTTAAATTGTTAAATTCATGTGTGTGGCGTTGTTTGTTGTATTCCCTTATTATCTTTTCAATGTCTGTAGTCGTTAGTGATACCCTGTTTTAGTCCTGGTACAGCAGTCCCCTATTATCTGTGGGGGATACATTCTAAGGCCCCTGGTGGCTGCCTGAGACTGCAGATAGTACAGAATCCTATATATACTTGCCTTGGATCCCTTTTCAATCTTAACTAAGCACTCATCAGGCACTTTTGCAGTTTGAGATGCAACGGCAAAACTAGCAAGAATTTGTTTTTCTTTCTTCAGAATTTCATGGATAAGTTTGTTCTTACTGTAGATCTTAGTAATCTCAGCATACAATTTTTTCCCTTAATTTGAGAACTTTCACCTCATCATTTAACGGAAGCACTTTACAGCTTCTCTTTGCCATATCTGAATTGCCTGCATCACTACTCAGGTACTTTGCCAGGCGCGGTGGCTCACGCCTGTAATCCCAGCACTTTGGGAGGCTGAGGCTGGTGGATCACTTGAGGTCAGGAGTTCGAGACCAGCCTGGTCAACATGGTGAAACCCCGTCTCTACTAAAAATACAAAAATTAGCTGGGCATGGTGGCTCACGCCTGTAATCCCAGTTACTTGGGTGGCTGAGGGAGGAGAATCACTTGAACCCGGGAGGCAGAGGCTGCAGTGAGCCGAGATTGCGCCACTGCATTCCAGCCTGAGTGACAGAGCAAGACTCTGTCTCAAAAAAAAAAAAGGAAATAAGGGTTACCTGAACACAAGCACAGTGACACTGACAGTTGATCTGACAACTGAGATGGCTACTAAGTGACTAATGGGCAGCATAAATACAGCACAAATGCTGGCCAAAGGGATGAATCATGTCCCAGGAGGAACACAGTGGGATGATGCCTGTTTCATCACGCTACTCAGAATGGTGCACAATTCAAAACTTATGAATTGCTTATTTCCGGAATTTTCCATTTAGTGTGTTCAGACCATGGTTGACCGAGGGTAACTACAGATAAGGGGGGACTACTGTATTAGTAATTTGTGTCTTTTCCTTTTCTTTGTCAAGAGGTTCTTTGCTAGATGGCGACAATTTTATTGTTCTTTTCAAAGAACCAGCCCTTGATTAACTTTGTTTTTCTGCTTATGGGTTCATTGATTTCTGCTCTTATTTCCTTCTTTCTGCTGGCTTTGAGTTTATTTTGCTCCTCTTTTTCTAGATTCTTGATGTAGGAACTTAGATTATTGATTTGAAACTTTCCCTTTTTTCTAATGTATGCATTTGCTGCTATAAAATTTCCTCTCAGTCCTGCTTTAGCTGTCCTACAAATTTGATTGTATTTTCAGTCAGTTCAATTTTTTTTTAAATTTCTCATGAGCCTCTTTGACCCATGGATTATTTACAAGTGTGTCATTTAATTTCTAAATGTTTGAAGAGTTTCTGTTGTCTGATGCTACTGATTATAATTTAATCCCACTGTGGTTGAAGAACACAGTGTGTTATGATTTCAATTACTTTAAATTTGTTTCAGCTTGTTTTAAGGCTCAGGATATGGTATATCTTGGTCTATATTCTGGGGGCAATTTTTTAAAATGTGTGTTCTACTGCACTTGTATGGAGTGTTCTGTAAATGTTGATTAGATCCTGTTGTTTGATGATATTGAGTTATTTTTCTTTGCTGATTTTCTGTCTAGTTGTTCTATCAATTGTTCAGAGAAGGGTGTTGACATCTTCAATTGTAATTGTAGATTAGTTATTTCGCCTTTCAGTTTGATCAGCTTTTGCTTAATGAATTTTGCAGCTCTAATGTTTGGTGGATACATAGTTAGGATTGCTATATCTTGGGGGACTGACCCTATTATTAATATATAATGTCCTTCTTTGTTTCTGGTAATTTTCTTTCTTCTAAGGTGTACTTTATCTGAAATTAATATTGCTACTCTTGCTTTCCTCTAATTAATATTAGCATGCTATATCTTTTCTTCTTTTTTTACTTATCAAAATGTCTCTATCATTATATTGAAGTGAGTTTGTTGTAGATAGCGTATAGTTGGATCATTTTAAAAAATTGACTTTGTCAATTTCTTTTACTTAGTGTATTTAGACCATTTACATTTAATGTAATTATTAATCTGTTAGGACTTAAGTCTGCCTTTTTGTATATTTTTTTGTTTTCTTTTTGTTCTGTGTCTTGTTCTCTGTTTTATTTTTCTTGTCTTCCTGTGGTTTACCTAAACAGCTTTTAGAATTCTATTTTTATTTATCTATAGTTAATTCCTGAAGGATGTTTTCACTGTATATAGGATTCTGGCTTGACAGTTCTTTCTTTTGGCAGTTGAAAAATGTGCCACTGTCTTCTGGCCTCTTGGTTTCCAATGAGAAATTCAACATGATTCAAAGTGTTTTTCCCCTATGGGTAAAGTGTCATTTCTCTCTCAGTGCTTTTAATATTTAAAAAAAATATTTATTTTTTAATTATTTTTTTTCTTTGAGATAGAGTCTTGCTCTGTCACCCAGGCTGGAGTGCAGTGGCACGATCTTGGCTCACTGCAATCTTTGCCTTCCAGGTTAAAGCAATTCTTGTGCCTCAGCCACCCAAGTAGCTGAGATTATAGGCATGTGCCACCACAGCTGGCTAAATTTTGTATTTGTAGTAGAGACGAGGTTTTGCCATGTTGGTCAGGCTGGTTGGTCAGGCTGGTCTCGTATTCCTGGCCTCAACCAATCCACCTGCCTTGGCCTCCCAAAGTGCTGAGATTACAGGTGTGAGCCACTGCGCTTGGCCTCAAGATTTGTTTCTTTTTCTTCCGTTTTCAGAAGTTTGACTACAATGGGCCTTGGTAGGGGTTTCTTTAGTTTTTCCTTTTGGGGATCATTCAGCTTCTTGAATCTGTAGGTTTATGTTTTTTCCAACTCTGGGAACTTTCTAGCCATTATTTCTTTGAGTACTTTTTCAGTCCTGCCCTCTTTTTCCTCTCCTCCACAGACTGTGATGACATGAGTGTGGGATCTTTGGTTATAATCCCACAGGTCCCTGAAAATATGTTTCAGTCTATTTTCTTTCTTTCTTTTTTTTTTTTTTTTGAGACAGAGTCTCACTCCTTGCCCAGGCTGGAGTGCAGTGGCGTGATCTCGGCTCACTGTAACCTCCACCTCCTGGGTTCAAGTGATTCTCCTCCCTCAGCCTCCCGAGTAGCTGGGACTACAGGTGCCCGACACCATGCCTGGCTAATTTTTTGTATTTTTAGTAGAGATGGGGTTTCACCATGTTAGCCAGGATGGTCTCGATCTCCTGACCTCATGATCTGCCCACCTTGGCCTCCCAAAGTGCTGGGATTACAGGCGTGAGCCAACGCGCCCAGCCGTTTCAGTCTATTTTCTCCCTGTTGTTCAGATTGTATAATTTCTATTGTTCTATCTTCCAGTTCATAGATTTTTTCCTCTGCCTTCTTTATTCTGATGTTAAGCCCATTCACTCAGTTTTCCATCTCAGTTATTGTATTTTTCAGTTCTAAAACTCCCATTGACTCTTCCTTATATCTTCCATTTCTTTGCTGAGACTTTCTATATTTTCATTTGCTTCAAGGAGATTCAAGGCTGACTAATTGCCAGGTGGGCCCTGCCAGGGAAGCCTGGAGCTGAAGTCAGGGCCAGGTTTTTGTCAGGGGCTGTAACTGACCCAGCTGGGGCTCAATACATCCTAGGTCTCTTACCTTACTTTCCTCCACTCTTTTGGGGTTGTGGGAGGGACAGAAGGAAGAGACAGTAAAAATGGAAGATGCCCCTCTCTAACGGGGCTCCAGGAGGGCCACGGTTTTGTCTGTGTTAACTGCCAGATGGTTGCCTGGCACACAGCAGTCTCTGAAGACATACGGTTGACTAAAGGAGTAAATAAAATGCCCCCCTCTTTTCTCCTTCTCTGCCCTGAGACTCCTCTATGCCTCTCCTCATGTGTCTTTGACTCATCTTTATGCCCAAGTCCCATGAAGAGGTCACTGGCTAATGACAACAATCATAATAATTAGGGTAGTAGGGCCAGGTGCGGTGGCTCACGCCTGTAATCCCAGCACTTTGGGAGGCTGAGGTGGGCAGATCATGAGGTCAGGAGATCGAGACCATCCTGGCTAACATGGTGAAACCCCGTCTCTACTAAAGATACAAAAAAAATTAGCCGGGTGTGGTGGCAGGCACCTGTAGTCCCAGCTACTCGGGAGGCTGAGGCAGGAGAATGGCGTGAACCCGGGAGGCGGAGCTTGCAGCGAGCTGAGATTGAGCCACTGCACTCCAGCCTGGGAGACAGAGCGAGACTCTGCCTCAAAAAAAAAAAAAAATAATAATAATTAGGGTAGTAGGTTGAATAATGGTCCCAGAGGTATCCAGGTTCTAATCCCAGGACCTTTGAATGTTACCTTCTATGGCAAAAAGGAACCTTACAGACATGATTAAATGAAGGATCTGGAGATGTGGAGAATATCTTGGATTATATGTGGGGCCCTAGATGCAATCACAGGTGTCCTTATAAGAGGATGGCAAAGGGAGATTTGACTAAGGTGGAGAGAAGATGATGTGATGATGGAAGCAGAGATCGGAGTGATGCATTTTGAAGATGAAGGAAGGGGCCACAGCCAAGGAATACAGGTGGCCATTAGAAGTTGAAAAAGGCCAGGAAATAGATTCTCCTCTCAGGGCCTCCAGAAGAAACCAGCCCTGCTGACACCTTGATTTTAGCCCAGAGAAACTAATTTCAGCCCTCTGATCTCCGGAAGTGTATAAGGATAAATCTGTATTGTTTTGAGCCACCAAGTTTGTGGTGATTTCTGACAGCACCAAAAGGAAACTAACGCACTAGCGTGGATTGAGTGTAATTGTGTGGGCTTTGCCTGGGCAACTCCAGGCATTCTCACCATGGCCCTGGGGAGCAGGTTCTCGCATCACCCCACTTTCCAGATACTGCAGGAGAGCCTTAGAGACGACGAGGCCTGCTCATCGCACAGCTCGCTGGGGTGGGAGCAGCTCAGACAGGTTTATTCACCAGCTGCTGAGCTTCTTAGTGGCAGTGGGAGGAGGTGGCTACAGATATGGGTGAAACCCCCTCCAAAAAGTTCCCAGCTTCAAAATATAAACAGTAAAATGGCAAAGTTGAAAGTATTCAAAAGCAAAATCATTAAAAGATCCTTCTCCCCTATATTTTTTTTTTTTTTTTTGCAGAAAGTGAAAATGCCCGCTGAGCCTAAGTGTGGGTCCCTCTGTGACATGCTTGCTGTGATGAGGAGCCAGGTCTTCTGCATCCTGAGCAGGCCCTCTCAGGGTGACGTGGCTGGCCGCGGGGCCGTTCCACCCCAGCTCAAGCCCACAGGGCCACCTGCTTCTCTGCCACTTCTGCTTCCTGAAAGTGGGGCCCTGGGACCTGCCCCCTTAGCACGCTTGCAAGCAAACTTACATCTGACAAATGATCCTATGGAAATGCTTATTTAGTGGAGAGGACAGAAATGAATGGCAGTCTCAGCAAAGAGGCCTCACCTTGCGCCTGTGTGTTACACCTGCACACACGTACATGCCTACACAGTCAGTGCCAGGCTTGGCACTCCCCACGTAAGCTCTGGGAGGGTGATTCTTTTTTTTTTTTTTTTTTTTTTGAGACGGAGTCTCGCTCTGTCACCCAGGATGGAGTGCAGTGGCGCGATCTCAGCTTACTGCAACCTCTGCCTCCGGGGTTCAAGCGATTCTCCTGCCTCAGCCTCCTGAGTAGCTGGGATTACAGGCAGGCACCACAACGCCCGGCTAATTTTTGTATTTTTAGTAGAGACGGGGTTTCACCATGTTGGTTAGGTTGGTCTCGAACTCTTGACCTTCTGATCTGCCTGCCTCTGCCTCCCAAAGTGCTGGGATTATAGGTGTGAGCCATTGTGCCTGGCCGAGGGTGATTCTTATCATCACCCCCACTTTGCTGAGGAAAGTGAGTCAGACAGGTAGATGGTTCTGATTTAGAATTCCGAAGGTGTCCAAACTGTGTCCGGGGAGGAGCCTGGCCCCGGGGGTCCTTGAGGTCCCAGCTTGGACCTCCTCAGGCCCATCCTGTGCTCCTGGAGTGGCAACGGGCCAGCCAGGGGGATGGAGCCCTCCTGATTCCCTCCCGGAGCCAGCCCAGGTGGGCAGGGAGCATCCCTAACCTACTCAGAGCAGGGGTCCTGAATGGCGGCTGAGAGGCTACCCCAGGGTCCCGTGGCCCCGTAGGCAGGAGGGCTGCAGGGCTACCTTACCATCCTCACTGAAGATGGGGGCGGTGTACAGGTAGTGGGTGATGCTGGGGTCTTGCTCGAAGGGACACTCCACTTGTTTCCAGGTGATGAACTCCCCCACCTGCTTGGCCAGCTCCAGGAATTTCTGTCAGGGTCACAGAGACACAGAATGGGGGCACTCCAGTGCCTGGAGGTCCCCATGAGGGGGATGGGCTGGTCCTGGCAGAGACTCTCTCAACACCCAGTGACTTTAGGGCTCTGAGGAGGAGCAGGGGGCAATAAATGAGGGCGAGAGCCGTCCCGGCCTGCAGCCTGTGTGCAGCAAGACTGGGCATGGTTTTATGTCATTGTATTTACTTTCTTGTTATCCTCTATGTATGGCAAGTGATACATGTTTGTTGATTTACATAATTATGCAAATATATTTAAATAAGCGTATTTAGGGAAGACTTAAGTAATTCATTTAAGTATGATTTTATTTAAGTAAAATGTAAACACATGTATTTAATTTTTAAAAAGGATGCCAACTTTAAGAAGGGCTTTAAATAAAGAGCAGTGCACAGTTGTGAATGGCAGGGACCCCTGCTCCACGACACCCCCTGATCTGCCCTGGAAGCCAGGTCCAGTCCCTTCTGCTTGCTCCCCAAAGCTGGGACCACACAAGCACCTTGCAGTCTTACCTGTCCCTGATCTCAGCTCTGAGGATCAATTCAGGAAGGGCTAAGGCAGGGGTTCCCACGCCTGGCTCTGGGCTGGTGTCACCTGTCGAGGAGGATCCCAGTTCCCTGGGCTCCTGCAGTGTCTTGCCTAAGCCCAATCTTGACCACATCGCCTCCAGCCTGGGCTAACCTAAGGGGTGAGGCAGCCTGGGACCCTCTAACCAGGCCTGTGGGCAGCATGTGACGGTCTGCTGGGGTGTCTGTGAGGAGGGCAGCTCCAGGCCCAAGGGTGTGGCCATGTGCTGTGGTTCCCAGCTGCAGGGGACACTCACAGCCCATGGAGGGCCATGCTGCACCTCTACCTCCAACCCCTCTCTGGGCTACAGTTGAAGCCCCATCTTACACAGGGAGACTGAGTCTCAGACAGAGCAATGACTGGTGACTGACCCAGGACTTACCCATCCTTGGAGTTGGAGGCTGGGTGGGGCCTCACACCCACTGTGTCACCCACTGCTAAGGCCAACGCTAGGGTGGGGCTGGCTCTCAGTGGGAGATGATCCCCCTCCTTCCTACAGACAGGGGTCCAGCTGCTGCATGGCATGCTCTGTCTGACTCAGGGTCTGCCTAGCTCACCAGCTATGCCGAGACACGTGTGCTGGGTGGGCCCTTTTGGAGGTCAGGATACGGAGCGGGTCAGCCTGGCCTTTCTTCTCAGGAGCGCAGGGACTCGGGTGCAGTGACTGAGGATGGACGGAGGGATCAAGGATAGACGGAGGGATCGAGGATGGACAGAGGGACCGAGGATGGATGGAGGGATTGAGGATGGATGGAGGGATCCAGGATGGATGGATGGAGGATGGACGGAGGGGAACGAGGATGGACGGAGGGATCCAGGATGGACGGAGGGATCGAGGATGGATGGATGGAGGATGGACGGAGGGGACCGAGGATGGACGGAGGGGACCGAGGATGGACGGAGGGACCGAGGATGGATGGAGGGATCGAGGATGGATAGATAGAGGATGGACGGAGGGACCGAGGATGGACGGAGGGACCGAGGATGCACGGAGGGATCAAGGATGGACAGAGGGATCGAGGATGGACGGAGGGACCGAGGATGGACGGAGGGATCGAGGATGGACGGAGGGACGAGGATGGATGGAGGATGGACGGAGGGACCGAAGATGGACGGAGGGACCGAGGATGGACGGAGGGACGAGGATGGACGGAGTGACCGAGGATGACGGAGGGAGCGAGGATGGACGGAGGGATCGAGGATGGACGGAGAGATCCAGGATGGACGGAGGAACCAAGGATGGACGGAGGGATCCAGGATGGACGGAGAGATCCAGGATGGACGGAGGAACCGAGGATGGATGGAGGCATCCAGGATGGACGGAGGGACCGAGGATGGACGGAGGGACCGAGAATGGACGGAGGGATCGAGGAGGGACGGAGGGACCGAGGATGGATGGATGGAGGATGGACGGAGGGACCGAGGATGGATGGATGGAGGATGGACGGAGGGACCGAGGATGGATGGATGGAGGATGGACGGAGGGACCGAGGATGGACGGAGGGACCGAGGATGGATGGATGGATGGACGGAGGGACCGAGGATGGACGGAGGGACCGAGGATGGACGGAGGGATCGAGGATGGATGGAGGGATCGAGGATGGACGGAGGGACCGAGGATGGACGGAGGGACCGAGGATGGATGGATGGAGGATAGACAGAGGGACCGAGGATGGACGGAGGGACCGAGGATGGATGGATGGAGGATGGATGGAGGGACCGAGGATGGATGGAGGGACCGAGGATGGATGGATGGATGGACGGAGGGACCGAGGATGGACGGAGGGACCGAGGATGGACGGAGGGATCGAGGATGGATGGAGGGATCGAGGATGGACGGAGGGACCGAGGATGGACGGAGGGACCGAGGATGGATGGATGGAGGATAGACAGAGGGACCGAGGATGGATGGAGGGACCGAGGATGGATGGATGGAGGACGGACGGAGGGACCGAGGATGGACGGAGGGATCGAGGATGGACGGAGGGACCGAGGATGGACCGAGGGACCGAGGATGGATGGAGGGACCGAGGATGGATGGAGGATGGACGGAGGGACCAAGGATGGATGGAGGGATCGAGGACGGATGGAGGGACTGAGGATTGCCGGAGGGACCAAGGCTGGACGGAGGGATCAAGGATGGACGGAGGGACCGAGGATGGATGCAGGAACCAAAGATGGACGGAGGGATCGAGGATGGACGGAGGGACTGAGGATGGACGGAGGGACAGAGGATGGATGGATGGAGGATGGACGGAGGGACCAAGGATGGACGGAGGGACCGAGGATGGATGGATGGAGGATGGATGGAGGGACTGAGGATGGATGGAGGGACCGAGGATGGATGGATGGAGGATGGACGGAGGGACCGAGGATGGATGGAGGGATCGAGGATGGACAGAGGAATCGAGGATGGACGGAGGGACCAAGGATGGACAGAGGGATCGAGGATGGATGGAGGGACGAGGATGGATGGATGGAGGATGGACGGAGGGACCGAGGATGGACGGAGGGACCGAGGATGGATGGATGGATGGACGGAGGGACCGAGGATGGACGGAGGGAATGAGGATGGACGGAGGGATCGAGGATGGATGGAGGGACCGAGGATGGACGGAGGAACCGAGGACGGACGGAGGGACGAGGATGGATGGATGGAGGATGGACGGAGGGACCGAGGATGGACGGAGGGACCGAGGATGGATGGATGGAGGACGGACGGAGGGACCGAGGATGGATAAAGGGATCGAGGACGGAGGGAGGGACCGAGGATGGCCGGAGGGACCGAGGATGGACGGAGGGACCAAGGATGGACGGAGGGATCGAGGATGGAAGGACGGACCGAGGATGGACGGAGGGATCGAGGATGGATGGAGGGACCGAGGATGGATGGAGGGACCAAGGATGGACGGATGGAGGATGGATGGAGGGACCGAGGATGGATGGAGGGATCGAGGATGGACGGAGGGACCGAGGATGGACGAAGGAACCGAGGATGGACGGAGGGACCGAGGATGGATGTAGGGAGCGAGGATGGATGGATGGAGGATTGACGGAGGGACCGAGGACGGACGGAGGGACCAAGGATGGATGGATGGATGGACGGAGGGACCGAGGATGGATGTAGGGAGCGAGGATGGATGGATGGAGGATTGACGGAGGGAACGAGGATGGACAGAGGGACCAAGGATGGATGGAGGGACCAAGGATGGATGGATGGACGGACGGAGGGACCGAGGATGGACGGAGGGACCGAGGATGGATGGATGGAGGATGGACGGAGGGACTGAGGGTGGACGGAGGGACCAAGGATGGATGGATGGATGGATGGAGGGACCGAGGATGGACAGAGGGAATGAAGATGGACGGATGGACCGAAGATGGATGGAGGGACCGAGGATGGATGGAGGGACCGAGGATGTATGGATGGAGGATGGAGGGAGGGACCGAGGATGGACGGAGGGACCGAGGTTGGACAGAGGGATCGAGGATGGACGGAGGGACTGAGGATGGATGGAGGGACCGAGGATGGATGGATGGAGGATGGACGGAGGGATCGAGGATGGATGGTGGGACCGAAGATGGATGGATGGAGGATGGACGGAGGGACTGAGGAGGGACGGAGGTACTGAGGATGGATGGATGGAGGATGACGGAGGGACCGAGGATGGACTGAGGGATCGAGGATGGACGGAGGGACTGAGGATGGACAGAGGGACCAAGGATGGACGGAGGGATCGAGGATGGACGGAGGGACTGAGGTTGGACAGAGGGACGAGGATGGATGGATCGAGGATGGATGGATGGAGGATGGACAGAGGGACCGAGGATGGACGGAGGGATCGAAGATGGATGGAGGGATCAAGGATGGACGGAGGGACCGAGGATCGATGGAGAGCTCGAGGATAGACAGAGGGACTGAGGATGGACGGAGGAACTGAGGATGGATGGAGGGATCGAGGATGGATGGAGGGATCGAGGATGGACGGAGGGATCGAGGATGGATGGATGGAGGATGGATGGATGGAGGATGGACGGAGGGACTGAGGATAGACGGAGGGATCAAGGATGGATGGAGGGATCGAGGATGGATGGAGAGACCGAGGATCGATGGATGGAGGATGGATGGAGGGACCGAGGATGGACGGAGGGACCGAGGATGGATGGATGGAGGATGGACGGAGGGACTGAGGATGGATGGAGGGACCGAGGATGGATGGATGGAGGATGGACGGAGGGACCGAGGATGGAGGAGGGATCGAGGATGGACAGAGGGACCGAGGATGGATGGAGGGATGGAGGATGGATGGAGGGATGCAGGATGGATGCAGGATGGATGGAGGATGCCCAGCCTGCTGTGCTTTGGGAGGGCTGCCAGGGGGGCTCTCTCTGCCTGGGAGGTCCAGGGGGGTTCCTGGAGGAGGAGTCACTTGAGCTGACAGCAGTGAGTGTCTACAGAGGGAGCAGAATTCTTTCTTTTCTGTTCACTCTGGCCTCAGCCTGATAGCTTCCTCCTGCTCCTCAGGGCTCTGCCTTTGGGCTGGTCCTGACCCCCAGGGCACAGCCCCTGTCACAGCGCCTTGCCGGTTGTCACTGCGGGCCCACGGAGCTGCCTTTCTCGCCAGCCTGGTGCCCCTCAAGGGCTCAGATGGACCCTGCTTCGCTTGTGCTTGCCGTGAGGCGCAGCCTGGATGGACATGACCCTCAGCTTCAGCATCTCCACCTCAGCGGATGTCAGGGTGGGAGGACCCTGACAACCTTGCTGAGGTCGGCTGTGAACTGCTCATTCTGCCCCAGGGTCCCCCATGAGGCTGGGTGTGCAAGGGCCAGTGGTCCTTCCCTGGGAACTTTTCCTGGCCTGTCCACCTCAGTGGTGATCCGCACGGAGGTCCTACCTCAAAGTTGATGTGTCCGTTGGGAAGGCGGTTGGCACAGCCCTCATTCAGGAAGTAGATGTCTTTGATGAGCAGGCTGAAGAAAGGAATGACTATCTGGAAGAAAGAGGGGGCAGGTCGGCCCCAGCCGGCCCTCCACACAGCGGGCTCCAGGACGGGGGGCAGCGTTGCCAGCAGATAGCCGCCCCAGGGACCTCAGACCCGACCCCAGGGTGCCGAGGGCAGGGGAGACTTCCTGGGCTAGCCAGGGCCTCGGGGCTTCATGGGTTACGAGGCGAATTCCTGTGCACCATGGAGGGCAATAAGGACCACAAAGAAAGGAGCAGGCACGCCTCACCCTGCAGAGTGCCTTGGTGCCGCCGCCCGTCCTGGGGCTGGGTAAGAGATGCACAGTCACGATGACCCTTGAATATTCCTTCCACTGCCTTCTGGGAGGGGCTGGTAGGTCCCCACTACCCCCATCCCCATCCAAAGGTCCACAGGCTCGTGTGCACCTGGAGGTGCAGTCCCTGCTGAACACACTGGTAAAGACACATGGAACAGATGTGCATCAACTGTTCTGAAATTTGGTGGCCTCTTTTTTTTTTTTTTTTTTTTTTTTTTTTTTTTTGAGATGGAGTCTCGCCTGTCGCCCAGGCTGGAGTGCAATGGCGTGACTCGCTGCAAGCTCCGCCTCCCGGGTTCAAGTGATTCTCCTGCTTCAGCCTCCCAAGTAGCTGGGATTACAGGCCCCTGATGCCACACCCGGCTAGTTTTTGTATTTTTACTAGAGATGGGGTTTCACCATATTGGCCAACCTGGTCCCGAACTCCTGACCTTGTGATCTGCTCGCCTTGGCCTCCCAAGGTGGCCTCCGTTTTAAAAAAAAAAAAAAATTAACCATTTGTCCCCCTATGTCTTTCTTGATGCTAAAGATCTGATCCTGATGCACTCACTGTTAGACCAAAAGCATTCTTGCTCCACTGCCCGAAGGAAAAGAAAGGCTCATGGACCCAGCCTGTGAGGTGCTGCGGGCTGCGTGCAGGCCCCCACCAGACTCTTCATCCCTGACCTCACTGTAGTGGGAGACACAGTTGTAGGAGTAACCTACAAAATGAGGAGGCCTCATGTGGCAAATCTTTGCTAATCCCAACTTCCCACTGCCGGCTGGGTTTAGCCTCCATCTGTGCTCCCACAGAGCCCACTACTTATGCCTTTTATCAAGCCTGACTGCCTCACTGCTGAGCTATACACAGGATGACTTTCCATCTTTACATGGTCCTGTGAAGCAGGGCTCTTATGACCCCACTTACACATGAGGAAGCTGAGGCCCAGAGAGGTTAAATACCTTGCATAAGCTCACATAGCAGTGAGCAGCGGAAGCAGGGCTGAGTCCCAGGTGGCTCTGCCCTAGTGCCCCGTCCTGCCTTTTCCTCACCGTGCCGGGATCAGTGGTAGGGGGGGATTGCGGGGGTGGTCTGTGTCTGTGTCCTCCCTCAGTGGCACTGAGTCCCCAGTCCTAGTGTGGGTTCTGGACAGCTGAACTGTGTTGGAATAGGGAGACGTGCCAAGACAGGGAGGGGGTTTAAGGAGTGTGGGACTGTGCACACAGAGGAGGCTCCTCTGGGGCCTGGTCTGGGCTTCCTGGAGGCAGGGGCATTGAGCTGGTCCTCGAGAGGTGGCGCGTCCCATACGCAAGCACTTCTCACCCCTTCTGTCACGACCACGCCACCCAAGGCCACCCCCCATGTCTGACCTGGTCTCCCTGCCCTCACAGCAGCCAAACAGGCCTTTGTATCTGCAAATCCATTGCCCTTGCTTCTGACGTGAGAAGTTTAATTAGAGCCCAGGTCAGCTTGGAGGTCACTCAGATAAGTGGGCCCTGTGACACAGACTGGGAGAGGGGCGGACAGGAGCCGCCCACAGACAGGAAGGAAGCGTAAAGTGCCATGACCACCGAGATCTCCCGGCCCCATCAACTCAGCTGGGGCGCCAGGAAGCTGTGAGCACGACTCTAAGTATCCCTTCCTCCTTCCTTCCCTCCCTCTGTCCCTCCACCCCTCTCCACCCATAAAGCAGCTTTTGTGGGCCTAGCCCATGACCCGTCTCTCTCTGGAAGTTAGAGGAGAATGCGGTTAAAGTCAACACACAGCTCTAAGCTGCCTGCCTACAGCACCAATGCACAGCCTCCCAGCACCCAGAGCTGGAAGGGGCTCAGAACACAGGCACCCATATCCCAGTCTGTCTACCTGCCCCACAGCCCCCGTGTCCCAGCAGAGATGAAGGAAGCAGTGCGGAGCGCCCAGGCCATGGCTGGCGGCTCCCAGCCCAGCTCGGCACCAAGCTCCTGCACACCGACTCTGCATCCATCCTAGGCCTGTAGCCAGCGCTCTGCGGTCGCCACACACACCCAGTGCCTGGGAACAGGAGTCAGCCTGGTGGTGTGCAGACCACGAGCTTCAGAGCCAGACAGGCTGGAGTGTGATCCTGGCTCTGCCACCTACCTGCAGTGTGACTGGACTAGTGAGGTCTCCCGCCGAGACTCAGTCTGCTGATCTGGGAATTGGCAATGCTGATGCCCCCAAAGAGTGTTTGTCAGAATTCAGCTGGGGTACGGAGGCCAAGTGGCTGGAATGAGGCAGGTGCTCAGTGACATGAGGTTCCTGCCCCTGGTGTCTGGCTTTCCGGGCTCTGGTTTCTGGCGGGCCGCCCACCTGCCCTGGGATTTGAGGTCTCGCATCCCTGGGTGCTGCTCCCCTCTGCAGCAGACCCCTGCCTGGGACCCAGAGTCACTGACACACTCACAGCCTGAACAGGAAAGGCCAGCTGGACAGGACAGAGCCATCCGTGTGGCTGGTGTCTGCCCCTTGGGTGGAGGGCCAAGAAGGCCTGGCAGATGGCACAATCGTGCACACCTCAGCTTGCTTCCCAAACCTGCCCACTGGCATTCCTCCAGTGCAATTCCAGGGGGACCTGAATTTCAACAACAGCGTGTTCTATTATCCCTCAAGCTGGAGACAGACATCCACGAACCACAGCAGGGACCTGATTCCACTAATGTTCCTGCATGGCACAGGCCTTCAAAGGTACAGCAAGTCTTGGAGTTTCCTCTCCATAGAGATGAACAACTCTAATCATCAGGATGGTGACAGGTTTCAAGCCAGAGGATCACTGCAATCCCAGAGCCTGTGCATGACTCCCTGTACCAGAGGCCATGAGTAGAATTTGGAGGAGAAATAAAATTGCTCAGGTCAGCAAAGGCCCCACAAATGCAGGTATATAAGAATACAGCCTATGGCTGGGCACAGTGGCTCACGCATGTAATCCTAGCACTTTGGAAGGCTGAGGCAAGCAAATCACCTGAGATCAGGAGTTTAAGACCATCCTGGCCAATATGGTGAAACTCCGCCTCTACTAAAAATACACACATTAGCTGGGCGTGGTGGCGGACACCTATAATCCCAGCTACTTGGGAGGCTGAGGCAGGAAAATCGCTTGAACCCAGGAGGTGGAGGTTGCAGTGAGCCAAGATTGCACCACTGCTCTCCAGCCTGGGTGACAGAGAGAGACTCCATCTCCAAAAAAAAAAAAAAAAAAAAAAATTACGAGCTGTGAACAGGCAGTTTGGGTGAGGAAAAAGCTTGGTTCAGTGATTGCCAAAAATGTAAATGTGATCTGAGGCCACATAAATAAAAGTATTATGTTTAGAATCAGGGAGGTGGAAGATCCTGTGTACCTGGAACCTCAATTTTATCTGAAACAGAAGAGATTTTGACAAATGGAGCTGTTCAGGGACCAAAGGGCCCCAAGTGGGGAGGAGCCTGGAAGCTGTAGTGTGGCAGGGCAGGTCTGGGGCCGCTGACTCAGGAGGAGAGAGGAGGGGCCGTGGGGGCTCTGAAGAACTGGTGAGCAGAAGACGAAGTGGCCTCATTCGCGTGGCCCCCCAAGGAAGGATGAGCCCAGGCAGCCCGGCTTCAGGCCCTCATGAAGCACTTCCTGTCAGTCAGAGCTGTCTGAGCCTGGCTTCCCTCAGGTTTTGGGAGGTGGTGAGTTCCCCACACTGGAGGCATGCAAGCAAGGAGACCTGGCTGTCTATTACTGATGCTGCAGGGGGGCAGGAGCTGCAGCAGGTGTTACTCTGAGCCAGCACCCAGGTTCCCTGCTGCTGCCCCCCTGGGCCAACGTGGCCGCGACCTACCTTCTCTCGGCTGCTGTGGGCCATCAGGGAGCGGTGGGCCGCCCCTCGCAGGGCTGTCCTGTAGTTGCAGAAATTCCCCGTTGGGTCCATCTGGTGCTGGATGGAGACAGGGAGGCATGTGGGCAGCTCTGTCCAGGGGATGGCCGGAGGCACCCGGCAGCCCAGCAGCCTCATTTACCTCGAGGATGAAAAACTTGGCCGTCTTCACTTTGGCCCAGGTCTTCTTCAGCCTGGAGACAGGGCTCATGTTCATGCCGGCTGGAAGAGGGAGGGAAGGTTGGAGAGGGCTGCTTCTGGGACAGGGGGGCCTCTGTGTAGCTGCAGCCCCTTGGCCTGCACCCTGACCAGGGCTTGGGTCTGCAGGGCTCAGCCTGTCACATGGTGGGTGGGTGAGGGATGCTGGTGGACATCATGGTCAGGTGGGCCTGCTGCCACCATGCTGGTCCCACTCTGTACCGAGCACCTGCACTGGGCCTCGTTCTCTCTGGGTCTGCGGACATCCCACCAAGCCCTCACTAAACATCCCGAGGGGGCTGGGCTTGCCTCAAAAGGCACGGCTCCCCAGGACCTCTGATGTGGGGACATGGGGCTGCCCAGGCCTTCAGACAGCTCGGCCCATGCCCCTCCGCTGCTCAGAGGCGGGCCCTGGCTTGCACTCTGCCTGCCTGGCTGCACCCACTCCGATCTCTGGGGGGGCCTGTGCACTGGGGACTGCTGGCCCGGGCGGGCCCACTCACAGATGATGGCCATGAGGGAGTTGAAGTTGCCGATGTTGAAGCACTCGCGGGCCACGTCGATGAAGAACTCGATCACCTGGGCCCTCTGCTTCTTCTTGGCTGGCTGCGGACAGGGCAGCAGAGCCTCAGGGTGACACGCCTCCACCTGGCCCTGACCAGACCTGCTCCCCTCACCTGGCCCTCTTTGCCTTCTCTGAACCCACTGCACAGCTGAGGCTCTTGAGGCTCAGGGTAAACAGGGTCTCAGAGCGCTTCATGGGCCGAGCCAGCAGAGCCCAATGCCAGAGGGGGCTAGGTGGGCCCGGTGGGGGCACGGGCACCCCCTGTAGCCCTGGAGCTGCTGAGAGGCACCTTCAGGAGATGCTCCATGGCTCCCCTCCAGCGCCCTCCTCCCTCTCCTCAGCTCCCACCCCACTCCTTCCCTGAATTAGAGAGCCCCACCCACTTCCCCCCAGCCCTGGGCTTTCTCCCCTCACTGGGGTACAAGCTGGCCCTGAGGCCTGTCCCTCGAGCAGCCCCTCTGCTCTCCCCATCTAACAACTGCGTGACTGGTAAACCCTTGTTTGTGGCCAGGCACTCGGGACTTCAGACCCCCGTGATGCACAGAACCACGCCGTGTCCTTCCCCGGCCATCCTGGGCCGCAGCTGGTGCCCTGAGGGGTTCAGGCCAGGCTCCGCCCAGGCTCCGCCCTCTCACCTGCAGCCAGCGGTGTGAGGGTAGGAAGTGGGCTGGGCTGGTGGGGCCTGCATTGCCTTCTTTCCACACAGGTAGGTGTTGCTTGCAGCAAGGGTCTTTACTGCCACCAAGAAGTGGGGTGTTGTGCTCTGAGATGTGTCACCAAACCCCCTTCCAGGGGCTGTCTTGGCCACAGAGAGCTGCCCACCCAAGGCTGGCCCTGTCCTTTGAAGGGCAGCCTGCCCTGTGATGGGGGCTGAGCCACGTGGGGGATAGAGGCCAACTCCTGTGTCCATCGCCACGTCGCGTGGGGCCACCTCCTCTCTACTCTTCTCTGCAGGTGTGGACCCCTCATGAACATGTTCCCCATACTCAGTCTCAGCACCCGCTGCGGAGAGCCCAGCCTGGCCCGGCACTGCCTCCAGCCTGGCCCTGGGATGAGCAGCCCCCTGGGCTTCATCTTAAGGTGAGAGAGTGGGTTCAGAGGAGGGTCCCTCTGCTGCAAGGAGGAGGACGGGTGGGTGTGGCCAGGCGGGACTGCGACTCAGTGACAAGCACGTCTGGCGCCACGCTGCTGAGTCTTGGTGCTTTCCAGGAGCAGCTAGAACCATGGGCTTTTACGTGCATCTCCCAAGGCTTAAGGGTCGGATCTCATCCACCTCTAGGTCCCGAGCCAGCCAAACGAGGCCAGTTGCAGGCCAGGCTGCCCCAGGCAGGCCGGCACAGATGGACAGAGCAGAGCCACTGGGGCTGGGAGTGACAGCCTCTCACTCCTTCAGCAAACCCTCTCCAGCACCCTCTGTGCCTGGCCAGTGGATCTGGCCTGGGTTCTACTTGGAGGGAAATGTCACTGCAGGAAAGCTGGTGTCACCTGGAGTCCCGGAGGGATGCCCAGCCTGGCCTTGGACTTGGAAATGAACAGGACTCAAGGTGTCCTTCCGGTTCCCTCCCCCGTGGGCTCCCCCCGACTCCGGCCGCCTGCCGCCCTGGCTGTCTACTCACCATGCAGATCTCAGTTGCCACCAGGTAGCACAGCCTGTTGAACCATTTCACGTAAGCCTCCAGGTTGCTGGTCTTGTCACTGAAGCAGGGCTAGAAAAAACACACCACACAGGACCACATTCTGAGCCTTTTTGTCTATCACCTTTTAGAACATGAAGTCAGTTCATGATCCTTACGACCTGGGAAATGTCAAAACCCCCAAACCATCCAGAAATACCAACGATATGGTATGTACCCTTTTAGTCCTTTTAAAAATACATTTTAAAATGTAACTTCACACACACACACACACACACACACACACACACACACGAACCTCATTATTCCTGGATCCTGTATTTGCAAATTTGCCTACTCTCTAAAATGTATTTGTAACCTCAAAAACTTGTGTCACTTTTGTGGTCATCTGTACACATGCATAAGGTGGCAAAAATATTGAAGTCATGAGCGTCCGTGAGCATCTCCAGAGGAGGCTAAGCAATGCTCTGTCCTCCTGCATCACACGCTCAGACTTGGCCTACTGAGCATCACGCCCTTTGCATTTTTGTGCTTTTTGCTGATAATTTCATTGTTGAGAAAGGCCCCCAAGCATGGTGCTGAAGTGCCGTCTAGTGTTCCCGCGCACACAAAGGCCGCTCTGTGCCTCACAGAGAAAATGTGTGTAACATCAGCGTTCAGCTGTGAGTAACAGCACTGTTGGCCATGAGGTCAATATTAATCAATAATTTATATGAAGTAATGTCTTTAAATATAAGCACACATAAAACAAGGTGATATATTGATCCGCTGGCGAAAGCATTGTGACGAGAGGCTCACAGGAACCGCACCTTGCATTTCCCCTGGGAGTAACGGTTCTGCGCTCACTCACTCATTCGGTGCTTCGGACTTTATAGGGCACAGCTGCTGGGAGTAACGGGCACCAGCTGTGTGTATGCATACATCTATCATAACCACATATATTCCCATGCTTTGCTATGCGAACCTTTCCCTGTGCCATAACATATCCTTTGGAAACAAAATTTTTAAATGGATATAGAACTTTCCACTGTATAATATACCACCATCTAAAAGATGAAACTTATCATAAATGTGTTTGTTAAAACTGCCAGGGTAGGCCGAGCGTGGTGGCTCACGCCTGTAATCCCAACACTTTGAGAGGCCAAGGCGGGCGGATCACCTGAGGTCAGGAGTTCAGGAACAGCCTGTTCAACATGATGAAACCCCGTCTCTACTAAATATACAAAAATTAGCTGGGCATGGTGGTGGGTGCCTGTAATCCCAGCTACTCAGGAGGCTGAGGCAGGAGAATTGCTTGAACCCGGGAGGCAGAGGTTGCAGTGAGCTGAGATTGTTCCACTGCACTCCAGCCTGGGCAACAAAAGTGAAACTTCATCTAAAAAAAAACCAAAAAAAACCCTAAAACTAAAACAAAAAAAATCCCCAAAAAACTGCCAGGGTAACTTTCAATAAATAGAAGCGAAGATGGAATGGGGGACCTAGTTATTCAAAAGAAGCAAAGGAAGGAGGAAAAAGAAACAGATAAGGAAGATAACTATACAGTACAACAGAAGATAGCAAGAACAAATTCTATGGATTAGTGATGACAACATTGTAATTAAATATTGCAGCTGCTTGCCACTTTCAAGAGATACACTCCAAACACAAGGATATAAGTAAAAATATATATATATCTGATAAATATTACATAACTATATTAACATCGAACAAAATAGACTTTAAGGCAACAAAAAAGACCCTAAGGCAAAAAGCTTTAGGAGAAATTAGAGAGTAACTGCATAATGATAAAAGGGTCAGCTCATCGGGATATGTCACAAGTCTAAACTTGATTGCAGCTAGGAGCATAGGTTCAATATATGGAGGCAAAAATAATCAGAAAGGTGAAGTTCTTTATAAGGAGAAGTTGAGTTCTACAGTCACATGGAAGATTTTAACACACATGACAGTAACAGGTTAGGGAGATTGAAAAAGAAAAACAGAACGAAACCCAGGATGAATATGAATCTGAACAACACAATTTGAAGTAATAAATAAATATGGAAACTTGAACTTAATTACTTGAGAATATGCATTCTTTTCAAATGTTCAGAAACTTAAAATTTTTTAAAAATAATCTATATTTCAAGGATGAAATCATAATGGAATTAGAATGATAATGAAAATGTTAAAAAATAAAACTTGGAGGCTGTAAATAAAAATTTATGTAAAGAGAAATCACCTTTCATGCTTTTATTAGAAAAGAAGGATAAAAACAAGCTGAACATCCAACATACGAAACTAGAAAAAGAATAACACTATAAATCCAAAGGAAGTAGATGGAAAGAAATAATAAAGAGTAGAGAAGAAAGAAATGAAATAGTAAAAAAAAACTACAATCTACAGAATCAACAAAGTCAAAAGATCTTTATTTGAAAACATTAATAAAATTGATGGACCTTGGATAAGATTGATAAAGAAACAAAGAGAGGTGTAAATAATCAAAATACTAGAGATGGATCAATGTGGATGTGAAGAAATTAAAAAGATACTTAGAGAATATTACAAATAATTTTATGTCTATAAATTTGGAAACTTGGGGGAAATGGCCAAATTCCTAGAAAAATATAAATTACAAAACAGACTAAAGAAGAAACATAAAACCTAAATAGTCCTATAACCATTAAATCAATAACAAGAATAAACAAAGAAACAAACAAGACTAACCTTGAATCAGTACATGAAAGTCATCCCTCAAAGCAAATACCAAGCCTAGATGGTTCCACTGGCTAATTCTACAAAATGCTCCAAGAACAAGTAATTCAGTCTTTCAGGAAGAACAGAGAACAGGGTGAGAGAAACAAAGACGAAAAAGAACAGTGTCAGAAAGGGAAATAACAGTTCAGTCTCACTGACGGTTATAGTTGCAGAAATCCTAAAACATTAGCAAACCAAATCCAGGGATGTGTGAAAAAGATACTGATTTCATTTATCCCAGTTTCGTTTATCTCAGAAATGCAAGGTTGGTTCAACATTGATTAAAAAAACAGCCTGGCGCAGTGGCTCACGCCTGTAATCCCAGCACTTTAGGAGGCCGAGGAGGGTGGATCACTTGAGGTCAGGAGTTCAGGAACAGCCTGACCAACATGGTGAAATCCTGTCTACTAAAAATACAAAAATAGCTGAGCTTGGTGGTGGGCGCCTGTAATCCTAGCTACTTGGGAGGCTGAGGCAAGAGAATCTCCTGAATCTGGGAGGCGGACGTTGTAGTGAGCTGAGATTGTGCTATTGCACTCCAGCCTGGGTAACAAGTGCGAAACTCCGTCTCAAACAACAACAACAGCAGCAATAAAAAACCAGGCCAGGTGAGGTGGCTCACACCTGCAATCCCAGCACTTTGGGAGGCCAATGCAAGCAGATCTCTTGAGCTCAGGAGTTCCAGACCAGTCAGGGCAAACATGGTGAAACCCTGTCTCCACAAAAAATACAAAAATTAGCCAGGTATGGAGGCATGTGCCTGTAGTCCCAGCTACTTGGGGGGCTGAGGCAGGAGGATCACTTGAGCCCAGGAGGTTGAGGCTGCAGTGAGCTGTGTTCACATCACTGTACTCCAGCCTGGGAAAAGGAGCAAGACTCTGTCTCAAAAACAATAACAACAACAACAACAATAAAAAACCCAAAACAAACACACAAACAAACATTTATTTTAAAAACTAATATAAATAATCAGCTAACAGTTTAAAGGAGAAGAGAATATGTGAGTAACAGATCCAGAAAAAATAAATGAAATTTAACAACCATTCATGATGAGAATTCTCAGAAAACTAGGAAGGAACAGGATACTTCCTTAAGCTGATAATAGACATCTAAAGAAGTCCTGTAGCAAACATCATACTCTATTGGGACACGTTAAAAGCATTCCTTTGAAAGTCAGGACAAAATAAGGATGCCAGCTATCAATACTTCTATTTGACATTGTATCAGAGGTGCAAGGTAGCACAATAAGTTAGGCCGGGCGCAGTGGCTCACACCTGTAATCCCAGCACTTTGGGAGTCCAAGGCGGGCGGATCACCTGAGGTCGGGAGTTTGAGACCAGCCTGACCAACATGAAGAAACCTCGTCTCTATTAAAAATACAAAATTAGCCAGCCATGCTGGCGCATGCCTGTAATCCCAGCTACTCGGGAGTCTGAGTCAGGAGAATCACTTGAAACCGGGAGGCGGAGGTTGCAGTGAGCCGGGATCATGCCATTGCCCTCCAGCCTGGGCAACAAGACTGAAACTCCGTCTCAAGAAAACAAACAAACAAACAAACAAACAAAACAAAAAAGTTAGATTGGGCAGTGTTACTCTGCAATAACAAACAATCTCAACATTTCAGAGATTTAAAATGATAGATTAAAGTCTATCTATCACTCTTGTCTACTTCCTGTTAGTGGAGGGTTCTATTCTATGACTACCACAGAACTAAAAAGAATAAGGATTGGAAAGGAGGAAACAAAACTGTCATTACTCTCAGATGTACTTGTCTACGTGAAAAACCCCAAAGAATACAAATTAATAGAATTAATAAGAATTTACAATGTTGTCAAATTTAAACTTGATATACAAAAGTAAATTACATTCATTAAACCAGCAACAAGCAGACAGGACATACAATAAATACACACTTGAGGTAATGGAAAAACATGGAGTCCTGTACTTATTTATTTATTTATTTTTTGAGACGGAGTCTCGCTCTGTCACCCAGGCTGGAGTGCAGTGGCACAATCTCGGCTCACTGCAAGCTCCGCCTCCCAGGTTCACGCCATTCTCCTGCCTCAGCCTTCCGAGTAGTTGGGACTACAGGTGCCCGCCACCATGCCCGGCTAATTTTTTTGTATTTTTAGTAGAGATGGGGTTTCACCTTGTTATCCAGGATGGTCTCGATCTCCTGACCTCATGATCCACCCGCCTCGGCCTCCCAAAGTGCTGGGATTACAGGCGTGAGCCACCGCGCCCGGCCGGCTATTTTCATAATAATACAGTGTTACTGCCTTTTCCACTGTGTTGAAATTTGTACTGATGGTGCAAAAGCAATGGTGGGGGAAACTGCCCAGAAGAAGAAAAAAGGGAGTGTGACTTAAGAATGCCCTAAATGAGGCAAAACTTTTAACTTTTATTCAGTCTAGATTTTTGAGGTTTTCCGTATTCTATGTGACCTAACGGTTTGTGCACAAGGAGCCCTTCTGTTGCATACAGAAAGTGTGCTGGTTTCCTGAGGGAAAGCACTTCATTTGCTTGTGAGCTGAACGGGCCACCGTTTTCCTGGAGTACCGTTTCTGCTCTAAAGAAGGACTCTGAGACACACTGTGGTAATTCAGACTTCAGTGTTTGCCTGATATTTCCTTGAAAATGAACAAAATGAACCTGTCATTTAAAGAAGAACAACTGAAATTAGGGAAAATATTTTACTTGGATGATTTCTATAAACAAGGAACTATAATTCTTGTATATTATTTTTCATCTTTGCTGTTCGAACAGTCTAATGTGTCATGCAATCATCTAAGGTATTTGTAAGTATTCTTGTTACCAGAGTAGTTGTATTATATTTAAAAATGTAAGATGATTTTTAAGAGCCTGAGTACTGACCTAAGATGCAATTGTATGAACTCTATCCACTCTGGAGGGTGGGGAGGGTGTCAGTGGAAGTTGTAAGACTTATTTTTTTGTGCCATCAGATATAGGTAAAAATAATTGTGCAATTCTGCTGTTCAAACAGGAACTACTGGCCTCCTTGGCCCTAAATAGAAGGGCTGATATTTTAAGGTGATTATTTTATTGCAAATTAATCCAACCTAATTCTTTTGAATTTGGTTGAATGTTTTTCTTGTTCAATGATGTTTAAAAAATAAAAACTGAAAGTTCTTGGCTTAGTCATTTAAAAAAGGAGAACAATTGACAATATTTGTTGCCAATGATAAAATTAAGGCTTTCAAGAGAAAACCGGGAACTTGTAAGACATGTATCTATCTCTGTGAGTCTGACAGCTTCCCAATACTTACAGATTTAAAAATGAGACTAAGAGTAATAATCATGTGATTTCTTTTTTTTTTTTTTTCTTGAGACAGAGTCTTGCTCTGTCGCCCAGGCTGGAGTGCAGTGGCGCAATCTCGGCTCACTGCAAGCTCCGCCTCCCGGGTTCACGCCATTCTCCTGCCTCAGCCTCTCCGAGTAGCTGGGACTACAGGCGCCCGCCACCACGCCCGGCTAATTTTTTTGTATTTTTAGTAGAGACAGGGTTTCACCGTGGTCTCGATCTCCTGACCTCGTGATCCGCCCGCCTCGGCCTCCCAAAGTGCTGGGATTACAAGCGTGAGCCACCGCGCCCGGCCAATAATCATGTGATTTCTAAAATGTTGTACAATGAAATGTGCCAACATTTGGAAGATCTGCCTAACACAGTGAACCCATATTTTCCTGCATGACAAATGTATGATGTCGCAAAATCGTGCACCAAGATTCAAGACAGACCAACGGCTTTCAACATCAGAGTACGGAAAGTTCACTGACATCTTTTCAGATTTCATGTTGTAGTTAATCTTACAAAGCTATCACTTGCTGAGTTTTAGTGTGGTATCAAAGAAGCATATTCACAATTATCTGAAAAGGTGGTAAAATACTCCTCCCTTTTCCAGCTACCTATCGGTGTGAGGTTGGATTTTCTTCAGCCAAAAAACTATGTCAAGAGGCAGAATGCAGAAGCAGAGAAAAGAATCCAGCTGTCTTCTATTAAGTCAGACAATAAAGAGATTTGTAAAAAATACTATAAAACAATGCCACTTTTCTCAGTAATTTCCTATTGTGGAAAAAGAATTATTTTTCATAAAATATGTTATTTATGTTACCATGTAATGGGTTTTTATTGTTTTGTTTTTAGAGAGATGGGTTCCTGCTATCTATGTTGCTCAGGCTGGACTTGAACTCTTGGGCTCAAGCAGTCCTCCTATCTGGGCCTCCTGAGTAGCTGGGACTACAGGCATGGGCCACTGCTTGGCTGTTATTGTTATTTTTGAATAAATATTTTAAAAAATTAATCTTAGGGCCAGGTTCAGTGTCTCATGCCTGTAACCCCAGCACTTTGGGAGGCCCAGGTGGGTGGATCACTTGAGCTCAGGAGTTTGAGACCAACCTGGTCAATATGGCCAAACACCGTCTCTAATAAAAATATAAAAATTAAAAAAATTTAAAAAATACAAAAATTAGCCGTGTGTGGTGGCATACACCTTTAGTCCCAGCTATTCGGGGGAGCTGAGGCAGGAGAATCGCTTGAACCCGGGAGGTGGAGGTTGCAGGGAGCCGAGATCGCACCACTGCACTCCAGCCTGGGTGACAAGAGTGAGTGAGACTCCGTCTCAAAAAAAAGTTAATCTTAATTGCTAATATAAATATTGATAAATATAATCTATATAATCAAAAGTTAATTGGGGTCCTTAATAATTTCTAAGAGTCTAAAGGGATCCTGAGCCTTTTGAGAACGGACACCCTAGAGAAAGTGTGCACTCACGTATACCAGGACGCGGGTGTAAGAATGTCCACTGCGGGAATATTTATAACAGCAAAAAGCCGTACACACAAATGTTCATCTATAGTGGGGGGATAAACAAATGTCATCTTGATGTATTTCACAATAAAAAAGTAATATTTGGAAATGGCCCCAAACAATCTTGTAAGAATCTCGGCCGGGCGCGGTGGCTCACACCTGTAATCCCAGCGCTCTGGGAGGCCGAGGCGGGCGGATCACGAGGTCAGGAGATCGAGACCATCCTGGCTAACACGGTGAAACCCCTTCTCTACTAAAAATACAAAAAAATTAGCCGGGCGTGGTGGCGGGCGCCGGTAGTTCCAGCTATTGGGGAGGCTGAGGCAGGAGAATGGCGTGAACCCGGGAGGCGGAGCTTGCAGTGAGCCGAGATCGCTCCACTGCACTCCAGCCTGGGCGACGGCAAGACTCCGTCTCAAAAAAAAAAAAAAAAAAAAAAAAAAAAGAAAATCTCCCTCCTGTTCCTGCCTCCCAGCATCCCAGCACCACAGTTGTTCAGAATTCCCAGAGCAGTCAGCATTCCTAGAGAGTGCATACGGACACAGGCAACACACATGGTTTTGTGTTACCCTCTTTTTTTGTTACCCAAATGGTCACACACTCTTGCCCCTGCTCTTCCCTCTACCGTTTTCTCTCAGTGCCTGGAGGGGTAGGTCTTGGAGATTGTTCCGTCCACCTTATTCCCTTTCATAGCTGTACAGCATTCTAGTTATAGATGTTTCATAATTTGTAATCCGGTCCCCATGGGTGATAAGGCAATCTGCCCCCAGTGTTTGGCCATAAGAAACATTGTCTATCCCAAATATCTTCGTCCGTGCATGTTCGTGTACGTGGGTGTGTATCTGTGGGATAAATTCGTAGTAATGGAAAGTTGGGGTCAAGAAAGTCCATTTAAAGCGTTGATGCTAGTGCCAGTCTCCCCTCCAAAGTGGCTGCGCCAGCTTCACCCAGCAGCCACGTGGAGTGTGCCTTCCACAATGTGTCTAACCTACTAGGTGATTTTTGCGTATCTGAGAAGTGAAAATGCAATCTCATATTTAGTTTGTACTTTTATTAGGTGTGAGGGCAGAAGGCACAATGTTTGCAATTCCAGCTTGGATTTAGCCCGTTGGAGGCACCGGCACCCTGCTGGCTGGGCTCCCAGAAGGGCGGGATCGAAATCCGGGCGTGTGGGCTGTGTCCTGAGCACCTGGCCCCGCGAGTTCCCTTACCCAGCCCGGGCAGCGCGCAGCAACCCGCGCTTCCCCGCGTGGCCGCTGGAGGGCACCGGCGCCCACCGAAACGCACCGAGAAGGCGCACGGGGTCCCGGAGCGCGCCAGGGGGCCTCCACCCTCCTCCCTGCCCAGGGTCCTGGCCCACCCGAGCAGCGCGGCCCACGGCCTGGTTCCTCGCCCACTCCTCCGCCCTCGCTGGGTGGGTGACCCCCACGCCCCGCACGTCCAGCCCCCAGGTTTTCCGGGGACTCGGGACTCGGCTGTCGTGGTCCGCCCCCGAGCTGGAGGGGCGTGGCGGAGTGGGCAGGGCCCCCCGGAGCCCACCTGTCCCCCTCTGGGCCACTCCAGCGCTCGCCCCGAGAAGGCTCGCGGGCTCCCCCGAGAGCGGCCAGTCACTGGGTGAGGGTCACTTTTGGGACAGCCCGTAAGAGCCTCCTACCTTTGTGCTGGCCAGAGCGTCCTTGTTCACAAAGGCCTGGACAAACTCCTCCGGCCCGATGTGCCGCAGCCGCTCCTGCAGGGAAGGGGGAAGAGCGGGTAAAAGAGGGAAGGTATGGGGAGGGGGTGTCGACCGGGGGGGGCCTGCCGTGGCGCCCCAGCCCCTAGTCCTCCTCACAACAGTCACTCTGCAACTGCCCTCCACACTGGGGCTTGGAGACCCTGTTTTGGGTTGTCACAGAGCTCAGCGCCTTCCCTGGAGGAGGCAGCCCCCCTCCTTTCCCGGTTCATGGGGGCAGGGAGCAATGCTATAGGGCGTGACGCGCGGGGAAACCAGGCTCCACACTGGGTAACTGCCGTGGCCTGCTTCCTCCGCGGGGTGGAGGCGCTGGTGGCCAGGAGCATGGCATCTGGGGCAGAATCAAACCCTGGCTCTGTCCCTTCTGCTGTGTGACGTTGGCACGTCGCTTCACCTTTCTGGGCCTTAGTTTCCTCTGTGTACAGGGCCTGCCTGGCCAGGTGACGGAGACATGAGCCCGCGCATGGGAGCGCGCTGGAAGGGTGCCTGGAGAGCAGGGAGGGCGCCATCGACCCTCAGTCTCAAAGGGGAGAACCCGCCCCAGCCTCCCTCTCCCTGGGGTGGGCCCTTGGCCTCTGCATCCACAAGGAGCCCAGTGCGTGCTCGAGGCTAGGCCAGGGCCTCCTTCACAAGCTTGTGGGGCTGCTCTGGGAAGCCAGGGAGGGCACAGTGTATCTGTGTGGGTCCTGCTGAATCCCGGGTGGGGAAGGTGGCTTGCACAGGCTCACCAGTTCCACGTGGGTCAGCTGCTGGGCCAGTGTGTAGGGGTCGCTGCAGACACCAAGGAGCTCCCTGTGGATGGAGGCTGGTGGCTTGGTCCTGTAGGAGATGGGCTTGTCGGCACCCACCAGACCTTCGGGCCCCTGGCGCAGAGCCGCCAGCTTCTGGTGCAGAGCCTGTAGGAGCTGATGCATCCTCTTCCGGTATGCCTGGTGGATGGAAAGGGGCACTCAGGCCTGAACACCCAATCTCTGCATCTCTAACCCTGGAGCCAGGCAGCCTCCTGGGCTCCAAAGGGAGGGTCTTTTCCTCAGGGTATCTGGAGAAGAGGCCAGGTACCAGCACAGGGGCCAGGACCTGCCCCTACCCCAAAACAGGACCCAGTCCCAGCCAGGTTGGGGCCACCTGGCAAAGGAACTGGGGTGAAGGCTGCAGGGCTTCCCATCTGTGGGTGGGAGCCAAGAGGAGCACACGTCAGGGAGGGTGATGGGGGCCGGGGGCAACTGTCTGGGGCATGGGGTAGACTGGGGTGGGCACGGCCAGGAAGCCAGAGAAAGGGAGAGAGGAGGGAGACATGGCATGGGCCCTGCCCTGCGCAGATGACTGGCATTTGGCTTGGCTTTAATGGGGACTCTGTTATCTCCCAGGCTCAGCTCGGCCTTCCCCGACCAGCTGTGCTGTCCTGGCCTCTGCTCCCAGCAGTATTCGTCCAGGTCACCCTATGCGACTTCCCTGATAGAACCGCTGTCGAGACAGTGGGGTTCATTTCCTCCCACACTGGAAACACTGCTGCACAGGGCTGCGAGGTCTGTGCTGCCGCCTCTGTGCTACGAGAGCCCAGCCCTGCTCTGGGCACACAGTGGGTATGCAGGAAGTGCTCACCCCCACCAGCCAGCTCAGACGCACGGGCGCTTGCTTTGGGCCACATCATTTCCCCTCAGAAACCCCTATTTCCAAGGAAGAGCCATCAGACTGGCTGGGTTTGTTAAGGGAGACATCCTCACGTCCTCAAGGGGTTTGGTCTAACGCACAGAGTGAGATGCAACCCCCCTACAGCCAGGAGACGGCCTGGGCACTGGCAGAGGCAGTGGTGGGAGCTGGAGCCTGGTCCCCAGCGATGGGGCGCCTTGACTGGACAGGCTGCTGCTCCCAGAGGCCCCGGGAACTAATGAGGGGTGGGCAGTCGGCATCATCAGGTCACTCCAGAGATGGCAGGGAGTTTTCCTTCACACGATTTTGAGACACACAGAGCCTGCAGTGAGCGGCGGGCAGGTGTGGCATCTGTATGCAGGCTGTGAGGGTCTGGGGGCTCCGATTGCTCTGGGGAGCCTCAGACAGGGCCCTGGGGTGCTGCTGCTGTCTGAGGACGCTGGAGCCCTGTGCTCTGGTGGCGGGGTTGGGAGTCGTCTGGCACTCCTATGGCAGTGCTTCTCTGTGGAGTGGCCACAGGCAGCTGTAGCAGAGCCTCAGATGGGAGGAATGGGACAGGAGGTGGCTTAACCCTAAGCCTAACTCTCAGAGCACAGGGGCCAGGTGCAGAAGGCGCCCACTAGTTAGCTGGGCAGTTGTCCGACTCTTCTATCTGTTGCCCATGGAAGGAACGACCCCTCTCAGGAAGGCTTTGTCCAAAACTGTGGTCAGCACACTGCCTCCTGGGGCTTCATCTGAGTGCTGGGAAGTTGGGGAGGGGGCTCAGCCACTGCCAGCCCTGGGGCACGCCAGCCCTGTGGGGACTGACCTCCCGTCTCTCTCCCAGGCATAGCCAGAGTCCCACGAGTGACTACACCTGCTGTTTCGTCTCCTCACCTCCCACTCACTCCTGGATCACTTCACCTGGCTGCCACTCCCATCAGTCAATTCGTTGGGCCCTCCTGTCACCAAGCCAGTGGCCGTTCCTCAGGCTGCGTCTTCCTTGGCCACCTCCGCCTCAGCCTCCCGGTTGCTCCTGCCTTGGGCTGTCTGCAGCCTTGCCTGTGTTCACCATCGTGAGATGCTGGGGTTCGGGGTTCTTCCTGCTACGTCTAGGCCTCTCTTCTCACTCTTACTTAGCTCCTGGCTATTCTGGTTCACACCTGCAGTCTCCCTCTGATCTCCACAGTCATATGGCCCACGGTCCTCTGTTTGCCCAGCACAGCAAATAGAGGTCAGCTCTCCTTGTCCAAAGCTGGTATTCCCAGTGTTGGGGGATAGCACTTTGGCCACCAGACACACAGGCTTGGTGCCATCCTCGACCCCGCCCTCTCTCTCATGCCCGTCTAGGCCATCACCACCCTTCTCTATTTCATTTTCTTCTATTTCTGCGCATCCCACCACTGTCTCTGGAGGCCAGGCCACTGTCGTCTCTCTGGCTGCACTGGCCTCCTTAATGCCCCCAGTGCATCCATGCCGGTTTCTCTCCACCCTGCAGCCAGAGTGGTCTGTTCAAAATGCAAATCTGATCACTGCCTCCCTCTTCCTGAAAATGCCTCCATGGCTTGTGCAAAGATAGGAGTCGTGGCGTGACTCTGAGGCCCCAAGGTCAGCTCTGGCCAGGCTTGGTGGCCTCTATGCGCCCTTGCTCCCCTTCTGTGCTCTGGACACAGGTCACTCTTCCGCCCCTTTGACTCCTTCCCACCCTCCCCATGTTCCCGGCAGGAACTGGACAGCTTTCTTCCTTCTGGCATGTTCTCCTCATCCACTGGACCGAAGCTCAAGTGCTGTTTTCCCAGACAGGCCATTGGTATTCAGTGCTGTGAGCCCTTCTGCCACACCACTTTTAGAGCTGTTGGGGAAATGATTCTGTTCAGTGCATCTCCTCTCCCTGTACCACAAGCTCCACACAGCCAACTGTGGGCTGCCCTGTGTTCATGCAGGGCCGTAGCTGGCTCACAGGAGGTGTCCACCAGCGTCTGCTGAATGCGTGGATAAACACCACCTTCACCTGCTGACAGGCTGACGCTCTCTCCAGCAGGGTGTCAGGGCAGACTGCAGGCCCGTGCCAAAATCAAGGCTGCAGGGTGTCTGTGCCTACCCCCTGATAGGGCCACGTGATTGCCTTATTTTTTAAAAACGCAGATACTTTAGCAAGATTTGTTACTGTTGAATGAACCAATATTCATTTCAAATAATCATCCTTTCCTGCTTGCTAATTTATTTCGATTTTTCCAGTGATGTTAGGTTCTAGCTTGTTTGTTCTTTCCTGACTCTTCTGTGCCCCCTCTGAGTGTGTGGGTGCTATCTGCCCTGCTCCTTGGCCTCCTCTCATTTTCTCACTGATTTCTACACACTCGTGGATAGGAGCTCGGAGATCTCGCTGGTAGATAAGGGCAGGGCCAGAGACATAAACCACCGGGCATGTCAAGGCATTCCCTTGTCACTGTCGTGGGTCCACGTGTATGGAGCACCAGGCCGTGCTGAGGTGGAACAGCGCTTTGCCCCTCCTGCCTCGGGCTGAAGCCCTCTCTCCGCACTGATCATAGCTGGGAGGCTGCCCGGGAGGCTGGGAGGTCTGGAGCCGCTTTTCCTTCTATTTCCACAAGCCATCTGCTGCATCCACAGAGCTGGGTGTGAATGCAGTCGTCCGACGGTGGCCTGGGTGGCAGCCACGGCTCTCCAGGTGCCTCCAAGCTCCTTGGACTGGGCATTTCACAGCTGGAATCCCTGTCCCTGACCAGATGAGGCCAGATGAGCACGGGCCTCTGTTCTCTGAAATTCTAGGAGACCCCTCCTGAGCCAGCTTAGGGCCAATGTCCTCCTGCCTACTAAATAACAGGCAGAGGTGGCAGAAAGCTGATGCACGAGCTAATGAGGCTCCTGGGGGTCTGCTCCCTCCATTGGTTTGTCCTCTATGTCAGCTTTCTGCCACCTCTGCCACAGAGGGAGCCTCAGAGGGCGGTGGTCAGTTCCCCAGACAGTCCGTGTGAGCGAGTTAGAAAGCAAGACCAGGCCGGGCGCGGTGGCTCATGCCTGTAATCCCAGCACTTTGGGAGGCCGAGGAGGGCAGATCACGAGGTCAGGAGTTCGAGACAAGCCTAGCCAACATAGCGAAACCCCGTCTCTACTAAAAATACAAAAATTAGCTGGGCGTGGTGGTGCATGCCTGTAATCCCAGCTACTCAGAAGGCTGAGGCAGGAGAATCGCTTGAACCCAGGAGGTGGTGGTTGCAGTGAGCCAAATCACGCCACTGCACTCCAGTCTGGGTGACAGAGCGAGACTCCGTCTCAGAAAAAAAAAAAAAAGCAAGCAAGACCAGTCCTCGGAGAGGTGCTGCCTGTGGAGTCGGCCTCCTCTGCGGCAGGCCCAATGGGTATGGCCAGAGCACTGGGGTCCTCCCTGGCTCCCTGAGCCTCCTTCAGCCTTGGCACTGGCCTCCCTGAGTTCTAACTACTGCGTCCAACCTACCGGGAGCCCCACAAAGGCTGGGCTGGCCATGACACTCCTCTGGGTTCCCTGCCCAGCACAGGGTGGCCCGATGCTGGGAAGGAATTCCCGGGAGTCCCCAGAACCACGGTCACGGAGAATGGCCTCCTCAGTCCCTCTCCAGTGCTGCTCCAGCTGCCGAGAGCTGGTGTGGAGCACAGTGATGACATGGGAGTGGGCAGGGGAAAGAGGAAGGTGCCACCTTTCACTGTCACTCTGATGGGGAGCCCACTGCTGTCTCCTCTGCAGCCCTGAGCTCTGTTGTTCTCTCACAGCCCTGTGAGGGAGGAATGATCACCCTCCCTTTTACAGAAAGACACGGCCCAGAGAGATGAAGTAACTTGCCCAAAGACACACAGCTCTGAAAAGACCTGTGCTCACCTCATTATCTTGTGCACAGCACTTTCTGTCCTTTTATTCCACCCTTATGTGAGAAGTCTTTCAAAAAGATAATGCTGAAATATTTTGGAAGCAAAGCCTACGTCTATGGTTTGCTTACAGCTAACTTGTGGGAAAGCAAAATGTGTGAGGGGACAGGACAAACCAGTTCAGCAAAATATTATTGTTGGAGTTGGGTGATGAGGACAGAGGAGGGCATGGTAACCATTCTTCACTTTTGCATGTTGGAAATGTTTCACAGTGAAAGTTCTGTAAAACTTAAGAAACAATGCTCATATGCCTGATTTGGGGAACCATCTGTTCTCCTCATAGCCCTCGTTGATTGAGCGCTGAAGCAAGCGCGCACCTGACTTCAGGGACTCCTCGCTGCAAAGCTGCGTGGTGGGGACAGGTATTATCCTGTTTTACCAATAAGGAAACTGGCTCAGAGAGGCAAAGCACCTTGCCTGAGGTCACACAGCTGTGGTTTCCGAGTCTGGATCTGGGTGGGTTCAGGCTGGGTCTCAGGCCCTCCCTCATCATTCTGGTCCGGGGCTCTTCCAGCCCGAACTGTTCTGCGCCAGGAGGGGAACAACCCATAGTCCACAGCAGCGCCCAGTGAGGAGAGGCAGTGCCCGGAGAAGGTCCTGTTTGGTGCGTGCTTTTTTGTGGAAGCGCAACTTGAGGTCACCGGAGACATGCGGAAGCACCCCTGGCCGGGGCCTAGGTTGGGACTGGGGAACTCCCATTCCAGTCCACACTACACAGCCTGGTGACAGACCTGTGGGTTCTCCAGGTGGACAGGTGCTACTAGTTTCCCGAGGGGAACCAGGCCAGGGCTTACCTCAGCCCCACCACCGAGACATGGCTCCAACATCAGGCAGGTCACATCTGCCTGGTCATATGACAGACCTCACTGCTGACCCTTGGGGGTCAAAGGGAACAAAACAGGAGACTGGGGCCTCACTCCCCACATACCATCCACCCAGCACCCATCATCCCCACACTCACCTCTTCTCCAGCCACATGCTACCACCCACCTCCCCTTTTATACAGTGATCCACCCCAGATCCATCAATTCACTCCTCTCCCCTTCCTTCCTTCTAACATCTGCCCACTCACAAATCCACTTGCCCACCCATCAGCCCACCACGCACTTTTACTCATCCATCCCCATCCACCTGGCCCCATCTCTTCACTCAGCTGCTGTCACCCACCTCTCTTTTACAGTGACCCCCAACCCCCCAACAGAACCATCAATTCACTCATCTACCCTTGCTCCCTCCTATCTAACATTCACCCTCTCACCCATCCACCCACCCACCCAGCCAACTTCCCCTCCATCTATTCACCCATCTACCCACCCACCCAGCCACCTTTCCCTCCATCTACTCACCCATCCACCCACCCACCCCCCCCCCCCCCCCCCCCCCCCCCCCCCCCCCCCCCTCCATCTACTCACCCATCCACCCACCCACCCAGCCACCTTCCCCTCCATCTACTCACCCATCCACCCACCCACCCAGCCACCTTCCCCTCCATCTACTCACCCATCCACCCACCCACCCAGCCACCTTCCCCTCCATCTACTCACCCATCTACCCACCCACCCAGCCACCTTCCCCTCCATCTACTCACCCATCTACCCACCCACCCAGCCACCTTCCCCTCCATCTACTCACCCATCCACCCACCCACCCAGCCACCTTCCCCTCCATCTACTCACCCATCACCCACCCACCCAGCCACTTCCCCTCCATCTATTCACCCATCTACCCACCCACTCGCCAACTTCCCCTCCATCTACTCACCCATCTACCCACCCACCCATCCACCTCCCCCTCCCACCTATTCACCCATCCACCCACCCACCCATCCACCTTCCCCTCCCATCTATTCACCCATCTACCCACCCACCTGTCCACCTTCCCCTCCATTTATTCAACCTCCCACCCACTGACCCATCCACCTTCCCCTCTATCTATTCAACTATTCAACCACCCATCCACCTTCCGCTCCACCTATTCACCCATCCACCCACCCACCCATCTACCTTCCTCTCCAACTATTCACCCATCCACCCACCCACCCATCTACCTTCCTCTCCATCTATTCAACCATCCACCCACCCACCCACCCATCCACCTTCCCCTCCCATCTATTCACCCATCTACCCACCCACCTGTCCACCTTCCCCTCCATTTATTCAACCTCCCACCCACTGACCCATCCACCTTCCCCTCTATCTATTCAACTATTCAACCACCCATCCACCTTCCGCTCCACCTATTCACCCATCCACCCACCCACCCATCTACCTTCCTCTCCATCTATTCACCCATACACCCCCCCACCCATCTACCTTCCTCTCCACCTATTCACCCATCCACCCACCCACCCATCTACCTTCCTCTCCATCTATTCACCCATCCACCCACCTACCCATCTACCTTCCTCTCCATCTATTCACCCATCCACCCACCCACCCATCTACCTTCCTCTCCAACTATTCACCCATCCACCCACCCACCCATCTACCTTCCTCTCCATCTATTCAACCATCTACCCACCCACCCACCCATCCACTTTCCCCTCCATCTATTCAAACACCCACCCACCCACCTGTCCACCCTTCCTATATTTCTCCCTCTCTTCTTTCCATTAATCTTTCCACATCCACTTACCCCATGCATCCACCTGCCTATCCAATTACCCAGTCACCTATTCTTTCCCACATTCATCTATAAAAGTAGCCAAATGTCTTCCCAGCCAGTCAGCCAGCACCCCATCCCCTGTTTCCACTGTCCCTATTCCCCACCCATCCAATCATCAACTGTTCCCTGGCCCTGTTTTGTGCTGCAGCCTAAGCCAAATGTCACAATCTCGAGATGGATTAGGGGATGCGGAGGAGGAAGAGGAGGGGGTGAGGAGCAGAACAGAGGAGGGGAGAAGTGCGGGGAGGAGGAAGAGGAAACTGCCCTCATCTCACTGAGCCTCAGAACTTGCCTGCTCAGTTCTGAGTCACTTGCCTGCTGTGTGAAGTGACCCCTGGCAGTGCCTCCCTCAGAGGCTGAGTGATGTCTGCCATGGGCGTTTGGCTTCCTGTTGCCCAGCCTGTGTTGGAAGTTTTCCCTTGTCTCACATGCAGCTCTTCTGCCATGTCCAGACCTACTCTGCGGCATGTCACCAGCTACCAGCTTGCCATGTTCCGTTTCCTTCCAGGATGACCAACATGCGCCCCCGCCCACGTTTCCCCCTTCCAGGTAATGCTACACCAGTGCTGCCCACAGTGGCATTCTGGGATGCTGATAAACTTGCCCCTTCTAAGCACACCAGGAGACGTCTGTCTCCATAATCCTGGGAGGTGAAGATTTTTGTCCTCCTTTCGCCCATAAGGGAAGTGAGGCTTGGAGACCCTTCAGTGCTCTCCTCAGAGTAACACAGCTGGGAGAGCAAAGCGGGTGTGGGCCACAGCAGCACCTGATGCCCAGCACACCCAAGGCCTCTCAAGCCACTGGGGTTCCTGAGGGCAAGGGCTGTGTTTACCTGGTGTGGTTTAACTGCAGGGGTGAGGTCTTGTCCCCTCCCCTGCCCCTACCCTGAAGGTTTGCAGCTTACCCCTGGAGGCAGAGAGGATCCCGGGAGAATCTGCATGGACAGGTGTGGGCCATTTTCCCTGCTACTGTTTTTTTGTTCATCCTGTAGACGCTCTTCCCTGGCCCTGATTTGCGGGTCCCTGCCTAGCAGCACTGACCACCAGCCCAGCCCTTCTTGCACGGGAAGTGGGGCAGGGGCAGGAGGGGGAGGTCTCCACGGCCAAGGCCCAGGACAGGCCTCTGCCAGCCCCGCCTAGTAGGTCAGAGGCCAACAGCCTGGCCACCCGGCCCCAAGAGCCCATGAATGGGTCTCTCTCACCCGCCATCTGATGACATTGGTGAGAGCCGTCAGGGAGAGGTCACCAGACTCCGCGTTCCCCCCCAGCTCGGCAGTGCCTGATTCCTTGATGGGCCAGAAAGGGGCTGGATTTAGAGGGGCCGTGGTGTGCAAGCTGGGGAGATGAGGGCCCTGGGGTGCGGGCCGGGAACAGGTGCAGGCCTGGGACAGGAGTGGCCCAGGGTGACGCGACCCCCGCCCGGCTGCCCACCTCGTCACAGGGGGCGATGCGGCCCACGACGTCCTTAAGGTGCCCGATAGTCGACTCCTCCTGGAAGTCCCTTGGGAAGGTCTCGGTCCACTCGGCCAACAGCTGCAGCAATTTGGGGCCGAACTTCCGGACCCGGGCCTGCGGGCAAGCGAGGGGCACCGCGCTCGTGAGGGGCGCTGGGCGGGCACGTGAGCCTCACTGCGCGTCCTTGCGGGTCTGGCCGCCGGGGCAGGCAGGGCCTCGTGCCCTCTCTGTGCCAGGGAGGGGCAGGGGGGTTGCCATCCTGCTTGGCGCCCACGGGGAGAGGAGGGGGACGGACACATTTCTGGGCGGGGCCATCTCTTGCTCTGGCCTTTCTGCCGTTGATGGCTCCGTCCTCCCTGTGGAGTCTTCGCGCTGCGGGGAGTGCGGAGTCCTCAGAGCAGTGGACCCTGCCCCAGGGGTGGGTCTAGGTCTGTGCCGACCAATCAGAGCAGTGCATACTCCGTCATGCACAGTGATTGGCTCACAGGTGGCCACGTGAACTAGGATACGCCAATGAGGAGACTCACTGGACCAGTAAGGAAAAGGAATTGAGGCTTCCACGTGACTGGAAAGGGTGGTGGGTGAGCCTGGCGCGGTGGAGGCGGCCCAGCACCACACCAGCCAGCCCGAGGGAGGCCAGCCCAGGGAAACGGTAGCAGAGGGTGGGAGGGAGACAGGCCACGGTGCAATGCTGTGGTTTGGGGCCCAAGCCAGCGGTCCCTGAGATAGGGCAGGTACATGAGTCAGCTCAGTCCTTTAGGTTCAGGTGGGTCGAAGTTGGGTTTCTCTCACTAGCTGTAGAGCCCTACGGACGCGTGTGTAATAGAGGCAGCCCGCAGGACCTGGCCAGGACTGGGAAGGTGGAGCGGATGTGCTGGGGGAAGGAAGCCCACCAGAGGCAGCAGGCCCTCCCGGCCACGGATGGGTCCTACTGACCGGGCTCCGGATACTCAGGTCTGGGCTTAATGGGCTCAAGGGTTTCTGTAGGGCACTGGAAAACTACATGGAGGTTAAAGGTCCTGTTCTGCTCCTTCTGGCTCTGGGCCTCACACAAGGTGGAAACACCCGGTAGCCACCTTGTCAGGAAAACGGGGACGATCATTGCCTGCCCGAGAGGCCGATGCCTTGAGGACATGGCAGGGCAGTGCTGGCACACTCTCAGACCCGTGGCCTGCCCTCCACCTCACCTTGTCCAGCACCGGCTTGTCCAGCTGCTGCTGCTCGATGCACAGGTGGCAGACCCGGGCCAGGAGCTCCCGGGGCTCGATGAACAGGCGAGAGCTCAGCAGGAAGGTGAAGATGTAGGCTTTCTGGGGGACACACAAGAAAGAGGGCACACGCTCAGGAGGGCACCAGGAGGGGCATGCTTCCCAGCTGGCCCTGTACCCTGGCCCAAGGCCACTCCCAGCCCTGTTGCCTCCCATGCCTGGTGGAGGAGAGCCCACTCTCCTGCCCGCTGCGTGGGTCACCCACCTCGGGGTAGTAGTCGGCTGTGGGCACCAGGTGCTGGATCAGTGTTTCCAGGGAGGCTGAGGATGGAGCTCCATCCAGGAGGGGCTGTCCGGCCTGTTCGCCATCTGTGGGCTCGGTGGGGGGTGGGCTGAAGCTGCCTGGGGTGACCATGTCGGAGGCACTCAGCGTCTGTGGCATGCCTGCCTGCAATGGCAAGGGGCAGTGAGGACCTGAGTGGGGGCACACCTGAGTTGGGTGCACCTGAGTGGGGTGCACCTGAGTGGGAGCTGCTGGTCCCAGGGCTCCTAGCTGGGCAGGCTCCCCCCACAGCCACTTCGTGCCAGCTTGAGTCCAGTGGTCACTTCCTGGGAGTGCTGTCAGGGCCCCTTCCTCACAGCACAGCCTTCATTCTCCTTCTTCTCACGGCCTCTCAACTCTCCTGCAGGACCCATCTCTTCTCTACTCTACTTCTCTTGCCCCACTCAGGGACAGGCCTCTTCTAGATTCTGCCCCCGCCCCCCTCCACGAAGGTCGTTTTTCACAAGCCTGGATAATCAGCCTAATCCCCCTGCTTCTGGCCACAAAGATTGGTTCAGGGATTGGCCCCATCCAAATTAGGGGGGCTCAGCTGCAATCCCAGAACTTTTGTGGCACTTGGAGGCTTTCTTTCCCCTGGAGTCTTTGAGCTGGTGGAATGTGTTTCCGACACTACTGGGGCCATTGTGGCGGGAAAGTGAGCACAGCGTCGGGGACCTTGAATCCTGCTGTGCTGGAAGCTGCTCCGAGGACTTCTCCATCATATGTGCCTGTTTAAGGTGGGGTTCTCTCAGGTACAGTCAAAACTGCTGTCCTCCTTAGCCTGGCATTCCAGGCTCTTTGTGATTTGGACTAGCTGACCTGTCCATCCTCACCGCCTATCACACCCCATTGCTCTTGGTGCCAGCCACGTACTCTCCTCCAAATGCCTTCTCCAACTCTGAACCACGGCACATGCCGCTCCCTCCTGCAGGAAGGCTCTCCCACCATCTTCACTCCCCTATCCCTCCAGGTGTGGCTGAAATGCCTCGTCCTCGGCGGAGCCTTCCCTGCTTCCCACCAAGGCTGCACCTGACCTCTGGTGGGCATCAGCAGATTCTGCTTATCAGCCTTGTTGGGTGCCTGGGTGCTGCTGTCAGTACCTGGCACAGGGAAAGGCCAGCTGCAGCCGTTACAGTGTCTTCTCTACCCAAACCTCCAGGCAGAGGCCAGAGCACATCCTCTGTGACACTGCTCTGAGTGACAGGCCTGGCAGCAGCAGGTGTCCATACACACGTGCAGGGAGCCCATGCTTACTCTCAGAAGCTCTTCCACTTACCCCTCTAGGCCAGTCTTCCTCGAAAGCCCAGGAGCCCTCACAGTGACATGTCTTAGCTAAACCTGTGACTGTTTAACCAGCCCCTACATTCTTGATCGTGGAGTCCTGCCAGCTCACTGCAGGGTCTTCTGTGGACTCCGAGGCTCCCCTGCTCACGCTGCCCCTGCTGCCCCGATGGCAAACCCTGACCCTGGCCTGTTTCTCCTTTCCAGCACTCTGAGTGACCCTGCCCTGGGAGTAGAGACAGAGGGATGAGGGGGGTCGGAGCTGACACTGGGGATCAGAGGGAGCCCCTCAGAGGGCTGTCCCATGGCCATGTGGGTGTGGGAGGTGCTGGGACTGGGTTACAGCATGGGAAGGGCCCAGGCATTGGTGTGGACAGCAGCCCAGACAGTCCTGGCCATGGTGACAGACATAGCTGATTTTCGCCTCCCTGACAATGCTGTAAGTGTTCAATTTTCAGCCGATGAAACTGTAAAATTTCACAAAATCACCTCCTGTCTGTCCCAGGGGGAGGCGGCTGAGCAGGCGGGCATGCAGGAAGCTGCACATGCTCAGCGGGAGGGGGCTAGCTGCGGGATGGGCCAGCTGCAGGGTGCACGCTGCTCTGCCTCCTGCCTAGGGCCCGGCAGCTCAGTCTGATTCCACCAGACAGAAAACCTGTGAGCCTGGGAGGTCCGCTGTCTCCTGCTGGACACCTGGCACCTATTCACTCTGCAGCGTTGGGCCCGCCCCAGATCCCAGCCCAATTTTCTTGACGAGCCAGTGGCAAGGGTGGAGGTGGCTCTGGAAGCCTCTGCAGGATGGTTTGCCATCGGGGCAGCAGGGGCCTTTCTGAAGGAGGCCGGGAGGCTGCCACTTTAAAGAGACCGCCAGGAGGCTCCCAGGGGACCTGGGGCCTGGCCTGGAACCAGGTCCTGGGCACATGGGAGGTGGGAGCAGTGTTCAGATCCAGCTCTGCTCTGGAGCGACTAGCTCACGCTGGAGCCAGGGGTGGTGGTGGTTGCTGAACTATTGTGACCCACAGGGATGCCCAGAGAGGGGCTGGGCTGCCAGTGGCCCTCCGACCTCCAATCACCCATCGTGTCACCAGCTGGGTCCAGGTCTGGGTCTCAATGAATGGGTTATCCTTGTGCCGCAGCCTTCAGTTTTTTCCTGCGGTTGCAAAGGGTCATCCATTCATGTGTGTATGCATGGAGCGACTCCTGGCTCCATTCCAGGCAATGGGGACAAAGCCCAACCTCAGGGAGCTGGTAGGGGAGGCAGAGCTGTGCAGAGACTGCCCCACTGGAGGCGTGCTATGAGGGAAAGGGGGTGACCACTCTCTGTGCTCACTGCGGTGGATGTCCTGGGAGACCCCACTAAGAGAAGGTGAGGTCAGAGCTGCTGCCACCAGGGGACTCCCCCACCACTCCCACCCCTCCCTGCAGGCATGCTGGTGCAGACAGGCCAGGTGCCACCTCCGGCCTCTGCATGAGGACAGCTGGGGACGCAGAGGACACTGCTGCTCCTCTATCCGCCAGGGACAGCCAGTTCCTCCTCCCTCCAGCAGGAGCTCCAGCCTGCCTGGAATGGGCTGGGTGAGGGTGGCTGCACTGAGTGCTGAGGGCAGGAAGGAATCTGCAGAGAGACATGCCAGACAGACTGACCAGCATGTGCAGAGGCTCAGTGGAGCTGGGGGCAACGTGGTGTGATCATGGGAGTATATGCTTAGGTGTCAGGAGCCAGGCAGTGGCTCCTGGAAGGGTAGGGGGGAGTGACTGAGTGGGGGTCAGGGAGCGTGCAGAGTGATCAGAGCATCACGTTCCTTGTGTGCAAAAACAGCCATGTAACAAGGGTCCCTCGCTCCACTCATAAGTGACTGCTTTTATTCGTTTCTTGTCTTTCTGTAGCTTTATGCAAAGACAAGGAAATGTAAATACATATCCCCTTTTCTGTCTGTATTACACAAAAAGGTAGCATACTGTCCACACTCCCCCACACTGGGCTTTCTTCTCTAACAATGCATTTTGAGGACCTTTCCGTGGCAGGGCAGGGCTGCCTCATTCATTTTTATAAAAATCGCCTCACAATATTCCATTGTTTGGATGTCCACAAATAATTTTTAAAAAGCAATGAGGAAGCAGCCCAAGCGTCCATCAGTGACGAATGGATGGAGAAAACGTGGCCTCTCCACACAGTGGGACAGGAGTCAGCCTTAGAGAGGAAGGAGGTTCTGAGCCTGCGGCAACACGGATGACCTTGAGGACATCACGCTAAGTGAAATGAACCTGATACAGAAGCAGAAACACTGAGTGACTCCACTTGCAGAGGCACCTAGAGTCATCACATTCACAGAGGCAGACAGTGGGACGGCGAGTGCCAGGGGCTGGGGGTGGGACACGAGAACAGAGTCTCATTTGTGAAGAAGAAAAGATTTCTGGAGAGGGACGGAGGTGATGGTTCCACCATGATATGAAGGTACTTAATGTCACTGAATTGTATGCTTAAAAAGGGTTAAAATGATACATTTTATGTTATGTGTATTTATGTGTATTTTATCACATTTTTTTTTTTTTTTTGAGATAGAGTCTCGCTCTGTCGCCAGGCTGGAGTGTAGTGGCGCGGTCTCAGCTCACTGCAATCTCCACTTCCCGGGTTCAAGGGATTCTCGTGCCTCAGCTTCCCGAGTAGCTGGGATTACAGGTGCCCACCACCACGCCCAGCTAATTTTTGTGTTTTTAGTAGAGACGGGGTTTCACCATGTTAGCCAGGATGGTCTCGATCTCCTGACCTTGTATCACACTTTTTAAAAAAGGCAGTGATGATGGGGCAATTGTTTATTGTTACAATATCTCTCAGAAGTCTTGAAATCACTGTTAAGTCTCCCATCTGTGTTTTGTGCACATGGCCTGAATGATGCACGTGACAAAGGGGCTGGGAGTCTTGGGGGCTGCAGAGATGGGATCTCAGCATGAGGGGCTCAGCACGGATGGGGAACGTTCTGCCCGTCCCCTGCAGAGAGGCCTTTCCATTTCTCCCTCTATCTGCCTCGTTGGAACGTGGGGCTCGGTGTGCGTGAACTAGATACATGCACGGTGTGGCTGCTCCTGTGGGGTTCTGCTTCCTACCCATGAAATGAATGAGACTTAATTAAATGCCCAGGGCTGGCAGGCCTGCAAGGGCAGCCCCTTACACACCACTGCGGGGAGGGGTGGCGTGCGTTGTCATGGTCCCTTTCATTGTACCAAGACTTGGCTCAATGCGCCAAGAGCCTTATGTTCTATAGCGTCCTTTCATCCTAATCAAAGCCTGGGAAATGTATCCTGAGAAAATAAAGGGGACAAGCTGTGGAAAGAAAGGCCCTTGCTTCAGCATTAAATCCCAGCAGCGAACACTCTCGAGCAGCGCAGATGGCAAACAAAGGGAGCACGGACGAGGAGGTGCACAGACCCACGGGCAGAGTGGCTGTGGCCGCTGCAGTGATGGTTCTGAACACACGGTCATAACCCAGAAAACGGTGTGGCACAAGGAGGGGAAAACAGCAGGAGAGAAAGGTGCGGATGGTGGAAATGACATTCATGCGGATGAAGACTGGGGCCCTGAGAAATGAGTTGCTGCTGCGCCCGCCCAGCACCCCAGCGTTTTAGAGTCCTTCGTCCAAGCTGAAGTCCACTCATCAGATGAAGGCTCTGGGAACACCTGAACTGATTCCAGGCCTGGAATGGTGAGGCTGGGGGCACGTGCCCCCGCTGTGGCAAGGGCACTGACGGGACACTGAGAGGAAATGCCTGGCTCTGGCACACAGCCCCAAGTGGCCGGGGCATGAGCTTCTGCCTCGGTTTTCCTCTCCATGGCTCCTGTCCCGCTGCCCGGCCCCCAGCCCCTCAGGCATCTCTCCTTGTGTGTGTCTCCAGGCCCTGCACCTGGAGGTCCTGAGGCTCCTGCAGCAGTTCAAGGGACAGCAGGTGAGGATTGTGTGGGGTCAGCTCTGCAGAGAGACAGGCAGACATGGGACAGGACCCCACGTGCCACCCTGCAGGGGGGCACTCTGATGCCTGCCAGTGCCCAGCTGGGCATCCTTCCTTCTGGAGGCCCTGCTGGCAGGCTCAGGGCCCACCCTGCTCCAGGCCGCTGGCGCTGGCAAAGTTTCTGGGACAGCATGGCCCCAGGCCAACCCCTCTATGGGAGACGGGAAATGTGTGCAGGGACAGCGGCACGATGTGGTGCGTTTATAAGGAAGGCCAGCCCTGGAGATGGATGGGCATATTCCCCTGCTGTTCCAGTGGGTGCTGGAAAGAGGTAACAGTCACCTGCCCCCAGCCAGATGAAAACGTGCCCAAGGGCCCTGCTGTTCCTCCTCAGTGTAGGGCTGGCAGAAGATGGGCCGGCTGTGCCAGTGAAAACCCACAAGCTCTGCTGTGCTCTGGGAGCGGACGTGCTCAGACCTTCCCGGTGTAAAAGCCATCCAGGACATCCAGGACTCCTGACTTGTTTCATATTATGATTGTAAGGGTGGCAATTAATTCTATTTTTTAAAAAAGCCACACAGTGAGTTAAAGCACAGTTAGACATGACATCTGTAGTGCCGAGGTGGTCAGTTTACAAACCCTGTTCCTGCTGGGGTCCCCACATCCCTCAGCATGGGTGGCTGGCATTAAACCCCATCTGCAAAATGGGGCCGGGCGCGGTGGCTCACGCCTGTAATCCCAGCACTTTGGGAGGCCGAGGTGGGCGGATCACGAGGTCAGGAGATCGAGACCATCCTGGCTAACACGGTGAAACCCCGTCTCTACTAAAAATACAAAAAATTAGCCGGGCGTGGTGGCAGGCGCCTGTAGTCCCAGCTACGCGGGAGGCTGAGGCAGGAGAATGGCGTAAACCCGGGAGGCGGAGCTTGCTGTGAGCCAAGATCACGCCACTGCACTCCAGCCTGGGCGACAGAGAGAGACCCCTTCTCAAAAAAAAAAAAAAAAAAAAAAAAAAAATCTGCAAAATGGAAATCCATTGAACTTGCAGAAGAAAAGCAGGTGGCTGGTCAGAGCGCGTCTTGGGGGCTGGAGAGATGTTCTCCCTGGGCCAGGTGTGGCAGAAGGGACAGAGGTAAAGAAGGTTCCTGAAGACCCCTGTGAGGACCACATGCTTGTCTCAGGAAGAAACCTGCGAGCTCTGAGAGGAGGGAGCAGCCCCCCCTTCAGGTTGTGGAGACTGGCACACGAAGTACCTCGCACAGTGCCTGCTGTGGAGAAAGGACCCCCAAGGCCAGCATTCCCCACAGGGAGCTCGCCACCTGCTAGGGCCGGACCACAACACAGGCAGCAACTGCTGCTAAGCAAGGCTCTGTGCCAAAAAGACTTGCCACCTGCACTGCCATGGTTCCCCATGGCTTCTGTGCTGGCTGCAGCTGGGGCAACCCTCTACCTGCCCATCCAGCCCTGCAGCTGAAACCTTGTCCCAACTGCTGCTGGCAATGATCTCACTGCTTTAGCCTCAAAGGCTGTGGTGGGCCCACAGCCCCAGATCAGAGCCCTTTCTGCCCTTGCTTTAATATGGTGCAGAATTTTACACATTTACACATTCTCAAGAGTTTGAGACCAGCCTGGGCAACACGGCGAGACCCTCATCTCTAGAAAAAGTTTTTAAAAATTAGGTTGACGTAATGTCACATGCCTGTAGTCCGAGCTACTTGGGAGGCTGAGATGGGAGGATGGCTTGAGCCCAGGAATTCAAGGCTGCAGTGAGCTATGACTGCACCACTGCACTCCAGCCTGGGTGACAGAGCAAGACCCTGTCTCTACCAAAAAAAAAATTAAATTTACCATGTAAAGTGGCATTAAGTACATTCACACTGTTGCACAAGCACCGCCACCATCCATCCACAGAAGTTTTTCATCATCAATTGAAACCCTGTACCCATTAAACACTAACTCCCCAATCTCTCCTCCTCTCCTCCCCCATCCCCCGGTAACCACAGTTCTACATTCTATGTATTTTTACTATTCTGGGTACCTTATATAAGTGGAATCATAAACCATTTGTCCTTCAGTGACTGGTGTATTTCATTCATCTTTGTCAAGGTGCACTACTGGTGTAGCATGCGTCAGAATTTCCTTCCTTTTTAAGGCTGAATACTGTTCCATGGCATGCACATACCACATTTTGTTCATCTATTCATCTGTCAGTGGGCAGTGGGGGTTGTTTCCCCCTTTACCATACTGTTTTCCACAGCAGCTGCACCATTTTATTTATTTATTTATTTATTTTTATTTTTATTTTTGTTTTGACAGGATCTCACTCTGTCACCCAGGCTGGAGTGCGGCGGCGCAATCTCAGCTCACTGCAACCTCTGCCTCCCGGGTTCAAACGATTCTCCTGCCTCAGCCTCTCGAGAAGCTGGGATTACAGGCATGTGCCACCACCATGTCCAGCTAATTTTTGTTTTAGTAGAGATAGGGTTTCACCATGTTGGCCAGGCTGGTCTTAAACTCCTGACCTTAGGTGATCTGCCTGCCTCAGCCTCCCAAAGTGCTGGAATTACAGGCGTGAGCCACCGTGCCTGGCCTGCTGCACCATTTAAAATTACCACCAGCAATGTAAAGGGTTCCAGTTTCTCCACATCCTTGACAACGCTTGTTGTTTTCTGCTTTTTTGATAAAGGCCATCCCAATGGGTGGGAAGTGGTACCTCACTGTGGTCTGGATTTGCATTTCCCTAAATACCAGTGATCTTGAGCATCTTTTCATTTGCCATTTGTATATATTCTTTAGAAAAATGCCTGTTCCAGACTTTTCCCCACTTTTTTCAAGCAAAGAAAATTTAATTCATAGAATTGGTTCCATGACAGATGTAATTACCCCCCCCCCCGCCGCCGCCCGAGATTTAAGGAACAAAAGAGAAGCTGTGGCATTTCAAGACCCAGATCAGAAGAGAAGCCCCACAGAACTGGAGCTCACGCTTCAAGCGTGGCTGCTGCTGGGACCTCTGCAGGGGCATGAGGCAGCTAGCCCCAAGAGTCCTCTTCTACCCAGTTTTGAATTGAGTTGTTTGGGATTTGTTTGTTTTTGAGCTTTAGGAGTTTGTTCGATATTCTGGACATCAATCCCTCATTAGCTATGTGATTTGTAAATATCTTCTCCTATTCGGTAGGTTATCTTTTTACTTTGTTGATAGTGTCCTTTGAGGCACAAATGTTTTCCATTATGATGAAGTCCAATTTGTCTATTTTTGTCTTTTGTTGGCTGTGTCTTTGGTGTCATATCCAAAAAGTCACTGCCCAATCCAATATCATGAAGCTTTCCCCCAGGGTTTTTTTGAGATGGAGTCTGGTTCTGTCACCCAGGCTGGAGTGCAGTGGCACAATCTCGACTCACTGCAACCTCTGCCTCCCAGGTTCAAGTGATTCTCCTGTCTCAGCCTCCTGAACAGCTGGGACTACAGGTGCATGCCACCACACCCGGCTCATTTTGTATTTTGTATTTTTGTATTTTTAACACGGTTTCACCATGTTGCCCAGGCTGGTTTCCAACTCCTGAACTCACGTGATCCATTCAAAGTGTTGGGATTACAGGTATGAGCCACTGCGCTTGGCCAGCTATGTGTTTTTCATATGTGACTTTTATTATGTTGAGGTAGTTTCCTTCTATTCCAGTTTTTGGAGTATTTTTTTTTTATCATGAAAGGGCATTGAATTTTGTTTAATGCTTTTTCTTCATCAATTGAAATGATCATGTGTTTTTTCCTTCATCATGTTAATCTATTGTATTACATTGATTGATTTTCGTATGTTGAACCATCTTTGCATTCCAGGAATAAAACTCTCTTGGTTGTGGTGTATAGTTTTCTTTAATATGCTGCCGAACTTGGTTTGCTAATATTTTGTTGAGGATTTTTGCATCATAAGGGATATTGGTCTGTAGTTTACTTTTCTTGTAGTGCTTCTGTCTGGCTTTGGTATCAAGGTAATGCTGACCTCATAAAATGAGTTAGGAAGTGTTTCTGCCTCTTTAATTTTTAGGAAAAGTTTGAGAAGGATTGGTGATGGTTGTTTTTTAAATGTTTGGTAGAATTCACCAGTGAAACCACCAGGTCCAGGACTTTTTTGTTGTTGGAAGGCTTTTAATTACTAATTAAACCACATTATTATAGATCTATTTAGGGTTTCTAATTTTTTTTCGTGATTTCAGTTTCTAGGAATTTCATCTAGAAATTCCAATTTGTTCAAATTTCCAATTTGTTGGCATATAATTTTTTATAGTACTCTTATAATCCCTTTAATTTCTGTAGAATTGGTAATAGTATCCCTACTCTCATTTCTGATTTTAATAACTTGAGTCATCTCTTTTTTTTCAGTCAGTCTAACTAAAGGTTTGTCAATTTTGTTAATCTTTTTGAAGAACCAACTTTAGGCTTTTTAAATTTTTCTTTTGTTTTTCAATTCTCTAATTTATTTATCTCTGCTCTAATCTTTATAATTTCCCTCCTTCTGCTAGCTTTGGGTTTAGTTTGTTCCTCTTTTTCTAGCTCTTTACATTGTACAATTAGGTTATTATTTTGAGATCTTTCTTCTTTTTTAATATGTTTACTGCTATAAATTTTCCATTAAGGACTATTTTTGCTGTATCTCATGTTTTAGTATGTTGTGTTTTCATTTTCATTCATCTCTAAGTATTTTTGAATTTCCCTTGGGACTTGTTCTTCAATGCACAGGTTGTTTAAGAATGTGTTGTTTACTTTCCACAGATTTGTGAATTTTCCAGTTTTCCTTCTATTATTGATTTCTAATTTCATCCTGTCATAGTTGGAGAGAATACTTTGTATGATATCTCTCTTTTAAAATTTATTGAGACTTAATCTGTGTCCTAACATATGGTTTATCCTGGAGAATATCCCATGTGCACTTTAGAAGGTTGTGTATGTTGTTGTTGAGTAGAGTTCTGTATATGTCTGTTAGACCTAGTTGGTTTATTGTGAAGTTTAAGTCCTTTATTTCCTTACTTATCTTCTGTCTGGTCATTCTATCCACTATTGAGAGTGAGGTAGCAGCTGCTGAAATAGCTCAGTTGGGAAAGCATTAGACTGGAGAGTGAGGTATTGCAGTCTCTGACTGTTATTATAGAGCTGTCCATTTCTCCTTTCAATTCTGCCCATTTTTGCTTCATATATTTTAATGACATGTTTTTGGGTCATAAATGTTTATAATTGTTAAATCTTCTTGCTATATTAAATTTTCATTGATATGTGATACCCTTCCTTGTCTCTGGCAATCCTTTAAAATTTAAAGTAGTTTTTCTGTTATTAGTATGGCTGCTCGCACTCTCTTTTGGTTACTGATTACGTGGAGTATCTTTTTCAGTCCCTTCATGTTTAACCTATTTATGACTTTGGATCTAAAATGAATCTCTTGTGGACAATATATAGTTGGGTCTTTTTTAAAAAATCCATTCTGCCAATCTTTGTCTTTTGACTAGAGAGTGTAATCTATTTCCTCTTTAAATAATAACTGTTAAGACAGGACTTACTCCTGCCATTTTGCTGTTTTTTTTTTTTTGCCTTGTATCTTTTTGTTCCTTATTTCCTGCAGTACTGTGTTCTTTTTTTGTAGTGAAACATTAATTCCTTTCTTGTTTCCTTTTGTGTATATCCTATAGCTACTTTCTTTGTGGCTACCACCGGGATTACATTTAACATCCTAAAATTATAACACTCTAATTTGAATTTAGACCAGTTTAACTTCAATAGCATTCAAAAACTCTGCTCCTATACAGTTCTGTCCCCACCCTGTTAGTTATTGATGTCACAAAATTACATTTTTATTATATTCAAAAGCACAGACTAATACTTATTTTCTTAATGTATTAGTCTCTTAAATCATGTAAAAAAAGGTAGAGCTGCAAATCAGTTATAATACCAGCTTTTATAATTGCCCATGGATAAATCTTTACCAGATATTTTTGTTAATACAGCTTTGAATTACTCTTTAGTGTCCTTCATTTCAATCTGAAGCATTTCATTTAGCATTTCTTCTAGGTAGGCCTTGTGGTAGTGACTTTCTTCAATTCTTGTTTATCTAGGAATGTCTTAACTTTCTACTCGTTTTTGAAGGACAGTTTTGCCATACATAGGATTCAAAATGCTTTCAGCATTTTGAATATATCAACCAACTGCCTTCTGGCCTCTAAGGTTTCTTTTCTTTTATTTTTTTTTTTTTTGAGACAGAGTCTCGCCCTGTCACCAGGCTGGAGTGCAATGGCACAATCTCGGCTCACTGCAACCTCTGCCTCCTGGGTTCAAGTGATTTTCCTGCCTCAGCCTCCCAAGTAGTTGGGACTACAGGTACATGCTACCATGCCCAGCTAATTTTTGTATTTTTAGTAGAGATGGAGTTTCACCATGTTGGCCAGGATGGTCTCGATCTCCTGACCTCATGATTTGCCCACTTCAGCCTCTCCAAGTGCTGGGATTACAGGTGTGAGCCACTGTGCCTGCCAAGACCTCTAAGGTTTCTGATGGGAAATTTCTTGATAATCTGATTGAGGATCACTTTTTTTTTTTTTTTTTTTTTTTGGAGACAGAGTCTAGTTCTATCACCAGGCTGGAGTGCAGTGGCATGATCTCAGCTCACTGCAACCTCCAACTCCCTGGTTAAAGTGATTCTCCTGCCTTGGCCTCCCAAGTAGCTGGGACGACAGGCATGTGCCACCACGCCCAGCTAATTTTTGTATTTTTAGTAGAGACGGGGTTTCACCATGTTGGCCAGGATGGTCTCCATCTCTTGACCTCTTGATCCACCTGCCTCGGCCTCCCAAAGTGCTGGGATTACAAGCGTGAGCCACTGTGCCCAGCCGAGGACCCCTTTTATGTGATGACTCACTTCTTTCTTGCTGCTCTCAATATTCTCTATTTGTTGTTGTATTTTCCAGTTTGATTATAATGTGTCTCATTGTGGGTCTCTTTGAGTTTATCCTACTTGGTTCACTGAGTTTCCTGGATGTTTATATTCATGTTTTTCATCAAATTTGGGAAGTTTTCAGCCATTAATTATTCAGACAATCTCTCTATACCTTTCTCTCCATTCTCTTTCTGGGACTCTCACAAAGTGTATGTTGGTCTGCTTTATGGTACTGCTTAGGTCCTGTAGCTTCTGTTCACTTTTTCAATCTTTCTTATTTTCCTCTTCCTCAGACTCAATAATTTCAATTGCCCTATCTTCAAGTTTGCTGATTCTTTCTTTGACCTGCTCAAATCTGCTTTTGAATACCTCTAGTGAATTTTTCATTTCAGTTATTATACTTTATAGCTCCAAAATTTATTTTTGGTTCCTTTGTATGTTTTTCTATCTCTTTATTGATAATTCCATTTTGTTCATCCATCTTTTTCTTGACTGCTACTTCTTCTTTGCACATCTTTAGGACAGTTGTTTCAAAGCCTTTGTCTAATAAGTCTGTCATGTAGTCTTCCTCAGGGACAGTTTGTTGATTTACTTATTTTTCCTTCAAATGAACCATGTTTTCCTGTTTCTTTATATGCTTTGTGGTATTTATTTTTCAGAAAACTAGACGTTTGACTCTTACAATGTGGCAACTCTTGAAATCAGATTCTCCTCCTTCCCCAGGGTTTGCCGTTTTGGTTTAAAAAAAAAAAAATGTTGGCCAGGTGCTGTGGCTTACGCCTGTAATCCCAGCACTTTGGGAGGCTGAGGTAGGCAGATCACCTGAGGTCAGGAGTTCGAGACCAGCCTCAACATGGAGAAACCCTGTCTCTACTAAAAATACAAAAAAATTAGCCAGGCATGGTGGCGGCGCCTGTAATCTCAGCTATTCAGGAGGCTGAGGCAGGAGAATTGCTTGAACCTGGGAGGCAGAAGTTGCAGTGGGCCGAGATTGCGCCGCTGTGCTCCAGCCTGGGCAACAAGAGCAGAACCCCATCTCAAAAAAAAAAAAAAAAGTTATAGGTTGCCTCTGTGCTGGGATCAGCATAAGGTATAAATGGTAAGTCTTCTTGGGTCTTTTCTGAGGCTGTACCTTTCCCAGGGAAATTGCAGTACCTTTATAAACTTCCCCACATATGTCATCGCTTTTGAATGTTCTAGTCCTTAAATTCCTGGCTCCCAAATGGGGAAAATGGGAACAATTAAAGGGGAGGTAGTGGGGAATTTAAAGGTTCTGGCTCTTTAAATGCCATGGAAGCCTTTTCATCAAGTGGGGATTACAGCAGTGGGGGCCCACCTCCGTGTCTGCACATCCATGATCACAGGCAGCAGAACACAGATCCTTGACATTGATATTTGGAGTGCAAGGTCTTTATGGCAAACCCTGGCTCCCACAGGCTGTATGTAAGCTGTTCCACAAACACATGCACAGCCTGCCATGGGATTTGGGGGTGGGGGATAGGTAGCTGCTACCATGTTAAGAGCTGGAATTGACCAGAATTCACCATGATTTACTATCCAAGCCCTCCTCTGGAGCTGCAAGCTTTCAAATAGACTCCAGAATTTCAAAATAGTTAGACAGATTCTGCCAGTTCGTTTGTCATCTACATGGAGAGACGGAATCCTGATGCCTGCTACTCCACCATCTTCCCTGATTTCTCTTCATACATCTTTAACTGGCTATTGCTGTTGTGTTTTGTATATGGCTTTGTATAGCGTCTTATTCGTTCTAATAGCCTTGGAGTTTGCAGAAGTCAATCATGTCTACAATTAATGGTAATTTCATTTTTTCCCTTCTGGTGGTTAAACTTTTCTCCCTTTTCTTGTCATAATGCATTGGACAGAACTCGCTAGCAGAAACAATACTGGTAAGAATAAGTATCTTATATTGCTCTATCTCTCCATCAGGGTGAGGTGTGCTCTGGAAACAGAGCTGAAAGCCCCTCTAGGATGATGTTGCCAGTCCCCCTACTCCAAACCCAAACATTGGTTTGTTGGGAGGGGCTGGGGCCACGTGGCCCCTGGTCAGCATGTGTCCCGGAAGCCCCAGGACGTTTATGACTTATTCCTTCTCCTGCCACAAGAAAGAACTGACCAGCCCCGGGCCTTCTCAGAGTCCATGATTCTGTTCAGTTTTACTTCTCTCTGTGAAGGGTCCCCAGAAGCTCTGAGAAGAGGCCTGAATTCTAAGTTTTCTTACAGGGCCCAGGACAGGTCTGCCCCCGGGCAGGTGTCTGGAGCCTCAGCTGGCCCCGGGTGCTGCTGCAAGGGCCAAATGGGCCTCTTTGTTTGGGACTACCTCTGCTGGCTTCTTCAGGAACAGGGACAGTCCCTGTCCGCTTAAGGGATAGGGAGCTGAACTCAGCATGGTTTCCAAGGCTCCTGGGTGAAGCACCTGCTCCACCTTACCCGGACAGGTTCTGAACTCCAGGGACTTAGGTTAAAGAAGACATAAACTCTATCATTCTTCAGTGTCTTTTGTTCTCACATGTCAGTGTCACTTAATCCTTAAAATGACCATAGGGAAATGACTACCCACTTTACAGATGAATAAACCCGGACCCTCAAGGGTAAAGTGGGGTGGACAAGGTTACCAGCTGCTGACTGGTGGACTGGGCTGGACTCTGGACTCTTTTTTTTTCTTTTTTGAGATGGAGTCTCGCTCTGTCCCCCAGGCTGGAGTGCAGTGGCGCAATCTCAGCTCACTGCAAGCTCCGCCTCCCGGGTTCACACCATTCTCCTGCCTCAGCCTCCCGAGTAGCTGGGACTACAGGCACCCGCCACCATGCCTGCCTATTTTTTTTTGTATTTTTAGTAGAGACAGGGTTTCACCGTGTTAGCCAGGATGGTCTCGATTTCCTGACCTCATGATCTGCCTGCCTCAGCCTCCCAAAATGCTGGGATCACAGGCGTGAGCCACCGCACCCACCCTGGACTCTTGACTCCAGGCCAAGCTCCTGGCCCTGGACATTTGAGGCAGAATTGATACAGCCTGAGTGGAAGACAGACTTGGCCCGAAGGTTCAGCAGGAAAGCCGGGTGCTGGCGCTGGGAGCTGAGGGACAACCTGAGTACTGGAAGCCACAGTGTGGCTCCTGGAAGCCTCCAGGAGGCAGGGAGCTTCTGGGCAGCCCTGATGGACTGAGCTGAAGGAGAGGCCTCAGACCACAGCCCAGCCCTTCCCCACCTTGCACAGAAACCTCAAGGGAGGAAGGCCCCTGACCTGAGTATGGGTCTGGACTATGCCAGCTCCTCTCTGGCCGCCCCGAGCAGCGGTAGCATCATGTCTAGGCTCTGAAAGCCTCTGTGTCCTCCTTTTCTCTCCCTGGAAGAGCCTGGAGCTTGGACACACATTTCATTTCCATCTGGGTCCCATGAAGGACTCCTGCCTGCTCCCTGATGTCTGAAGGGATGCTGTGGGGGAACTGCGGCCTCCCTAGGCCGAGCCCAGATCTGCTTGCGGAGGCTGAGAATGCACCTGGCCTTGCCTTCAGGAGGGCAACGCGCTTGGCTGTGAGGGGAGGATTGGCCTGAGTTATTTTTGGGCTCCATATGGCCTTCAGCTCCTGCTGACAGATCCCGCTGTTTCCCTCAGGAAGCTCTTGTTTCTGATTGCTCAGGGCTTGCAGGCAATCTGCTGGATGCAAGGCGACAGCACCAAGACCCACGGCAGATTGGCCACTAAATATAGAGCTCTCCCAAGAGGGCAAGTCAGCCTCTCTCCTGCTCTGTCTTCTATCCTGTCCCTTACTCTTGGCCCACGTTCTCAGTTACGTCCTGAGCACAGACTTCTAGAAGGAGAGGCACAGCCCAGTCACTCCCCAAACCACAGTGAAGGGGTTTGTTTCACCTCCCAACCCGCATGCTGCCTTCCCTTCAGGAACTTCTCCCCGTTGGCTGGATCCTGAGTCAGGGTGGGAAGCTGAGTCCCGGCCAAGAGGGCCCTGTCCCTGTTCTCACCGTTGAGCAAGTGACCAGGTTATCCAACTAGAGCAAAGCCTGGGCTTTGCTTCGAGACAGTTACTATTATTATTATTACAACATGAACATCTGTTCCCAGGACCCAGGCTAATAAAAAGAGTGTTACCAGTACCTTAAAATCCCTAATGCACCTTCCTCAACCAGTCCACTCCTCATCCCCCTAACCTCTAGACAAGACCATCCTGACTTCTGTGCTAATTGTTCCCTTGCTTTTCTTTGTAGTTCCACCTGTGTATTTATCCCCAAATACCCTGCCTAGTTTGACAGCGGAGGGCAGGCGCACGCTGACAGTGCAAGGAGAGGATGGCACTGCCCCTGCTGGATGGAGGCTCCAGGAAGTGAGCGGATCGGTCTCCAGGCTGTGGTCTGATTCCCGCTTCTCTGGGGCCTGACAAGGCCCCTCCGGGGGAAGTCGTGAGCAGGGTTGAAAGGGAGTCTTGGGAACACTGGGCTCAGCACAGTTGGTGCCTGGCAGGGCCGAGGTGGGGACCAAGCGCTGGACCTCTGTGATAAAGAACTGTTATCGAAAATATATAAAGGGCCAGGCATGGTGGCTCACACCTGTAATCCCAGCACTTTGGGAAGCTGAGCATGCAGACTCTTGAGTCCAGCAGTTCGAGACCAGCCTGGGCATCAGGGTGAGATCCCGTCTCCACTGAAAATTAGTAAAAAATTGGCTGGGCGTGGTGGTGTGCACCTGTAGTCCCAGCTACTTGGGAGGCTGAGGTGGGAGGATCACCTGAACCCAGGAAGTTGAGGCTGCAGTAAGCCGAGATCGTACCACTGCACTCCAGCCTGGGCAACCAGAGTGAGACCCTGTCTCAGAAAAAAGTAAATAAAACAAAATAAAACATACAAAGAAATCTTACAACTTAATAATAAGAAAACAAACAACCTGATTAATAAGTGAGGCAAAGACCTTAACAGACACCTGACCAAAGAAGATATAAGACGGAAAATAAGCATTTACAAAGGGGCTTCACATCATGTGTCATCAGGGAAATGCAAATTAGAACAAGATACCACTACACACCTACTAGAATGGCCAAAATCCAGATCACTGTCACCATCAAATGCTGGCGAGGAAGGGGAGCAGCAGGAATTCTCATCATTGCTGGTGAGAGGGCAGTACGGTACAGGCGCCTTGCAATGCAGCTTGGCAGTTTCTTACAAAACTAAACATACTCTTACCATATAATCTAGCAATCTCATTTCTTGGTATTTACCCAAAAGAGTTGAAAATTTATGTCCACATAAAAACCTACACACAGGTGTTTCTAGCAGCATTATCATAATTGCCCAAACTTGGAAGCAACCAAGATGTCCTTCTATAGGTGAGTGGGTAAATAAACTGTGGTACATCCATCCAAGTGCTAAAAAGAAATGAAGTATCAGGGCTGGGCGTGGTGGTCCATGCCTGTAATCCCAGCACTTTGGGTGGCCAAGGTGGGCAGGTCCCCTGACGTTGGGAGTCTGAAACCAGCTTGATCAACATGAAGAAACCCCGTCTCTACTAAAAAGAAATATAAAATTAGCCAGGCTTGGTGGCGCATGCTTGTAATCCCACCTACTTGGGAGGCTGAGGCAGGAGAATTGCTTGAACTCAGGAGGCAGAGGTTGCAGTGAGCCGAAATTGCGCCATTGCACTCCAGTCTCAGCAACAAGAGCAAAATTTCATCTCAAAAAAAAAAAAAAAAAAAAAAGGAAATGAAGTATCAAGCCATGAAAAAGACATGGAGGAAATGTAAATGCATATTACTAAGCAAAAGAAGCCAATCTGAAAAGACCGTATGATTCCAACTAGATCACATTCTGGAACATGAACATTTATGGAGACAGTAGAAAGACCAACGGTTTCCAGGGTTAGTGGGGTGGGAGGAATAAATTGGTGGAACACAGAGGATTTCTAGGGCAGTGAAACTATTCTGCGTGATACTATAAGGGTGGACATGTGACATTATTCATTTGTCAAAACCCATAGAATGTACAACACCAAGCATGACCACCTAAGGTGAACTCTGCACTCTGGGTAATAATGATGTAGCAATGTAGGTTTATCAGCTGTAACAAATGTACCATTCTGGTGGCTGATGTCGATAATGGGGGAGCCTCTGTATGTGTGGGGGCGAGGGGATGTGGGAAATCTCTACTTTCTGCTCAATTTTGCTGTGAATTTAAAACTGCTCTAAAAAATAAAGTCTATTTTTTAAAAAGATGGCTTGAAGGGAGCGGGGGTCTTGGTGATGATCGTCTACTTCCTAGCTCACGCTGCTGCAGTGGGGCTCAGTTGCCTGCTGGATGTGGTGCAAAGCTGTTACACTGAGATCACCTTTCACCATCCTCCAAGAGATTCCTTCTCCTTTGTGTGTTGGGCTCGTCTCCTGTATTTGAAGTCTTCCTTCTTGGGTTGGTCTTTCATTTTAATGGAGCACACCCTCTAGTAGCTTTCTGAGAAGAGGTGCTTAGGAAGTAAATGTTTAAGATCTCACATGCCTGTAAACGTTCTCATTTTACCATCACACTTGCTAGTATAGTTTATAGTTCAGCAGGGCATAGAATTCTAGATCCGTGCTCATTTGTCTTCACACTTTTGAAGGCATTGTTTTCTGGCTTCTCTCTGAACTTTGCAGAATTTTCTTTGTTCCAGTAGGGTGACCCATCATGCTGGTTTGTCTGGGACTGTCCTAGTTTTAGTACTAAAAATCCTGTATCCCAAGAAAAACCCCTCAGTCCTAGGTAAACAAAGCCAGTTAGTCAGCCTAGTCCCAAGTCTTTTGAAATCTCACAAGGACACACCTTGACGCGGGCCTCTCTATGTCCCTCGTGTGGAGCACTTTCCAGTCTCACGGGCTGGAAGCTCTTGCCCTTCAGTGCTGGAAAACTTTCTTAAATCATTTCATGGATGGTTTCTTCTCCTTCATTTTCTCTGTCCAGAATTCTTAGCACCCATTGTTGGACCCCCTGGACTTGTCCTCCAATTTAAAACATATTTTCTCTCCTAGTTTCCATTACAAAATCTTTGAGCTCTACTTTGTGAAAGCATTTCAGTTTTATCTTCCAAATCTTCTTTTGTTTATTTCTGCTGATGTATTATTAATTTCTGTGAGGTCTTTTTTTTTTGTCCTTTGAATGCTACTTTTTGTTCTTTTTTCAGAGATGTAATTTCTTCTCTTACCTCTCTGAGAATATTAGTAACAAGTTTTTAAAAAATTTTTTTAAATTAATTAATTATTATTATTATTTTTGAGATAGAATCTCACTCTGTTGCCCAGGCTAGAGTGCAATGGTGTGATCTCGGCTCACTGCAACCTTTGCCTCCCAGGTTCAAGCAATTCTCCTGCCTCAGCCTCCCAAGTAGCTGGGACTACAGGCGTGCACCGCCACGCCTGGCTAATTTTTTGTATTTGAGTGGAGACGGGGTTTCACCATGTTGCCCAGGGTGGTCTCAAACTCCTGAGCTCAGGCAATCTACCTGTCTCAGCCTCCCAAAGTGCTAGGATTACAGGCGTGAGCCACCTTGCCCGGCCTTAACAAGTTTTATTTGAAGTTTTCTTCTTCCTGCATTGCCTTTGTTTCCTCCAATTTGCCTTTTTTCCTCGTTTGCCCTGGTCTCCGTCTGCCATGCCGGAAGCATTCACTCAGATGTCTGGGGCTCCTTGGCCACCACATAGAGACTGAGACTGATTGGATGCTTCAAGAGAGATGATGGGGCTTCGGAAAAGCCCGCAGTGGGGAGATCTAGGTAGGCCATTCGGGGGAACTCTGATCCTGAGGTGGGGAGCACCCCCTTAACTGATCCACAGGCTGGGGATTTGGCTTTCTGAGGTCTGCTCTATCATTGGTTACTTACCCACTTGCTTTCATTTTGTTTGTTTATTTTGACAAAAGTCCCATCGGTGTACTTCAGTGAGGTTTCAGGAGGGACCAAGTGTTCAGCCAGCCCTCCTGATGCTCTCTTGCCAGCGGGACTGGAGGTTGAACAGATGAATGTGAGCTGCTGTGGCTGCCCAGCCAACAAGTGGGGACAGGAAGCCAAGCTTTGAGCACATTGTCTGGATCCTGAATCTAGCTGCACTTGAAGTTAACCCTGCTTGTAGAATCTTGATACCAAAAATTTGCCCCAGGGGATACTCCTGCCTCCAGGGCTCATGGCTGCTCACTTATGGCCTTGTTTATCCCACGGAAGGTGCACCAGTGGGAAGGTCTCTCTGGATGCCACTTCTTTGCTAACGTGGAGGTGTTTCCTGCAAATCTCCTCTGTTCCTGTGAGTCAGTAGAGCGCCCCTCCCAAGCCCCTGCTACAAGAAGCCATTTGGCTCTTTCTGGACCTGAGGAGTAGCCAGGGGTCCCTGAGGCCTCTAGGGTCCGAGTCAAGGCACCCACTCACCTTCCATGTGCAGTTGGCCTCTGGGGCCTCCAGACTGGACACCCTCTGCTCCAGGTGTCTGGGCATGTCGCCCTGTGAGCCTAGAGACCTTTCTCCAGGCTGTACACAAGGGGTGGGCTCCACGCTGCAGAGGGTGTCCCCTCTGTTGGTGACAGACACTGACCATCACTCCACCACTTGGGGTCATTCCACCTGGCTCCCCAAGGCAAAGGCCCCCGAGCTGCACACACCCATTTCTATCCTAATGCCCAGCATCATTCCTATCACACTGTCAGCTTTGCCTCTGGGAAGGAAAACTGGCTCCTAATTTCAGTAGGCCACACACAATATGCATGTCATCAGTATTAGGAAAACTTTTAAAGTTGAAAAATACAAAATTAACCTCTAGATAGGCGCCCAGTGGAGAAAACAGCAAGCAGAAGAGTATTTACTCCAGTAAGGGTCTCACATCAGCAAGAAGCCACGCACAGCTTGAGAACGTCCCTGTAAAGCCAGGCAGACCCCTGGTATAAACTCATAAATGCGTCCTACAAGTGCTCGAAGGCACTTTCCTCCGAATGCTGATTTTTGCATGCACCTTTAGGGCATCTGTGTTTACAGTATAACACAATGCGGCAATGTTAGGGAGTGTCAGCAAGACAGATGACAGAAAACCGAGGAAGTGGCGCATGACTGCATTTGGCACAGCCCTGGAAGTTGTGGGTGCAAAGAGAGGCAGGGAAGGTGCCCATCACTAAACATAGGGACCCATTTCCCCACTCCCACAGGCCAGCCTGTGCTCAGGGTCTGGGGCAGGAAGTGGTGGCAGAGAGCAGAGAAAAATGGGACTCTTCTTCTGGACCTTGGAGATGGATATGCCTGGGATAAACGCAAAGTTCCTCCACAGCCCCCAGACTAGAAAAACATTTCCTAGACTTGGGGGAGAGGAAGAAGGTGCAGGGAGTCCCTGAGGACGTGGGCTGCAGTTGGCAGGAGAGGGACTCCCTCTGCCCTGCTTCCTGAGGTGGTTTCCTCCCTGGAAAGCGGAGGTGGCAAGAACTGGCCCCAGCCCCGCGCAGCCCTGCGGAAGCCCCAGTGACACGAGGAGCCACGGCAGCCAGGTGGGAACTGCCCAGAATGTGGCTCACCTGTGTGGACCTGATGGGGCCGGGGCCGTCGCCGTGGCATCTTGAGGACCTGACGCGAGCTCTGTGGTCCTGGATGCCAGCCCAGGGAGGGCAGATGTCAACACTGACTGGCATCCGGGGCTGTGAGGGCAGTGCTGCAGGATGCCAGGCTGAGCTCAAGAGGGGAAGCAGGTGCAGCCTCACCTCCCCAGCCCCTCGGCTCCTGGAACACCGCTGTGGCTGCGCATTCACAGCGATCTCTGCCGGGAGCCCCCTCCCTCCTGCACGTGGCTGACGCCCCCACCCCCATTCAGCTCGCCGGACAGTCTCAAGCCAGGTCACACAGACCCACCTGCGGGACGGGCGTCCCTCCAGATTACATCGCTGGGGCTACTTTCCCACAGCCCCTGCCACCGACTGAGGTTCTCCTGTCTCTTCTCTGCCTCCCCACAAGACCAGGAGCCTTGGGACAGGGTCTCTCATATCTATGGCAGTGCCCCCAGGGCCTGGGATGTGCTGGGCACATGGTGGGTATCCGAAAGCAAGTTTGAGACAAATTCATAAGTGAGTGGATGGATGACCACAGATGAGGTTCTGTCTGATCACTGACCTGCAGGGTGGCCTCATGTCCCCCACAGAGCTAGCAAGCCTGGGACAGGAAGGTCCTGGGTTGTCTAGCACTGGCCTGCAGAGGGGTGTGAGCGCTGTCAGAAGCCACCAGCTCTCTGGCTTCCTACTCACAGGCCCTGCCTCCCTCTCTGAAAATCAGGACATTGTCTGCTTGTCTCTAGCCACTTTGCAATCCCCATCTTCCTGGGTCATGGATGTGGCATTGGCTCCTGAGTTCTCAAAGCAGCAGGGTAAAAATCCAGCTGGGCTGGGCAGTGGAGAAACTGAGTCCCAGAGGGAGGACATTTGCACCCAGTGCACTGGCACCCTAGGTCCCAGCTCTGATGTCACCCCTAGGACCCACGGCCTGGGCGTGTAACTGGAGGGGCCACAGGCCAAGAGCCAGGTGGCCTTTCACAGGCAGCCATGCGGGGCAGACCCAGGTGGGAGCCTCAGATTCTCAAAGCTGAAAATGGAACTGCCCTCTCTGTATTACCCCAAGCAACTCAAAGCCAGACAGCCCTTCCACATTTGATCAACAAGCTCCCCTCACTGCATTAAGGAACTTTTTACAGGTGTGAATTGTCACAGATTTATGTTTATTATTACTCACATTTTGATGTTTTTAGCTATTCTAGTTCCTTTGCCTTTCTATATACATTTTAGAATTACTTTATATATTTCCACAAAAAAATCCTGCTGGGATTTTTATGGGAACTGCATTATATATGTAGATTAATTTTGGGAGAACTAATGTCTTCACTACGTTGAGTCTTCCAATCCATGAATACAGTGTGTCTGTATGATTACTTGGGTCTCCTTTGATTTCTTTCATCAGAATTTCATTTCATAGTTTTCAGCACACAGATCCTGCACACGGATCGCTAGATTCATACCTAAGTATCTTTGGGGGCCTGGGGGTAGCTATGGCAAACAGCATTGTATTTTAGATGTTGGCTACCAATTGTTCATAGCTAGTACAGAGAAATACAACTGATTGTTGACTTTGTATCCTGGCATCTTTAGAAACCTATGCATTAATCCTAGGTTTTCTTCCCCCTTTGGATTTTCTAGGTAGAAAATTATCATGTCTGTAAACAGACAGTTTTAGTTCTTGCTTTCCAATCTGTATGCCTCCTTTCCTCCCACTACCCCCTCAATTTTTTTTTTTTTTTTTTTTTTTTTTTTTTTTTTTTTTTTTTTTAGCCTATTGCACTGGCTAGGACTTCCAGTAGGATACTGATAGGAGGGTAGAGAATGGACAATCAACTTGTTCCTGATCTTAGGGAGAAAATATTCAGTCTTTTACCATTAAATATGACATTAGTGGTAGGTTTTGTGAAAATGCCCTTTATCAGATTGGGGAAGTTCGCTTCTGTACCTAGTTTGTGGAGGAGTTTTATCACGAATAGATGTTAAATTTCCCTTGAAACTTCCTTTCTTACCTATTGTTCAATGCTTTTTCTGCATCAATTGCTGTGATGCTTTTCTTCTTTACACTGTTAGTGTGATAGATTATATTGATTAATTTATAAACAGTAAACCAGTCTTGCATCCCCAGGATAAACCCCACTTGGTTGTGGTATATCTCTCTATACCTATAATCTATAACCTATGTATACTGCTGAATTTTATTTGCTATATTTTGCTGAAGATTTTTGTTCATACAGGACATTGGTCTGTTTGTCTTTGTCTGGTTTTGACTTCAAAAAACCAAAACTCTTCTATTTTCTGAAAGCGACAGTATAGAATTGTGTTATTTCTCCATTAAATGATTGGTAGAATTTACCAGTAAACCACCTCTTCCCGGAGATTGCTTTTTCTAAGCTTCGAAATGATAAATTCAAGGTCTTTAATGGTTATAGGACTATTTAGGTTACCTATTTCACCTAAGGTGAGTTTTGAAAGTTAGTTGCTTTCAAGGAATTGGTCCCTTTCGTCTCAGTTGTCAAATTTATGTGTGTAGCGTTGTTATAGCTTTGCCTTATTACCCTTTTAATGTCTGCAGATCTCTCGCGATATCCCCACTTTCACTCTTGACCTTTGTGTTTTCTCTCTTTTGTTCTTTGTCAGTATTGCTAGAGGTTTGTCAATTGTATCGATCTTTCTAAAGAAACCATCAGTATCGCTAGAGATTTGTCAATTGTATTGATCTTTCTAAAGAAACCGTCAGTATCGCTAGAGATTTGTCAATTGTATCGATCTTTCTAAAGAAACAGCTTTTGGTTTCATCGATGTTCTCTATCATTTTCTGCTTTCAACATCTGATATTTCCACACTTATTTTTTATCATTTCCTTCTTTATGTTTGCTTTGGGTCTATTTTGCCCTTCTCTCTCTAGTTTCTTAATGTGAAATTTCAATGATTGATTTGAGATCTTCCTAATGTAAGAATACTGCAAGTTTCTTCTCAAAAATAAAAGATTTTCATTGACAAGAGATAATTGTATCTATTTATGGGGTACAATGTGATGTTTTGATATAAATTACTCATTTAAACATTGTTTTAGGTATATCCAACAGATTTTAATACACTGTATTTTCATTCAGTTAAAAATGTTTTTGAATTTCCCTTGAGACAAGCATTTTTACCTATGAATTATTTAGATACGTGCTTAATTTCTAAGTGTTCTAAAATTTCTCTGTTGCGGTTCTATCTTTGGTTTCTAATCTAATTTCATTTTGGTCAGAGAACATATTTTATATGAATTCAATCTTTCATAGTTGCTAAGGTGCGTTTCATGTTGCAAGATATGGTTTTGGTGAATATTCCATTTGCACTTGAAAAGAATTCTGCTGTGGTTGGGTAAAGTTTCTACAAATGTCAATTAACTCCCGTTGGTTAATGACATTGTTCAGTTCTTCTATATCCTTGCTGATTTCTGTCTCCTACTAACAGGAGTGTTGAAGTCTCTATATTTGCGGATTTGTCTGTTTTGCCTTTCAGTTCTGTCTGTTTTGCTTCATGTATTCTGAAGCTCTGTTGTTAGGTGCACATACATTTAGGATTGTTGTGTTCTCTTTGTAAATGGCCCTTTTATCATTATGTAATGTCTTTATCTGTGGTAATTCTCTTTGCTTTAAACTGTGCTTTGTCTGTTATTAATACAGCCACTCTGGGTTTCTTTTGATTACTATTTTCCTGGTATATCCTTTTCCCATTCTTTCTCTTTGAACCTATCTATTCCATTATATTTGAAATGAGTTTCTTTTTGGTAGCATAAAATTGGATCATTTAAAAAAATCCACTCTGGCAATTTCTGTCCTTTCATGGGTAGTCTTAAGACTTTACAATTACTGTATTTATTGATATGTTTGAATGAAGGCTGTTTTGTTAAATAAACTTTTTAGAGTAGGTTTAGGTTCATAGCAATGATTTTCTTTTTTCTTTTTAAATTTTTGTTTTAAATTCTAGGCTGGGGGTGGTGGCTCACTCCTGTAATCCCAGCACTTTGGGAGGCTGAGGCAGGTGGATCACCTGAGGTCAGGAGTTTGAGACTGGCCTGGCCAACATGGTGAAACCCCATCCCTACTACAAATACAAAAAATTAGCCAGGCGTTGTGGCGTGGGCCTGTATTCTCAGCTACTCAGGAGTCTGAGGCAGGAGAATCACTTGAACCCAGTAAGTGGAGGTTGCAGTGAGCCAAGATTGTGCCAGTGCACTCCAGCCTAGGCAACAGAGCAAGACTCTGTCTCAAAAAAAAAAAAAAAAAATTCTTGTTCCCCTTTATGCCTTCTTTTGAGTATATGAACATTTTTAGTATTTCATTTAATTTTTCCTTTTTTTTTTTTTTTTTTTTTGAGGTGGAATCTGGCTCTGTCACCCAGGCTGAAGTGCAGTGGCGTGATCTCAGCTCACTGCAAGCTCTGCCTCCCAGGTTCATGCCATTCTCCTGCCTCAGCCTCCTGAGCAGCTGGGACTACAGGTGCCCACCACCACGCCCGGCTCATTTTTTGTATTTTTAGTAGAGACGGGGTTTCACCGTGTTAGCCAGGATGGTCTTGATCTCCTGACCTCGTGATGCGCCCACCTTGGCCTCCCAAAGTGCTGGGATTACAGGCGTGAACCACTGCGCCCAGCATAATTTTTCCATTTTTTTGTATAGTTTTTTTCATGGTTTGCACTAGAGATTACAGCATATATATATTTAACTTTTCACAGTTTATTTAGAATAAATATTCCATCACTTCAAGTGGAATCTAGAAACTTACCACCCTGTAGGCATTAAGTTTTATCCTCCCTTGTTTATACTGTAGGTCTGCATACATTGAAAATGCCATCTGACACTGTTATTTTCATTTTCAACCATCAAACATACTTTAAACATTCAAGAGGGACAGAGGAGTCTATTATATTGACACAGACGGTTACTGTCTCTGTTACTCTTCCTTCATTCCCCATGCACGTGTCCTTCTAGTATCACTTCCCTTTGGCCAGAAGACCTTCTGTGAGCAGTGCTTGCAGAGCCGTTCTATTGGCAACACACCCTCTTAGCTTCCCTTTACCCGACTGTGTCTTATATCACAGAATTTTTTTTTTTTTTTTTTTTTTTTTTGAGACAGAGTTTCACTGTTGTCACCCAGGCTAGAGGACCGAAATGTTTTAGCAGATAATCGACCCAGAAGGGCTTGGGCCAAAAGTTTAGGCTGCTATGGGCTGTGGTTCCATGAAAGTTCTGTTTTCAAAGTCATGGAGTTGGTATTTAAATTCCTGTGCTATGTAGTGGCCAGTCTGAGACCTGGGCCGTGGTTTATTTGGTACTATAGTCGTCAAAGCCTATGATGGGTTAGGGCCACGCTCCTGCAGCTTAAGGATAAGCCCAGGAATAAACAACTCTCAAAAACAAAACAAAACAAAACAAACAAAAACAAAAACAAACAAAAGGCCGGGCGCGGTGGCTCACGCCTATAATCCCAGCACTTTGGGAGGCCGAGGTGGGCGGATCACCTGAGGTCAGGGGTTCGAGACCAGCCTGACCAACATGGAGAAACCCCGTCTCTACTTAAAAAAATACAAAATTAGCCGAGCCTGGTGGCGCATGCCTGTAATCGCAGCTACTCGGGAGGCTGAGGCAGGAGAATTGTTTGAACCCGGGAGGTGGAGGTTGCCATGAGCCGAGATGGCTTCATTGAACTCCAGCCTGGGCAACAAGAGCGAAACTCCATCTCGAAATAAATAAACAACAAAAACAACAACAAAAAAAGCTCTATGGGATTGCTTTCCTGAGCAATCTTTATGGTATTTTCCAGTCTCCTGGGCCTCCCCATTTCGGTCCTCGCGCCTGAAAGCTAGGGCTTTCCTTCCTTGGTTTTGCTGTGCACTTGCCATGGCTATGCCTGATTCCAGGGCCAAGGGGTGGGGGTCAGAGAGTGAAAGAGAAGCCGGGAGTTCATCTTCCTTGAGGCAACAGCTCCTCCCCTCAGAGAGGAAGGCCTCTCCCTCTTGGAATTCTGGGCTCCTGTGGGGCCTATGCAATGCTCCCATGCGATTACCTGTGGGCTGGGGTATGAGAGAGCAAAGATTTTTAAAATGGATTTTCTCGGCCAGGTGCGGTGGCTCACGCTTGTAATCCCAGCACTTTGGGAGGCCGAGGCGGGCGGATCACGAGGTCAGGAGATCAAGACCATCCTGGCTAACATGGTGAAACCCTGTCTCTACTAAAAATACAAAAAAAAAAAAAATTATCCAGGCGTGGTGGTGGGCGCCTGTAGTCCCAGCTACTCGGAGAGGCTGAGGCAGGAGAATGGCGTGAACCCGGGAGGTGGAGCTTGCAGTGAGCCGAGATCGCACCACTGCACTCTAGCCTGGGTGACACAGCGAGACTCCATCTCAAAAAAAAAAAAAAAAAAAAAAGGATTTTCTCCATGCTCTGTGAATAATAAGAGACCCTCCTCCCGTTCCTCAAACCAGAAGCGAGGGTTTCTCCTGGAGTTCACTGTTAGTGGTGATGTCCGTCCAGGTTCCATGCTGCCTGCATGAGTGCAGGCTTGGCTAGACCAGGGGAAAAATGGCAAACCTACCAGCTGGGTAGTACTCCAAATTCCAGTTTTCAAAGCCCTCAAGTAGCTGCTCTATGCATTCTGTTGGTTTTAAGCTGCATTCAGTGGGAGCGTGGAATATGCTCAGACTATCCCAGAACCAGAAAGCTGTTGTTTATGTTGCAATTTCATTCATTTTAAAAATAAATAACGTTTGCTTTCATTACATTAATGTTTATGGTCACTTTCTATTTATGGGAAGCGATACTGATGATTTAGGTAGGAATGTAATATTTCATTACAAAATATATTTATTTTAACAAACGAGCTGATTTTACGAAACAAAGTAAGCAAGACTAGAACAGATCTAACTCCCTGCTGGCTGCGCTCCGAACAGGCCATCCACACTCCCACCTTGCCTCCGAGTAAGGGCCTTCACGGTTCCCTCTGTTTGGAACGAATCCTCTGGCCCCTTTGAAGGGGGCTCCAGTGTCTGCTCCTGGAAGCAGCGTTCAAAAACGCAGCGGTTGGGGGCAGGGGCCCACGTGTTTTGGAGGCAGCCACTAGAGGAAGTGAGTGAAGTGAAGGAAAGGTCCTCTGAGCATCAGGGCCAGAGCGGAAGGACTGGAGAGGGCAGGTGAGCTGGGAGAGGGCAGGTGAGCTGGGAGAGGGGGCTGGGGGACGTGAGCAGTGGAGGCGGGGGTGGGGGGCAGGCTCCTCCTGAGCCTCAGTTTCCCCTGTGCACAAGGATCACGAGCACGGAGAGGCTGTGAGCCTGTGTGCCCTGCACAGCATGGGGACTTGGTCTGCACCCTCACTGGCTACATCACACAACCCGCCCTGGCCCTTCTCCTAGCCCGATGTGCACCCCCCAGCACTTGCCCCCCCGACCCCACGGGGCTCCAAGCCCGCCTCTCTGGCCCAGCCCCAGTTCTCCCCTCGCCCTCCCCTTGTGCACCTGTGCAGGCTGCCTTCCCGCCCTGGGGCTCCATGCTTGCTGTCCTCCCCCGGGCTCCCTGCTCCAGGCCTCCGCAGGGCTTCTGCCTGCCCCTCCCTCGGAGACCTTCCGTGACCACTGCCCAGCCCCTCTCCACCCTGGACCCCATTTCATTTTCCTCATGGCTTTTCTCCAAATCCAAATCCACGTGTCTCCCCAGGGACTGGGAGCTCCACTGGGGCACCACCTTGCCTGTTCCTGCTCACGGCTGCACCCCAGCACTAGAGCAGGTTTCAGCAAAAGCCTCCTGGCCGAGTGGATGAGTGAGCGAGTGAATGATGGCCCCTGGGATGCGGGAGGGGACCAAGCCGGGCAGCAGGGGAGGGGCCGAGAGTTCAGGAGGCCCTGGCCAGGGCTGAGGCTGACAGCAGTGACCCAGCTGCTCCCGTAGGGCCGCCAGCCAGGAGGCAGCTGCAAGGAGGGGCGCGGGCCTATTCTGTGAGGGAGAAAACAAGGGTCCTATTTACCACGAGAAAGAATATCGGGCTGTGTGTGAAAAATCCCACTTGCTCTGAGATGTGTGAAGCCAGCAGGGCCAGGGACGCAAGTTGTAGCGTCTCATTCAACTCCCCACGCCCCAGCCGAGGGGCACTGTCCTTCCAGCCCCTGCGCTGTGCAGCTGCTGCCTGGTCCTCGCCTGCCCCGCGGAGCCCCCACCCTGGCCAGGCTCACTGCCCTCCTGAGACCTGCCAAAGTCACCGTCTGGTTTCCTCTTTCATCGAACCTTCCGGAGGTCCCTGTGGCAGTCACGAGCCACACCTGGCCCCCCAGCGGTGCTCCCCCTTTACACCGGTCCTGCATGGGGCCACCAGACCTCTCCCTCTCGGGCCTGCCTGCCTGGCCACCTGCCTCGGAGCCCGACAGCCAAAAGGGCTTCACAGGTGCATTGTGGCACACCCCGGTCCTGCTCCGCTTGTCTTCAGGGCCAAAGTCGGATCGTGGTGGCAGGTGTGGGTCTGCCTGCAGGCAGGGCTCCCTGCCCCCTGTCCCCTGTTCCCACCTTGCCTGGGGGCCTCTCCCTGCCTGGAGAGTGGGGAGGAGGGGCTGTCAGCGCTGCTGCTCCAAACTGGAGGCCCTGAATCCCAGAGAACATGCGGACGGCCCAGGTCAGAAGATGCAGCCACAGTTCCAGGACTCAGGGACCACAGTGTGAGACGCAGCCAGGCACCCCCATCCAGGCATCCTGTGGCCTTCCCCCAGCACAAGAGTGGGACCCCCGTGGGCTTCACATCTTCAGGGAGGAAGGAGCCAGGGGAGCACAGGGAGGAAAACCATTCTCAGGAGCTTAGGGTCTGAGGCTTCTGAGCTGCAGGAGCCCGGGACTTTCTGCTTGGGAGGATCTGGAAAAAGTGTGACCTGTTTTGGGGGAGGGGAGGGCAGGTCCTAAACTGCTGACCCCAGAGGCCTCAGCAGCAGCCTTGTGTTCAGACCTGAAGACTGATGGGAAAGGGACATTAACAAGGACCTCCTCCTACAGCCCAGGGAATCCAACCCGCCCATGAGAAGACGGGAGACCCCGCAGTGACAAGCACCCCAGCACCCTCAGAGCCCGCCTCCGAGGCCGAGGGACGTGCTGAAATAACTGTCACACGTGTGGACTGTCTGTTCCAGGGCAGGTCTCCACAGCACTCACACTCAGCCCCTGGGTCCCAGGCCCCGTTCCCACACAGGTCAGCCTGCGCTGCCTGAGCATCTGCACCACTGCGACGGGCACCCTGCAGGGATGCGAGTCTAGGGCAAAAATAGCCAATTCTGTCTCCAAGTGATGGCGTGCGTCACCCCCACCTCCTGACAAACACCTCTTCGGCACTCTGGAGAACAGCGAATGCGTAGCAAAAATAAATGCTTTGTTTTCTTCCTGCGGCTTGTGGGAGTCAATTCAAAGAGTGGTCTTGGGAGGTAAGCCTGTGAGGGCCGGGACCTGCTGGGCATCCAGGGTGTGGGCCCACCGGGGTCTTCTCCGCTGCCTGGCTGTGGGGCGGGCCCCTCAGCTTTCGGAGCCTCAGCTTCCACATCTGTAAAGTGGGCTCATGAGACACATGCTATAGGTGGGCCTGCTGGGTTACGGGTGGGGTCAGTGGGTGCACTGAAGGCCCACACACGCAAGGAATCTGCACTTCTACCCTTACATTCATAGAAATAAAAATAGTGTTTAAAAAGTCTCAATAGCTATAAACAGATCTGTGTGTCCTGCCCTGCCCGTCCACCCTGTCCAATTCACCTAAAGGTAGGCCAGGCAGGACAGGCAGGGCCACCTTCCCTGTGATGAGAGCACAGTTGGCAATAGTAGCCACTGGGTGTTCCAAGCCTGCCTGAGGGCTCAGGGCCCCGGCATGCCCAGATGGCTGGTGGTCCCTCCCACCTGCTCCCCCAGCCCTTAGATGCCACCTCCAGGAAGGCTCCCCTGCCTCCTCCTAGGCAGGAAGAGCCACCTGGCCTGGGATGCCCAGCTCTCTACTGCTGCGTATGTTCCCCTGGCCTTGCTCCTGCGTGTGACCAGGGTCCAGGGGTCATGAGGCAGCCAAGGAAACGAGGGCTGAGGGGCAGAGGGACAGGGGCACAGCAGCCTGACACTGAATCTGTGGCACACTCCGCTCTAGATGCTGCCTGTCCGCCGCTTCTCTCAGGCCCTCCCATAGAGCCTAGCCCTGGGTGTCTGCCTGGGCCTTCCAGCCCCAGCTGGCAAAGAGCCAGGTCCGCACTGCCCTTTCTCCAGAATCTCTGCCTGAGGCTCCACCCCACAGCTTTGGGCTCCCAGCCCTTCTCTCACGCCCAGCTCCCCACCCCAAGAGGGGAGGCCGGGCCACCTCTGCCACCTGCTCCCCACTTCCCTGGGCTCCTCTGTGCTCCTCATCTCTGTGCCCCCTGCCTCCTGTACTCCCTGCAACCCTGCGCTTCTCACCTCCCTTGTCCTCTGCCTCCCTGTGCTCCTCACCTCCCTGTGCCTCTCCCTGTGCTCCCTGCCTTTGTCCATGCTCTACCCTCCTGTGCCTCTCCCTGTGCCCCCCCTCCATGCCCTTGCCCATGCTCTACCCTCTTCTGGGTTGCCCTTTCCTGCCAGTCTGCCAGCCGAGGCCCTGAGGGTCAATGCATCTTCCTTTCCTCTGCCCCAACTGGACCCTGGCAGCTGAGCACAGCCCTCGGGGACCTTCTGTCCCCTGGCAGTACCTGCAGCAGCACCCTGCCTGGCTCTCCTGCCTGCTCCAGTTAAGTCACCTGCAGTTGACAAGCCACCTGGGTGTCCTGCATGGGTTGCATAATACCCTTTTAGTCTGCGAATTTACCGGCCTTATTTACACACTGGGGGCTTTCAGGAGAATCAGTGCGTCTGCTTTCCTGCAAAAACTCAGAAGAGCCGGCTACACAGGGCCTGCATTCCTGCCTGGTACTGTTTATTGGCCAGAGCCAAGGGCTGCCCCTCGACCTGGATGCCACCACCTCACTGTCTCTGTCACCTGCTCCCCTGCCCCACCTAAGCCTGCCACCCGGTCTCCAGACCAAAGCCTCTCTGGCTGCCCAGGGTGTAGGGCATGAAGGGGCCCCTGAGGTGGGGAAGGCAGATCCCACACTGACTACAGCTGTCTAGGCAGAAGCAGCTGCGTGGACATCACTCCCTGGGGCCATTTCCTGCTAGCTGGAGATGTGTCTGTCAAGGTCTGGAAAATCTTAAATGACAGAGAAATAAGAATTGGAAGAGAAAAGAATTTAATTTCTCCCCTAAATTTCAAATTTGGGGGAATGACTTAAAACTGGTGCAGTTGGCCGGGTGCGGTGGCTCACGCCTGTAGTCTCAGCACTTTGGGAGGCCAAGGTGGGCAGATCACGAGGCCAGGAGTTTGAGACCAGCCTGGCCAACATGGTGAAACCCCGTCTCTACTAAAAATACAGAAATTAGCTGGGTGTGGTGACGGGCGCCTGTAATCCCAGCTGCTAGGGAGGCTGAGGCAGGAGAATCGCTTGAGCCCGGGAGGTGAAGTTTGCAGTGAGCTGAGATTGTGCACTGCACTCCAGCCTGGGCAACAGAGCGAGACTGTCTCAAAACAACAACCACCAAAACAAAACAAAACAAAACAAAAAAAACCTGTGCAATTGTGATCCATGGCATGGAGGCTCAGGGGCGGGGGGGGGCCCGGACATGGGGATGGTCTCAGAAAGTTGGGGAGGTGTGGTCCTCCTCACTGCTGCTCTCGGGGGCTCCTTCCGCCTGGAGACGGTGGGCGCCAGAGAAACACTCAGTGCCCAGCATGGAGCCTGGGCCGTGGTGTGGGCTTGATGAAGCCTGAGTGACTTCGGGCAGACTGTTCATCTGAAAATAACTCCAAAAAGCAAGGAGCCATTTAAATACTTCTCATTCTTGCTATAAGAGGAGGCTCTCACAGCTAAACTTTAACAAATTCGTCATCGTCTTTTCTGGGAAGCACGAGGGAAGATGAAGTCATCAGTTTATGATAAAACAAAGAAACATACTGTTTTCTCTGGCTTCCCTCAGAAACTTCGAGCAGGCAGAGAAAAGGCCCTTGTTAGAAAAGCAGGGGAGATGCGTGTGTGTGCGTCTGTGTGTGTGCGCGCGTGCGTGTGCATGCGTGTGTGTGTGCGTGCGTGTGCATGTGTGTGTGTGTGTGTGCGTGCGTGTGGGGGGGGTGCATCTGAACCCCCAGCCCAGTGGCTCCACATGGAATCCTGGGTGCAGTCCCCTCCCCGGGCCGTGGTCCACAGCCGGCACCCGGACAGCAGGTGCACAGATCACACACACGATCATGACGGGTTCCCACTTGACTTCGCTGCACAACAGTTCTCTGATCTGCTTTTCCCAGAAAGGGAAACCGAGGCTCAGAGAGAGGGACTGACTTGTGCTATGTCACTCAGCTAGAACATGAGGTCACAAGACTGCCCCACCCCTCATGTAGACTTGAACCGATAGTGGGTTTTATCATCTTCTGAGAGTGGGTTTAGCGTTGCCAGACACAGGGACTCTGCTTCAGACTTGAGAGGGTCTCCTGGCAACACAGAGGGACCCTGGCAGCTCAGGTGGGGCAAGGGCCCAGCGGCCAGCACCTGCTGCCCAGGGCTCCACACCAGGGACCCAGCCACCATCCTGGAAGACATTCCAGACCATGAGCAGATGGTGTGAGAACCCAAGTCCTGTGTAAGAGGTCACTTGGCTATGGGCAACTTTGCAGAAGCCTAGCCTCTGGGGTTGGAGCCCCCCAGCACTGGGGAAAGGCCTTTCTGGGCAGGGGCAGGCACTGGACACCTGTGCCTACTCTCAGCATGCTCAGAGGCCCCCAGACGCCAGAGGAGCTTCTGGAAAATGCAGATGCCCGGGCCTCGCCCCAGCTCCTGAGCAGCCTGCTGGTCTCCAGACTCATCCTGGCCAGCTCCTTCAAGCAGAGAAGGAGACTCAGATTTGGGGCTTCTTGGGCACACCTGCCATGTGCAGCCCCCTGAGTCCTGCTAAGAGCCCAGCCTTGGGCTCAGGACCTTCAGGCCATGAACCTGCATTTCGGTGCTTGTTGAAGGAGCCACTTCAGGGCCACACTCAGGACATTTCCCAAGCCTGAGCAGTCCCCATGTTGTTCACATACTCATGTCCCCCACATCAATCCACAGTTTAAAACGACCACTTCTTCCCGCCAAGAATATCTATGAATTCTAATGCTCTAGTGACACACCTTTAAAAATGTGTTAAAGGCCGGGAGCGGTGGCCCACGCCTGTAATCCCAGTACTTTGGGAGGCCGAGGCGGGCGGATCACGAGGTCAGGAGATCGAGACCATCCTGGCTAACACGGTGAAATCTCGTCTCTGCTAAATATACAAAAAATTAGCCAGGCGTGGTGGCAGGCACCTGTAGTCCCGGCTACTCATGAGGCTGAGGCAGGAGAATGGCGTGAACCCAGGAGGCAGAGCTTGCAGTGAACCAAGATCGCGCCACTGCACTCCAGCCTGGGCGACAGAGCAAGACTCCGTCTCAAAGGAAAAAAAAGGTATTAAAAGAAACACGTAATAATGGCTGGAGACAGTGACAGTGCTGCATTACTGTGTTCAATCATCAGCCCAACCCAAAGAAGCCACATTGCTGGCCACAAGGAGACAAGGACACGTGGCTGTTGGGTAGGGTGGACTTCAGGACCTCCTGGTTTGGGGTCTCTTAGACAAAATCCCTTGTCCTGGGCCCTGGTGGCCATGCCTCCCAGAGAGCAGGTGGGCCCTGGAGGCAGAGGCCCCAGCCCCAGGCCTCCCGGCTCCTGCAGGCTTCTGGCAGGCAGAGCGGCCCTGGGAGGGCACCTGACCCAGCCACACTGAGTGCCTGTTTTAATCTTGCAAAGACTCAGCCTCACCTGAGCCCATCAATCCAGTCATCAGAATAACGACTTCTGGCCAAGTCTCTGCTGCTCTGGACTCTGCATGAGGCAGGCCCCGCGCCATCCATCACACCCTCCTGCCCCTGCCAGGACCAGGCAGAGGGGAAAGGCTGCCTGTGCGGGCCCAGCTGTGCCACTCAGGTGACAGAGGGCCTTGGCTTTCCAGGGCTAATACTTTTTTTTTTTTTTTTTTTTTTGTAGATAGAGTCTCGCTCTGTCGCCCAGGCTGGAGTGCAGTGGCGCGATCTCGGCTCACTGCAAGCTCCACCTCCTGGGTTCACACCATTCTCCTGCCTCAGCCTCCCGAGTAGCTGGGACTACAGGCGCCCGCCACCAGGCCCGGCTAATTTTTTGTATATTTAGTAGAGACGGGGTTTCACCGTGTTAGCCAGGATGGTCTCGATCTCCTGACTTCGTGATCCGCCCACCTTGGCCTCCCAAAGTGCTGGGATTACAGGCTTGAGCCACTGTGCCCAGCCCCAAGGCTAATACTTTTTTCTAGAAAAGATTCAGCCACAGCAGAGGCTATGAAAGCATGACTGCTGTGTGGTGCCAGCTGTCAGCGTTGGGCAGTGGACAGTCCTGCCCATGTCTCCCCCTGGCTTCTGCATAACCCAAGACAGGGCCCCTGGGCCTGGCCTCCAACTCCTGCCCCACCTTGGTCAACCTCCCAGAGGAGAGGGCTGCAGACAAGAGGGGTTTCCAAGGGACGGCAACTTTTGCCAGCATGGAGGAGGACCAGGGTGAGAGGTGAGACTCTCAGAGCCTGACGGAGGGGCTGGATGAGGGGCAGTGGGATGGAGGGCTGGCTGGGCTACTTCCAGAAACGTCCAGCCCAGTAGAGGATGCATTCAAACCATGTGCACATCAGCCCCTCAGCCCCAAAGCCAGCGGCTGCTTTCCCTTTCCGGCCCCACCTCCCCACCCAGTGAAGGTGCCGGCCTGCCTGGCTCACCCGGCTCACCCAGCAGCTTCCCCAAAGATGCGGGCTGTTCATAGGCTCCATTTTTAACTTTCCTTAGTCCCAGCAGCCCCAGCAAAAGCTCTTCGGTGAGTGCCTGCGCAATCTGCCCGGCTGGGCCACAGCAGTCCACGGGCAGGGCAGAGCCTGGGCTTCCTTCCGGGACCCCGGCCAAGGCTCAGCCCTGCTGCAGCTGTCCAAGGCCGTGGCCTCTGCGGCTTCTGCCTGGCCAGCATCTGTTCTTCCCTCTGATAACAGAGCCCATTTGTCCTTCCTCTCCTGCCCGTGGTAGGAGGACATGGCCCTGGTGCCACTTGGGGAAGGAGTTGCGTTGGTCTGTGATAGTTGGGATGGCATGGATCCAGGCCCAGCCACTCAGTGCCTTTCATCTCCCTGGCCTCTGGGATAAATCCATGGGCAGGCATGTCACCGGGGTGGGCCACCAGACTCAGTTCTTGGGACATTTATTTCAACTGTCTGAGCAGAGCCTCTCTCTCTGCTCAGGGCAAGGTAAGGACAGGAAGTAAGTGTGGAGCTGGTGGGGCCTTTCTTGTGAAAGGAGCCCACATGGAGGAAGCAGAGCCAAGAGTCACAGAGACCCAGACCATGTCCCACATCCAGCCATGCCTGAAGCCCACTTTGGGCTTTTTTTTTTTTTTTCTTTTTGAGGTGGAGTCTCACTCTGTTGCCCAGGCTGGAGTGCAGTGGCATGATCTTAGCTCACCGCAACCTCCACCTCCTGGGTTCAAGTGATTCTCCTGCCTCAGCCTCCTGAGTAGCTGGGACTACAGGTGCCTGCTACCAAGCCTGGCTATTTTTTTTTTTTTTTGTATTTTTAGTAGAGATGGGGGTTTCACTGTTAGCCAGGATGGTCTCGATCTGACCTCGTGATCTGCCTGCCTCAGCCTCCCAAAGTGCTGGGATTACAGGCGTGAGCCACCGCACCTGGCTATCCCAGGGCTTTTTATTTACGGAAGCAAATGCATTTTCTGAGTCCTTAAGTCTGAGGTGGGTTTCTGCACTTGCAACAGAAAGAACCTAACACCCCGGCTCTGAAGTACACCATCACCAGCTGCTGCTGGCTTTCATCACCGGCTTTCCACACGGTGGAGCAGAGCGCAGATGTGGGCGGGGTCCTTATTGGCCGTGAGACCCTGGGGTGTCACTTTCCTCAGACAGCCTTATCTGTAAAATGGGCCTAATGTGCCCAGGCTGATATGTGGAGGGGACAGCTGGTCTAAAACTCAACAGCAGGAGGGACTGGAGAATGTTCTGAGGGGAGCGCAGGTGCCAAGGCCCAGAGGGGGGAGCAAGCCAAGGACAGCAAGGTCTGAGGGCTGAAGCAGGATGAGGGAGGCCCCAGGGCCCATGGCCTGGGGCCGGGAGGAGGTGGGTTTAGGACAATGGGATAGCCTTGGAGCGTCTCTGCCTGCTGAGTGAAGAACGGGCTGGGGCCGGAGGGAGAGTCGTGGGTCTGGATCGAGCTGGAATCAGGGGCTTGCAGCCCAGTGGCTGCGTTCTGTGCAGATTGGGAGGGTGGCGTGCGTGGGCCATGCTGATGTTTGGCTGGAGGATGGGGGACTGCTGACACAAATGGAGCACTCAGCCCCTGGGGTTTGTGCGTGACCCACCTGGGTGACTTGCCTGAGATGGGGGAGGCTGCAGGGGAGAAGGGGGTAGAGGGTGGTGGGAGGTAAGAGCAGCAGGAAGCCCAGGGACAGGAGGGGGCTTGGAAGCCCAGAGGGCAGCATTTCAGGAGAGAAGGGCCGATGGGTGGGCCAGGGGTGCACAGGGAGCAGAGCAGCCCAGGGAACCCAAGGTGTGCTGAGCAGACGAACCCAGGACAGGGGCGTGAAGGCAGAAGCCAGCCTGCGCCAGCCTGCACCAGCCTGTACCAACACCTTTGACCTCAGACCCAGCAATTACCCTAAGGAGCTAACCCAGCAAGAAAGCGGTGATCAATACAGCACCTGCCAGGGTGAGGAGGCTCCCACGCTGCCGAGAGGCTGGGAAGGAGACTCGTCCCACCACAGGGCGTCGGGTTTGCAAACTGTGGTCTCTCCATTCAAGGAATACTGAAAGGAACCCTGAGGAAGAAGCTCTGAGCTGCTGCAGGAGAGAAGCCAAACAATGCACACTATGCTTCGGATGAATGGATCTTTGCAAAAGAAAAACGTACATCTCCGTGTACCCAGAGATAAGTCGTGTACATTAAATGATAGCAGACTCATGACCTGGAACTGGGGGAGTGAGAGGTGTCAGTTTCCTCCTTTACCCTCTCTACATTCCTGGCTTTGTGTCCGTCAACGAGTTTTTATTACTTTTACCAACAGAAAGAAAAGTACGAAGGAAAGGAAGGACCAGGCGAGTGGGCGGAGAGAAGGTGGAGTGCAGTGATGGAGCTGCCGGCTAGGTGGGGGCAGGCCAGGGCCACCCCAAGCCCTAGGAGGCGGTGGCCTGCTCACACTGCCTGTAGCACATCCACCAGCAGCTCTGGGGGGAAGCCAGCAGCCAATTACACAAAAAGGCAGCGGGCACAGCTGCCTCTCTCTCCAGCCACTCTCAGTCTGCGGAGGTAATAACAAGTAGAAGCATTTAGGGCACGCTTGAGTTCGACAAAGAGCAGGTCTGATTGACTCCAAGTCAGCTGTCCACACGCAGGCTGGTGGAAAGGGGGCCTGGCCGCTGCTTTCAGATTTATGACAGCCACAAAGCCGCCTCTTTCCTAAAGCCAGTGCCAGCACTGCTGCTGTTTCAGACGAGCTCCATGACCCAAAGCAGTCAGAAGACAAACTGGCTGGTGCACCATGCTTTAGTTTGCAGTCAGACTGACATGTGCACAGCACTGTACAGTTTGCAGTCTGACATGTGTACCTCACTTCAGTTTGCAGAGTCCTTTCAGAGATGTCATTGCTCCTGAGTCCCAGGTCCCTGCCCAGAGGTGCCAGGAGCAAAGCCGCTGCCCCAGACTGGCCATCGGTGGGAGCACCCCGGGGCCTGGCTCCTGCCCAAGGAACGGCCGAACCCATTGCCACAAGCAGGGGCCCTGGTGCCTCCAGCCTCTCTTCTCAGCAAGCATGGCTGTGGTTGTGTTGTTTAGCTTTTTATTGGAGTATAACCTACATCCTGAAAAGCACACATGCTTGAAGCAGCTAGATGAGATCTCCCAAGTGAACCAGGCCACCAGCACCCAGATTCAGAAGCAGAACATTTCCAGACCCTGAAAAGTCCACCTGTGCCCCTCTTCACCCACTAACCCTTTAATTTCAATTGCAAAGAAACACCAAGAGGGATCACCGCATACAGCACTATCAATCACTGTTCACACAAAACTACAAATGCGAGGGATCACCATGCAGGGCACTATCAATCATCGTTCACACGAAACTTGAAATGCGTCATGCCCAGGTGGGTACCTGTCCTAAATGCAGGAGCAAGAAGATGAACAGGAACCCCATGTGGCTGCGGACAACTAGCCTGGGGCTCTGCCCCTCCCATCACTGGCAGTCAGGCAGTGCCTCCCCAGGATGTGCCAGTCCTGCTGGTCTGCAATCCCACCGGGATCAGGGACACAGGAAACGGCAGCTACCAGGTAGACAGAAAGACTTAAAAAATTCTCATAGAAATGCCTTTAAAACATACTTGAGTGTTCAAAGCAAAAATACTACTGTAGTGTGCGGTTTATAGATATGTGGAAAAGAGATGTATGACAATAGCATCGTTGTGGGTTGGACTGAGTCCCTCCTAAACAGATGACTGAAGTTCTCACCACCAGTATCTCCAAAACGAGGCCATATTTGGAAATAGGGTCACTGCAAATGTAATGAGTTAAGAGGAGGCCATACTGGAGTGGAGCGGGGTGGGGTGGACTCCTAATCCAATATGACTAGTGTCCTTAGAAGACGCCGGCACATAGGAAGAGCACCATGTGACAACGAGGGCAGAGACTGGAGTGATGCGGCTTCAAGCCAAGGAATGCAAAAGATTTCTAACAAGCCACCAGAAGCTGGGAAGAGGCAGGGAAGGCTTCTATTGGGTTCAGGGGGAATGTGTCCCGTGACCCCCTGGATTTTGGATTTCTGGACTCCAGAACTCCAAATGAGAGAATACATTTCGGTTGTTTTAAGCCACCCCAGTTTGTGACACTTTGTTAAGGCAGCCCTAGGGAAGTGATACAAACACAAGGCTGACAGTGGAGTGTGAAAGTCACCGGCAGGAGGTCTTCATGCTACACATGCAACAGCATACTAGTGAGCCTGGAGTTCCTTCGGTTGGTTCGTGGTCTTGCTGACTTCAAGAATGAAGCTGTGGACCTTCACGGTGTTACACAGCTGTTAAAAGTGGTGTGTCTCGAGTTTGTTCCTTCAGGTACGTCCAGAGTTTCTTCCTTCTGGTGGGTTCGTGGTCTGGCTGACTTCAAAAATGAAGCCGCAGACCTTCGCAGTTAGTGTTAGAGCTCTTAAAGGTGGTGCAGACCCAAACAGTGAGCAGCAGCAAGAGTTATCATGAAGACCTAAAGAACACAGCTTCCACAGCTGGAAGAGAACCCGAGCAGGTTGCCGCTGCTGGCTGGGGTGGCCAGCTTTTATTCCCTTATTTGTCCCCGCCCATGTCCTGCTGATTGGTCCATTTTACAGAGTGCCAAATGGTCCATTTTACAGAGTGCTGATTGGTCCATTTTATAGACTGTTGATTGGTGCATTTACAATCCTTTAGCTAGACACAGGGCGCTGATTGGTGCATTTTTACAGAGTGCTGATTGGTGCATTTACAATCCTTTAGCTAGACACAGGGTGCTGATTGGTGCACTTTTACAGAGTGCTGATTGGTGCTTTTACAATCCTTTAGCTAGACACAGAAAAGTTCTCCCAAGTCCCCACTGGACCCAGGAAGTCCAGCCGTCTTCACCTCTTGCTATTACCTGGAGGGAGACTGGGATCAAGCTGTGGTGGTCAGAAGAGTTCTAAGATGGCCCCAGATTCCTACTCCCTGGTGTACACACCCCATACAATCCCCTCTCCTCTTAGGTATAGGCAGGACTGTGAATATGATGGATGTCACTCCTGTGATTAGGTGATATTATCTGGCAAAGATGAAGGGAGTTTTGCAAGTTTAAGTAAAGCCTGTAATCAGTTGACTTTGAGATCATCAAAAGGGAAATTATGCTGCATGAGTGTAACCTAAACAGATAAGCTTTTTAAAAAAAGGTCAGATACTTGCATCAGAGACTCTCCCGATGGTCTTGAAGAAGCAAGCCACCATGCATTCTATAGCGGCAAGGAAATAAATTCTGCCACCAGCCACATGAGCTTGGAAGAAGACACTAAAACATAGATAAGACCCCAGCCCCACACTTGTGAGACCCTGAGGGGAGAACCCAACTAAGCTTTCCCTGAACACCTGACTCATGAAAATTCTAAAATAATAAATTTGTGTTTTACATTACCAAGATCGTTTTAATGTTTTGGGTAGCAACAGAAAAGTAATGCAATGAATGATACCTAAATTAAGCACTAAAATAACATAGCAAAGGGATATAGCTTAAAAAATCAGCAAAGGACATAAACTAGAAACATAAAAAAACCCAATTCAAAAGAAGTCAGAAAAAAAAAGATACATATGAAACAATTAAAAAATAAAGGCTAGGTGCGGTGGCTCACACCTGTAATCCCAGCACTTTAGGAGGCCGAGGCAGGTGGATCACCTGAGGTCGAGAGTACAAGACCAGCCTGACCAACATGGAGAAATTCCGTCTCTACTAAAATTACAAAATTAGCCGGGTGTGGTGGTACATGCCTGTAATTCAACTACTCGAGAGACTGAGGCAGGAGAATTGCTTGAACCAGGAGGTAGAGGTTGCAGTGAGCCAAGATGGCACCACTGCACTCCAGCCTGGGAAACAAGAGCAAAACTCCATCTCAATAAATAAATAAATAAATAAATAGATTTCAGAATAGATTTCAGATCAAATAAATAAATAGCAGGCCGGGCGTGGTGGCTCATGCCTATAATCCCAGCACTTTGGGAGGCTGAGGCTGGCAGAACTCTTAAGGTCAGGAGTTCAAGACCAGCCTGGTCAACATAGTAAAACTCCATCTTTACTAAAAATACAAAAATTAGCCAGGTGTGGTGACACATGCCCAGCTACTCAGGAGGCTGAGGCACAAGAATCACTTGAATCCGGGAGATGAAGGTTACAGTGAGCAGAGATCGCATCACTGCACTCCAGCCTGGGCAACAGAGCAAGACTCTATCTTGAAATAAATAAATAAATATACATAAATAAATAAATAGAAGGTGGTTAATTTAAATCCAACAATATAATCACATTAAATGTAAATGTTCTAAACAATCCAATTAAAAGGCAGAGATTTGGGCTGGATGCAGTGGCTCACGCCTGTAATCCCAGCACTTTGGGAGGCTGAGGCAGGTGGATCACCTGAGGTCAGGAGCTCGAGACCAGCCTGACCAACATGGTGAAACCCTGTCTGTACTAAAAAAAATACAAATATTAGCAAGGCATGGTGGTGGGTGCCTATAATCCCAGCTACTTGGGAGGCTGAGGCAGAAGAATCACTTGAACTCAGGAGGCAGAGGATGCAGTGAGCTGAGATTGTGCCATTGCACTCCAGCCTGAGTGACAGAGCAAGACTCCATCTCAAAAAATTAAATAAATAAATAAAATAACATAAAAGGCAGAGATTTTCAGACTGGATATGAAAGCAAGAACCACAAGAACCCAAGTTTAAATACAGAGACATAAATAGATTAAAAGTGAAAGGATGAAAAAAGGAAAGAGAGCTGGTATGTCTATATTATAATTATTTTATCTATATTATTATAGGAATAGATTTCAGAACAAATAATAGGATAGTAAAGAAGGCCATTCCATAATGACAAAGGGTCATCCATAAAGATGATATAACCATCTTAAGCATGTATTCACCTAATAACAGAGCTTCAGAATACATGAAGCAAGAACTGATAGAACTGCAAGAATAAACAAATCCACAATTGTAGTTGAGATTTTTGTCATCTGTTTCTCAATAATGGATAAAACTAGCAGACAGAAAATCATGAAGGATACAGAACACTTAAACGTTACCAAACAACATAACCTGATTGCTGTTTATAAAACCCTTCACACAACAACAGTGGAACTTATATGCATTTTAAATGTATATTTAATAAGATAGATCATATTTGGGACCACAAAAACATGTCTCAGTAAATTAAAATAAATGGATTCAAGTCATAGAAAATATGTTGTTTGACCACAAAGGAATTAAATTAGATATCATTAACAAGAAAAGTCCCCAAATATTTGGAAACTAAATAATAATACACTACCGAATAATGTATGGATGAAAGGAAAAAATAATAAAGGGAGTTAAAAAGTATTTTGATCTGAATAAAAATGCAAACAGAACCTATCAAAATATGTGGGATACAGCTAAAGCAGTACTTACAGGAAAATTTATAGTAGTGAAATGCCTATATTCGAAAAAAGATAGATCTCAAGTCATATGACCTTAGCTTCCACCTTAAGAAACGAAAACAAGAAAAGCAAATGGAACCCCCAAAGTAAGCAGAAGAAAGGAAATTATAATATTCAGAGCAGTGATCAATGGGGTATACAAGAAAACCAATGGAGCAAAACAATAAAACTAAAAGCTGGTTCTCCGAGAAGATAAAAAAATTTAATAAACCTCTAGGCCGACTAATCAGGAAGAAAGAGAATATAAAAATTACCAATATCACAAATGAGACAGGTAATATTACTAAAGTTCTTAAGATATTAAAAGGAGGCCAGGCGGGGCGTGGTGGCTCATGCCTGTAATCCCAGCACTTTGGGAGGCTGAGGAGGGTGGATCACGAGGTCAGGAGATCGAGACCATCTTAGCTAACACAGTGAAACCCCGTTTCTACTAAAAATACAAAAAATTTAGCCGGGCGTGGTGGCAGGCGCCTGTAGTCCCAGCTACTCGGGAGGCTGAGGCAGGAGAATGGCGTGAACCCAGGAGGCGGAGCTTGCAGTGAGCCGAGATCAAGCCACTGCACTCCAGCCTGGGCAACAAAGTGAGACTCCGTCTAAAAAAAAAAAAAAGAGTCCAGGTACAGTGGTTCATGCCTGTAATCCCAGCACTTTGGGAGGCTGAGGTGGGCGGATCACCTGAGGTCAGGAGTTTCAGACCAGCCTGGCCAACATGGTGAAATCCCATCTCTACTAAAAATATAAAAATTAGCCAGGCATGGTGGCATGTTCCTGTAATCCCAGCTACTCAGGAGGCTGAGGCAGGAGAATCGCCTTTACCCGGGAGGTGGAGGTTGCGATGAGCCAAGATTGTGCCATTGCACTCCAGCATGGGTGACAGGAGCGAAACTCCATCTTAAATAAATAAATTTAAAAAATAAATAAATAAATAAAAAGGATAATAAGAAAATATCATGGACAAGTTTATGCCAATCAGTTGAAAATTTAGATGACATGCAAAAATTATTCAAATGATACAAACTACCAAATTTCACAAAAAATAGATAACCTGAATGACTATATCTATCAAAGAAATTTAAACTGGAGTTAAAAACCTTCTCATAAGGAACAAGACAAGGCCAAGCATGGTGGTTCATACCTGTAAACACAGCACTTTGGGAGGCTAAGGCAGGCAGATAACTTGAGTCCAGTAGTTCAAGACCAGCCTAGGCAACATGGCATAACCCTGTCTCTCCAAAAAATACAAAAATTGGCCAGGCATGGTGGCACACACCTGTGGTGCCAGCTACTTGGGAGGCTAGATGGGCAGACTGATTGAGCCTGGGAGGTCGAGGTTGCAGTGAGCCAAGATCACACCACTGCATTCCAGCCTGGGTGACAGAGCCAGGCCCTATCTCCACAGAAAAAAAAAAAAAAAAAGACAAGAATGCTCGCTTTTACCACTGCTATTCAACATTGTACTAGATGTTCTAACTAGAGCAGTTAGGCAAGAAAAAGAAGTAAATGGCTTTGAAATTAAAAAGAAGTAGTAAAATGATCTCTATTCATAGGTGGCATGATCCCATATATACAAAATCCTACAGAATCCACAAAGAAACTATTAGAGCTAAAAAACAAATTCAGCAAAGTTGCAGGATACAAGATCAACAAATAAATATTAGCTGTATTTCTATACATCATCTATTAATGCTCTGAAAAATGAATTAAGAAAACAATTACATTTATAGTAGCATCCAAAAGAATAACATACCTAGGAATAAATTTAACCAAGAGGAGAAAGATCTGCAGACTGAAAACTATAAAATATTATTTAAGATAAATTAAAGTCTAAATAAATGGAAATACATTTGTGTTCATGGGTTCTAAGATTTAATATGGTAAAGATGGCAATACTAGCCAAAGTGATTTACAGATTCAATGCAATCTCTAGCAAAATTCCAATAGCCTTTTTTTTTTTCAGAAATCAAAATACCCATCCTGGCCAGGCGCGGTGGCTCACACCTGTAATCCCAGGACTTTGGGAGGCCGAGGTGGGCTGGATCAGTTGAGGTTAGGAGTTCAAGACCAGCCTGGCCAACATAGTGAAACCTCATCTCTACTAAATATACAAAAATTAGCTGTGTGCGGTGGCACATGCCTGTAATCCCAGCTACTCGGGAGGCTGAGGCAGAAGGTGGAGGTTGCAGCGAGCCAAGGTCATGCCACTGCACTCCAGCCTGGGTGACAGAGCAAGACTCAGTCTCAAACAAACAAACAAAACAAAAAACCCACCCATCTTAAAATACATATGGAATTGCAAAGGTCCCTAAATAGCCAAAACAATCTTGAAAAAGAACAAAGTTGAAGGACTCATACTTCCTGATTTCAAAACTTACTACGAAGCTACAGTAATCAAAACAGTGTGGTACTAGCCAGTTGATTTTTGAAAAGGGAGCCAACATCATTAATTCAATGAGGGAAAAAAACAGTCTCTATGGTGCTGGGACAACCGGATATCCACATGCAAAAAAATCAAATTGGACCCCTACTTCTTACCATATATAATTATTAATTCAAAATGGATCAGAGACCTATATATATGAGCTAAAACTATAAAACTCTCAGGAGAAAACCTGGGGAGAAACATAGATTTGGCAATGGATTATTGGATGCAACCCCAAAAGTGTAAGAAACAAAAGAAAAAACAGATAAACTAGTCTTCATCAAAATTAAAAACCTGTGTGCATCAAAGGACATTACAAAGAAATTGAAAAGACAAACTACAAAATGGGAGAAAAATTTAACCAAAAGGAGAAAGTCTTGCACACTGAAAACTATAAAATATTATTTAAGAGAAATTAAAGAAAATTTAAATAAATGGAAAGATATTCACAAATTTATATATCTGTAAGAGTCTAGTATTCTGAACATATAAATAACTCCTATAACTTAACAAAGAAAATACAAATAACCCAATTTTTTAAGAAGCAGGCAAAATACTTGAATAGACATTTTTCCAAGAGATATACAAATGGCTAAGAAGAAAATAAAAAGATATTCCACATTATTAGGAAAATGCAAATCACAAGACAATCAAATACCACTTTACACCCGCTAGGATGGCCATAATCAACAAAATAGAAAGTAATAAGTGTTGACAAGGATGTGGAGAAACTGGAAACCTTGTGTGTTGCTGGTGGGAATGCAAAAGGACAGTTTGACAGTTCCTCAAAAAGTCAACTATGGCATTACCAAATGACCCAGCAATTCCACTCCCAGTTACATGCCCCAAATAACTGAAAACAGATCCTCGAACAAATACTTATACATGAGTGTTCACCGCAGGACTATCTTCACTAGCCAAAAGGGGAAAACAACCCACATGTCCATCAACAGAGGCATGGATAAATAACTGAGATACAGACATACAATGGAATATATTCAGCCATAAAAAGGAATCAAGTACAGATACATGTCACCGCATAAATGAACCTCAGAAACATTATGTTATGTGAAAGCCGCTTGACATGAAAGGCCACATGCCACAGGATTCCATTTATATGAAATATCCAGAATAGGTATATATACAGAGAAAGAACACAGGCTGCTGGTTGTCATGGCAGGAGAGGGTAGTAGTGAGTAACTGCTTAAAGAGTATGAAATGTTCCTTGGGGGTGATGAAAATGTTTTAGAACTAAACAGAGGTGGCAGTTACAGAACCTTTGTAATTTATCATATTAAAAGACTAAAGGAAAAACCACATAATCATCTCATAGATGCGAGAGAGCACTGACAAAATCCAAAATCCATTCCCAATAAAAACTCTCAACCAACTAATAATAGACGAGAAGTTCCCCAACTGGATAAAAGGCATCTGTGAGAAACCTGCAGCTTACATCATACTTAACAGTGAAAATTGGAAAACTTTCTCCCTAAGATCAGGAAAAGGCAAGGTGATCCACTTTCTTTTTTTCTTTTATAATTTCAACATTTATTTTAGATTCAGAGGGTACATGTGCAGGTTTGTTACATGGGTATATGGCATGATGCTGAGGCTTGGGGTACGAATGATCCTGTCCCCCAGGTACTAAGCACAGTACCCAATAGTTTTTCAACCCTTGTCTTCCTCTTTCCCTCCCCTCTAGTAGTCCCCTGTGTCTACTGTTGCCATCTTTATGTCCACGAACACCCAGCAATCCACTTTCAATACTTCTATTCAACATTGTAGGGGAGGTTCAGTCTAGTATAATGAGACAAAAAAAAAAAAGAAAGAAAGAAACAAAAGGCATCCAGATTTGAAAAGGAAGGAATACAACTGTTTTTATCTACAAATAATGTGATCATCTATGTAGGAAATGCTACGGAATCTGTACCAAGAGCACTATAATCAGTAAGTGATTCCAGCAAGATTCCAAGATATGAGATCAATACGTAAGCATCAATTGTATTTCTATCTATCAGCAACAAAATGTTGGAAATGGAAATTTAAAAATACTGTTTACACTACATAAAAAATCAAATGCTCAAGGCTCAATCTGAGCAAAGATGTACAAGAGCTGTAGATGGAAAACTGCAAAATATGGCTGAGAGAAATTAAACACGTAAGTAAGTGTCTGTGAGTTAGAAAACTCAGTATTATTAAGATGTCAATTTTCCCAAATGGAGCTATAGACATTACAAATTGATAAGATGATTCTAAAATTTATTTCAAAATGCCAAGAACTGGAAGAGCCACAACTATTTTGAAAAAGTAGAACAAAGTTGAAGTGCTTATGCTAACTGTCTTCAAGACTTGTTTAAAGCTACAAAATCAAGAGAATGGAGTAATGATATCAAGATTGGCAAAGATCAACTGAATACAACTAGAAGTAGAGTCACAAATATATATGGTCAAAGGAATTTTAAAGAAGATGCAAATGCAATTCAGTGGAGAAAGGTGGTTATTTCGGCCGTGCCTGGTGGCTCATGCCTAGTGGCTCTTGCCTGTAATCCCAGCACTTTGGGAGGCCAAGGCGGGTGGATCACCAGAGGTCAAAAGTTTGAGACCAGCCTGGCCAACATGGTGAAACCCCATCTCTACTAAAAATACAAAAAATTAGCCAGGCATGGTGGTGGGTGCCTGTAGTCCCAGCTACTCGGGAGGCTGAAGCAGGAGAATGGCATGAACCTGGGAAGTGGAGCTTGCAGTGAGCTGAGATCACGCCACTGCACTCCAGCCTGGGCGACAGAGTGAGACTCCGTCTCAAAAATAATAATAATAATAATAATAATAATAATAATAATAATAATAATTAGTCAGGCACGGTGGTACATGCCTGTGGCCCCAGCTACTTCGGGGGCTGTAGTAGGAGAATTGCTCGAGCAAGGCTGCAGTGAGCTGTGATCGCACCACTGCCCTCCAGCCTAGGTGACAGAGCTAGACCCTCTCTCAAAAATAATAATAATAATAAAAATTTAAAAAATTACAGAAACAACAGTAAAACCTACAACTATAAAGTTCCTAGAAGAAAATGTAGGAGAAAATCTATAAATTGGAGTTAGGTAAAAATTCCTTAAACACCAAAACATGATTTTAAAAATTGACGAAGTGGACTTAATTGAAATTAAGAACTTGTGCTCTTCAAAGGACACCATTGAGAATAAAATGGCAGCCAGGTATTGGGTGGAAAATTTATAGATTACCTATCTGATGAAAAGAACCCTCAGAAAACAATAAGAAAATGAACCCAATTAAAAATGTGCAAAATATCTGAACTGACAGTTCATCAAAGATTTACAGGTGGCAAATAGGCATAAGAAATGATGCCTCATATCATTAGTCATCTGGGAAATGAAAATGGAAATCACAATGGGATACTCCTGTATGCCTGTTAGAACGGCTAAAATTTAAAGACTGACAATACCAGATGCAGCATGCATGGAAAGCAACTGGAATTGCCATACACTGCTAGAGAAAATGTATTGGTTCAACCACATTGGAATAGAACTTGGCAGTTTCTTAAAACATTAAATGTGAACCTACCATTTAACCTGACCATTCCGTAGGTATTTATCCAAGAAAAATGAAACACATGTCCACACAAAGACTTGCTTATAAATGTTCACAGTGGCTTTATTTATTTATTTTTCGAGATGGAGTCTCGCTCTGTCGCCCAGGCTGGGGTGCAGTGGCGCGATCTCGGCTCACTGCAAGCTCCGCCTCCCGGGTTCACGCCATTCTCCTGCCTCAGCCTCCCAAGTAGCTGGGACTACAGGCACCCGCCACCACGCCCACTTAATTTTTTGTATTTTTAGTAGAGATGGGGTTTCACTGTGTTAGCCAGGATGGTCTCGATCTCCTGACCTTGTGCGCCCGCCTCAGCCTCCCAAAGCTTTGGGATTACAGGCATGAGCCACCGTGCCCAGCCTAAAATATCTTCTTAATGTTAATTTCACCTTTTTTAACGTGGCTACTAGAAAATTTCAAATTAGGCCAGGGGCCCTCATGGTATTTTGACAGGACAGAGCTGCTACAGATCTGACTACCCTGGGGGGAAAGTCAGGGAGGGACATGCACGGTGACATCCTAAGGATACGAAGAGCCCAGCCAGGACCAGGGGACTCAACAGGACAAGTGTTCCCATCCCCTAACAAACCAACAGAGTGAAGACCAAAAAACAAATAAAAACCAACCAACCAAACAGAAAGAACTGTTAGAGAATAAAAGAGACTTAAGAGATACAAAAATCGAATGCGACATGTGGGATGTGGATCTTTCCAGACTTGAACCAACCAACTGTAAAAAGATATTTTTGAAGTAATGGGGGCATCAGATTACAGACTGGCCATTAGATGATACTAAGAAATTATTATTAATTTTATGAGATGTGTCAACTGGCATGAAGGTTACGCAAAGTCCCCATCAGTCCGGGAGGAATCCGCACTGCGTCTCAGATTTGCTGTAAGCACCTAATAGGGTTGGGGTGGCAATCAAGGAAGACGGGCCAGGCATTGCAGCCCTGGGAGCTGGGAGATAGGTGTGTAGTGATTCACATTCTTCCTATTCTGTATGGTGTTTGTTTGTTTTCTGTATGAAAAGGTTGAAAAAAAAAAAAAAAGAGATTCTTTCTCCCTGAAAGTTCACTGGGCCTGGATGCGGTGTGACCTTGGGGTATCCTCCCTGCTTGCAGAGAGCAGGACCCCTGGGCCTTCCTCCCTGTGTGGGCTGGGCGGGGAGGGCAGCCGAACGCGCGGGCTTGGCGCTCCTCTCTCTCCTCATTAAGGTGAGTGGCAACACCACGGATCCTGTTCATTATATGAAATGTGCATCTGTCAATGGCTCTGCTCATGAAATTTGTTAGAGCGCAATAACCTAATTTGTTCCTCTTTCTTATACTCGCTGTTTGCAAAATAGAAGTACATTTTCCCCGGCAAACATTTCAAGAACGGTGACATGCAGATACTTAAGGTCCTTTTCATCATCCAAAGTGCTAATACAATTTGGCTGCACTCATGCGGAAGCATCTGCACAAACTACAGGGCTATGCTCAAGCCCCGGGAGCAGCTGTCACACTCTCACCTCACTCTTTTCAAATCCGTTTCACAATCCGCCTTGCGCACGTTCACAAAAACCACTGATTGTACCATTTTTTATTCTCAAGGGGCTTGTCAGCACAGCCCGCTGGTTGGAAGTGCTAAGCTGGAGAAAAGCCCACTGTGGTCAGGACACTGCCACTTCCCAGGTGACTGATGGGCACTACCATCAGACACTCCAGTCCTGGAAAGTTAGGCGTCACAGGAGACCATCTCCCTACAGCGCTCCGGAGCCTCACTGACCTTCTCCGAGGATTCCGAGCCAGCCCTCTCTCCCCAGCCCACGTGCAGTGGCGGTGGCCAGGGCGGTGGAGCGTACTGAGTGACATGCTGCAGCTCAGAGCTGCGGCTTCTCCTGGCTCCTCCACCTGCCTCTCTTGTGCTTCAGGTCTGCTGAAGGTTGACAGGGAAACCGGGAAATGGCTGGTGAGGAAGGCCCAGCGCCCTCCTGTACCGACGCCATGCTTCCCCTCTGCCTGCAGGATGGTGACCAGGGCGGGGCCCAGTGCCTGCTGCAGAGAACAGCCTGGAGTCGCAGGGCCTCTCAAGCTGGGGCCTTGACCTTGGCTCCTCCCTCCTCTCCTTCTCCAAACACACACGTGGTCTGACTCCTGTCTGACCTTGGAGAGCAGCTGGGGCATCGCGCCCTCCCGCCAGCGTCCCTGGAGCTGACTCCCACCGCAGCCCTCACACAGACATGAGCTCAGGGACACCTTGAGGTACCTTGCAGGGAGGTGTCTCCAAACTGAGAAGGGCGTCTGCAGAGTACAGACCAACAGGAGGTGCGTGAGAAGACGACACGGGAACTCCTTACAACATGACTGTGAAAATGACTGTGCTATGTAACATTTGCTACGTGAAAAGCTTACCTGTAGCGTACACATGTGTCAAAAAGCACAACAAACAGATACCTGCAGGCCGGCCGCCTGGTGAGGCAGTGGCATGTCGCAATCACCCGTGCATCCTCCCTGCCCACAGATCCTCCCCGTCCAGGTCCCCACTATCTGGAATATTATTAAAAACACTTATTTATTATTAAGGTAGGATTGACAAGTAAAAATTGTATCTATGGTGTACAATGTGATGTTTTGATGTATGCAGACACTGTGCAATGGCTAAGTCAAGCTACATTGACCTATCACTTTGCATATTTACCATTTTTTTGTCGTGTAGAGCTTTTAAAAATTCATTTAAAAACATTTCTTCCTTAACTATTCAATAGAACTCACTAGGGATGCTTCCTCGGCCTGGTATGTTCTGTTTGGGAAGCCTATTAATGATAAATTCAACTTATTTAACAGAAATAGTATTGTTCAGGGTCGGGCACAGTGGCTCACGCCTGTAATCCCAGCACTTTGGGAGGCCAAGGCAGGTGGATCACTTGAGGTCATGAGTTCAAGACCAGCCTGGCCAACATGGTGAAACCCCATCTCTACCAAAAATATAAAAAATTAGCCAGGTGTGGTAGCAGAAGACTGTAATACCAGCTACTCAGGAGGCTGAGGCAGGAGAATTGCTTGAACCTGGGAGGAGGAGGTTGCAGTGAGATCACACCATTGCACTCCAGCCTGGGCAACAGTGAGACTCTGTCTCAGGAAAAAAAAAAAAAAAAAAAAGAAAACGAAAGAGTATTGTTCAGGTTTTGTATTTCTTCTTATGTCAGTCTTGGTAAGTTATGTCTTTTGGGGTGTTTGTTCATTTTCTCTGAAGTATATCAAATGTATTGGTACGAGGTTCTTCATAAAAATCCCTTGCTATCCTCGCCACCTGGGGAGAATCTGCAGCGACGGCCCTTTCTCCCTCCTGATGTTGATCATTTGTGCTTCCTCTTTTTTTGCCTTGGTCAAGCTGGCGGGCAATCAACTTGATTCATCTTTTAAAACAGGTATTTCTCTGTTTATCAATCTCTATTCTCACAAGATAAAGTTTAAGGAGAACTTGGCACACCGTGCTTGATAGGAAGCACTCAATAAAAATTCTGTATTTCAAAGCACGGCCTAGCTGTAGCATTTCTGAGTAACACCAGGGTAACTATCCAAAGAGCCTGAGGGCTCCCAGGACCCGACTTCACCCCAAAATGTGGAGCTGGGTGTGCTGCCCGAGGCTGGCGTTGGTGAGGCTCCCCTCAGACCTCACCGCAGGGCAGGGCTGCTCTCACTGCTGGGTGCCTGTGGCCAGCCTGCCTCTGATGAGCCTCCTTGTCCCCCTGCAGCACGATCCCGTTCCTGGAGAGTCCCCTCTGGGGACTGAGATTTGGCGTCAGGAAGCAGGGGTGCATCAAGCACACGGGAGCGAAGCAGGGGTGCATCAAGCACACGGGAGCGAAGCAGGGGTGCATCAAGCACACGGGAGGGAAGCAGGGGTGCATCAAGCACACGGGAGGGAAGCAGGGGTGCATCAAGCACGCGGGAGCGAAGCAGGGATGCATCAAGCACACGGGAGCTCTCTGCCTTGCCTCCCTCAGCCAGCAGCCACACACCTGTGAATCACTCGACAATGGCTGGGACAGAGGGGAGCCGGAACCCCGGGACAGCAGAGGGAAGCAATGGCGGGATCCAGGGTGCTGCTCGGGGCAGTGGCGGCCTCTGAGAGTGGACCCAGGCTGGACAGAGAAGGCCTGGGGGTTAACAGAGAGGCGCTCCTGGCTGAGCCCAGCTCAGGCCTGAAACCCACGGCTGCTCAGCACGTGTTTGTTGGGTGGTCCACGTGATGGGCAGATGGGAGGCTGTGAGCAGAGAGAGGTTCACAAAGACAGAGAGTGAGCGCAGTCCACGCTCAAAAATAGCCCAGACTGTCAACTGCACAAACCCCAGACGGCAGGCTGAGCTCATGGCCCACACTGGCTGTGTGGCCCTGGGATGTCCCCTTGCGTCCCTGAGCCTCCGTTTCCCCCTCTGTAAATCGATGGCAGCTGCTGTGGGAATTACCTGAGGCCACAGGTACTCAGCCAATGGCACTGTGCAGGTGTTTAAACCATCACAGACAGCAGTGGTCATTTTACTATCTATTATTTAGCCAGATGGGCACTTTTGAACACTGTCTGGATTTTAAAACAAACAACTAAACAACTTCCTGACCAAAGGACCCGGGTAGATATTTCCTCTGCAGGGGCACTAATTAGCTATTCCAAGAGTCTGCACTCCATCCCACGCTTAGCGACATCCACTGCACGTAAAGCAGAAATGCACCAATTAGGATGCCGGTGTGGGACTGGAAGGCCTTGAACTGCTAACAGTGGCGTCAGTTAGCTTATTCAAAATTAATAAACCAAGGTGACCTCTCCCTTCCCTCCCTCTCTCCCTCCCTTCCCTTCCCCTTCCCTCCTCTCCCCTCCCCTCCCTCCCCTCCCTCCCCTCCCTCCTTCCTTCTTTCCCGGATGGGATCTTGTTCTGTGGCCTTGAACCCCTGACCTCAAGCGATTCTCCCACCACAGCCTCCCAAAGCGCTGGGACTACAGGTATCAGTGACCTCACCTGGCTCATATTAAATTTCTTGACTGTGCATTCAAATTGTGGTTTTGTAGAAGAATTTCCGTGTTCTAAGGTGATGCTGATGTCTTGATTCCTGCAGCTTACTCTTAAATGGCTTAGTAAAAATAATGAGCAAATGTTACAAAGTGTTAAAAATTGGGCCAGACGTGGTGGCTCACGCCTGTAATCTCAGCACTTTGGGAGGTCGAGGTGGGTGGATCACAAGGTAAGGAGTTCAAGACCAGCCTGCCCAACATGGTGAAACCCTGTCTCTACTAAAAATACAAAAATTGAGCATGGTGGCACGTGCCTGTAATTCCAGCTACTCAGGAGGCTAAGGCAGGAGAATTGCTTGAACCGGGACCTGGGAGGCGGAGGTTGCAGTGAGCCGAGATTGTGCCACTGCATTCCAGCCTGGGCTACAGAGCGAGATTCCATCTAAAAAAAAAAAAAAAAAAAAAAAAAAAAATTGATGGATTTATTTAATAGATGAAGAGTACATCATTTTTTTTTTTTTTTGAGACGGAGTCTCGCTCTGTCCCCAGGCTGGAGTGCAGTGGCACTATCTCGGCTCACTGCAAGCTCTGCCTTCCAGGTTCACGCCATTCTCCTGCCTCAGCCTCCCGAGTAGCTGGGACTACAGGCGCCCGCCACCTCGCCCGGCTAATTTTTTGTATTTTTAGTAGAGACGGGGTTTCACCATGTTAGCCAGGATGGTCTCGATCTCCTGGTCTCGTGATCCGCCCGCCTTGGCCTCCCAAAGTGCTGGGATTACAGGCATCAGCCACCGTGCCCGGCCAAGTACACCATTCTTTATGGAGCTTTTCAAGTAAAAAGGTTGCAGCCATCTCTAGGTCCCCAGAGATAATGGCGGCCACCTAAATCCAATCCTCTCCTTGGTAAAAGCCAATATGGACCAAGCAGGAGAGCGAATAAAACCATCCATGCCCATGCCTCCAGCATGAGTAGGAAACAGGGCGTGCACCCCTCTAACTGGCGTGGGCGAGGAAAGAACACCCCAACATTCAGAACCGGCTCCAGGGCCCACGCTGGCATTGGTGGCGTGAGGGCTCAGGGAGAGGCACTGTGGGAATGAGGAGAGGGGAGCTGGGGCCAAGAACTACGAAAAAAAGAGAGTCCTTTAGCCAAGTGTGGTGGCAGGTGCTTGTCTCAGCTACTCTGCAGGCTGAGGTGGGAGGATCGCTTGAGCCCAGGAGTTGGAGGCTGCAGTGAACTGTGATCGCACCAGTGCACTACAGCCTGGGTGACAGAGCGAGACCCTGTCTCCAAATAAAAACAAGAAGAAGAAAGTCCCACCCCACATGGGGAAACAGAGCACGCCTGGAGGTGGGTGTCGGAGCACTGGCGGCTGGGGAACTGAAAGGAGACAGCATTCGGGCCCGGAGGTGGCTGTCTCAGGAAGGCCCTGCTTCTAGGGGCCAGGCATGTGGCCTGGAAGTAGAGGCAGCCTTCGGAGGCTTGCTAGTAACAGACAGGAAGTAGCCAGCCTGGACATTCAAGGACCTACGGAAGCCAAAGTGAATATTGTAAACTCAGAAAACACAAGTCCACTCCCGCCTCCCAAAGCACGAGTAAAATGGTGCACTTCACTACAACAACAGGAGAGGGCGCTCTTACACTAGGAAACCTACTACAGTTCCCACGCCCCCAGCTCCTGCCTGTAGCCATCTGTTACTACAGGTCCAGGCAAATTAAGACACTTCTAAGCTAACAGATAATATCCATACAAAGCCAGTATAAAGAGTCGACACTAATCCTTCCCACAAACCCCCAATTTACAAAGGGAAAAACGACACGCAACACCTCAACTTGAATTACCTAATGCTATGGTCTGGAAGTTTACGTCCCCCCAAATTTATACATGGAAACGTAGTCCCCGTGTGATGGCATTTGGAGTGGGGCTTTTGTGAGGTGATTAGGTCTCGAGGGCAGAGCCCTCATCAATGAGATTAGTGCCCTTAGAAAAGAGGATCCAGAGAGCTCCCTCGCCCCTTCCTCCATGTGAGGGCGTGAGGAGAGGAGCCATCTACGAACCGGGATGTGGCCCTCACCACATACCTTGATCTTGTACCTCCAGCCTCCAGAACTGTGAGAAATCGTTGTTTGTAAACTAACCCAGTTTCTGATATTTTGTTACAGCAGCCTGAACAGATGAAGACACACTAAAAATTCAGACACATGAAGAAAATCTCTACATTATACATTCAAAAACTCAACAGAAATGGACCCCAGAAAAAGGTAAATGTGAAATTAGAGTTGCCCGAACTCATGAAAGAAAATGAGGAAAAGACCATCATCTCAGAAATGAAGACTGAATCAGAAAATCTCTTAGGGAGAACAGATTTGACTAAAAGCTTAATAGTGTTCATTAAGGAAATGAATGAAAACGACCATAAAGCAAAAATAAAATTCATAGAGAAAGCAATCTAGAAGACAGATGAAAAACAGATCTAACACAAACATATGATTGGCATCCCTGAAGAAAAAAGGTAAAATAATGGTACATAATTAACATTTAACACTATAATCTAAGAAAATGTTTTAGAAATAAAAGAAGACTTGGCCGGGCGCGGTGGCTCACGCTTGTAATCCCAGCACTTTGGGAGGCCGAGGCGGGCGGATCACGAGGTCAGGAGATCGAGACCACGGTGAAACCCCATCTCTACTAAAAATACAAAAAAATTAGCCGGGCGTGGTGGCAGGCGCCTGTAGTCCCAGCTACTCGGAGAGGCTGAGGCAGGAGAATGGCGTGAACCCGGGAGGTGGAGCTTGCAGTGAGCTGAGATCGCGCCACTGCACTCCAGCCTGGGCGACAGAGCGAGACTCCGTCTCAAAAAAAAATAAAAAAATAAAAGAAGACTTAAATCTGCATATTCAAAGAGTCCCCCACATACCTAAGATCATTTCCAAGAGAATGCCTAGTAAAATGATTAGACTTTTAAAATAAAGAAAAAAAATTATTTGGCGCTCCAGAGAAAGAATCAAGTCACTTACAAAGGAAAGAAAGGCATGTTTATATCAGACATCTTGTCAACAATGTACAAGCAATACAACCCATAACAACATTTTTAAAAATTTAGGGACAGAAAGTAAGAGGCAAGGATTTTATAACCAGCCAATCTATCCTTCAAGTAGCAAGAGTATAGAAAGAAAGCAAGCAGGAAATACAGTACTCACAAGTCTTTCTTAAGGAACCAACAGAAGCTAAGCTTTGTCCAGTCAAAGGGTGACTGGGAAAACTTTGGCAAAAATAAATATTAGTAATCAGAATCCAGCACCATTGTGGCAGGCAGTTTCTATGGCGTTCACCCTCATGATCTCTACCTCTTGGTGTTCATACATTTGGGACTGGGTGGGGCTTTTGACTTTCCTCTAAGCAATAGACTATGGCAAAGATGATAGGATATCACCACTGGGATTATGTTACGTTGTCATATCATGTATGTCACGTTATACTATGTTATGTTTTGTTATGTGATGACTCTCTAGGGACTCTTTGCGGGCTTGACAGAGTAAGCAGTCATGCTGGGGAAGCCCACGTGACAAAGAACTGTGGGTGGTCCCGAGGAACTGGGGGTGACACTTAGAAGTTGAGGTTGGCCTCTAGCCAACATCCAGCCAAAATTTTAAGCTCTAAATGTAACTACAAAGAACTAAATACTGCCAACAACCACATGAGTGGGGGAGCAAACCGTTCCCTAGCTGAGTCTCTACATATGAACCTAATGCCGTCCACCACCAGCACTCAGCTAAGCCATGCCCAGGCTCGTGATCCACAGAAATGATGAGCTAATAAGCCATGTGTTGCTTTAAGCCACTAGGTCAATGATAACTTATTACACAGCAATAGATAACTAATACAATGATACCAAAACATACTACAGGCTGGGCGTGGTGGCTCACGCCTATAATCCCAGCGCTTTGCGAAGCCAAGGCGGGAGGATCACTTGAGGCCAGAGTTCGAGACCAGCCTGGCCAACATGGTGAAACTCCATCTCTACCAAAAATATAACTTAACCGGGCATGGTGGTGCATGCCTGTAATCCCAGCCACTTGGGAGGTTGAGGCAGGAGAATCGCTTGAACCCGGGAGGCAGAGGTTGGAGTGAGCCAAGATCATGCTACTGCACTCTAGCCTGGGCGACAGCGTGAGACTCTGTCTCAAAAAACAAACAAACAAACAACAACAACAACAACAAGTGAAATTTGGGGGAAAGCAAAAGTTGTATGTAGCTTTTTGACTGTGTGGGGGTCAGCATACCCAACCTTCTCATTGTTCAAGGGCCAACTGTAATTGCTAAACTATATTCCATTGTATGGACATATATCTTGTTTATTTATTCACCAGTTGATGAACAACTGCGTTGTTTCTACTTTTCTGGCCATTATAAGCAATGCACTTATGAGCATTTGTGTACAAGCCTTTGTGTGGACATTTCATTGTTTTCATTTCTCTTAGATTCCTGGGAGTTTTTATTTTTAAATTTTTATGTTTAAATTTTAAAGAAACTGCCAAACTATTTTCTACATCATGTCCAAGTGGGACTTATTTCAGAAATGCAAAGATGGCCTAGTGTTAATATTCATACGTTTTGTGTCTGTTTACCTCAGCCTAGTCCCAGACCTGATATTGGGAAATCCATCACATGACTCATTATGTTAATAGTAATAAGGAGAAATATCAGATCATTATCTCCATACATGGCTCTAACAAAGGTCAACACCAATCCTGATTTTTAAAACCACCAATAAAATAGGAGTCAATGGATATTCCCCTATCTATCTATCTATCTATCTATCATCTATCTGTCTATCTCTTCCCATCCTAACGTCAGCATCTTTCTTCATAGGGGAAGCATTAGAGGCCTTTTTACTAAGGTCAGGAACGAGGTAAGGAGGCCCACCACATCCATTATTTAATACTGAATTGGAGGTATTCAGCCAATTTAATTAGATAAAAGAAAGCATAAAAATCAGTAGAGAAGCAGTAAAGCTATTTGAATTTGTAGATGACAGAATGACTAATAGAATCAAAGATATGACTAACAACAGGCCGGCCATGGTGGCTCATGCCTGTAATCCCAGCACTTTGGGAGGCCAAGAAGGCAGATCATCTGAAGTCAGGAGTTCGAGACCAGCCTGGCCAAGATGGCGAAACTCCGTCTCTACTAAAAATACAAAAATTAGCCTGATGTGGTGGCAGGCACCTGTAATCTTAGCTACTTGGGAAGCTAAGGCACGAGAATCACTTGAACCTGGAAGGTGGAGGTTGTGGTGAGCAGAGATCATGCTACTGCACTCCAGTCTGGGTGACAGAGCGAGACTCCATCTCAAAAAAAAAAAAAATAAATAAAATAAAAATAAAAATAAAAACTAACAACAAAACTAACAACAAAAATTCAGGTAAGACGGAAAGATGTAAAATAACATACACAAAACAGTAGCCAATTCAAAGACATAATTGAAGAAAAAACATTTATAGTGGCAACACACAAGATAAAAATACTCATGAATAAACTTCATAAGAAATATGAAAAACATGTGTGAGGAAAACTTCAAAAGACTCCTAGAAGTAGTCTTGACACACAGAAAGACATCTCTCAGTTTTAGATAAGATAACTCAACCTCATAAAGATGCCAATTATCCTCAAGTTAATATACAAGCCTAATGCAAACTTAATACGCTCTCCTTCCCCGCCCAAATACCTGCAACATGCTGCAACAGCCAGGAAATCCTTGCAGTAAAAAGCGGTGGAAGGAACTTGCCCACCACATATTAAAGCACAACAAGGAGAGTTCAGCCCAATCTCTCTCCTCTACTGCAATGGTCTTGAATAAAGTCCTCTTTGCCATTATTATTATTATATTATTTATTATTATTATTATTATTTTGAGACAGAGTCTCACTCTGTTGCCCAGGCTGGAGTGCAGGGGTACGATCTCAGCTCAGCTCACTGCAAAATCTGCCTCCCAGGTTCAAGCGATTCTCATGCCTCAGCCTCCCAAGTAGCTAGGATTACAGGCATATGCCACCATACCCAGCTAATTTTTTATATTTTTTGGTAGAGACAGGGTTTCACCATGTTGGCCAGGCTGGTTTCGAACTCCTGACCTCAAGTGATCCGCCCACCTCAGCCTTCCAAAGTGCTGGGATTACAGGCGTGAGCCACTGTGCCAGGCCCTCCTTGCCTTTAAATATATATATTTTTCTCTCTCTCTCTTTCTCTCTTTTACCAGTATGTGAACAGATGGAATAGACAGACCTGTGAAACAAACTAGAAAGCCCAGAAACAGGCCCAGGGCTTGGATTTTTAGTGTATGATGAAGGTGCATTTCAGATCACTGGAGGAAAGATGACCTTTTAAATAAATGGCTTTGGGATAGAGTGCTAGACATTTAGAAGAAGATTAAATTGGATCCACAGACTAAGTACAAAACTAAACAAATATTAGAAAACACAGATGATTGCTTTATAATTGGGCTTTTCATAGTTAGAAAAGTCTAACTATGATTCCAAATCTATGTGAAAAGATGTCCAATTTCATTTATAATAATAGAAATATAAATTTAAAATACACTGAAATACTGTTTCTCAGCTCTCAAACCAGCGAGGCTGTGGGGAAACAGAAGACACTGTGATACATTGGTAGTGGGAATGCAAAATGATGCTACCTCTTGACAGGGAATTTGGGACTAGCTAACAAAATAAATCCACATTCACTCCTACTTCTCGAAGTGTGTTCTAAATATACACCTTTGCAAATACTAACAATGTAGTTGCAAGGTTATCCATTACTCCATTATGTTAAATTTAAAAAGGCTTGGAAAAAAACCAAAATTGTTCATCCACAGGACATAATTTGAATAAACAATAATAGTATAGCCACAGAACGAAATACTATGTGAGTGTAAAAAAGAATGAGACAGGTCTCCATGAACTGGTAAGAAGTTACTTTCAGGACATACTTCTAACTGAAGAAAAACAAGGAGCTGTACGGCTAACTTTTGTGATAATGCTTAAATGACTTGTTGTGCAGAAAGAGACACAGGAAGGATAAACCAGAAAATATTTTAAATGGCTACCAATGGTGTGGGAACAAGGAAGAAGATGCAGGAGTGGGATTGAGACCTTTAAGGATAGCTTTTTAATAGTTTTGACCTTTCAACCATGTGTTTTACATATTCAAAAAATAAAATTACATCCTAAAGTCTAAAGGAAAAAAAGCTCCAAATTGAATGCAAGTAGAAACACACGAAGCTAACAGTGTGTCCGATTGATAACATCATCACACAGCACTCCGCCTGCACACCCGCAGCACTCCGCCTGCACAGCCGCAGCACTCCGCCTGCACACCCGTGGAAATCCCGATGCTGACCTAGTAGGTGTTGACTGGCTTCGGTGCGGATGCAATAATTCTGAAACTATTTCGGGGTGCATTGCAGAGCTAAGTAAATGATTAAATATATTCACGTTTGGGGGAACAAGGTTCTCACTGCAGGAGAAAGGGAATGGAAATATTAATTTTTAGTAAAAAAGAAAGGTGCCTTGGCTTGGTCCACTGACAAGGCCTAGAGGCAGCGAGTGCACGCCCCACGCTAAGCCCGGGTCCCACGCAAGGAACCAAGACCCCTTGGAGAAATGGCTGACTCTGGATGTGGGTCCAGGTACAAGTGAGAGCTGGAACCACCTCAGAGACTGGCGGGGACATGGCAGGAGGGTGCAGACCCCGGCCTGAAAAGGGCCAGTTCCCGGGCAGGGCCCCACATCTGGCGGCCTGCGGGCTCCTCCTCGCCAGTCCCGCCCGGGCTCCGCAGCCTGTCTGTCCCTCTCTCGCCTGTCCGTCTGTCCGTCTCTCGCCTGCCCTCCCTCTCCTGCCCTGGCAGTGCGCCCACCCGCCGCCAGGGGCAGCCTTTCAACTCCCAACCTCCAAACGCCCTGGGGGCTGCCCAGGACATCCAGACCCTGTACCGTCTCGGCTCCAGCTCCGCCCCCTCCTGCCCTCAGGGATCTCACCCGCGCTGTTCCCCCAGGCTACCCGTCCATCACAGCACAGGCAGGGCTCCCCGCCCAGGACAGCCTTCCTGACCAGACGCAGGCTCCGCCGCGCCCTGGTCTCCCTCTGCCCCAGTCACCCTACTGCATGTTCTTCCCAGCACGCATTCTTGGCCATGTCCTTGTTTTTCCCTCTGATTCCTTGTTTGGTGTCCCCTCCCACACCAGCTAGTGAGCACTTACAGGGGCAGGCAGCAGGCGGCACACAGTAGGCGCTCAATGAATGTGGCCAGTGAGTGGACAACCCTAGTCCCCCTCCACCGGTCGCCTGGCACAGTGGCTGCACTATGGCTGTTGAAGCCAGTCCTACCAGAGGCGGGACCCCAGCGTTGCCACTCCATGGTCCCGCCCTTCTCTAAACCTCAGTTACTCCACCTGCCTGGCAGGCAGAGCTTCCCAGGACTCTTCTCAGGCTCCCGGGGCTGAGCAGAACTTCTGTCTCCCCCACAGCCCCAGGAGGCAGGAGGTAGGGGCCCGGAAGAGCTCCTCTATCACCCCAACTTGCCAGCTCTGTCTTTCCCACAGTTTCCCACGCCCACGCTGAGCATGGGGCGGCGTCGGCAGCACCCTTCCCCAAGTCCCCCCAAGCATCGCTTTCCCAATCTAAATACAAAGAGTGGACCAGGTGGTCCCTTGATGCCGTCCGCTGTCACTGCGTGAGGGACACACCCGGGACTCCCAGCAGACCCCACTCTTCTCGCAGGCCCTCTGACAAGTAGTAGCGCTGGTCCTTTCCTCAAATCCGATCCCATCCTCAGGGGCGACAGCACCCTCTTCCCCCAGGCGCAAGGTCCTTTCCCTTCTGCACCTGCACTGGCAGGTCTGCCTTCCCGTCCCCATTTCATAGACGTGGAAACTGAGGTCCGGTGCGGGTGGAGGCTTTGGTCCAGGCTGGCTTTTCCTGCCACTCGAGTGGCTGAAAGAAGCTTGCTCCTCGCGCCCAGCAGGGGCTGGGGGCGCGCGGCGGAGCCCGGTCTCCCGCCAGGTGGCCGGGGGTGTGCCCTTAGGGTCCCCTCCCCGCCACGCCTGCGCCTCCAGTCCCGGCAGCCGCGCGGACCCCGCCCCTGCTGACACCGGCGCACGCTCCCGCGCCGCGCGCAGCCTCCCGCCACCCGCCGACCCCGCCGCACAGACCGCACACTCACGTGCGCCGCGGTCCCGGCCCCGCCGGCCGGCCACGCGCACTGTCACCACGCGCGAACCTGTGCTCTGGGTCAGGCCCGCGCGTGTCCGCCAACGGCCCGGACACCGGCCGTCCCCGCCGGGCTCGCTGCCCCGCACCCACGCCGCGACCTGGCCCGCGCCCCGCGCCCGCCGGCAGCCCTCCCCAGCCCCCGCGAGCCCGCGCCCCTGCCCGCACCGCCAGGTGTCTCCCGGCCGCGCACCACTCACCGGCTCCCGGCGCGCCGGAACTCCGGGCCCGGCCCATGGGCAGCGCCCGGTGCGAGCCTCGGCGCCGCGGACCGGGACGCCGCGGACCCGGGGCGCCGCCCGCCGCCGCCGCCGCCGCCGCCGCCCGACCGCCGGCTCCCAGCGCAGCCCGCACGAGCGCCTGGCAGCGGCCCCAGAGCAACGCGGCGCTGCGCCCCCTCGTGGCACTCAGGGAGCGCGGAGCGGGCGGGGCGCGGGGTGGAGCTGCGGGAGCCGGCGGGCGGCGCTGCACACCAGGGCCCTCCGCGCCCAGGCCGCGGAGCCAAGCGTCCCGCCCTGCGTTCAGGTCTCCGCGGCGGCTGGCCTCCCGCGCCGGGACCACCCGCTCAGGCCGTCAGACGCTGCCCTCCCGAGCGTGGACCCTGGCGGACTCTGCGCCCGAGCTGCCCCAGCCTACACCTCGCCTGGTGGGCCTCTGGCGCCCCAAAACCCAGTTCAGCCTCTCTCCTCAAGACTGGGCCCGGCCCGGTTCTCTGAACTGGCCTCCTACCATGGCCACCTAGGTTGTCTGTGTCCCCCAGTGGGACATCCCTGGGTGGGCATCCATCAGGGGATGAGGAAAGGGCACCCCACCCCCAAACTTCTCGGTGCTCTCCCGTGGCCCCCAGGGAGGGTGGACACCACTTTGAAGACACCGGGGTGCTGGGAGGATGGCGATACATGATTTCACTTTTAGAAAGGGAGAGGGGCTCTAATAGGATCCAGTGGCCTCCTTGAACTGAGAGAGAGGGTGTGTGTGTGTGTGTGTGTGTGTGTGTGTATGGATGTGCACATGTGTGCATGCATGGTATATGCAGTATGTGTATGTGCATTTGTGTGAATGTGTGGTGGTTCTATGCATGTGTATGCAGCACATGTGTGTAATGTGTGTGTGCTGTATGCTTGTGTATGTAGTGCTATGTGTTTTGTGCACGTGTGTGTGCTGTATATATGTGATGCTGTGTGCATGAGTGTGTGGTATATGCATGTGTGTGTTTGCTGTGTGCATGTGTGTGTGCTGTGTGCATGTTGGTGCTGCGTGCATGTGTGTATGTTGTGTGCATGTGTGTGGTGTATGTGATGTGTGCTGTGTATGTGCGTGGTGCTGTGTGCATGCTTGGGCTCTATGCATGTGTGTGCTGTGTGCATGTGGGTGTGCTGTGTATGTGTGGTACTGTATGCCTGTGTGCTGTGTGCATGTGTGTGTTGTATGCACATGTGTGGTATTGTGTGCACGTGTGTGGAGGGTAAGTGTGGGTCTGATCCCGATCTGGACTGGCCCCAGGATAAAGGAAAGCATCACAGATGGGATCCCCTGGAAGCAGAGGTAGAGATGTGGGTGCGGGTTGTTTATGTGGGGGGATCCCAGGTGAGCAGGCTGGTGGAGCCCCTTTGGGGAACTGCAGGAAGCATCTTGGAATTCTCCTGCTAGGCAGAGGATCTCCCCCACGTCTCCTATGCTTTCAGGTTGCTCCTGCATGAAGGCTGAGGAGAGTTCCAGGACTTAAGAAACATTCCAGAGGCAGAAATGCAGGAGCTGGAGGTGGTCACTGCAAGGTTGCAGCACAGAGCCATTGCTCACTGTGCTAGCGCAGGCAGAGAGCTCGTGGTGCAGGTGCAAACCCTGCCAGCTGCAGTGCACCCCTCGGAACACTCAAGATTCCCTCAGGTCCTGCATTAAGTCCACAAGGTCACCTCCCTCCTCCACCACCCCTGTTAGAATCCCCTCATCCATAGGCAGTAGGCGGCTTGTATCCAGGGGTGACCTGCAGTGTTGGAGCACTGGTAACCAGGCTCTCCTTGGGCCACGCCCATCTATGTTTATAACGGCATGGAAATGAGAGGGGCCAGTGGCTCTTCTGAGTCCTTCACATCATCCCCTCACCCAGTCATGCCTCACCAGGAGGAGGCAGGCTGGGCGCCCCCGCTGCTGAAGCACTGGCATAAGGAGTCCCAAGTGGCCTGGAGCGTGGGTTTAGGTTCGGGGAGTCCTCCTGGGTCCGGGGAAAGCATCCAGCAGAGTGAAATCTGCAGGCACCTCCTGAGGGTCTCCAACCCCAAAGCCTGGGGAAGTTGTGACTCGATGGGGCCGTCAGGTTATAGCTGGGGGCCAGGGATGTAACCCTCCTCTCCCCTACAGAGTACCCCAGGGCACCTGTCACACTCGCGGTTTCATCTGTCCAGGGCTATCAAATGTCAGCGTGTGTGGAATCACCTGGAATGCCTAGGAAAAACCAGCAACCCGAGGCTCAGGTGTGGGGTCGGGGTCTGGGTGGCCCTGCACTCAGTATCTGGAACAAGTGGCCCAGGTGAAGCTGATGCAAGGCGAAGATGGGCAAACTCCAGAAACGCTGGTGGAGAGGGATCCAGGTTTATCATCCCCATCTGTGGCAGGCAGAATACTGACCTCCAAAGAAGACCACTTCCTAATCCCCAGAACCTGTGGATATGTTACCTTCGGTGCCTGAAGGGACCCGCAGGTGGAATTAGGTTGTGGATCTTGAGATGGTGAGACGATCCTGGATTATCCCGGCGAGCCCAGCGTAATCACAGGGCTCCTTACACGTGGAAGAGGGAGGCAGAAGGCAATCAGGGAGGCGGCGATGGGAGCGGGGTCTGGGAGATGCTGCCCTTCCGGCTTTGGAGGAAGGAGCCATGAGCGGAGGAATGTGGGTGGCTGCAAAATGCCAAGAAACAGATTCTCCCCAAGGGCCTCCAGGAGGAACCAGCCCTGCTAACACCTTGCTTTCAGCCCACTAAGGCCCACACTGGACTTCTGACCCATAGAACTGTGCTGCTTTGAGCCACTAAGTTGGTGGTAATTTGCGACAGCAGCAATAGGAAAGGAAGACACCATCCCACAAGAGAGGCTGGGACAATCGGGCGACTCGTGCAGGCGATGCCCAAACCTCCCACGTCTCCCACTGGCTGCCCTGCGTGGGTGGGAGCCTGTGGGACTGGGCTTGGGCTACTCCCCAGAGCCAACAGCCTGGCTGGGCAGAGTGGTCGTGAAGCAGTGCTGGCCTCCCCCAGGAGCTGGCTTAAGGCGCCATGTGCCCTAGGCCCCTGCCCAGACTTCTGACTCAGAGGGCTCACGCAGGGACGGGGAATCCGAGTCTGTTAGCAGGTGCCCCAGTGGTCCTGAGCCCAGCCAAGTTTGGGAGGCATTGCCTCAACTGTTTCCTTCCCGTACGTCATGGCTGGGCCTGTCGCTTTTCCCAGAGGGCCGGCAGACAACTGGAACGTGCCACAGGCTGTTGGGGAGCAAGGGTGCCCATGTCCTTGTGGGAAATTGCCAGGGGTGCCCGTGTTTGCTCGTTCAGCACGCGCGAATCAGGCACCTTGGTGAGCAGGCTGGACACCTGCGCATATGTGTGGCACATTTTTTAGGTTCACAGGACAGAAAACCTCCAAGCAAGAGTGAGCGGCTGCCGTGAACGTCGGCAGGAGGTGCTGCAGGGAGCTGTGGCGAATGTGGTGAGGGTTTCCGGTGGGCCACATGTGTGCCGTGTGGGAAGCACTGGTGGGGGCCGGGAGGAGACCCTGCAGGACTGCAGAATCCCCGGGCTGAACAGAGCCCCTGCGGGGCTACAACCTGGGCAGGCGTGCGGGCCCTTAGCATGTCACCATCTGAAAGTTCTTAGTAATTTGATCTTTGAATTTGTGTTTGCCAAGTCCACTGGGACCACGGAGTATGCTTGTGGGGAAACACATTCACGCTGCATGTCCACGCAACTCCTTGCTTGCCCCATTCACACTTAGGGCTCAGGACGCCCCTGTACGCAGAGTGCTGGTGGGGTGACTGTTTCAGGCCACCCAGACTCAGGCAGGTTCCAGGCAGGCACATTACTGGACTACTGAGTCAGCAGGGCACTGACAGCCCCAGGGCCTGTTCCAACCAGAACTTGTGTCAGACAGAGAGAAGGCAGTGGTGTCCTAAAAAAACCACGAATGGCCACGTGACCTGATCATAGCCTTTCTTTCTTTCTTTTTTTTTTCCCCTTCCCGACTTTTATTTTAGGTTCAGGGGTATAGTGCGGATAAATAGTATGTCGTGGGGGGTCGGTGTGCACTTTATTTCATCACTCAGGTATTAAACACAGTACCTGATAGTTTTTTTTAATTTTCACCCTTTTCCCACCCTCCACCCTCAAGTAGGCCCCAGTGTCTAGTGTTCCCTTCTTGGTGTCCATATGTACTCAGTGTTTAGCTCTCACTTATGAGAACATGTTGGCCGGGTGCGGTGGCTCACGCCTGTAATCCCAGCACTTTGGGAGGCCGAGGCGGGCGGATCACGAGGTCAGGAGTTTGAGACCAGCCTGGCCAACATGGTGAAACCCCATCTCCACTAAAAATACAAAAAAATTATCTAGGCATACTGGCAGGTGCCTGTAATCCCAGCTACTTGGGAGGCCGAGGCAGGAGAATTGCTTGAACCCAGGAGGTGGAGGTTGCAGTGAGCCGAGATTGTGCCACTGCACTCCAGCCTGGGCAACAAAGTGAGACTCCATCTCAAAAAATAAAAATAAAGGCCAGGCGCGGTGGCTCACACCTGTAATCCCAGCACTTTGGGAGGCAGAGGTGGGTGGATCACGAGGTCAGGAGATCAAGACCATCCTGGCTAACACGGTGAAACCCCATCTCTACTAAAAATACAAAAGATTAGCTGGGCGTGGTGGCGGGCACCTGTAGTCCCAGCTACTTGGGAGGCTGAGGCAGGAGAATGGCGTGAACCCGGGAGGCGGAGCCTGCAGTGAGCTCTATTCCTGCATTCATTTTCTATTCCTGCATTCATTCACTTAGGATAATGGCCTCCAGCTGCATCCATGTTGCTGCAAAGGGCATGATTTAGTTCTTTTTTACGGCTGTGTAGTATTCCATGGTGTACCACATTTTATTTATCCAATCTGCCATTAATGGGCACCTATGTTGATTCCATGTCTTTGCTATTGTGAATAGTGCTGTGATGAACATACGCATGCATGTATCTTTATGGTAGAATGATTTATTTTCCTTTGGGTATATAACCAGTAAAGGGATTGCTGGGTCAAATCGCACTTCACCTCTTAGTTGAGAAATATCCAAACTGATTTCCACAGTGGCTGAACTACTTTACATTTCCACCCACGGTGTATAAGCATTCCCTTTTATCTGCAAGCTCGCCAGGATCTGTTATTTTGGTAACAGCCATTCCTGACTTGTGTGAGATGGTATCTCATTGTGGTTTTGCTTTGCATTTCTCTAATAGTTAGTGACGTTGAGCATTTTTTCATATAGTTGTTGGCCATCTATATGTCTTCTTTTGAGAAGTGTCTGTTCGTGTCCTTTGCCCATTTTTTAATGGGGTTATTTGTGTTTTCCTTGTTAATTTGTTTAAGTTCCTTATAGAATCTGGATATTAGACCTTTGTCAGATGCATATATTTTCTTCCATTCTGCATGTTTTCTGTTTACTCTATTGAGAGTTTCTTTTGCTGTGCAGAAGCTCTTTAATTAGGTCCCGCTTGTCAATCTTCGTTGCAATTGCTTCTGGAGTCTTTGTCATAAAATCTTTGCCAGAGCCAACGTCCAGAATGGTATATCCTAGATTTTCTTTTAGGGTTTTTATAGTTTTAGGTTTTACATTTAAGTCTTTCATCTATCTTGAGTTGATTTTTGTACATGACATAAGAAAGGGGTCTGGTTTTAATCTTCTGCGTATGGCTGGCCAGCTATCCCAGTGCCATTCATTGAACAGGGAATCCTTCCCCATTGCTTGTTATTGTCAGCTTTGTTGAAGATCAGATGGTTGTATTTCTGGGTTCTCTAACCTGTTCCATTGGCCTATGTCTGTTTCTGTAGCAACACCATGCTGTTTTGGTTACTGTAGCCCTGCAGTATAATGTGAAGTTAGGTGGTATGCCGCCTCTGGCTTTGTTCTTTTTGCTTAGGATTGCTTTGGCTATTTGGGCTCTTTTTTGGTTCCATATGAATTTTAGAATAGTTTTTTCCAATTCTATGAAAAATGTCATTGGTAGTTTGATAGGAATAGCACTGAATCTGTAAATTGCTTTCGATAGTATGCCCATTTTAACGATATTGATTCTTCTAGCCATAAACATGTAACGTTTTGTGTCATCTCCGACTTCTTTGAGCAGTGCTTTGTGATTATCACTGTAAAGATCTTTCACCTCCCTGGTTAGCTGTACTCTTAGGTGTTTTATTCTTTTTGTGGCTATGTGAATGAGATTGTATTCTTGATTTGGCCCTCAGCTTGGATGTTATTGGTGTAAATAAATGCTATTTATTTTTGTACATTGATTTTGTATCCTGAAATTTTGCAGAAGTTGTTTTCAGATCCAGGAGGCTTTGGGCAGAGAATAAGAGGTTTTCTAGGTATAGAATCATCTTCTGAGAAAAGAAATAATCTGATTTCCTCTTTTCTTATTTGGATGCTTTTTCTTTCTTTCTCTTGCCTGACTGCTCTGGCTAGGACCTCCAATACCATGTTGGAAAGGAGTGGTGAGAGAGGGCATCCTTGTGTTGTACCAGTTTTCAAGGAGAATACTTCCAGCTTTTGTCCATTTAATATGATGTTGGCTGTGGGTTTATCATATTTGGCTCTTATTGAGGTATGTTCCTTTGATGCCTAGTTTGTTAAGGGTTTTTTACATGAAGCGATGTTGAACTTTACCCAAAGCCTTTTCTGCGTCTCTTGAGATGATCATGTGGCTTTTCCTTTTAGTTCTGTTTATGTGATAAATTACATTTATTGGTTGTGTATGTTGAACCAACCTTGCATCTCAGGGATAAAATCTACCTGATTGAGGTGGATTAGCTTTTTGATATGCTGCTGGATTTGGTTTGCAAGTATTTTGTTGAGAATTTTTGCATCTATGTTCGTCAGGGACGTTGGCTTGAAGTTTTCTTTTTTTTGTTGTGTCTCTGCCAGGTTTTGGTATCAGAATGATGCTGGCCTCATAGAATGAGTTAGGGAACGGTCCCTTCCTTGGCCTTGATTTTTTGAAATAGTTTCAGCAGGATTAGTACAAGTTCTTCTATATGTCTGGTAGAATTTGGCTGTGAATCTATCTGGTCCAGGGATTTTTCTGGTTGGTGGGTGTTTTATTACTGATTCAATTGCAGAACTCATTACTCGTCTGTTCAGGGTTTCCATTTCTTCCCGATCATAGCCTTTCTCATTCGGGTTGCTTCCCTGTGTCAGTCATTCACAGAGCCAAAAGTGGTGACAGAAAAGGGAAGGGGAAGGTGGGGCCACCTGTCCTTCTTTTCCCTGTAAGCCTTCCACACACATCAGTAAGCTGCAGGTGGAAGGAGTAGGTAGAGTGTGTATGGGTCAAAAAGTGACAGTCATACCTCGCTTAACACCGGAGACACATTCTGAGAAATGTGTTAGGCGATGTTGTCATTGTGAGAACTTCAGGGTGTACTCACACAAACCCAGATGGTACAGCACCTAGGCTGTATGGCAAAGCCTATTGCTCCTGGGCCACCTGTACAGCAAGTTGCTGTACTGAACACTGTAGGCAATGGGAAGACAGTGCTAAGTATTTGTGTATCTAAACAAAACATATTTGTTTATTTATTGAGATGGGGTTTCACTCTGTTGCCCAGGCTGGAGTTGAGTGGCACGATCACAGCTCACTGCAGCCTCCAACTTCTGGGCTTAGGAGATCCTCCCGCCGCAGCCTCCTGAGTAGCTGAGACCACAGATGCATGCCACCGCACCCAACTAATTGTTTCATTTTTTGTAGAGATGGGGTCTCACTATGTCAATCAGGCTCGTCTTGAACTCTTGGCCTCAAGCGATCCTCCCACCTCAGCCTCCCAAAGTGTTAGGATTACAGGCATGAGCCACCACACCTGGCCTCAAAACATGGAAAAGGTAGAATACAGTATTATAATCTTGTGGGACCTCTGTCTTACATGGTCCGTGGTTGACTGAAATGCCATTATATGGCGCACGACTGTGGTTGAGTTAGCTTTATGCAGACTTGCCCTGGTAAGAATGAAATACTTATGCATGTATAAGCTACACAAGACAAATTGTGTAATTTCAGTGATTCAGTATAGGCATTAAATTCTTTTATATTTGCATTTAAAATAAGCATTGAACAATGTAAAAAACCAACAGTAATATTCATCTTACAGTTTAATGATAACCTCATATTTTAAGTTTCATTTACTTAGAATAACATTAAATGGCACATAAAAATGCCGGGACAAGGGGTGAGAGAGTGAGCCAGAGAGGAAAAGAGTGCTTTAACACTAACAGCACGGTTTCCCTGATTTTCAAGCTCCACCTTTTCATTTCGCTCTGGCCCCTAAATGTTATGTAACCAGCCCTGGGATGAAGCGAGAAGTGCCTTTGCCTGGATTTCAAGAACTGCCCAGGAAGTTGGCCGGGCACGGTGGCTCACATCTGTAATCCAAGCACTTTGGGAGGCCGAGGTGGATGGATCACCTGAGGTCAGGAGTTCGAGACCAGCCTGGCCAACATGGTGAAACCCTGTTTCTACTAAAAATAGAAAAATTAGCTGGCTGTGGTGACAGATGCCTGTATTCCCAGCTACAGGGGAGGCTGAGGCAGGAGAATAGCTTGAACCCAGGAGGTGGAGGTTCCAGTGAGCCGAGATTGCGCCATTGCACTCCAGCCTGGGGAACAAGAGCGAGACGTTGTCTCCAAAAAGAAAAAAAAAAAACAAAAAACTGCCCGGGGAGATCACAGAGGCAGGCTGTGAGGGGACGTCTGTGAGCACCCCAACTGCGTTCCATTTGAGAACAAGACACGTGTAAACACAGGCCGGGCCAGAGAGCCTGATGCTTTCCTATGAGAGAGCCATGGGGTGGATGACCTTCTGTGCCCCTCCTCTCCTTCTCCTTGCTTTGAGCTTGGTGGGGTCCGAAACTGAAGAGGAGGAAGTGACATGGGAGCAAAATGAGGGGCGGGGAAGGACCCTGTCTCTTTGTGCCAGATAATGAGCTGTTGTCTCTCAGCTCCAAGTCTCGCTTCTATGCTTAGCCTCGGCTGAGCTACACATCTCTCCATTGTCAGCTGACTCCTTGTTGACCTTGCAAATGGGAGGTTCTAGGAGACAAGAAGGCACCTGCTCCTTCCCGTTGTGCCCACTGTCCTGATGTGGCACGTCAGCAACAGCCCTTCATGCCAACAGTGGCGGCTGGTTCCAGCTCAGCTTCATTCGGCTCTCCCAAGACAGCTTCATCGCCGCTCTCACGGGGCCTGCCATCAGCCTGGCCGTGCTGCTCCTCCCAGGTCTGGTTCCCTCTCCGTGGGGCCCTTCTCTGAACTTTCAGGCTCTGATAAGCCCATTCACTCTTCCCTTTAATCCTTAATCCCTAGAGGGTGGTAGCTGCCTCTTACAGTTATTTGTTACCTCAGTTTCCTTTTTGGTTCTCTAAGTCTTCCAACATCTGTTTAGCCAAGTCCCTACATTCAATTCTTTGTTGAAATACCTAGTGTGGATCCTGTTTCCCTGACTGGTCCTCACTCAGTGACCCAACCTGGTATCAGGAGTGGTGTCCTGGGAAACAGATCCTTAAAGACGGGGAAGCTCAGATCCATAGTGTGATGGGCCAGTGAAGTGTGGGACTTTCCCATCCCTTATCTCCTGCTCCCTAGTTTGACCCTAGTAGGATAAAAAAAATTCAAGCTAGTAATAAAAGAGAGGAGGGATAGAAGCGAAATATGGGGAAGGGAAGGAATATCCCATGCCACCTTCCCTGCCTTCCTGTATATTGAATATCCCAAGCAGAGAAGGTAGAAGATTTATCTCTGAATGAATTTGGCAAGTTTGAGTATCACACAGCACTAGCCATTTTAATAACTCAACTGAAACGGAATTTTTTGCTTAGACTAAGTTTTCTGTTTTCTATTAGACCAGAAAGATCATGGGATCTACCAGTGTTTTTAATCAATTGCTCCCCCACTGACTAACTGTTAAGGAGTCAGGGAGTAAAATAAACTCGCGTATTAATTATGTCACATAGGCCCTGCTTATTCGGCATACTGGTTATACTTGATTTTATGTTCAAATATACCTAAATAAGATAACACAAACAATTTAAAGCAGCACAGGGATTTAGTACAACTGTTTTTCTTTTGAAAAAGTTCTGTAATTTAGGAAACTTGAATATAGACTTGGCATTAACTTTAGTTTTTAAAGATACATACTGGAAAATTTAGGGGTAAAATTTAATGATGTCAATAGATTACTTAGTAAAGAAGATATTAGTCAGCATAGGCTGCCATAACAAAATACTACACACTGGGTTGGGTTAAACAACAGAACCTTCTTTTCCTTTTGAGATGGAGTCTCGCTCTGTCGCCCAGGCTGGAGTGCAGTGGTGCGATCTCAGCTCACTGCAAGCTCCGCCCTCCGGGTTCACACCATTCTCCTGCCTCAGCCTCCCAAGTAGCTGGGACTACAGGTGCCCACCACCACGCCCGGCTAATTTTTTGTATTTTTAGTAGCGACGAGGTTTCACCGTGTTAGCCAGGATGGTCTCGATCTCCTGACCTCGTGATCCACCCACCTTGGCCTCCCAAAGTGCTGGGATTACAGGCATGAGCCACCACGCCCCGCCGAAGTTAAGAGACTTTTAAAAATCTGGTTGCCTGTAAAAAGTCAATGGTGAAATGAATGACTGCATATCCGTAGAGACGCACGTCCACATGCATGCATGTAGACAGGATATAGCAGGTGGTGAAATAACATTTGGAGAATCTGGGTGAGGAAGAATTCTTTGTACTATTTTTGCAACTTTTCTGTCTTATTTCAAAATTAAAATTTTAAATGTAATGGGGTCAGCCAACAGGACACAGCACTCAGCTTTGAAGAGCTTCCCTGACTACAGTTTTGGCAAGTCAAGTCTCAAAAAGAGGAATGAAAAAGCCAGAGAAATAAGGCGTGATGCCGCCTGAGGCAGCTATGAAAGCAACAGCACACTTGGAGCCCTGACCACTAAAGAGAAAGAACAGGGCGCGGGACTGCCTTTTGGCTGAGGCTCACCTCAGGGCCACCAAACAGCCCTGGCTGACACGTGGGAGCTCTCGCTGACAGCAAACTGCCAGCACATGATGGCAGCAGGACAAATTAAGGAAGTCACTCTTCCCCGAGCCCTCAAAGAATTCTTGCTCACGGCCAGGGTTGTCAACTGAGGACAACGGCATGCGACATGGTGGATGAGGCACCCCCAGAGGAAGCCCACGTGGACACATTCCTCTTCACAGGGAGGAAATGTGACTGAGTGATGGAGGACTGGGCCGTCTTCACCTACCAGTGGCCAATTGTAGCATCACTGGCCTGGTGTGGTGGCAACTATACTCCCAGCACTTTGGGAGGCTGAGGAGGGACGACTGCTTGAGCCCAGGAGCTTGAGACTAGCATGGGCAACACAGCAAAACCCTGCCTCTAAAAAACACTTAAAAATCAAAAATCAGTTTCAGCATCACTGACAGTGGGTTAAAAAGATATGAAATGTCCTTTGGTGTGACTTAATAGAAAGGACACAATATCACTTAAATGTATTACAACCAAAAGATGCAGGTGAATCTAGAAAGCTTTATCTGTACCTTCCAGATTCCAGGAAATCCTGGGGATGGGGAACGGGTCAGGGCAAGCTCTGAGAAGCGGCCACACGAAGCCGGAAGGTGCACATCCTGCAGGACAGCCTCCTGGCGCTGTAAGTTGGTCCCATGGGGGATAACAAGGTCCTTAAGGACACGACAACCAGAAAGCGGGCTCTGTGAATGCATGGGTGTTGACTAGGCCCTGCGAAAAAAGGCAAGGGGTGCTCAAGGTGGTAAGCGTCTGAAGTCACACCCAGCGTGAGCCAGGTTCCGCCATGATGGAGACATTTTTGTAGCCATCAGGCAACAGGAGAGCTGCCTGGCGTTGGCTGTACGGTCCTTTGTGGAATCAGTCACATGGCCTTCAAAACACATCACTTCTTTATTCACACTGAAACAAAACAAGGCCACTAAGTGCTCTGCTCCCTTACTCACTCGGACCTATGGACACTGGCACAAAACGTCATGTTTTCTAAGTGGCCACAGGATAGCAAAAATGTGGCTGTCAAGGTGGAGGTGCACACTCACCACCTGCCCCTCTCAAGTAAAAATAAAAAAATGCACTCTGAGATCCAGGGAGGGTGCCAAACTCATTTCTTTTTCTTGAAATGTGACTAGTAAGTGGAGCAGAGAATGACGCTGAAGTGCATTCATGCTTTCTGTGACCCATCCATCAAGCTCCTTCTTTGTGACCTTGCGGCTGCGTGGCGAGGCTGCAGAGCTGAACTGCCCCGCTGACGGGGGAGACAACAGCCACACGGACCTGTCCTGATGACTGCCTGAAGGCACTGCTCTCAAGGCTGCTCATCACCATGCAGAGGAAGGTTCAGGAGACACGTTCATGCCCTCGGACCACAGATGTCAAGCTGGGAGAAAATGTTTATGGTGATGGCAGAACTGTGATTGACTCTACATCACAAAATTCAGGAACTGAGATGGACCTAGACCCAGAGTGTGACACGGCTCTCAAGGCTAAGACCACCCGACAGTGTGTTAATTAATGGGGGCCCTTAGAGGGTGCCCTGCTCAGGCTGTATCTCGAATACTGTGTCCACTTCTGGGCCTATATTTTAAGGGTGCAGCTGACAAGTGGGTCCCCAAGGTGGTGAGGCTCTGGGGGATTTTTATTTTTAGAGAAGGGGGTCTCACTCTGTCGCCTAGGTTATAGTGGTCTCATCGATGCTCACTGCAGCCTCAAACTCCTGGGCTCAAGCAATGCTCTTGCCTCGGCCTCCTCAGTAGTGGGGCCTTTTCATAGGACAGAGGGTTAGATGAACTTTTGAGTTTAACAGAGAAGGGGAGACTTGGAGCTTACCTTTCCAACTAACATATCACAGCCTGCTATTCAAAGCAGGGCAGACTTGCTCTATCTTGCCCAGAGGAAAGGTCTAGGAGCCATGGGCAGAAGTTACGGGAGCCAGGTGTCAGTCCAATTTAAGAAAGAACATTCTAGCAGTTAAAACTACAAAGGATTCAGTGGGAAAGGAATTCCCTTCATGTGAACAGGGGCTGGGTGGCCAGCTGTGAGGGACTCTTCAGGCTGATGCCTACTTGAATGGGTGTGACCCAGAGAGCCCCTCTGTGCATTCCACTCTGGATGAGCAAATGAAGTTAACTTCATACTTAAAAATGTGTGAATGAAATTAATTTCAAAGCACATTTATAAAAGTTATAAGGAAATCACAGGGAGATTGAAGGAACAGGAGAGAATATATTTTTGGAGAATGAATGTACGGTTTTAAGTGAAAGATTTTATTTCAAAGCTCAGCACAGAACTACTCCTTTTCAATTAGGAGATGTGTTTAATGATAGCTGTGTCTTTGTACATTTCCATTTAGTTCCCGAGTTCCACGTGGAGGAAGTGATGGAAATGACCCCGTTCACTGGAACAAAGTCCTCGTCTTTTCTTTCTGCCATCAAGTAAGAATGCCAACCAGTGCTGGGGCTGAGTGACGATGCCCTGTACACCCAAGATTTGTGTACAAATGAGTCAGGGCCAGCAAGGGTAGAAAAGGCAGCTGAACCCTCCTGAGGCTCTGCTCCCCCGAGAACATAAAGCATCTAGGAGCTGTGTCTAGAAAGGGGCTTTTTGGCCGGGCGCAGTGGTTCATGCTTGTAATCCCAGCACTTTGAGAGGATGAGCAGGTGGATCACTGGAACTCAGGAGTTCGAGACTCGCCTGGCTGACATGGTGAAACCCCATCTCTACTAAAAATACAAAAATTAGCTAGGTGTGGTGGTGCACGCCTGTAATCCCAGTTACTTGGGAGGCTGGGGCACCAGAATCGCTTAAACCTGGGAGGCGGAGGTTGCAGAGAACCGAGACCGCACCACTGCACTCCAGCCTGGGTGACAGAGTGAGATTCTGTCTCAAAAAAAAGAAAAGAAAAGAAAGGGGCTCTTTACATGGTATCCACTGGGGTCCAGGGCTCCTCTGAAAGCTTGGCAAAAATTTTGTGCTTATGGCATTTTTCTTGGGAGAAGGTCACAGATGTCAGCAGATTCTCAAAAGTGTTTATGACTAAAAGAGAAGAGTGAGATTTGAAAGAGCGTGCTACCCACGGGGTCAGGGCAGACCCACCTCTCCTTCTTGGTGCTGAGGCACCCAGGCACCCTCTTTCTCAGGCGTAAGGTCCCCTCACTGTGGTAGGGTGGGGGTTAGACAAAATGATTCTGGATTTCCCTTCCAACTCTAAAACACCATGAAAGGGAATGGAAGGAGCAAACACTCTTGCTCATAGTGACCCTTGGGCATTCTAACTGCGGAAGAGCGTGCGGTCTCCAGGCCTTGAGGACTCAGCCTTTGACCAGCTCCGAAGGGCTGAGACGCGCATCTCTCTTCCATCACGGTTACATTCAGCTGCAAGGAGACGTGACTGACCACTCTGTCACTGTTGTTACTGATTTTGTTACCAATTTTCCTGATTAAAACAGTATCAAAGAACTGCCTTATTGTCAAAGGTAACCACCTTATGCTTAAATTCACATAAGTAGCCATAGAATCTTCAAGATAACGCAAGTAGCTAATTATAAAGTTATTTTGAAATATGGGCACTGTCCCTCTTCCCTGAAAAGCCCACCCACCTATGTGTATTACTTCAGTTAATAAATAAAAAGCATTTCAGTGCTGTCTGCAGTGAAAGAGGGAAGAGGGAATAGGACAGAGAAATGGAACCAAGACCCAGACCCCAGTATCTCAAGAAACATCTTCCTTCTCTCAAAACCTTTAAAAACACAACTGGGCCAGGCGCGGTGGCTCACGCCTGTAATCCCAGCACTTTGGGAGGCCGAGGCAGGCGGATCACGAGGTCAGAAGATTCAGACCATCCTGGCTAACACAGTGAAACCACGTCTCTACTAAAAAACACAAAAAATCAGGTGGGCGTGGTGGCGGGCACCTGTAGTCCCAGCTACTTGGGAGGCTGAGGCAGGAGAACGGTGTGAACCCAGGAGACGGAGCTCGCAGTGAGCCAAGATAGTGCCGCTGCACTCCAGCCTGGGAAACAGTGCGAGACTCCATCTTAAAAAACACACACACATACACAACTGGTACTCATCTCTCTGGAATGATTCTAGTCCTTTAAGCAGAGAAAAGAAAGTGAGCCACTGAGTGTCCTTCTACTCCTGTGGTATTAAGTACTGAACAGCCTAAAGTGCTTCAGAAACAGACGTCAGATGAACTTGGCTCATCCCATGCACAAAGCCATAAGCACCATGAATGATGTGAAGTGATATGACTAAGGCTGACTGGCGAATTCTCTTGGCCACGCCTCATGAGAAAACAATTACACCAATACTCTGAATTGGACCTGCATACTGGTGAAGTCAAAACTTACTGCCATTAGTTTTGAAAAACACAGATTTAGGAATTTGCAGAATATTTTCAATAAGAGAACAAACAGCAATGTTTCTGCCTTTCAGTATGAAACCTCTCGCTAATATTGATCAAAAGCATGAGACTTAATCATCTATCTGTGTTCATGTTAAATCTGTCATCAGAGATGGTGATGGAGAAATATCTAATTGTCATGTAAAAACACACAAAAATTGGACATGCTATACATTTATCTTTTAAAATGTAGTCTGTATTATTTTCACCAACCAAAACACACATAATCTATTTTATTATAAAACATTAGGCAATGTTACTTTTGAGATATGCAATCTGAAAGGTCACACTTGTATTTATTACCAGGAGGAAATACCAGAGGAGTCACATTAGACATCAACCAGACAGACTCGTACGTCGCTATCGTGACTTACACAGCGTTAAATGTGGGTTGAAGCAGCACCCGCTCAGTGTTTCCGACACGGACTTGGGGTGGGCAAGGGGGCCCTGTAAGAGGGCTTCCTCCTCTCAGCACTGGGGCTCTGCGTCTCACCTGCTCCCATCTCCAGGCCCGTGGCTGACACAGCCAGGGTTTCCAGACTGCTCTCCTCCTCTCAGAGAACTCTGTCTGCTCTCTGGACTCTGCACTTGAAATTAAGACCTGGACATAGGGGAGACAGTCATTTCCTTCTTGGCTGAAAACTAAGTCAACAAATGAAACAAACCTAGTCTAAATTCCAGGATAATAATAAATTACCTGGTTTATAAAAATACATGTCCAAAATAGTTACTTCCTGGGTTATGTACAATATAAATTACAAAAATAAAATAGAAAAGATGAAAAAGTTGAACACATTTTTCAGTTCTTTAACCAACATCAGCATTTATCCATAGAGATCAGTTTGAAACCATTTGCGTGGCACCAAGACCCTGGCAGATCTAGGCTCAGGAGAGAGAACCCTGAAGCTGGGGTGAGGTATTTCTGTGGAGCCCTGTGGCCTGTCCTAGGCACGCTCGCCTCTACCTGGTGGAAGATGGCCTTTCCAGGAAACCCTCCACACCGTCACGGGCTCCATCTGTGGCAAGCGGCTCGCTGAATGCACAGAGGAGCGCGTGAATGGAAGGGCGTCTGCGGGCGCCTCGTTCCCCCGTCCACGTCTCCCCGGGAGGGAGCATCACACAGTGCAGGGCAGCTCGCGCATTTTCAACCTCTCCCTTTTGTTTTTCCTTTTAAAGATCGATTTAGTGAAGTCTTTTAAAAGAATGTGTGTTACAGAGAAGGCCATTTTAAGATGTTTAGATAGACAGCCATAAAATAGGTGTTTCCGCCTCAATCCAAGTTATTATTACCATTTTGTACTTGAAAGTGTCTAAATGACACAATATAAAAGAACTATTTCTTATTTCAATATTAATTTTGCTAATCAAGGGTTCCAGTTTCCAGTGATATGACCAACCAATAAGATATAACTGGTGCAGAGAGAGCCATATATTTTAGATAATATTTATAATAAACTTTCTTATCACAGTTCCTCCTCAGAACACATTCTATAGAATGTTGACTGAAAAGCTTCCAAAATAATTGAACACAAGATATGAATCAGCAACAAAATAAGCTCAAGGGAAAAAACATGGGCACAGGCATGTGGTCATCATAGCTCCATTTCTGCAGTGACACTTAACATACTCAGTATCTTAATGAATTCTGAATAATTTACTGATGGTAAAGTCTAAAAGTATCAATTTCAGGTGAGCAGTTTTAAATCAGAAAATAGTCAATAGTTAATCATGACTCTTCAGGGCATTTCCTTCATGTCCTCTGAAGAGTTTCCCAGAACATTCCTGTGAAAAGGAACGCCTCCAACAAGGGACAGCGACAGTAGCAACAGGCATCTGAATCAGCCTGGCCTTGAAAACAGACCAAGGGGGAATTTATCTGCTTTCTTCCAGTGAAGAAAGAAAATCAAGAACGTGGTATTGGCCGAGGGAAAGTGAATGAGGGAAGGTAAGTAAAGGACCCAGGCCAGTCTCTGGCAAAGGAAGCACTTAGGAAATGACTGCAGTGATCTCTAGTGAGCATTTTATAAAATTCTACTCCAACGTTAGGCCATGGATGCAGGAACCTATCTGCCATCATATTTAATTAAGATGGAGTGTTACACACCTTAAAGAAGGTGAAGTTCTAGGTAGCATTTTAAATTCATAAGAAGTCTAGAAGACCAAGAAGAGAAGAGATAAGGTAGCTAGGATTTCAAGCAGCACTAAGCAAAACTTAAAATTGTATCGTGCAGTAAAGCTGAATGTACAATCCTCCCAGACAAGACAGTTTAAAGAAAACAAGACGTCCACATAAGTGTCTTGGTTTTAGCCATGATAATTCTCAGCCCCAAACATCACAAATTTAAGAAAAGCTATATATTTTTATTTATTAAATAGATTTAATTATATGTCTTCTGAAATACAAAAGATAGAATAAATCATAGCATAAAAGGGAATAAGATATGATAACATCATGATGGCCAATTAATACACATAAATTGACTTTTTCTGGACAGACACCAAATTACTTAAAAGGATTAAGAGATAACTTCAGAAGCAGCACTACCCGGAAGATTATTTGGCATTTAAATACTGATTTCCAAAGTGCTAGATGGGCAAGTCCAAGCAAGCATTTGTGGTCACATGCACATACATCTCAACAGTTACAGATGATGAGAAACTGTCACTATTACAACTTGAAACAAATTCACCTACTCTAACTGCTCACCTGAAATGATCTTGAACAAAATCTCTAGAAGTGTGGCTTGCACTTTTTTTCTTCAGACATATTCTGCCTCATTTTATCATCTAAGCAGGCAATCCTATCAGGTCTGAGCAGGGGCAGGGCATTGTGTTTCTTACATGCAGCACATGGAGTTTTTCTGTTTGGTTCCATCAACTCCCAAGCATTTCAGGCCCATGGAGGTGAGAGTTCCTTCAATGATGACAGGTTTGCTATTTCTAACTTATCATCGACAGCCTTCAAGGGGTCCCGTCGAGGCATCAAGACTGCTGTCTGTGTCTGAGGCCAGCGTCTGCTCAGTGGACATGGATGAAATGTCATTGATAGATGAAGACTGAGAAGGAGTAGCGTTGCTACTTACTGCTGCATCTGTGCTAAGAAAACCAAATATAATAAAATCTGAGGCACGACATTGCTGCAAATCCAGGCAGTGAGCCTTCAGGCCATTTCTCGGCTCTGTCCTTTTGCAGTTTCCCAATCCTAACTGTGAGTATAAACAAGAAGTCAGTCAGCTGGACTTCCTGAACTTTTTCTTGAGTCTTTCTTTGGGCCAAGAGTCCCATATTCCTATGCCTTTCCTTGCAAGATTCTTCTTTTTTTCTCAGTAGCCAAACATATATGTGGCCATGTATAATCATGTTAGCTACTTAAAAAATACCTGCTGCTTTCAAGCAGACATCAAAAGGAAACAGCTATATTTGTCTGAAAATGCAGTATCACAAAAACTTAAGCCTGAATAGGATTCAAGTGTCACCAGACACTTGAATTGTAACAATTTATAACACAAACACTAAATCTACAGAAAAAAAGCATCAATATTCAAAGAAATCTTTTGCAATAAATAAAGACTATATACTAGAAAAAGGAAAAAAATTAGTGGCCTTGTATTTTTGATTGTTTTATAACTCCAGAAAACTGACATTTTAATCTTTTAAAGCAAATGAAACTGTCCTACTTCCTACTATCCATATTTTAGTCTGGTTTGAATAAAAATACAACATGCACTCTCTTGAGATCGACGTCTGTGTCATAAATGTGTGCTCAGTTAACAAGCACTTAAGTTCTTGCTGAAGTTATATAATCTCTAGATGCTTGACACATACGTCATGTTGAACATAAAATTCAAGAATAAAAAGTAAGCTGTGCTCTCTGCACATCCGCACGCACGTGTGTGCATGTTTCCCAGTGGGAGTGGGAGAGAGACAACAGATATAACGTGAGCGTTTCATTTAGTAAACAGGAAGAATCCTTCAGACGTAAGTGAACACGACTCATGTCAGAGTCTCACGATCATACAACTACCTGGTCATTAGGCTTCCGCCACTACGAAGATCAGGATCAAGCAGATAAATGGGAGAATGATATCAACAATTTTCTCAAAAGAATACCATACTCCATTTTACTTAGATTGGCATTTTGGGTGGGACCAGTACAAAGGGTTATCAACATTGAAAAGGCTTTAAATTCAATTTCTTCATCTGTAAATGGAGGTGACAGCAGTTATTGCAAAGATGAAAGAGAAATGTTTCTAACGAAGTTCAGTCCCTGGCACATCAGTAAAATGTCATCCACCACCACCACCACTATGACAAGCCAGAAAGGGTGGCTATTCATACAGTGGTTTTTAAATCTGATGCTAGCCAGGCTGGCATTTCACATGTTGCTGCCATTTATAAAAGTTGAATCGGGAAAGAGGCCAGGTGCAGTGGCTCACGCCTATAATCCCACCACTTTGGGAGGCTGTGGCGGGCGGATCACGAGGTCAGGAGATTGAGACCGGCTTGGCCAATATGGTGAAACCCCGTCTCTACTAAAAACACAAAAATTAGCCGGGCATGGTGGCGCGTGCCTGTAGTCCCAGCTACTTGGGAGGCTGAGGCAGGAGAATTGCTTGAACCCAGGAGGCGGAGGTTGCAGTGAGCAGAGATCGCGCCACTGCTCTCCAGCCTGGGCGACAGAGCGAAACTCCATCTCAAAAAAAAAAAGTTGAATAGGGAAAGAAAAATACCATACAATCAATCAAAGCAATCACTAACCTGAAGGCTGATCTTTTACAACACCATTCTTGCTTCTTTCTTCCCAATCCATGACTTCTTTGTAAATTAGCTCTTTAATAAAAATACAAGTTAAAATGCTTAATCAGTTTCTAAACAGTTTCACTGTATCTCTAAACTCTGCTTCCAAATCAACTGGAACCACTCTAAAGGCACTGCAATTTGTTATTTTTAATTGTAAGATAGAGTCAATTCGGTAATATAGTCTACCCGGACCAAAATATTCATGTTTTGATACATTATATCTTTTTTCTTTTTTTTTTTTTTTTTTTTTGAGACAGTCTCATGCTGTCATCCAGGCCGGAGTACAGTGGCATGGTCTTGGCTCACTGCAATCTCCACCTCCTGGATTCAAGTGATTCTCATGCCTCAGTCATCCAAGTAGCTGGGATTACAGGTGTTCACCACCATGCCTGGCTAACTTTTGTAGTTTTTGTAGAGACGTGGTTTTGCTATGTTGGCTAGGCTTGTCTTGAATTCCTGGCCTCAAGCCATCTGCCCCCCTTGGCCTCCCAAAGTCCTGGGATTACAGGTGTGAGCCACTATGCCTGGACTACATTACATCTTTTTCAATGCAACTAGTAAGGTAGCAAAACATGTAGGGTGGTTCTGGATCCATAAGGGGGCTTTATGAAGTGCAGTGGCTCCCACAGAACACTGTAAGGGATTGGATATTCTCACACCCATTTGAAATGTTTCTCTCTGTGGTTACTTGGGGTTCTCCAAAGGTAACCGGCATCCACATGTGGGCTAGGGGCCTCCACACTGGCCAGAAACGAATCCACAGGCCTAAGTCTTTTATTAGTTTCAACTTCGGTTTTCCTCAACTTTCATTTGTAAGAAAAACTAATTACCTACTAGGTAAGTGATTAGGGATTCCTAAAATTTCAGTATTCATAAACCAACATCAGCACGTTGCAAGCATTGAGTGAGGCCAGTGAGCGTGCTGTGTGCGTGCGCTGCTGAGCACAGGCACACACAGGTAGGTTGACTCACTCTGACTGTGGTTCTCAGTTACTACTGATCCTGCTTCCTAATGAAAAATTGTTAGTTCAACCTCTTCATTACAGGTATAGTTTGCTGTGGGTTGTTTGGTTAATCTTATAGTGGTAATAATACCTATTTGCATATTTTCAATCTGCAATTTCCCCCAAACTAGATTTTAAAACACATGTACAACTAGATGGCTTAAAAAAAACAGGCAGAAGTTCACATGACCTCCCCAGCCCTGGCTCCCCATTTCTGCATATACTGGGAATTCTATAGGTAACATGCAGCCTGTGAATTGGCATCACCTGACAATTTGCAATGTTATCAATATAAGTGTGATACAATTACTAAGCTCAGTTTACAAACCAATATGTGAAAAGCCACGAAAAAATATTATTTTTCCCTCTTGAAGCAAATGATAAGAAATTCATAAATGTTCCTAACTCTGTTCTCTTCAAGTTCATTTTCTACTGGAAACTGGGGAGAAAGAGGCTAAGTGGGTCGCAGGATTTCTTGCCCCTTCCTGAAGGGAAGCCTCTGCTTTACAGGAGTGGAAGAAATGTCATAAGGAAGGATCAAAATAAGCTCCATCTTTACCTTTCCATTCTTCAATTGCATGTTCTCTTTCTTCCAACTGGGCATCATAAATTTGAGGTGGTGGCTAAAAATTAAATCATATGTAAAGTCAACAGTAATGCCTCAAAAAAAAATGAGACACTAAAAAAGGTAAAATCGCTTGGAAGACTTGCAGTCTATTTATGATATGGATTTAGTTTAATTCAACACATGGTTTAATAAAGATTTGTCATGTGATATATCAGCTTTAGAATCAAAATAATTATGAGAAAATTAACCAAAGAAGAGTTATTATGTTCCTCTTAATAATCACCTGACCTCAAAACACAGACCTCTGCCCAGATGTCATTAGAAACTCATCATCACAGGCTGTTTCCCAGAGACCCATTATGGACAAGGCACTGTGCCGGCAGCTCTGGAAGGTACCGTTGTTTCTTAGAACAAATTTTACATTTTCTTCATGGGAGAACTCCCAAATCCAATGTCCAACTCATAAATGGACTGTTGCAAAAGTCTGCTTATAAATTGGATTCTTTTTGTATGAAACAACGTTTAAACTGATGGCAAAACCACAGGCATGACATAAACATGTATTTCACTCATGGCATGAAGGAAACCTGCCACTACGCAGTGATTTCCTCACAGCTAAAGTTCACTCACACCAGGGCTGATACAGAAACACGCACGTGAGCGCCAAACTCAGAGAGGAGCTCCTCCAGCGGGGGAACCAGGAGGCACAATGCCTCTAGGGAAGGATAAACAGGCGTGTGATTTTTCAGCAAGTTGCTCAGCCTCTCTGGTTGAGTGGCCTAAACAAGAGGCTGTAACCAAAGCCAATGGCACAGAACAGATGCTTAATAAATGATGCGCTCACAGCAGCATTTGCAAAATGGAGACTGATGGCACCAAAGCGGAAGTTCATTCCCGAGGTCCTCTGAGCTGGGGCTCCAGCAGCAAAAGAGCAAGTGACCCAGGTCTCAGACAACACTTGGCCTTTCTGTAACTGGGAGCCCCCAGATGGAGAACTTGCTACCCATACGTAGCCACTCTGGACGGACAGACAAGATCCAAGGAAGTATAAGCCTGGTCTCTCTATATACATCTTTTCAAAACAGATACTCACGGCTTCTGCTTCGGCGGGGTCATACCAAACAGTGATGTATGGGTGACGCAGAGCTTCGTCTACAGAGATCCGCTTGTCAGGATCAATCACTAACATTTTTGATAATAGATCTCTGGCTTGACTTGCTAGGGTGACAACAAATATTAAATTAATGCTGTTAATATGAAACAAACAGAATCATACAATAAAGAACTAAATATGACAGCACAGATAGAACAAAGGTATATTACTTTTGAGAAATGTTTGATAGGTTCAAGATGAATATAACCCAAATATATATATATATTTTTTGGAGATAGAGTCTTGCTCTGTCGCCCAGGCTGGAGTGCAGTGACGCAATCTCGGCTCACTGCAAGCTCCGCCTCCCGGGTTCACGCCATTCTCCTACCTCAACCTCCCAAGTAGCTGGGACTACAGGTGTCTGCCACCATGCCCAGCTAATTTTTTGTATTTTTTTAGTAGAGACAGGGTTTCACTGTGTTAAGCAGGATGGTCTCGATCTCTTGACCTCATGATCCACCTATCAGCCTCCCAAAGTGCTGGGATTACAGGCGTGAGCCACCGCGCCCAGCCATAACCCCAACATTTTTAAGAAAAAGTCAAATGTCCACTTTCATGACAAACCAGGTTTCCAAATGTAGTTTTACGTCTCTGGATCTGCAAAGGGAAGAGAAACCTGGGCCCCCAGGGTGGTGGGGAAGAGCAGCAGGCAGCCTCAGACCAATGTCTGGGCAGGGCCCAAGGCTGGGAAACCACAGCAAGGAAGGCGGCAATTGCCGAGCTGCGGGTGGCACTGCCCAGAGTGTGGGCATGAGGCACAGGGGAGTATTTTTCTCTGAGTCACATCAAAATGAAAAAAATGAAATTCGAACAGACTTTTTAAACCACACAACAATCTCACATTCCCACAGGATAAAACACTCACAGATGCTTCTGGCTGGCCTAGCTGTATACAGTGCTGGCAACTTACACTTTTTTTTTTTTTTTTTTTTTTTTTAAATCTACAGATTGGTATTTAGGAAAAAAAAAAACAAGTTCAATAACTTAGTTAAATATAAGGCTCACCTAGGTTTTGGCAATTAAAGTTCACAACCTGAATAAGCAAAGACTGGGGCTTTTCTGATTAAGGCACAGTTTACCTTCATGTGGACAGAATCGAATCTTTTCTTTTTCCTTAAGCAATCATACTGTGGTAAACGGTGCAGGAGAACGTGGGGAGGACCTTTTTCATCGAACGACTATCACATGGCTTCTGACTCTAGAATCTGCATTCAAGTGTTCTTTTTACCTGAAAACTTTTTGAATTCCAGTTGCTGTAACTGTAACATAAGATTCTTTCAGACTGATTTGATTATTTTTATTTTGGCCAAAGGCTTCAATTAAGCCATCTTATAGAGGATAAAGCTTCTGGACCTTTCAGCTTTCTCTCCTCAGTGCCTTCATACCTCAGACTTCAGGCCTAAAATGACTCTCTCTCCCAAACTCACAGGTTTTTAGAATACAAACATGAAAGAGTGAAAGCACCACCAGAATTACAAAACACAAGTATAAGAAAAAAAGGATATCTTACTTTTTATTTTGTCTCGCTCAGATTCTGATGGGAATATCCAATCTGGAAAGAGTTCTTCGAATTTGATTCCAGGATACTTTGGTCTGTTTTCGACATAATTCCTCACAGTTGGCTGAAGTTTCTTCATGAACTCTGCTGATGGTGTTCCAAGCTGCTCAATAACTTTATTCCACTGATCAATATCTAAGGAGTCTCTTGAGGAAAATACAACTGAAATGCCTTGTATTCATAGTACATGCAGCAGCATCACTTGAGTAATATTTAAACCTATCAACTAGGCCACCCCACTGGATCAGCAGCAGAATTTTGAAATAATATTCGAATAAGGTTTGGGTTTCCAAGTTACACTATTTTTTAAAACTCTTACACTCTGCATTTTCATAAACTAGGATCACAGTTTATTAAATCAACACAATGAAGTCTACACACCTTCCCACTCTAGTTCAAAATAAAGTTTACCTTGTAACTAAGAATACCTATGGCAAAAATGATTAAACATGAAATTAGATAAACATTACGTAAGCAAATTGAAATCAGTTTTCACACTAATGCTACCTGAGATTCATTCGCAGCTCTCTAAAGAACAGAGGATCTCGAGGGACCTGTGGAGAGACCTATCTGACGTCCTCAGTTTACAGCCGGGAACCAACCAACTGGGCTTAGACTGAGCCCAGCGACAGCTTTCAAATAATGCTCTGTTTTACTTGGAATTGACTCTTCCCAACCATCACTGCGATACCTACGTAATGCATTTTATTTCCTTTCAAAGTGCGTGACCTGGGTTTCAGACTCAACTCTGCATTAAACACTCAGTGTGTCAGGAAAGTCAGGCTTCCTTGGGGTCTGTTTCCTTATTTGTTCAATGCAGACATTACCAGCTTTGCCTATTCCACAGGGTGCTTGCTAGGCTTGGAATAATTAGGATTACATGTGGGAAAGTGACACTGAAACTGTACTCAATTATACAAGACAATGCAAGCGAAAAAAAAATAGCATCAACGGCAGCTTAAAAAAGTGCTCACGAGGCATGTCTTAGAAAAACGAACTTACATCACCATGAAATAACCTAGGGAACCGGTACACGAACTCAGTTCTTTCAAAATGTTATACTTCCAAAAGACCTGCTCGGGAAATGGGTTTCTGGCACTCAGTTCACTAGCAAATTCTCCTTCCTACTCCTGTTTCATACATACTGTCAAATCAGAATTATGCCCACATTTTATTTACCTATTTAGCCGAAATGTGAAAACTGTCTCACACCTTTTCCTTCTGCCATATATATATATATATATATATATATAAAAATAAAGTCTTGCTCTGTCGCCCAGGCTGGAGTGCAGAGGCATGCTCTCGGCTCACTGCAACCTCCACCTCCAAGGTTCAGGTAATTCTCGTGCCTCAGCCTCCCAAGTAGCTGGGACTACAGGCACCTGCCATCACGGTCGGCTAATTTTTGTATTTTTAGTAGAGATGGGGTTTCGCCATGTTGGCCAGGCTGGTCTCGAACTCCTGGCCTCAAGTGATCTGCCTGCCTTGGCCTCCCAAAGTGCCGGGATTACAGGTGTGAGCCACCGCGCCCAGCGCACCTTATACTTTTGATACCTCTTCTGCACGCTCACTCCCACAGACTCCCCAGGATACAGACTCCCCAGGATGCACCCGCCCAGCATCTGTGTGCCATTTGCCACAAAGCAACCATCTGGGCTCCCGGCTACACTAAGCCTGCTCAGCTCTAGACCCTAACCGTCGTGCTGACTCAAGGACGAGCTCCCTCAACTCTTCCTTCTCCAACATCATCAACATTTTGCACTCTACCAATACATTCCATCACGTTGGTAAATGACAGTGTTTTCTCCTATGTTAACACAGTAGCTGCTTTCTTTTGGCCCCCACTACCTATCACTTTATTTCTTATTCCTATTTGCAGCAAAACTTCTATACTATAAAGAGCTGTCGGTTGGGCGCGGTGGCTCACACCTGTAAACCCAGCACTTTGGGAGGCCAAGGCAGGTGGATCACAAGGTCAGGAGTTCAAGACCAGCCTGGCCAAGATGGTGAAACCCTGGCCCTACTAAAAATACAAAAATTAGCCGGGCGTGGTGGTGGGCGCCTGTAATCCCAGCTACTCGGGAGGCTGAGGCAGAGAATGGCTTGAACCCAGGAGGTAGAGGTTGCAGCGAGCCGAGATCGCACCACTGCACTCCAGCCTGGGCAATGGAGTGAGACTCTGTCTCAAAGGAAAAAAAAAAAAAAGAGCTGTCTACACTTGTGTCTCTAATTCCCAGCCTCTCATTTTCTCCAGACATACTCCCATCAGGCTTTCTTCCCTCCACTCCATAAATGCTGTGCCCATCATGGCTGCCAGCAGCCATCACAAGGCCCAGCGGCCAATCCTCCGTCCTCATCTCCTCATGTGAATGAGCCTCCCTCAGTCACCGTGCTCTAGGAGGAGGGGTCACTGGAGTGCCTTCTCCATTTCCTTCCCTATTCCCTTTGTCCCTCCACCTCGAGGGGGCTAAGTCCTGGGTCCTGGTCTGTTCCTCTCCTGCAAGTGTTTGCTACCAGTCCTAGGCTTCAAGGCTACGGACAGATGGATAACACCCACTTTGATCTCTCTATCCCAGACCTTGCCCCTGAATTCCACTGTCTAACAGACATCTCCAAACCCTAGCAAGGCTCCTTGAAGGCTCCAGCTTCAAAGCAGAGTACAAGCCCATCTCCCTGGCCACACCCCTACCAGCCTGCTGGGGGCCTCCACCTCTCCTCTGGATGATGGCAGCCTCTGCATGATGGCAGCCTCTGCTCTGGTCTCCTGCTCTGCCCTGCCCTTGACGATCCACCCTCAATTCAGCAGCTGGGAGGAGGCTCTTTGCATCTAAGTCAGACTAGGCACCCAGAAATGGGCAGGTGAGAGAAATATCTGCTGGGTTAATGACAAAGGACTAGAAATTAAACCAGTTGTGAGAGAAGACCCACAGATTCCCCGGGAGGCCTCCACCCCAGCATCCCACAGATGGGAGGGACAGGGGACAGATGAGAGGGACGGGGGAAAGGGAACAATAATTCCGACAAGCCCAGTGGACCCTGTTGTCTAACTCTCGTGAAGCTGCAGGCAGACTACAGGTCTCCTATTTTACAGAAGGGGAAACCAAGGCTCAGAGAGGCCCTACATTTCTCAAGGATGGTGGCTGCCAAGGGGAGGAGTCTGAGCTGGGGCCCGAGGTGGCCTGGCTGAAGCTTCCTCTTTCTCATAGGCCACCGCAGGGACAGGAGTTCCTTTTCTACCCCAGGTCACAAATTAAAGCCAATCTCTGAGACCCTCAGTCTGATTTCTGCAACTTTTTTCTATCTCCCCAATTTCAATCTAATATTTGAAAGAGTTGGCAAAATTTTCTTTAGAAAATGATGTTAAACTCTGTGTGGCTTTTGGGAATAACATTAGGTAACCTTATATATAACACCATTAATTGCTGACATTAATGTTCATATGTATAGCAGGAATTTTAATTTTACTTACTAAAATGCACCAAAAAGTACTCACATTTTTCACTTTTGTAATTTTTGAAGAAAACATTTTGTAATAAAACAAGGAATGGCACAAAATGAGTAAGAATTGAGACAAACTGAACATTAAGTAGATATTTCTAAATTATTAGTCTTTTAATTTTTCAACTTTTCCCTTTTTAATTAAGTTTACTTGCAAAATAAAGACGTCCTTATTTATAGGTTGAAACAAGTGAATCTGAGGTGAGGCTATGGAAACTGCTAGAAAATTTAGTAGAACAAATAAAATATCTAACTTGACATATTATATAATCTATGATATAGAAAATGTAAAGAAAGGTAAATAAAATGAGAGGAATAAAAATATTTTCAAGTTTGCAGCGTGAAGAATTTATAAGGAGACAACTTTGATAAAATTATTAAAATCTGAAATTATTTTCCTAAGATACATACAAAACACTGACTATAGAGCTTGATTCCCTTAAAAGCAACCATCAATCTGCCCAAGGACAGAGACCAATTTAAACTTTCATAACGAAAACAAAGTCAAAGACTAATGAAAAACTAAGTGGTTAAAACACAAATGAAAAAGGGAAGATGTGAAGAACCATGTTAGGGTAAAAAATACTGAGGATGGAAGAATGGCAAATGAGGAAAGAAGGCTACTGTAACAATTAGAGTAGTTATTCTTTCTGCTGTATCTCTAACGTGACTTACTGACTACAGTATGAGTTTCTCTCTTTCATTTTACATTTATTTTGACTTCCCCAGTGTGTCACAAAATAACCCACTAGACAGATTTAAAAAAAAAAAATTCTACAAAATGTCAGCACAGTAACAAACAAGAAAGTTTAACATATTGTTCCTCACAAAATTTTCATTTTAATCTCTTTCACTTAGGTCTTTTGTAATGTGCTTCAGTTCTTACTTTGGGGGAAAATATTTCAATGCATACCAGTAACTAACAAAATAGTACTTAATTAAAGCACAGAAGCACACTAGCCTATTAAATTTAGATAGCATCTTTCCTAGTTAAATTAATGGAATAAACTAAATAATACAGTATTTTCATTTAAATATCAGAATATACTTATCAAAGAGTAAATAATTTCTTCTATATGTCCAGCTATTTTTGGTAAAATTAAGAGCTAATATAAGTGGTTTAACTTAAGTCTCAAAATCATCACAGGTAGTCAAGTTAAAAATAAAGAATAAAACTGAACCACTTGGTTTGTGACACTAAATAACAAATACAGTAAAGCCCCCCTTAGAACACAGTCTGGAGTGGATTTTACGACTTTGTCCTCGTGAGCGCTCGTGTAAGCAGGTGGTCATGCTGCCTGAGGCATTATAGAAAGCATGGCGGGGCCAAGGTCGCGGGGAAGGATACGGTCAGTGCCTTGGAATATCACACAACCTTTCACCAGCTCTCCCATGATGCAACCCACTGACCAGATATCAACTGAAAATAAAATGAAATGATAAAATTATGAAGTGCCATGAACAAAACAAAAGTGAGGAAAAGGAATTCTAACAGTGCACTAAACACACAAATATGGAAAAATAAATTGCTAGCTAAGGGTGACATTTTACACAATATGAATGATTGCTGACCTCTATTTTAGCCTTCAGTTTGTAGCAATCTGGGGTTTTAGTGCCAAAGAGTCCAATACTTTATAGCTTAAAACAAACAAACAAAAAACCAGAAACAAGAAGTGCCTGTGAACACAAAGCTTTTCAGGGTCACATGCCCACCCCCAGCCTCCATGGCCAAGTGCCAGGTCCCCCGTGAAGGATACAGTCTCTTCCCGGGAACAGGACTTTATGGAGGACCATTTCTGCCATGATGCACCCGACAGACCAGATGTCCACTACCAAACACCAGGGGATTAAAAACCAGCCAGAGTCCCCCATCTCTTTTCTCCAAACCCCCTCCCAGAGACAAACCCAGTAAACATCACTAGCTTGCCAACGGGAGCCTTTGTGCATTGTCGACACCACACCTCCTGAGCGATCATTTTCTAGACTGCCCCGTCAGACAGGCAGCAGCACTCAGTGGGGGAACTGGCGGCACAGGTTGGCTGGCTTGCAGGACTGCAGGTGAGGCCCTGGTAGAGGGGCCCAGACTTCCACGGTGCCCACCCTCATCTGTGGGGCCTCAGACAGACAGCAGAGGCCTCTAAGTGCCCTGCTGGCGGGCCGAGGGGAGAAGTGAACAGGGGATCAAGTTTTCTCTCCCTTCCACAGGAAGCACATGAAGCTGTGCCTCTCAGGGCGGGAACACAAGCTACAACACAGCAAGATGAACCTGTAGCCAAACTCATTTCAGATGACCCGGGCAAACTTTCAGTCTTTTTAAAAATAAGTAAGCGTGATTTCGTTATTTTCAACAAATTTGCTAAAAGCCAAGTTTCGAAGAGCTCTGATATTCCTAGAATAAGCTTTGATGTAAAAAGACACCAATTTTACATGAGAACATGTATTATTCCATTTATATCAAATTCAAAAAAACAATATGCAGACCAACAGATAAAGCTGATCCATGGTACTGGAGATCAGGAGATTGGCCAGCCTCATGGGCTGCGAGGAGGAGGGGCCATGGGGAGGCCAGAGCTGCTGGTGCTGTGGGTGTGCTCACATCAGCTGAGCTGCACACTCAGGATCTGCACACTTGGCTATAGATAGGTTAACTCTGATTAAAAAGTTCAAAAATAACTTTAAAAGTGAATTTTTAAAAGAGAATGATTTTAACCAATGGAAAAACACAATTAATTATTTATTATCTCTGGATCATGCTATATTCTATGTGTAACAGTCCCCACAGTATATATCATATGGTTCAAAGGAAAGAGAAAAAACTCGAGACTACCACTAGAGCAATTTCTAAACATCCCAGCCTCTTCCAGCCCCGGCTATACTCACCGTTCTCTTTGTAGCCCATACCCAGGATGACTTCGGGCGCCCGGTAGTACCGTGTCACCACGTAAGGGGTCATCATGAAGTTAGTGCATGCTGTCCGGGCCAGGCCAAAGTCAAGGATCTTCAGGGTGCAGTCTGATTTCACAACAATGTTGCTAGGCTTCAAATCCTAGGAAAGAAATGGCTTAAATTAGTAAAATGAATGAAGCATGCTAAACAAACTATTTCACATCCGTAAGGGTTGTGAAGCCAGTGTGAGAGTGTAGGGAGTGAACTAAACTCTGAGATTTGGGAACAATTTTGGAAAATCTTACTCTCAAATTGAAACTAAAACAAATCAGCCTAAAGCCGTCAGATGGTGCCCCTTACCCCCAGTGGAAACCTTCATGGCCCTCATTTGCCCTTTCTGTGGTCTCGCAGGCCCTCAGGCTGTCCTATCTACCCTCCATCCATGCATCTACACGTTCAGCACACACGCCCCCCTCCCGCTCTCCACGCCTGGACTTGAGTTCCCCAATACTCTGACTCTCTCTTGCTAAGGTCCTCATGCTCTCCATCAGTCCAGGGAAGTGCTGTTTCATATAATGCGAACGATGTGTATAATTACATTTTCTACTAGCCATGTTCAACAGCATGAACAGAAATCGGTGAAATTAATTTTCATCATACAGTATATTTTATTTAACCCAATATATCCATAATATTATCATTTCAAAATGTAATCAACATAAGAAAAATACTGAGATATTTTACATTCTCTTTTTAGTACTGAGCCTTTGAAGTCCAGTATGTATTTTACAGCTGCAGCATGGCCACATCCTGAGTGCTCTACAGCCTCTTGGGGTTAGTGGCTGCCATACTGGACAGCACAGGTCTAGAACCATCTGACCCTGAAATCTTCCCATGGCTCTTTCTCTCCTTGGAAGAGCAATTCCATGATCATCCACCTCCAGTCATCTCACCTCCGCCACAAAGACCCACCAGCACTGGTGCTGCTGTCTCCATCTGTACGTGGCACAAAAACTCACCTGCTCATGTTCTGGTTGCCACCTCTCTTCCCCTCCCCAGTGCTGACTCTGTGTGAGCTCTCAGCACTCAGAAGCACGCCTGGCGTGAGCAGACACTTGGGAAGTGTCTGCTGAATGGAGACATGCACCATATTCCACCCGACTTGCAAAGCCTTAACACAACTTCTGCAACCTTTTCCCTCATAACTAAGGGACCTTCTTCCTGCTGATCCTCCACCCTAGCCCCTTCCTCAGGCCTTAGGAATTTGACTTTTGCCTGGGGACTTCGGCCTGCAAACTCATTCTAGAAACTGTGACTTGTAAACAACCCACACCCATTCTTTTCACAAGAGTAGTGTACCTGCAATGTCAAACTGCCAAGCCACTGACACGGGGTAAGGTGTGAGGATACTTTACCTGGGGAGTTGCAGGTTCAATAACACTGCCTAGCACCTGAATGTAAGACATCCCAACTGATGGGCCGCAAGGGGGTTGCAGGTGTGCCTCTGTTATCAGGGCAAGCAGGAAGCCATTTCCACATTTACAACAGTTACAATTACACTGCGATGCTGCTAAATGGTCTATTTCTAGGCTTCCTAGATTCTGTAAAATTTAAATGATAAATATATAATGTTTAAAAATGCAGTCACAATCTCTACCTGGCCCCAAAAAGAGGCCCCCAGCCCCTCCATTCCATCTTAGAGTACTGTGCAGGCACCCCCAGTTCCCAGAAAGGCCTGAGAGAAAGAAGTCGGGCTGCCTCCCTGCACGAAGAAAGCAGGGGAGAAGCAGCCCACATTCAACCAGGGACTCTCCGCTGTGAGGACCCGGTCACGGAGCTAAGACCAAATGAACCAATTCGCTTCTTGTTTCCTTTTTTAAAATCAAAGAATACGGCAAGAATAGGCATTTTAGAACACAAATTACTAACAGATAAAATAACGCTCAATCTCACAAAAATCTTCTCAAAAAACCCAAAATGAATGCCCATTTTTAGTCTATCACGTGGCAGCGATGGAAAGCAAGCAGACTCGGTGCTGGCGGGAGAAGCAGAAAGAGGCACCTCCTCAGGCCACGGAGGGTGTGCAGTGGGCACTTTCTCTCCAGGAGGCTGATTTCTGAGGTGTGAAATGCACACACTTCACCAGCCAGCAGGCCCGGAAGCCCAGCCCACCCAGAACTAACAGCACAGCCGCAGGAGCAAGGATGACAAGGACAGCCTGGTTCTACCAAGGACAGACGCAGCAGTGGAACCAACTCCACAGGCTGCCTGCCAGCTCTGTGAACCTCAGTGCGCCAGAAACACGCTCATCTGAAGACACTGCCATCTGTCAAAAAACTGTCATCACATCCTAATTTAGCAGGAAAAGCACACTTTACTGCCATCTGCTGGAAGACTGTGGTGATAAAATCCCAAGCTTGCGTGGGTGCTCTGTGTGGCCAGTGGGGAGGTGGCTAAGGAGGTGCTCTCCCAGCACCCTGCGACCCTCTCTAGTCGGCCCCGAAATACAACAACCTGAGGCAGCTTCCCAACGCCTCACTTCAATTTCAAGACAGCAGAGGAGAGACAGTTGTGCCCCTTCGAGTCTTGAAAATCACTCGGAACAAAGAAGACAAATGCCGAGTACAGATCCAAGTGACGCCTGGATCGGGGCTTGGCTCCCAAAGAGCCTGGAACCCAACGCTACCCTGTGGGCAGCAGTGAGGGCACCCACAGCACCCGCAGCGCGAGTGGGGCAGGTGCTGACCTCCCCCACTGCCCGCTCAACTCTGGGATCCAGACCCACTGCTTGAGAGGTGTCCCAGGAAGGAGCACATCGTGACAGGTGCCCGCCGTCTGGTCCTTCCCCACGGGTACCTGTGGCCGTCCACTGGGTAAGGAGAATAGCCAGGCACTCTTGAGGATGAACGGACACAGCTCTAAGTAGACACTGAAACCCGAAGACCCCAAATGCTATCATGGCTCCTCCACTTGCGGGGTTCGTGGGGTCACGGGTCAGGTCATAAGCGAAGCCTGGGCCACGTCTCTTCCGGCCGTGTTATGGGAGGGTGGGAACGTTAGTGAAGGCTTAGAGCAAAGCTGTGAGAGAACATTGCTGTCCAGCCTGCAGCAGTGTGGGTGCTGTCTGGGCCTCTCTTCTAATCAGTGTGGAGGATGCATTTGCCCAATCAACATGCCGGACCTGAAGCCTTGTTAATCTGCTCCAGCAACTGCACCTCAACCTGCACAGCAGCTGCAGCCAGGACTGCCAGTGCCGTAAGCCTGTGGCTGTCTAGAGTCATTCTCCAGAATCCACGCAGTTTCTTCGAGGGCTGGACTAGTGAGTTAGACTGGGATGTAAGAGACCACTGTCCCCGCTCCCCTGAGGCTCCCATGGTGGCACTCATCTCCTCCACCCACCCCGAGCCCTGCAGGGTGTCATCTTATTTTTGATTTACTCTCTTGGGGGCAGTTTCAGGTTTCCATTTGGCCTTCCCATTGTGATGACTCTTACTCACAGGCCAAGGAACTCGTGTGGGGGTTACTCCAACTGCCAAGGGCCTCTGCTCCAGCCACACATTGAGGACTGGGGAGATGGCCACTGGGTGGCCTGGGACCCTGTGGCCCACTGAGAGCCACCAGACACAGACGGCTCAGGAACGAAGGCCTGGGACACATGCCAGGCAAGCCACAGAGGCCTGCCGATGTGAGAGCTGAGGGTATGAGTAATAGGAAAGGGCAGGGAAAGGGCCAGCAGAGAGACCACAGTGACGGGGACTACAGGGTGTCCCACTATCCTCTGTCTTCCAGATTTCCCCTGAGGAAGAGAGAACCATGGGCGCCACAGGAAAGCCATTCCCAACTTATGTGGAGAAGTAGAGCTGAGAGGGCCAGGGTGGACTGTGAGGGCCACGGAAATGCACTCCTTGGTCTCCCGCCACAGGAGTGAGAGTGACAGATGGCCCAGTGCGGTGTCTGCACCCACCCTCTGTCCCTGCCAGGGCATACCTCCCACAGAGCCATCAGCCAGGGGCCGACCGGGCAGGGGTGCTGAGGCAGGCCTGTTCCTGTGTGACACTGGAGGCCCTCAGAGCTGCACCACAGTCTGGACCGGCCCTCTGAGGGGCCAGGACTGCACCGCGTTCAGCTAGCACTCGCTGCCTCCTCTGGCCGCTCCCCCTTCTTTCTCGCACAGGCCTCCTCCCAGCCAGTCCCTCGCCTGTCTAACCCACTGTGGCATGCTGATGCTGCCCATGAAAAGCCCCATGCTACAGGGACAGGAAGCTGCAGGGCCGCACCAAATGCCATAGCTGAGCGAGGGGAATGCCAACCTCCATAAATGGCCACGACACCCAGGAAAGGCTCAGCAAGTGAACCACAGGTGCTATGGAGGCGGAACGAGGCAAGGGCAGCATTCAGAGCAGTTTTCATTTTATTGAAAGTCCAAGTACGTAGCAGTTAGATGTCCCAGATCCCCACCTCCATCCCAGAAGTGAGGCACCACTCCTTCCTCACTCCTGCTGGCCCTTCATGCAGAGAAATTGATGCCCACTTCCAGGTGCAGGGCCACAGACGCCGCACGCACAGTCCCGTGGGTACCAACAGGGAAGGCACGGCGAGGCCTGCCTGCAACAGGGCTGCCTGGTGAGTCTGCGCTCTGCCACATGAGAAGCCCAGCCCCACCCCACAGCCCTGTACCTCAGCAGCCAGGCTTACATCCCTCCACCAAGGGACTGAAGGGGCCTTTTCCAGAGAAATTAAATGGTGCCCAGAGAAAAAACCTACAGAAGGTGACACCTGTGGCTGCCTATGGCCCAAGAGACACCCATTCTTTAACAATTTACCCATTCACTCAGCACTTCCAGTCAGCCTTTAATGCTTCAATCTTTTTTTTTTTTTTTTTTGAGATGAAGTCTCGCTCTTGTTGCTCAGGCTGGAGGGCAATGGTGCAATCTCGGCTCACCGCAACCTCCGCTTCCCGGGTTCAAGAAATTCTCCTGCCTGAGCCTCCTGACTAGCTGGGATTATAGGCGCCTGCCACCACGCCCGGCTAATATTTGTATTTTTAGTAGAGATAGAGTTTCACCATGTTGGCCAGGCTGGTCTCGAACTCTTGAACTCAGGCGATCTGCCTGCCTCAGTCTCCCAAAGCACTGGGATTACTGGCATGAGCCACCGTGCTTGGCCTAATGTTTCAATCTTAAACATGATCCAACCAGACATTTGGGGAGAGCCTTGCGTGTGACAGGGAGGGACCTAACACACTAAAAAAGGAACTCTGGGTAGAGAAAGACAATGCAGGGAGTGATAAAACTCTTCAACAAAAGCTTATCCTCAGAGATGATAGTATATCCATGCAACAAGAACAGAATGCTGTAAAAAGGAACTTTTAAGAGCAAATGAGTGTCAATTAACTCGTGCTTCAGAGAAAAAGAATGAAGAATGGAGTTAAGAGGACATTCTGAAAGAAATGATATAAATTTCTTAGACCTCTATAATATGTGCTTCCAGACTGAAGGCCAAGTGCCCTGCAAATCTAAAGAAAAAATGTCCATATCAAGGCATACATCAAAACATCTCAGAATACAAGGAATAAATAACTGAGTTTAAAAGTTTCCAGAGATAAAACCAAACCAAAACCCAAAACCACAGCACTTAAAAAAGGTTAGTCATCAGCCAGGCGCAGTGGCTCATTCCTATAATCCAGCACTTTGGGAGGCTGAGGCAGGTGGATCACGAAGTCAGGAGATTGAGACCATCCTGGCTAACAGGGTGAAACCCCGTCTCTACTAAAAATACAAAAAATTAGCCGGGTGTGGTGGCGGACGCCTGTAGTCCCAGCTACTCGGGAGGCTGAGGCAGGAGAATGGCATCAATCCGGGAGGTGGAGCTTGCAGTGAGTCGAGACCATGCCACTGCACTCCAGCCCGGGCGACAGAGCGAGACTCCGTCAAAAAAAAAAAAAAAGGTCATCAGATGGCACTAAGGAACTCTGGAGCCGTGCTAGATGCCTCGCTACCACGGGCACTGCCTCCGCCACTCTGAGCGCAACTGATCTGTGACTAAGAATTCTACACACATCTACACACAACCACACTATTCATCATGTGAGAGGGCAGAATAAAGTTTCAGACATTTGAGGCCTCAAAAAATTTCTCTCCCCTGTGGCAATTTAGGAAGCTTTTAGAGGATGTGTCCCACCAAAACAAGGGGGTAATCTGAGAGACACGGACAGCAAGCAAGGAATCCAACATGGGAGGGAGATGAAGGAAACCCCCAGAAGACCACCAAGGGAGATCCAGGACAGCCCCTTCCAGCAGGTGCAGGGGCAGCCAGTGCAGAGGGGAACAGGGCTGAGGCTCGGGAGAGGTTCCTGAGAAGATCAAACTGATGAAATACCCAAGACACCTGCATGTGCTGAGAGAAGATTTAGATGCCGATAGAAGAGTTAGGGTTGAATTACCAACAAGAACATAGAAAACTACCCCCAAAACAAAAACCTCACACAAATAGAAGATAAGTGTTTGTTAACTCCAGGGAACAGAAGGTGAAATGGGAAGGTCTGCTGTGCAAAGCATTTACACTCTCACGACGATGCAATGAGCCAAACACCATCACATCCGCCAGCCTGGGAGGAGGGCGAGGAAGGCCGAGGGTGAGGGCTGGGTTGGTAAGAAGCTAAATCAGCATCTTATGCCCCAAACTGAGAAAGGATCAATGAAGAAAGAGCTAAGCATATTATTTCAATATGGAAATAGACACCAAAACAATCAGCTGAATGAACTGAAGGAGTTTGCTTCTAGGGAGAGAGAAATAAAGGAGGAGGTGGAGGTATCTGTTTTTCATAAATATTTATAGAAATATTTGATCCTTGATTAAAAAAAACAAACCAAGTTACTTGTTTAGCAAGTTGCTACACAGTTATATACAAGGTGATCCTGTCTTTGAAGAACGTAAGTTCACAAGGACATAAGTACAGATATGTTGGTATTAACATCAGTCAACAGAGAGATGCCATGCAGAGGGAGGCAGGACATGTACCAGCGTGCTCTCACTGGCCATCTCCAGGTGCTAACAGAGGGCTAGGTTACTTGCATTTCATTTTTTGAATTATATAAAATATATACATTGGTGGGATATCATGGGCAAAACTTTATCTTTCAAATACTTAAAATTTATGTTTTGTATTAAACCATTTTAATAGGCAAAATTAAAAGTGCGTCTATCTCTGTGCATGGTACTGTAGATGGGACAAAGGATGGTGCAGTCCACACAGAACAGTTAACTTAGGGCCCCTCCCTTCCTGGGATGTGGGCAGGGGTGGGGCGGGGGTGCAGGGGACAAGAGGGAGTTTCCCTCTTTGCTTTATACACCTGTGCACTGTTTGGAACTTCCCCACAGTGAGTGTGCATCACTCTCCCACACGGACACAGATGTGTGGAGAGCCTGGCAAGTCCATGGATGTGGGAAGCAGGAGGGAACAAGGTGACAGGGAGGACACAGCAAGATGCCAGGCGGGTGGGGGTGGTGAGCAGGAGACAGGGATGGCAACGGGGTCATTTTCTGAAGGCTTCTTAGGTTTCTATACCACGTGCTGGGCAAACCAAACACTCCTCTGGACCCCATCTGACTCAGGCTGCAGGCACCGACTACTCCAGGAAAAGGGCCTGTGGACGCGCAGCTCTCACAAGGCCCCAGTGACAGGCGGCCATTGCTTCCCACTTACCTTGGGGCCCAAGGGGGAACAAGTCAGACAAACCATTTCCCCTCATGAAATGAATAAGGCCTAATGTAGTAAGACTAATAATCTGGGAAATTATTCTAAAGCATGAATAAAATGTATTTAAGAGATATTAAGAGTACCTTAAATTATACGAAGGTTTGTAGAAATTTCAGGAACAGAAATAGAATGGTACATCAGGAGATCTTTAATTCAGAAGCCTAGTGTTACTATTTTTAAAGCAAAGTCACCAATATATTATTTTAACTGACCATCTGATGGCAGCAAAGGTTCTATTTTAAAAAACAGTACACTAGATGGCAGATGGGAGGCTGTCAGCTAGCCCTGGGAGGACAAGAGCCATCCCTGACGCTGGCCTTGGGCCGCAGACCTGAGGCTTGAGACGAGGCAACCCTGCCCTCTGTGGGTCGGTGGGCTCTACCCCCAAGGGACGCCTTCACTGGCTGTGATGGAACCAATCTTTCCAGGCACAACAGATCTGAAAAAATTATTACCACTCCACCATCTAAAACCCATCTGCTTATTTCTGTAATAACAGGCTCCGCTGTTCTTGTCTCTCACTAGCTTCTTCCCCACAGATTTCAATTCAGCAAAAATACAACCTCTTGCTCTTGGAACATAAAATCTAATGGCAATCTGTCAGTAAAATTAGTATAGTAATTATCCAGGGAATGCTAATAATATCTATTTCCGATAAAATTATATTATCTCTGCCTCTAGTCTCACTCAATATTTTAGTCGTTTTTTAAAAAAATTCGGGCCGGGAGGCCCTGGGTGGCTCTGCCACAGACTGTCACCCTGTGACTGTGGAGATCCCCAAGCGGGACGCCATGGAATCCTGGAAGCCGGGAAATGGAAACAAATGGGAAGACCAGAACACTGAAAGTCATTTCAATAATTCTGGAAAAAATTTATGAAGTCCTATGGTAGAAAGACTGTGTGAATGTAAAGAAGATAGTCATTGTGGAGAAATGTTCGGCCAGATTCCAAATCTAAACCTGAAGAAGAAAATTTCTGCTGATGTAAATTCATGTGAATGCAGTGTGTGTGGACAAGTCTTCATATGTTCTTCACCCCTTAATAGGCACATCTTATCTCATTCTGGACACAAACTATATGAATGTGAGAAACGTGGGGTGAAGCCATACAAATGTAAACAATGTGAGAAAATCTTCATTTCTCTCATAAATGTCCAAAGACACATGGTAACACACACTGGTAATAGGCTTCATAAATGTAAGAAATGTGGGAAGACATTTAAGTTTCTCTATTTACTTCAAAGACACAAAGTAATTTACAATGGAGAAAAACCCTGTGAATGGAAGAAAGGTGGTAAAGCCTTGAGATTTTGCAGTTGTTTTCAAAAATAAAAGAACTCACAGTGGGGAAAAACCCTATAATGTCAGAGATGTGGTAAAGCCTTTGGACATTCTGGTTACCTTCATAACCATAAAGGTGCTCACACTGAAGAGAAACCCTGTGAATGCAGGAAATGTGGGAAACGATTCAGTTTTTGTAGTTACCTTCAAAGACATAAAAGAGCTCACGATGGTGAAAAATCTTTGCTGTGTTTAAGAAATACGGTAAAAGACTCACTCTTTCTAGTTCCATTCAGAAACATAAAAGAAATAATACTGGAGAGAAACCCTATAAATGTAAGAAACGTGGCAAAGCCTTCAGTCATCCCTGCTCCATGTGAAGACATAAAAGAACACATATTGGAGAAAAGTCCTGTAACTGTAAATAATGTGGCAAAGCCTTCAGTCAACACAGTTCCCTTCGAAGACATGAGAGAACTCATACTGGAGAGAAACCCAATGAATGTCAAAAATGGGATAAAGGCTTCAGTCGGTTCAGTTACCTCCAAACACATGAGAGAACTCATACTGGAGAGAAACCTTATGAATATAAAAAATGTGGCCGGGCGCGGTAGCTCACACCTGTAATCCCAGCACTTTGGGAGGCTGAGGCAGGTGGATCATGAGGTCAGCAGTTCGAGACCAGCCTGGCCAATATGGTGAAATCCCGTCTCAACTAAAAAAAAAAAAAAAAAAAAAAAAAAATTAACCAAGTGTGGTGGCAGGGGCCTGTAATCCCAGCTACTTGGGAGGCTGAGACAGGAGAATTGCTTGAACCCGAGAGGTGGAGGTTGCAGTGAGCCGAGATCACACCACTGCACTCCAGCCTGGGCAACAGAGCAAGACTCTGTCTCAAAAAAAAAAAAAAATGTGGTAACACCGTCAGGCATCCCAGCTCCCTTCAAACACATGAAAAATCTCACACTGGAGAGAAACCCTTTGACCGTAAGGAATGTGGTCAAGTCTTTAGACATTCCAGTCCTGTATGTAAACATGAAAAAACTCACACTCTGTAGAAATCCTGAGAATGTAAGGATTTGGGGAAAACATTCAGTTAATTCAGTTATCTTTGAAAACATGAAGAAATTATACTGGAGGAAAACAGTATAATTTACATAATATGCATATGAAAAATGTGATGACGCCTTTATATGTTCCGGTTACCTTTGAACACATTAAAGAGCACATGGAACTTTTCCATTTCCCTTTGAAAATACGAAAGAAAACTACTACTGAGGAAAAATTCTATGCATGTAAACAATGTGGTAATGTCTTCAGTCTTTCCAGTTCTACTTGAAGATATAAAAGAACTCATTTCTGAAAAACCCTATAAATGTAAAGAACGTGGGGATGCCTTTGTTTCTCTCAGGCACATTCAAAGACATGATGTATGCAAACTGGAGATGGATCTTTAAATACAAGAAGCTATTCTGTATCTAAACCTTAGTAGTTTGCAAATAAGTTTTCATTTTAATAATTATTTCAAAAGTCATCTGAGAACTCCCACTGAGAACAAATCTTATAAATTTAAGGAATTTGGAAAGCCTGATACAAATTAAATATTCCACAATGCTCAAAACATGCACATGAATGAAATGTTATACATGTTATAAATATACTGTGTTTGTCAGTGGCTCATTTCTAATGATGATCTCTGGACTGTTGATTTCCACCTTATTTAACATGAAAATATTGAGGTGAGAATTCTGTAGATACCCTTTAAGCAACATGAATTCAATAGGTAGTGTGGGTTTTTTTGTCAGTTAATACAAAATTTTGTCTGTATGTCTAAATGTTTTTGGATCTACGGGTGAATTAAAATGTATTTCTAATAAGTAGGTAACATTGATTTTTATGTAGCTTTTTAATTGTTCTGTAATATGTCACTGAAAACAGATTTTGTTAACTGTTGGGGTTTTCTTACTGGCCTTATTTGACAAGTTTTAATTGTTCTTCACCTATTACATCAACTCCATCTTTCTTTTTTATGAAAAATGTACTGTTTTTTGGCAGGAAGAAGTTTATTTCATTTTCTTTGCTAATGAAGTATTGGTATCAAATTGTAAAAAAAAAATCTATCATGATAGTCTGCTTACACAGCTGTACAAGTAATAATAACAAAAACTTGTAAAATCAGCTTAGAGAGAATTATACCATAGCTCCCTAGCTTATTAAGTGTTTTTCCTGACAGTACAGTCACACTGTTATTCAAATCCCAGCCTCTGCTGAGCCCACATGCCTGCTCTGAACCCTTGTGGCACAGGGTCTGGCCACTCCCACCAGTGATGCAGGGAAGCTGGCACGGCAGAATTTTAGGATAAGAGAAATGGATATGTGGGTCATTATTTAAGAAAGAGAGTTCTCAAGCAGCTGTCTCACTACTTACTTGGCCTTTAAGTTCCTTGCTCATTAGAAACGGGATTTCAAATATGGCAAATATATTAACCATAGGTGAATGTAGATAAATGGTAGTTGGAAGTTCTCTGTCCTATTCTTGAAATTTTTCTCTAAGTTTTAAGTTACTTTAAAATGAAAAGTTTAAAACAATGTATTCTTGCGCAGTATCTGACTGAGAGCACAGTACCTGGCTGTGTCCACAGCAGGTGGTCTAGCCTGGCAGGCCAGGCGGTTCCACAGATGCTTCCTAGAATGACTCTCTTAAAACACCATATGATTCCATCATTTATTTGGATTTTCAACCCTAACAATTTTTTTTAAATGTTATTTTGTATGTAAAGGATTATGACAACCAAATGATTATGTTTTTAAAAATAAAATTAATACATCACTACTTACTCTGTGAATTATACCAGCTGAATGCAGATGTTTAATACCACAAAGCATCTGGTAAAGAAGGTAGGACATTCTTTCATGATCCAGCTCCATGTGAATAACCTGACATAAGTTAGCATCCATTAATTCCATAACCAAATACCTGAGGGAGAAAAGGTCAGTTATTTATATGAAAATTATCCAAAGTTCCTTTATGACTAAATTTCATGAAACTGTAACTTACTTCCAATCACTGCACTGGCTAAAGTAAAAAGATAGATTGGTATAATGGAACTTCTAAAAATTTTCCGAAGAATATATAAATAACAAACTTAACGTCTTACAAGTTAAAAATTAAAAAAAAAAAAACAAAAAACCTTTTATAGCATGGTAAATAGAATCTCAAACACACAAATTTTCCTACTTCTTACATTTTTGGCTGAAATTCTTCTTACCAGCCTAAAGACCATGCTGTTATAGGCTCACCAATCATAACACATGTACCCTCTGGTGGAAGACACTGATAACGGGGGAGGCTCTGCATACAAGGGGCTGGGGACAGACAGGAACTCAGTACCTCCGCTCAATTTTGCTGTGACTCTAAATTGCTCTACAATAGATATGTTTTAAAAAGTGACTACACAACAACAACAAAAAGGACACTTGACCCCACTCCCCGCTTAGCAACTCCCTGATTCTTTGCTCCCTTTGCAAGCAAAACTCCCCAAAGAGGTGTCTCATGTGCTATCTCCAATTCTTCTCCCGTCTTTTTATTTATTTATTTATTTTTTATTTTTTGTGACGGAGTCTCGCTCTGTCGCCCAGGCTGGAGTGCAGTGGTGCAGTCTCGGCTCACTGCAAGCTCCGCCTCCCAGGTTCACGCCATTCTCCTGCCTCAGCCTCTCCGAGTAGCTGGGACTACAGGCGCCCGCCACCACGCCCCGCTAATTTTTTGTATTTTTAGTAGAGACAGGGTTTCACCGTGGTCTCGATCTCCTGACCTCGTGATCCGCCCGCCTCGGCCTCCCAAAGTGCTGGGATTACAAGCGTGAGCCACCGCGCCCAGCCCTTTTATTTTTTAAATTTTTTTGAGACAGGGTCTCACTCCGTTGCCCAGACTGGAGTGCAGTGGCATGATCTCGCCTCACTGCAACCTCCACCTCCCGGGTTCAAGCCATTCTCATGCCAAGGACTCCCAGAGCTGAAAATTAAATAAATAATAAAAAAAAAATAGCCATCATGCCTGGCTAGTTTTTCTATTTTCAGTAGAGACGGGGTTTTGCCATGTTGCCCAGGCTGGTCTCGAACTCCTGACCTCAAGTGATCCACCCACCTCGGGCCTTCCAAAGTGTTGGGATTATAGGCATGAGCCACTGCACCCAGCCTTCTCCCATTTTTTTCTTAATCCCACTTGGATCAGGTTTGTGCAGCCACCGTTCTGCTGAAACTGTCCTCCTCAAGGCCACTGATGGCTTCCATGCTGCTAAATCCACTGGCCAGTCCTATAATCCTAGTGGGTCCTGCCCTGTCCTGTCTCCAACTTCTCGCTGTCAAAATACCCAGCAACTGGTCCTTGACCCTCTTCTCTTCTATAACCACAGTCACTTTCTTAGTGATCTCAGTTATAGGCCGTCAGCTCCCAAATTCCTACCTTCAATTCAGACATATCTCCTGAACTCCAGGCTCATTCCTCTGCCTCCCTATTCCCAGTTCCACCTTGATGTCTAACAGGCATCTTAAAGCCATGTCCAGAACTGAACTCCTGATTCCACCCCAGCCCAGTCTGCTCTTCTCACAGCCTTCCTCATCTCAGTTGAGAGCTCCTTCATCCTTCAGGTGCTCAGGCCAAAAATCTAGATGTCATTCTCAATTCCTCTCTCTCACACCACACATCTTATCTATCAGCTCATACTGTGGCTCTATCTTTAGAACCATTTCAGCATCCAGTCTCTTCCCCACTCACCCTTCCTATTACCCCTCTGGGCCAAACAGACCCTCCATCATCCCTTAACAGAACTGCTGCAATAGCAGTAACTGATGTTCCGTGCCCCCACCCCTTACAGTGGGTTACCAACCCAGAAGCCAGAGTTATGCTTTTAAAACAGAAGGCAGGGGAGCTCACTGCTCTGCTAAGACTCTTACTCTGACTTGCCTTAGAGCAAAAGACATCCTTACAATGGCCTAGAGGCTTGTAGTGTTCACCCTCTTCTCTTCCCCCGCTCCCTCATCCCTAGCCACGCCACCTCTTGATGGTCTTGGAAAATACCAGGTGGGCAATCCACTGCTGTCCTGAGCGCTGTCTGTTCCTTCTATCTCCATTCTACTTGCCCCCAAAGGATCTGTGGGACCAACTTCTTTTTTTTTTTTTTTTTTTTTTGAGACGGAGTCTTGCTCTGTCGCCCAGGCTGGAGTGCAGTGGCGCATCTCGGCTCACTGCAAGCTCCCCTCCCGGGTTCACCCATTCTCCTGCCTCAGCCTCTCCGAGTAGCTGGGACTACAGGCGCCCGCCACCACGCCCGGCTAATTTTTTGTATATTTAGTAGAGACGGGGTTTCACCGTGTTAGCCAGGATGGTCTCGATCTCCTGACCTCGTGATCCGCCTGCCTCGGCCTCCCAAAGTGCTGGGATTACAGGCGTGAGCCACCGCGCCTGGCCAGACCAACTTCTTTATTTCCTTCAAGGCTTTCTTCGCATGTCACCAACTCACGGAGGTCTTTCCCCAGCCACCTTATTTAAAACTGCAGCCTCAGATCCAACCCTCAGCATGTCTGATCCCCTGACCCAGCTCGACCCTTTGTCCACAGCACCTAGCACATTCTAATGGACTACATGCTTTCCTCATTTATCATGCTGCCTATCTATCTTCCCTGACAGACTCCAGGGAAGCCAGGTGTGCCCAGTCCCAGAGAGTGCCCAGCACACAGAGGGCAATCAGAAATTTGTTAATGACTGAACACACCAATAAATTAAGGATGAAGTTGGGCATTATGCCTCTCAGTAGATTAATACTTCATTTCACTGTTAATAAGATGATTCTACTTAAGATTCTGGAAATACAGAATCTTAAATAGAATTAGTGACTTAATCATTTCAAGTAATACTCATAAACTCCTGAACCCTAAAATCCTGGCTATCAAGGATTGGAGAAAAACATTTTATAGGTCAGCAAAACACATTACTGATTCTGGTCTGCTCTGAAGAATTCTTTCTAGTCATCCTTTATCTGTTATGAAGATGAAAACCCATGTGGTACAAATAATTAAATATTACCATCAAATTTTCTAAATATTTCTCTGCAACAGAGAAAGTTATCTGTGATGTCACAAAATGTATTGCCGCCTACATTTCCTAAGTATAAAAAGCAGTTGCTGTCTTTTCTAGATGTTCATTCTTTGATGTACAGTGCATTACTGAATAAAAATGATACTTACACATCTTGAAATTCTTCTAGAGTTTTTTGTGGTGTAAACACGTTTAACAAACTAATTATCTGAAAAGAGAAAATTAATTATACTTCAATATGTCAGATTACTTGATTACAAAAATTAAGTTTAATATTGAAATGCATTAAGATGGGAAAAAAAATCACAGCAGAATTTCAGTACTTATTATTATTACTGCTTTTACCAATTACATGGCATTTGAGAAAAGTTAAACATCAATTAAAGGAAAGATGCACTTTTAATCAAATCACTTTCATGTGTCCCTAGCAACTTAATTATTACAGAATTTAAACACATAATGTCTTTTTGAACATAAAAAAGTAGAATTTACGGGTAAAAAAACACTAAATAAAGCAGTATGTTAACTCTGAAAACTTAAATACTATGTACAAATTTCTAAAAAGTTTTGAAATACGAAGGCTAAGCTCATATTTTTGTGTGATAAAGTGAACGGCCTCATAGCATCATATTTTTACCTAAAGAGGGTTAAAGAGCTGATCCTGCTGCAGGCCTCCATCCTGGCACCCTGACATGATTTGGCTACGTCCCCACCCAAATCTCATCTTGAATTGTAATCCCCATAATCCCCACGTGTCTAGGGAGGGACCTGGTGGGAGGTGACTGGATCATGAGGGCAGTGTCCCCATGCTGTTCTTGTGATAGTGAGTGAGTTCTCATGAGATCTGATGGTTTTCTAAGGAGCACTTCCCACTTTGCTCTTTACTTTTCTCTTTCCTGCTGCCTTGTGAAGAAGGTGCCTGCCGCCCTTTCGTCTTCCGCCATGATAGCAAGTTTCCTGAGGTCTCCCACACCATGCACAACTATGAGTTATTTACACCGCTTTCCTTTACAAGTTACACTGTCTCGGGTATTTCTCTATGGCAGTGCGGGAACGAACCAGTATACACCCCATGGTGTAAACAGCGAGTCCCACAGCTTAGGCACCCAACACATAACCTCAGTCATTCCAGATGACTGAGGGAAAGATGAATTATCCATTATACAGGATTGGGGTGATTGGTTAGCTAAGGACAAAAATAAAACTGCATCCATATTTCAATCTGTATACCAAGAAAAACTCGAAATGGAACAAAGATTTAAATCTAAAACATGAAATAAAACATCAGAATATAGATAAACATTTATATAATCCTAGTGTAGAAAATCTTTTCTAAACATGACAGGAAACCTAAGAGATCTGATTACATTAAAATGAAACAAAAAATGGGTGATAAAAAATCAGTATGTCAACAACATAAATAATGTCAAATGGAAAAAAAAAGTAAAGGGCAATAGTTTTAATATTTAAAAAAAACCCTCCTACAAATGCAGAAGAGACCAGCAGTCCATAAGAAAAATGGATAAAGGCCATAAAAATTAAATTACCAAAACACATAAAAATAAATGACAACCTCACAAATAAAAATGAAATATCATTTATCTGTCAAATTGGCAAAAGCAAAACAAAAAAAATCAACAGTAGGTAGTGCCGGGGGATTCTGAAGTAACAGACATTCTCAGATACTTTTGTTTGTTTGTTTTTGAGATGGAGTTTCACTCTTGTCGCCCAGGCTGCAGTGCAATGGTGCGATCTTGGCTCACTGCAACCTCCGCTTCCTGGGTTCAAGTGATTCTCCTGCCTCAGCCCCTCAGTGAGCTGGGATTACAGGTGCCCACCACTAAGCCCAGCTAATTTTTGTATTTTTAGTGGAGACGGGGTTTCACCACGTTGGCCAACCTGGTCTTAAACTCCTGACTCAGGTGATCCACCTGCCTTGGTCTCCCAAAGTGTTGGGATTACAGGTGTGAGGCACAGCGCCTGGCTGATACTTTTTTTTTTTTAGGAGATGGGGTCTTGTTTTGTTGCCCAGGTGTGCCTTAAACTCCTGGCTTCAAACGACCCTCCTGCCTCAGCCCCACAAGTAGCTGGGATTACAGGTGGAAGTGACCGTGCCCAGCTTCTCAAATACTCTTAATGAAAACTCTTAATCAAACTCATAGTCTTCCTTGAGGTCAATTTGTCAGTATATTTTAAACTAGAAGTGTGTGTACTCTGACCCAACAATGTTGGCCAAGAAATTCACCTGGACGAGTGTGCAAAAATTCAGGCGTAAGAATGTTCACTGCAGCACTGCTTATAGCAGTGAGAAACAAAACAATCTATCCAAACCAGGCGGCTACAGTCTCTTAAATAAATCACTGTGCATCTGCGCTATGCAACCATTTAAAAACTGGCTCATATCTATGTTCATCAAAGTATATGAGGTCTACCAACATTGCATGAGGAGAAAAGCAGGATGAAGAATAACACGGTTAGTCTTGCCTATGTACTCGTGCACATGTATGCATAAGAATGCTCACCAAATTGTTAATGCTAGTAATCTGTGGGTGGTGCTATTCAGGAGTTTTTACTTTTTTATATTGTTTGAATTTTTAAAAATAATACATATTTTTTGTAACCTGAAAATTTTTTTAAATTAGTAAGTAAAATAAGGCCGGGCACGGTGGCTCACGCCTGTAATCCCAGCACTTTGGGACGCTGAGGCAGGCGGATCACGAAGTCAGGAGATCGAGACCATCCTGGCTAACATGGTGAAACCCTGTCTCTACTAAAAATACAAAAAATTGGCTGGGCGTGGTGGCGGGCGCCTGTAGTCCCAGCTACTTGGGAGGCTGAGGCAGAAGAATGGCGTGAACCCGGGAGGTGGAGCTTGCAGTGAGCCGAGATCGCGCCACTGCCCTCCAGCTTGGGCGACAGAGCAAGACTCCGTCTCAAAAAAAAAAAAAAGTAAAATAAAGCATGCATGAGAGAAATTAAAAGCAACTGAAGCCACAGACTCAAAAGAAGGAAGCTCAGGAGTTTAAGACCAGCCTAGGCAATGTGGTAAGACCCCACCTCTACAAACAATTTTAAAAACTGCCAAGCATGGTGGCACATGCCTATAGTCCCAGCTACTTGGGGGGCTGAGGTGGGAGAATCACAACCTGGGTGACAGAATGAGACGCTGTCTCAAAAAAAAAAAAAAAAAAAAAAAAAAAACTTCCAGATTTAACATTTTATATTTTATTTATTTATTTATTTATTTAGAGACAGTCTCGCTCTGTCGCCCAGGCTGGAGTGCAGTGGTGTGATCTCGGCTCACTGCAAGCTCTGCCTCCCGGGTTCACGCCATTCTCCCGCCTCAGCCTCCCTAATTTTTTGTACTTTTTAGTAGAGACGGGGTTTCACCATGTCAGCCAGGATGGTATCTATCTCCTGACATCATGATCCACCCGCCTCGGCCTCCTGAAGTGCTGGGACTACAGGCGTGAGCCACCGTGCCCGGCCGACATTTTATAATTTTATAACATGGCAAGGTTATCAACATAATGCTCAGCGACCACTAGGAGAACACAGTGTGCTTGACTGAGCACAACTTCATTTTCTAGAAACATTAATTCTCCGTAAAATTTAGTGCTTTGATTTCTGTGGCGCTTCCAAGAATAGCTACTCTAAATGTAACATCACCTAATACCGTGTATTTGAAACTGATACGTCATATACAAGGTGAAAAGCTACTTATAGAACAACATCTTTCCACAAAATATTTAGTTGTTTCTCAATTTGTTAGATCAATACTGTTCCCATTTCATAGAAACAGAGTATCAATTGATATTCCTACTTTGGTTAAGTGACCTAAATTCCTATGCACCATAATGATGCCTCTTTCTAGCTTTAATTTCCTCAGTGTTTATTAAGAATTTTATCAGCCGGGTGCGGTGGCTCATGCCTGTAATCCCAGCACTTTGAGAGGCCAAGGCGGGTGGATCACGAGGTCAGGAGATTGAAACCATCCTGGTTAACGCAGTGAAACCCCGTCTCTATTAAAAATACAAAAAATTAGCCAGGCGTGGTGGCGGGCGCCTGTAGTCCAGCTACTCAGGAGGCTGAGGCAGGGATGGTGGACTGGGGGCGGGGCAGCGAGCTGAGATCCCGCACTGCCTCCAGCCTGGCGACTGAGCGAGACTCTGTCGCAAAAAAAAAAAAAAAAAATTATCAAAAAAATAGGCGGGCGGTGGTCACGCGTAATCTAGCACTTTGGAGGCCGAGGCAGGTGGATCATGAGCCAGGAGATCAAGACCATCCTGAAACACGGTAAACCCTCTACTAAAAATAAAAAAATTAGCCAGGCGTGGTGGCGCCTGTAATCCAGCACTTGGAGCCGAGGCAGGTGGATCATGAGGCCAGGAGATCAAGACCATCCTGACTAACACGGTGAAACCCTGTCTCTACTAAAAATACAAAAAATTAGCCAGGCGTGGTGGCGGGCGCCTGTAATCCCAGCACTTTGGGAGGCCGAGGCAGGTGGATCATGAGGCCAGGAGATCAAGACCATCCTGACTAACACGGTGAAACCCTGTCTCTACTAAAAATACAAAAAATTAGCCGGGCGTGGTGGTGGGCGCCTATAGTCCCAGCTACTCGGGAGGCTGAGGCAGGAGAATGGCGTGAACCCGGGAGGGCAGAGCTTGCAGAGAGCCGAGATCGCACCACTGCACTCCAGCCTGGGCGACAAAAAAACAAAAAACCAATGTTAATAGCTACTTTTATCCTTAACTTATCCTAGGTCTGAACTCAACGTATCTCCAGAAGACCTGAAGATGACCACATTATTGACAATATGGAAGCACATAGACAACACACACACATCACTTACATTTTTATGATTGACACATTTTAAGAGGACGAGTTCACGATAAGCTCTCTTTGCATGAGTTTGGTTCTGAAAAGGACGGCTTAGTTTCTTGACTGCAACATTTATCCCAAGAACTGTATCAAATGCAGCACTAGAATTAGGAAATATAATGCACGATCCATTAGAATGGTTTTGGAAAATACAGCAATGCCAGAATATACATTGAATATATTATCTTTTTAATAAGTAACAAGGAAAAATCTGCTTATTTCCATTCAAGGTACTTGCACATACGACGACCAGAGTGAGTTAGCTAAGACTACAGCTTTGCAGAGACACATTTCAGCCACAGTTAAGATGGGGTTCAGCAATCCTTCACACACCAAGGTTTCATAGTTTAGATTACATTCAAAACCAGGTAATTTAATATAGAGTGCATAAAACCACTCAAGAAATGAAATCTTCAGTTTAAACCTGACAAGAAGTTGGAAACAAAGTCACTGTTTCCCGTCTTAAAATGTGTATATTTTGGAATATCACAGTAGAGGAAATGGTTGAGTTCATGAGGAGAATAAATCTAAATTTTGAGTCACTGTGTTTTTTTCCCAGATAACAGTATCTAGAAAGAAATGAAGCCAAAATTTCAGCTCATGGTAAATGTTCAAGATACAAAATCTCTAACGTAAGCAACTGCTATAAAAAGTTCTTTTAGAAATATCTCCTCCTACTACTATAGTAAGAATAAAATCTACAGGCTGTGTTTCCAGCATCTCGTTTCCTGTTGAAATTCTGTTCATTTTCCTCCAGAAAATAGACACGAAAAATCAAGTAGCCTGATTGCACATTTTTAGGTTTCAAACTGGTACTAAATAGTATCATTTGTGTTATCACCTCTGGGCTACTCATGAGGGCTAACAGCTACTAAAGTCCACCTGAGAACCTAAGCACTGATTTAAATATTGTTTCTATTTCTTTATTCCATTGAGTTTATAACATTGTTTACATTTATTCTCTTCTATTAATGGTTTTTGCCAAACAACGCGAACTTAATTGAATCTGTTTTAAACTTGAAGGCTATCTGCTGTAGCGTTTGGTTAAGAAGCTACCTTACTTTAATTCAGTTTATATTACGTGTCTGTCTATATATATATGTAAATCCACAGGCTCATATGCAAATTGCACCATTTACATGAATTATAAAATGATGAGGATATATCCATTTGTGAAACGAGTCATTAACGTACATGTAGCCACGTATGTATTTATACTTATATACTTCTCAGACTCAAGAATTTGAAAATAGGCCAGGTGTGGTGGCTCATGACTGTATTCCCAGCACTTTGGGAGGCCAAGGCAGGCAGATCGCTTGAGCCCAGGAGTTCAAGACCAGCCTGGGCAATATAGTGAAACCTTACAAAGATTAGCTGAGTGTGGTGGTACATGTCTGCAGTCCCAGTTACTCAGAGGACTGAGGTGGGAAGATTGCTTGAGCCGGGGTCGAGACTGCAGTGAGCAGTGATCCCTCCACTGCACCCCAGCCTGGGTGACAGACTGAGACCCTGTTGCCCAGGGTCTCAAAAAAAAAAAAAAAAAAAGAAAGAAAAGAAAAGAAAAAAAGAATTTGAAAACAGACACACATTTTTGGTATCAAAAGTTTTTGTCCAAAATTTCAGTTAGATAGGAGGAATAAGGTCAGGAGATCTACTGTGAGATATGGTGACTGCAGTTAATAACAACGTATTGTATTCTTGAAAATTGCTAAGAGTAGATTTTAAGTTCTCGTCAGAAATTTTTAAAAAGTATGTGAGGTAATGCATATGTTAATTCACTCAATTTAGCTAGTCCATAATGTATACATATTTCAGAACAATATGCTGGACATGATAAATATATACAATTTTTACTTGTCATTTTAAAAAAGTTTTTGGCTAAAACGAGGCAAATGGACCAGGTCTAAGCATCTGAGTGGGCATAAGCTTCCCCACTTGTAGCTCAGCTCCATAAGGAACCATCTTCAATTACTCCTGGTTTTGGTTATTGTGGTCACTCAAAGAATACATTTTTATCACTATCTCTTCATTTATCAACTTTAGAAATGATTTACCTACTCCCCACTATGAAAACTGAGTAGTTAGCCACTTCCTTGAAATCCCCAACACCTCCTATTTTTTTGTTGTTCTGCTTTCTGCTTTTTGGGTTTTCCCTGGTCACGTCTGTAAGTAACATCCCTAATCCTCATGCCTCTTCAACTCTGAAGGGAACGTCTTGACTTCTGCATATGTAAAATGTGACTATTCCATTCCTTTCTCCTCCATTTATCATACATTTATAACTAAGTCTTCTGTATTTCTTCTTTAGGATGTTTCTAGAAGTTGAAAATCAATACATGGAGTGTAGGTGTGTGTGTGTACACATGCAAATATCACTAACTGCCAGAGCTGGGATTACATTTCATTTTCTAAAGATCACATGGCTTTTGCTGCCACTCATAAGAGGGTAAGACTATTTCCAGGATCAAGGACAAAGGATTCTCTTTTCTTGTATTTCATCAACCGATCAAACATCGTGTCCTTTTTATTTGTTTTATAATTAGACCATGATTTTTTCTAGTTTTCCCCACACATTTCTAATAAATAATAATTTTATTATATTCTAGATTATTATTATTAGATCAGTTTTAACTAATAAAAAATGCCAGTTTTAGCCTATCACTGGCACTTCCTAGCTTCTCACATTATCTGTCATTTGGCATCTCCCCCACATGATTTGCAGACACTCTAGCCTATCACTGGCACTTCCTAGCTTCTCACATTATTGTTGTCTGGCATCTCCCCCACATGATTTGCAGACACTCTTTAGCCTATCACTGGCACTTCCTAGCTTCTCACATTATCTGTTGTCTGGCATCTCCCCCACATGATTTGCAGACACTCTTCTTGCAGATTCCTTAAGACCTGCCATGCAGCCACCATCCTGAGATTTCTTTTCACAGTCTCCACTGCTTCTTGTATTGCGTTCTTGTGTCGCCTCTCTTGCTGGAGTACATCCTCAAGGAATTTCCTCAGAAAAGGTGCATGGAAGATAGATGGTATTGCTCTGCCCTCACCCTTGATTGATAATATATTTTCTGGGTTTAGAATCAATTTTCTGTGAGAACTTTGAAGGCACTGTTCCACTGATTTCCACACTGAGTGCTGACGGTGAGAAGGCTTATGCCTGATACTCTACTGATTCCTTTGCTTCTTTTTTTGTTTCCCAGCTCAATGATTTATCAGTCATGTTCTCTCTGTATCCCAAAAGCCTCTCACACCCCCAACTAATTACTGTCCTCCTGTCCAGCAGCGATAACTGCTTTGACATGTACGATAATCACTTTCTCGCTTTACCAGCTAAAACATGCACCCGGAGCTCCCAGTTTTTTTGGCCTGTTTTTTGAAATCTTCTGTGTCTGATTTCTTTGGCTCAGTATTATGGGACTCATCCATTGTTGTACTCCATTGCATGTAGCTGTAACTCATTCCATCATTGCTGTAAGATTCCTTTGTATAACTATATCTCATTACATTGATAGATATTTCAGTTGTTTTTAGTTTTCAATCAATTACAGAACACACGGTCATCACCATTCCTGTACGCAGCTCTGGATCCCCTATGCATGTGTTTCTGATGAGCAGACAACTAAGAGTGGGAATGTATCCATTGTACTTCAGTAGATAATGTCAAACTCTTTGCCAAAGCGGTTTTACAAATTTGTAGAACTGCCAGCAGTGCACGAGGGGTCACATCTGAGGGCTGCCTCTGGGTGGTTCCACATCCTTACCAGCACTTGGTATCACCAACAGCTTAGTTTTTAACCATTCTGCTGAGTGTGTAATGGTATTTCATCGCAGTTTTAAACTGCACTATCTTGATGAATAATGACATTGAGCACTTTTTCCTGTTTATAGGTTATTTGGGTATCCTCCTAGGACAACCTGTTGACTATTTGTTTGTCTATCTTTATAATCCTCTTGACTGTTCTTTACATATTCTGAACAAGAGATTTTTTTTCAGTCATATATCTTCTCACATCTATGCTTATCTTTTCAGTTTCTTGATTTTGGTTTTTTAAAATAAACAACATTACTTGATTTTAATACAAAATTTATCAATCTTCTATGTTTTTTTTTTTTTTTAAATAGAGATGGGGGGGTTCTCATTATGTTGGCCAGGCTGGTCTTGAACTCCTGGCCTCAAGCAATCCTCCCACCTTGGCCTCCCAAAGTTCTGGAATTATAGGCATGAGCCACCACATCCACCAGATAAAGGTCTTTTTATGTTGTGTTTAAGGCAGTCCTTCCCTACCCCAAAGATCATGAAGACATTCTCTTATATTATCTTCAAATAGCTTTACTGGTTTGCCTTATACATTTACAGCAATTCAACTGACGTTGATTTTTGTGTATATGAGGTTGGGGTCAAATTTCACTTTTTTCCATATGAACATTCCTATGTCTATTTATTTAAAAGACTATCCTTTCCTCATTGCTCCACAAGGTCACCACTGCCGTAAGTCAGAAGCCCACACATGCATGCTTCTGTTTCAAGGTTGGTCCACTGTTTCTCCTTAATCACCAGTTTTCTGGTGAGTCTTCACACCTGGCAGAGGGAGTGTTCCTCCCTTCACCACACGGCACCATCTTGATCACCTTGATCACCAGCTTTCTGGTGAGTCTTCACACCTGGCAGAGGGAGTGTTCCTCCCTTCTTAATGGGTGTCTTGACCATTCTAGGGTTCTTATTTTTACATATAAATTTTAAAATCAGTTTGTTCATTTCTTTGTTTTTTAAGACTATTGAGATTTGATTGCAATCACTCTAGACAAGTCTGAAAACTGACCTTTATGGTGGTAAATATTCTAACTCATGAAAATCAGATATCCCACCACTATTTCAGTTTTATTTCTTCTAATTTTTTTAGCTTTTTGTATACGAGTCTTTCATATTGTTAGATTTTTCCTCCAGATATGATAATTTAAAAGTTTTTATCCTATTTTAAATGGTATCCTTTTCAAATTTTCATTTTCTATATGCTGCTAGTATATAAATATGCAATTTTGCCAGGGGAGGCGTACATATACTGACCCTGCATCTTGCAAAGGGGCTAAACATACTCATTAATTTAACAAAAGGCAGATTATCCAGGTGGGCCTATTCTTATCACAAGAGCCCTTTAAAGGCAGAGTTTGCTCTGGCTCATGGAAGGGTGGAAAGTCAGGGAGATGTGAGTATGGGAAGGACTGGGCATACCACTGCTGCCTTTAAGATGGAGGAGGTCACTTGAGAAGTTAAATAGGCAGCCTCTAGGAGCAGACAGCAGCGCCTGACTGAAAGAGATCAAGAGATTGGGAACCACAGACCTAAAGCGCTAAGGAACTAGACTCTGCCAACAGCCTGAATGAGCTTGGAAGCAGATACCCTTCCAGAACCTCCATCTGTGAGCCGAGCCCAGCCCAGTCGAAATCTTGACTTCAGCTTTGTGAGATGCTGGGCAAAGAACCCAGGCAAATCCACCCACGTTTCTGACTATAGAACGATGAGATCATCAATGGGTGTTGTTTTAAACAACCAAGTTTGTGTTAATGCGTTATGCAGCAATAGAAAACTAACACCTTCTCTCTTTTGGGCTCTTCTACCATTTCTGCCTCTGCAGCTTTCATTCTGGAAACTTTTTGCTGACCTCTCCTCCAGGTCACTAAATCTCTCTTCAGTTATATCTAGTATGCTGTTAAACACATTAAATTCATAATTCAATTACTATAGTTTTTACTTCTAGAATTTTGATTTATTCCTCTTAAAAAAAAAGTTTTCGTTTCTCCTCCAAAACTTTTAATCTTGCCTTTATCACCTTGAATGTAACATCATAGCTATTTAAAAATGTGGATCTAATAATGCCAATATCTCCTATGGATCTGTTTCTTTTGTCTGCTGTTTCTGCAGGATTTTATTCATGTTGTCATATCTCCTTGTGTGCCTAGACTGGGCCTTGCACGTGTAAAACTTTTTGCTATCTAGAAATAATTTTATCTAATACGATGCTGTCTTCCTCCACAAAGAATTTAAATTTATTTCTACTAGGTACCTGGGGGCACTAGCAATTTTTGTTTACCGCCATACAAGTTCAGCAAATGAGATGATAATCTGAAGCTGAGTGGCAGTGCCTATAAGGGCCAATCTCTGAGTTACCTTTACTTCTAGGAAGCAGCCTTTTGTTGGTCCCAATACAAGGCAAAAGAAGTTTGCTATGCAGTATTAGAGGGCCCTGGACTCTAATCCCTGTCTCCTAGCCACAAGGCAGTCCAAAACACTCTCTTAGCAGCCCCTTCCAGAATTTTCAAATGCCCCCAAGGGAAAGACAGCCCCACATGCTGAAGCTCCCCTCACTAGGCTTGTGTGCTTCCCCAGATCCTGACCTAGTAACTCCTCACTAACTTACTAGCTCTCTAGGGGAAAATGCTGAGCATGGGGGACAGGGGGAACGTTGGGAGAAAACTGGCACAGCTGTTTCACAGGCACACTTTTAATTAACAGCCCTAGTTTTACCCACTCATTTCATCTCTTTATTGTCATCTCTATGCCCACAGCCTCTGTAGTTTTACTATAGCTAGGTTCTCTTCCTTATGCACATACTTCAGCTACTTATTCTCACTTTATCTGCTGTTTTATCTGTATCACAAGATTCAAACTACTTTCTATATTTCATAAATTTGTTAAAACTCTCTTCCACTCATTACTGCCCTCTTATCTTTGTACAGGTGTTTGGGCCACCATCTTAAATGAGAAGTTCCAAACCACTCATTTTACACAGGTGAAAACATTAAGGCCTATAAAGAAACTGATTTGCCCTGGTCACAAAGAACTCTTCTCTGAGGAAAAGAGCTGGACTCAGAACTCAAATCTCCTGAATCACAGCCATCCTATGCCTCAAACCATGTCTCCTTTATCACAGAAATTTTGTTGTGAACATTGTTATGTTTTTATTTATTTATATTAATAGAAAATAAACCATGTTAAGAACAGGCTAGTACTCATGTTTGTACAGAACTTGAGGATACAAAAAGGAACATGCTATACCAATTATTTCATGTTAAGGCTGTAACTGTTACTTCTAAGTACTGCCAGACTCAATATTAAACACTTTTTTAAAGGTTAAACATTTCATAGAACGGTTTCATAAAACAAATAATCTTTACTATTTTGGCCAAACTTGAGATTTTTGAAGGAGAAAGAAAAACTGAATATATGTATGAAATAAATGTACACACATTTTCCCCACTAGAGCTTCAAAATCTTACAATTACTTAATTGTACTATAACAGTTGATATTTATGAATACTTCAAAAATATATTTTAAAACTTATTTTAGGCCAGGCGCGGTGGCTCATGCCTGTAATCCCAGCACTTCGGGAGGCCAAGGTGGGCGGATCACAAGATCAAGAGATGGAGACCATCCTGGCCAACATGGTGAAACCCCATCTCTACTAAAATACAAAAAATTAGCTGGGTATGGTGGCGCACACCTGTAGTTCCAGGTACTCGGGAGGCTGAGGCAGGAGAATCGCTTTGAACCTGGGAGGTGGAGGCTGCCGTGAGCCAAGATCGCTCCATTGCACCCCAGCCAGGTGATGGAGCAAGACTCCGTCTCAAAAATAAAATAAAATATTTTAAATTTTAAAAACTTATTTCCTAATAAATTTTACTAACATTTTTAAAGGAACAAAAACAAATAAATCAAAGACAACTATAAAAACAATTCAAAATTAGGAACCAGAATATTTTCTTCTGCTTCCAGCTCTTCCATTTAATCCTGTACAGGTCACAGGCCCTACCTGCACGTTGGTTTATCTGCACACCTGCCCTTCATAAAGCTCTAATTTAAATAGAAGATTAACTAGTTGCATAAACCATACACTGTTGCTATTATATTTCTCAAAAATGTAAAAATACACATGCTTGTGAATTAGTTTCCTACTGCTATTGTAACAAATAACCACAAGTTTACTGCTTTAAAGCAACACAGATTTACTATCTTACAGTTCTGGAGGTGAGAAGTCCAAAATGCATCTTATGCCTCAAGAGGTAAGCAGGGCTGCGTGGCTCCTTCTGCAGGCTCTGGGGGTAGTCTGCTCCCTGCTTCTCTCGGCTGGTTGGAGGCTTCCTGTATTGCTTGGCTATGGCCCCACATCACTCCAAACTTCGCTCTGTCATCACATCTCTGACTACGACCCTCCTGTCTCCCTTTCGTAAGAAGGACCCACCCAGCTAAACCTGGGATAACCCTCCCATCTCAAGACCATTAATGTAATCACAACTGCTAAATTCCTTTTGCCATGTAAAGAAACATACACATTCCAGAGATCAGGACGTGGACATCTCAGGCAGGACCATTATTCTGCATGCTACACCCCCCAAAGAATCACTGACAGATGATTTTCAAGTATAATAGTGACAAAAGGAAGTTTTAGATCATCAATTAACTATATAACGCCAATATTTTAATATGAAACATGATAGAAAATCCAATTCCTCTTGTCAAAGTGTTAGCTAATCTACTGTTGAGCTTATTTTTGGAAAAGCAAGCTTTTTTTTCTTTTTTGAAACGGGAATGTGCCATAACTAGACTATTTCCCAGTGCTACTTGGTGCCTCATAGCCTGGTGAAGGATACAGAGAAAAGAGAAAGGGGGAAAGGAAGCCAGAATCACTTACAAAGTGTTTACTTTCCCTATTAGAACATAAGATAGAAGGATACCATAAAACTGAAAGTCAGTTATAGCTATAAAAATTGAAACTGTTCTTGAATATAACAATTGTCTTACAGAGATAAATGCAATTAACTGAAAATTGTTTAACAGGTGTTTACTGAATATTTGTTCATTATTACTAAGATTCTAAACAGAGGTTGGGGTCAGAGGCCTTGTCCTATCACAGTATCAGTGGTTCAAAGTCTTCAACTAGTCTCTCTGTGGTACAGGCAATAAGGTCCCAAAGGCCCACAGCCTGTTTTGGTCCCAGGCCTACCACTAACACCCTGTGAGATGGGAGAAGCAAGTGAGCCTTCCTAGTCCTTCATTTCACCACCAGTGAGGGTTACGGCAGAGCTCATGGTGATTCTACAACATACACTATTCACATTACTACCAACCTTCAAAAGCAAGTGAATGACATGCCAGCTGGGAGAAATGAAGCACATATTTAAAACAGCTACCTGTAGGCCGGGCACAGTGGCTCACGCCTGTAATCCCAGCACTTTGGGAGGCCAAGGTGGGTGGATCATGAGGTCAAGAGATCGAGACCATCCTGGCCAACATGGAGAAACCCCATCTCTACTAAAAATACAAATATTAGCTGGGTGTGGTGGCAAGCACCTGTAGTCCCAGCTACCGGGAGGCTGAGGCAGGAGAACTGCTTGAACCCAGGAGACGGAGGTTGCAGTGAGCCGAGATCGCGCCACTGCACTCCAGCCTGGTGACAAAGCAAGACTCTGTCTCAAAAAAATAAATAAATAAAACACCTACCGTCTACAGCCACAAACAACTCCCCAAGACCGCCGATATTTCTCCCTTCTTGCTCCCTCTCTCCTTTTTCTCTCTCTGGCATGCACACATCAAATTATCTGTCAAATTATCATCTAATTCCAAATAGGAGATGGATTATAAACCAAAAGAATGTTTTGTTGTTTACAACTTTCCATTATCATCAAAGTTTCCTAATTTGAACCATCATCCACTGACTTTAAAACATTTTTTTTTGTTTTTTTGAGATGGAGTCTCGCTCTGTCACCCAGGCTGGAGTGCAGTGGCACAATCTTGGCTCACTGCAACCTCCACCTCCCAGGTTCAAGTGATTCTCCTGCCTCAGCCTCCCGAGTAGCTGGGACTACAGGTGTGCGCCACCACACCTGGCTAATTTCGGTATTTTTAGCAAAGACGGGGTTTCACCACATTGGCCAAGATGGTCTCGGTCTCTTGACCTCGTGATCTGCCCACCTTGGCCTCCCAAAGTGCTGAGATTACAGGCATGAGCCACCGTGCCTGGCCAACTTTAAAACTTCTTCTGGCACACTGGATTTAAGTGCCGATACAGCATGTGTCATTGGGAAGTTAAGATCACCATTACTTTAGATGCAAGCTGGGCATTACTTCCAAACAGTCCCTTTCCCGCCTTAGTTTCTCAAAGAAGCTCTGGACTGCAATTTCCTCTTAGCTCCCAGGGCCTTCAGCCACCAGGGCTGAAAAAAACAACTGTTTCCCTGATCATAGGTCTCTGCAACAGATGATCAGTTAAAAATCATTGTTAAAGATTCTCCAAACCCAACATCTCTACAAGGAAATGTAAACTACTCTACTAGACCGTCCAAAAGAGTTTTCTTTTATCTCAAATCCCCTCTGCCTACTAGCTGTAAACGTCGGATGTTTAACTGCATCACGGTTTCTTGAGGCACAAAGGTAATCCTGTTTTCACTGACCAAAAAAAAAAAGAAAAAGAAAAAAAAGAAAGAAAAAGTTCTGCCCAGAAAAACACGGGGTAAAAAGTGTGGGAGGTGCTGATAACTGCAGTCTAGGAAACATGTGAAGAGCTTTACCTTGAGCCGGCCCGTGACGCCGCGGCGGCTGACCGTCTTACCATGCAAGAGACTAACGTTCGGGGTCAGACTAACGATTCTGACGTTCTGGGCTGGACACACAGTTGAAGTGAGACACCAAGGAAGAGACGGCCAGCCCAACCCCTCACACGGCATCCCTTCCTGGTTAATCCATGGAGTGACAATGACACTGACTGGCCTCATCCTGCCAATGAATGGCAAGGCACTGCAATGATGGCGCCTAGAAATGAATAGGAGTGATTGGGAATAAAAGGGGGAGGGGGGAAAAAGGTGGCCATGATGAAGAAATGAATAAAACTCCAAATTTCTGTTACAACTCACTGTCATACCTATTACCTCTGATATCATAATGACAGGAGAAATGAAAAAAAATGAAAGAAAAAAGAAACAAAAAAGAAAACTTGCTACCTATTTAAATTCCTGCAGCATTCTAAGAATATGGGTTTGTACCCCACAGCCTGACTACACAGAACTAGAGCAAGCAGTTGATTCAATTTAGCTCATAAACCTATAACAGAGTTTTTTTTTTAATCATCAATGTTTCTAAATCCTGACACTTTAGTTTTACTTTTTATTACAGCAAAAACTCAATCCACGCTATTAAAACAGACCATACTTACCAAACAATCCCTTGGGCCCCAGAGCCAATTGGTTTCAGCTGCTGGTAACGTTTTAGGACAGTGAAGGTTGAGTCTGCCACTTGCACACTGTAAAACTGACTGTCACATTTACTGTCGCTCATGATGTAGTGTCATGAAATATTCCAAAGGGTGGGCAAGTTTCAGATTCCTTCAAAGAAAAACAGAATGAACATGCATTCTTACCAAAAGTATACACACACAGCTCACTTAATAGTGTTCTGAACTTATTGGTATGTAAGACAATGTGGCTGTAAGTTGATAAAGTCAATTTGACCCAGTTCTGAACTTGAGCAAGACACAAAAAAATGCAGACATTTCAGTGGTACCAGACCACTATGAAAGGAAGGAATTTTGAGGCCCAGCAATACCACACTTTAAGGGGTTGGACTAGAAAATAACCACCTTTGGAGAAAAGAATTTATGCATTACTACTGGCTATGAAAAGACTACATCACTCTGTGCTTCTCATCAGCTTGCCCCCTGTGGAACCATTTACACCTAGCTGTCTCAACTAGAGACGGAGGCATTGTTTCAAAATGATCACTTCTAGAATGCCTAAAGAGAAGCAAATGGACCAGTCTTCTGCTCAGTGTATAGATTCTGGTTGAAATGATGAACCAAAAAGCAAGATTCATATGCCAAAGTGACAGGCTGTCAGAGGCCTGGTGGCATCCGTGTGCTGCATGTGCCCAAGCATGTGCTCCTGCCTCAGGATGTGGGTCCCAGAGCCGGCACCAGCTGGCACAGCCCCAGAGTCCCACATCACCAGCAGACTTCGGGGTAGATATCTGTGTATGAAGAACTCTGCTGTGACCTACAGTCCATAATAGCAACACCAGGAAGTCTATTCACTACATCTGAGTGTAGGCCAGCAGGCCCAGAAAGCAGCTTTGCTGTGGTTGAGGCACAGGCTGAGATTCCTTCTCTGCAGGAGCCCCGATGATTTTATACAGAAAACAAGCAAACAATTGGCAAGTGCTTCCCAGGCTCCTGTCTGGTTATGCTGATTTAAAAGTCAGCAAGCTATTTATTTTGGTCTTTTAAAACTATTTAAACTACTTATTTGGTCTTTTAAAACTATATAGCCAACAATAAAATCATATAGGTAAACATTCCATACTGTTTAAGACTACAGAATTTATTCTACAGCTCCGTCAAATCCCTTGCCCTTATGTTCTAGTATCTAATATTTAACGTCAACCCAATGAGATTTTTGTGGTGATGATTTGTATTTCAAAACAATGATGTCTAGGATTTTCCTTAAACATAGAAATAAATGGATTAATAACAAGTCTAAATAAAGAACTGAGTCAAATTAATAATTTCTCCAAGTGACCACGGCCCCACAGTCTTCTCCCCATCCTCTGGGTGGTGGCTGCAGTGTGGCTGCCACTCTGACCACTCCTGCCAAGATGTGTTAGCATGCCAGCCAGGGAGTGACTCCAGGGACGCCACCGCGCTTTAGATGCTGGACAAAAAGCTGCTCATACAACCTGCACAGCAGGAGTATCAGTCCCGTGTTACCTGGGAGCAATCTAGGGCTGAGTGAGCTGAAACACCTGCCTAGGCCACACTGCTGTGAGAAGGGGACTCGGGAGGTCTCCAGGCTGGCAGGTCACTGTGCCCTAAGCTGTAGGAGGTGTGAGGCAAGTCTGTCTTGCTCATGGCATCTCATACCCCAAGGACAGGAGGACAGGAAGCTGGTCTTTGGGGCACCGTGAGCATTCAATAAACCTTTGTTGATCTGATTCCCCACAATGCTGCTCCATTTTACTGACATCTAAAGAAAGATCCTTTTCTAAAGATTAGCTTATTTACAGTTTGCAAGAGGCTGAAACAATTCCACTCAACATTTAGGGGATGCCTTTATGCACGAAAGTGGTAAGTATTGCAAGAGATATGCCATAGTCAGCTAGCAACCAATCTTGAAACAGCACATACTTCACTATTTGGGGGAGAAGTGTGAGCAATGAGTCCATTATCTACATTACAAGTTACAATGCAGTAAGGGCCATAAGCAAAATGTAAACAAAATCAAAAGGCAAAAGAGACCCTACCCACTGGCAGGGGTGCAGAAGACAAGGACGGCTTCATGGAGGAGGCGGCATCCGCCCTTAGACTCTTTTGCCAGGGACGGACAGTAGAGGCACAGAGCTCAAACTGACTGTGTCCAGACACAGTGAACGGCTCAGCTTGGCTAGCAGGGTACAAGTGCAAAGGATTAGAGACAACTCAGCAAAAAGGCAGGCACCCACTACCACCTGCTCTACTGGGGGTGGCTGTTCCTCTGCTATGCTGCAAACACACCAGTGACACAGTTACTTGCAAGCATGTACTGAGTACCCACTGTGGATGGTGAGGTACCATGCCAGGACACGTTGCCTGCCCTCAGTAAGCGCACACTCAGGAAGAGGCCCTGCACACCAAGGGTCCTAAACCCAGTAGGGTGAAGAAGATTTGGGGGAATGGGAGGAGAAGCAGCAGAGGTGGAGGCACATTCGAAATGTAACAAGTCACTAGGGACTTTGCTGGGTAGAGGGTGAGTGAAGCTGGAGAGAGAAACGGAGGCCAGATCACTATGAGCCCCAGAAACCACCCAGAGCCATCTGGCCTCAGTCCTGAGGGCTGTGGAAGCCGTCAAAGCATCAGAGGTGCGGCACAGGTGCTGAGGTGCTCCAGGATCCATCCCTCCCTTCCTCGCTTTCCTAAGAGAAGCCTTCCCCTTCCTGCTAGATAAATGGCTGCCCAACTAGAGACGACGCCTGGCAGCTTTCCCAGTAGCCAGGTATAGCCAGATGACCAAGTTCTGACTAATAAGATGTGGGTAGAAGTGATGTATGCAACTTCCAGATCACTTTTATTATTTTTCTTTACAGAAAGCTGCTTGCCCTCCAACCTTTCTTCCTTGCTGCTGGCTGAGAGATCAGCTATCACAGACCCAGAGATGGAAGTCACATGCTGCAGATGGAAAGCTGCCCACGAGCTGGATTCCTTAACGACCTCACAGCACAGAGCCACCCCCCGTTCCGGATCCCCTGCCCACGCTGGGACTGATGGATCAATCTCAACCCTGCTGACCAACTCTGGAACTCTCCCTGCTATAACTGCTTTCAACCTATACTTGGCCTATGACAATATTAGGTTAACTTTTTTAAATTTGGGGAGTATATTCAATCGTATTAGGTTTTAGAATTGTAATTCCATCTCAAGATTTAAAATAGTCTGGGCACGGCGGTTCACACCTGTAATCCCAGCACTTTGGGAGGCCAACGTGGGGGGATCACTTGAGGTCAGGAGTCTGAAAACAGCCTGGCCAACATGGTGAAACCCCATCTCTACTAAAAATACAAAAATTAGCCGGGTGTGGTGGCAGGTGCCTGTAATCTCAGCTACTTGGGAGGCTGAGGCAGGACAATCATTTGAACCGGGAGGTGGAGGTTGCAGTGAGCCAAGATCGTGCCACTGCACTCCAGCCTGGGCCACAGCGAGACTCCATCTCAAAAACAAACAAACAAAAATATTTAAAATCATTACAAAATTAAAATAAGGTGCCCTTATTAGGCAGGAGAAAAAAGTCACCTAAGTGAAAACCTGTTAAAGCCACCTTCTCTGTCAAGGTTGGGCTTTGTGAGAGCAAGAGAAAGAACCTCAAGGCCACCTGAGAAAGTATGTAATTTAGCTATTCATGCGTCAACTCTATTGAGATATTTCAACAAAATGGACCATCAACTGGGGCTCAGAAAACAGTTTTACAAATCAGGAAGTACAAGAATTCTTCATGCAACCACATTAGCAATACACTAAACCCTACATTCGCTGCCTCCACTTCCCACACCAGCCGGTGCTGGTTCCTCCCCCTCAGCTCCCAGGCTGTGCTGCCACCACCCATCCAGCAAAGGGCTCCCTCCTTGCCACTTGTGCACTCAGCGGCGCCCGCCAGGCTGCAATGTCACAGCCTTTGTAGGGTCTGCCTCCCTTCCAGGCTACGATCACCTCAAAACTGGGAGCGAACGCCACAAGGAGGTTTCCTGGAGGAGGCAAGACCTGAGCTCAAGTTTGTTCACAGTATCGACCAAGGCATGAGGAAACAGGCACTTTCATACACGTCACTGAGAGCTGAGAAGTGGTAAAACATTTTTTTTGGATGGAATATAGATAATAGCTAATAAAAATGTTAAATGCACATCCTAAACTGGCAAACACAATTCTCTAAGTGTATCTGACAAATATGTGTACAAGCATCCAAACGTATTTGTGCAAGGATGTTTGTAACGCTTCTTGTAACAGGCAAAAAACTAGAAGTAATCTAAAACGTACACTGTGGATGGACTGAATAAATTATGGCACAAAAGTACAACAAGGCCATTCAACAGAATGCAAGGACTTTATGTATCAATATATCAATATGGAAAGATGTCTAAGATAAAGAAAGGAAACACAGCAAGTTGAAGAAGAGAACACATAATGCCCAGCTACGTGAACAGACACACACGTGCACACACGCACATACACAATGCTAGCAAGTAGAGAAATAGTGGGACATGAGAAACTCTCTTCCCATTATAACTTTCTATTCTGTTTTTCAAATGTACATATTTCACATTTAAAAACGGATTAAACAAAAAATGTTAAATGAAAAGCTGCAGAATGATCCTTTGACACTTGTGTGGAAGGTGGGCTTCAGGCAGATAAGGCTAGAGGCATGAGAGTGGGCCTGGCTCTGAGGTACACATTTATAAACACCCTTATAACAACCAGTGAGGAGCGTGTGACTAGCCCCGCTCTGCAAATGAGGAAACTGAGGCTTAGAGGCAGTAAGGAAGTTGTCCAAATTCCCAGCATGGCTCAGAGTTGAATTCAGGTGTGTTTCACCACACTACTCAAGTTCCTCCCAAACTACCACTCCGACATCCCCTTAGAAAGCGAAGCTATTTGTACGTGGGCTGCATGTCATCTTGCTGACTTCCCCTGCCAAAACCTACCAAAACACTTTTCCTCTAACGAGGATAACGATTCAGGGGTCCACAGACTCAAGTGAACCTTTCATCACACTAAAGCTTCAGAATACCCAGGACATGCGATATTTAAATCAACTGACTACTGCGATTAAAAGCAGATTCTCACAATCACCCTCTGTCTCAATGCTTGCTGCCGACATTTTTTTCATTAAATTGTTCTGTTTCCCAGCTGGGCACGATGGCTCACACTTGTAATCCCAGCACTGTGGGAGGCCGAAGGTGGGAGGATCGCTTAAGCCCAAGAGTTCCAGACCAGCCTGGGAAACAGGGTGAGGCTTCATCTTTATATTAAATAATGATAATTACAGTAAAAAGCTGGCCGGGCGCGGTGGCTCACGCCTGTAATCCCAGCACTTTGGGAGGCCAAGGTGGGCGGATCACGAGATCAGGAGACTGAGACCATCCTGGCTAACACAGTGAAACCCCGTCTCTACTAAAAAAAAAAAAAAAAAAAAAAAATTAGCCGGGCGTGGTGGCGGGCACCTGTAGTCCCAGCTACTCCGGAGGCTGAGGCAGGAGAATGGCGTGAAACCGGGAGGCGGAGCTTGCAGTGAGCTGAGATTGTGCCACTGCACTCCAGCCTGGGCGACAGAGCAAGACTCCATCTCAAAAAAAAAAAAAAAAAAAAAAAGTAAAAATTTAAAAAGTTCTATTTTCCTACTGTAATTCTTTTTTCTTTCTTTCTTTCTTTCTTTTTTTTTGAGACGGAGACTGTCGCCCAGGCTGGAGTACAGTGGCATGATCTCGGCTCACTGCAAGCTCCGCCTCCCGGGTTCACGCCATTCTCCTGCCTCAGCCTCCCAAGTAGCTGAGACTACAGGCGCCCGCCACCACACCCAGCTAATTTTTGCATTTTTAGTAGAGACGGGTTTCACCGTGTTAGCCAGGATGGTCTCAATCTCCTGACCTCCATGATCCGCCCGCCTCGGCCTCCCCCAAAGTGTTGGGATTACAGGCGTGAGCCACCGCGCCCGGGCTCCTACTGTAATTCTTATGAAGAATAGCTTGGTGTAACAACGTAATCTTTCTTTGATAATCAAGAACCTTGCAGCTCTCAGGGCCATCCTCTGTAGTTCTTAAGCCACAGTACATACCACAGTCCAGAACAACTAGCATTTGGTTATCACCTCACCCACTGTTGGATCCACAGGACCCTGCAAGGATCTCCATCACCAGCCCCACTTCCAGGCACCCAGGCCTGCCTATTTCCCTCTCTCTCCCCCACTCCCAGGGCCCTGGGTAAGGGCTTCTCATGGCTCCTTGGACTGGCGACAGCAGAAGCATTCTCCCAGCCACCATTTCTGTGACTTCCAAACCACTGCACACGTGCCACTTTAGAAAGAGAAATCACTCCACGTGAAAATATGTACACAAATGTTCACAGCAGCTTTATTTTTAATAGCTCCAAACTAGAAACAACCCAGACCTGTCCTTCAATGGGTAAATGGTTAAACTAACTGCTGTATACCCATACCACGGAACACCACTCAGCAACTGCTGAAACATACCACAACTTGGGTGGATCTCAAGGGCAGTATATTCAATGAAAAAAGCCAATCTCAAAAGGTCACATGCTGTATAACTCCATGTATATAACATTCCTGAAAAGACAAAAGTACAGAGATGCAAACTAGATTAATACCTGCCAGCAGTTATGAATGGTGGGGAAAAGGGGGTGCCGTGGCCGTAAGGGGGTGGGACAAGGAGATATTTGGGATGATGACATAGTTTTGAATCTGGATTGTGGTAGTGGTTATATGAATTTTCACGTGATAAAAAATGACAATGAATTCTATACACATTGTTCCGATGCCAAATTTCCTGGTTTAGACATTTTACTATAGTTATGTAAATATATAACCATTGCAGAAAGTTGGGTGAGGGGTACTGGGACCTCTCTGTGCCATTTGTGCAACTTCTTGTGGATCTATAATTATTTCAAAACATGGAATGAAAAAAGAGATTTGTTGAAAATATGCAGTGATCACACCATTCTCCCATTTGAATTCCTTCAATAGTGACTGACTGCCTTGAGAATAAGATTCAGTTCCCTAGCACAGCACAGGAGATGGGAGTCCTCTGGCCCAATCTTGGGCAACATCCAACCACCTGGGATCAGCAGACACACCCAGCTACTGCACACCTTCAGGCCTCTGCCTAAGCTGTTCCATCTGCTTGAAATGACTTCCCTCTCCTTTCTGACCTCCTGGTCAACATTCATCCTCCTTCAAAATCTAGTTCAAGCACCTGCTTCTCTTACATGTTTTCTCCTTCAGCCTTTCCCTTCAAACCATGCTGGACACGCCCCCATTTTTGCCACCCTCCCTGTATTCGCTTTAGTTTGCAATCTGAGTCTACTTACACTTCTACTCTGTAAGGGCAGAAAACGTGTCTGATTTATTTCTCAATCCTCTACTGAGTATACACAGTGGGTGCCCAGTAAATGTTTGTTAAAGACAAAGCTAATAGGGAGAATAAATGTGGTAGGGCAGCCGGGAGCAGTGGTTAAGATCGGAACTTTGAGTCACACTCCCAGTGGGTCTGCTGCTTATCTGGGTGATGTGCAGCAAGCGATTGCGCTCATCTGTAAAACGGACGAGCAGAGAGCCTCAGGGTACCTCTAGATAAGAAGGGCATAGCCCACTTAGGAAGGCATCTTGATGCAGGAATGCACCCTAAATCTGACCAAGCCTTGTCTAGATCCAATTACCAACTTACAGAGATTACAGAGAAACACATTCAATTACACTGCAGAGATGCAATCAATCAAATACCAACTATGGGAATGCTACGGAACAACTCGATAAACTACCGAGAAAACAAAGAAATAGGAGGGGGATCTACGGATTAAGAGAAACTTAAAAGATGTTTCAACCCATCAACAACGTATGGACCTTATCTTGCTCTACCTTCAAACCATTAAGAAAACTTAAAATTCATAGGGCAGCTGGAAATTTGAATACTGACTAGTTATTTGATATTAAGGAATTATTACTTTTTCAACTTTAAAAGAGTCAGTACCTTTAGAGACCTGCCGAAGTGTGAGGTATAACCACTGTATACCTCTTGAGCACACTGAGGTTGTGCCCGTGTTTTCCAGATGGGCGCAATTGCTTCTGCGCATCACCCAGATAAGCAGCAGACCCACTGGGAGTCTGACTCAAAGTCCTGATCTTAACCACTGCTCCGAGCTACCCTACCACATTTATTCTCCCATTTAGCTTTGTCTTTAACAAATATTTACTGGGCACCCACTGTGTAATTAGTATTCCGAAAAATAATGAATGAAATGACATGATATTTAGGATTTGCTTGAAAATAATTAGGGGTCGTAAGTGTGCAAGTAGATAACATTAGAGATGAAACAAGATTGGTCAGGAGTTAATAGCTGTTAAAGCAGGACACTATTCTGTTTATTTTGTGTATGTTTGAACGTTCCCATAATAAAAGTTAAAATAAAAGGAATGATGTTGAAACTGGTTCCTACAATGAAGTACAAAGTATCAGGAATTAATTATTCTGAAGGAAAATTATGTAAAAATGGTACCTTCCTAACCAAGTGTGAAGTATAACTACTGTATGTACGTAGACCAAAAATAGTTGCCCTATTGACAAATCAATAGTCTCAAGAAGAAAAAAAATCTGGTCTCTGTTTTATCTTATGCCTCATGAAAACTGGTTTACTCACTATTAACTGGTTTGTCTGGTCCTTTTCCTTATCCAGAAAATTAAGAATATTTTATCTTAGACACATTCAAGTATCCCCTCTAATGTTTATTTAGGGGACCAAATAAACAGATTTTAATCTGTGAACAAATTAAAGTCCTGCCACCCTGAAAATTAAATTACCAGGAAAATCAAAGCTGTCCAGGGAAGTCTATGCAAAAATAGTATTGTTTTTAACTCTGCAGGATCCTTTTGAAGAAAAAAAAAAGTTAAATGGAAGAAAACACTAAATAGATTGGTGGTCATTCTTCCAGAACAAGTTAAAAGCCAAAAGAGAATACTCAGAGCTGAGGGACCCAGGAAAGAATCCTTATCTGGGGAGTGATCTGGGTTCGAACTCCACTCACCAGCTGCTTGCTAAGAAGCAGACTACTCAGACTCCTGAGCTTCCGTTTCCACAGGGCTCCAGTTACAATCAAATGAGTATCTGGGCTGGCACCTGGGCAAACAGGGCCTGGCTCCCGTGGCCTTAGGCTGTACCTTTCCTGCTCTCCTCACAGCTCCTCCCTCCCACACAGCCAGTCCTGGAGGATGACAATCCTGCAACCGAGCTGAATGAATCTGTATATGGTTTGGCTCACAGCATTTTAAAAAAAAAAAATTTAATTAGGTATTGCCAACATTTAAAAATCAGAACAAATGTGGAGTGCTGCCTTCTTTTTTGGAGACAGGGTCTTGCTCTGTCACCCAGGCTGGAGCACAGTGGTGTGATCATAGCTCACTGCAGGCTCCAAATCCTAGGCTCATGGGATCCTTCCACCTCAGCCTCCCAAGTAGCTAGGACTACAGGTGGATGCCACCACACCTAGCTAATCTTTTAAAATTTTTTGTAGAGACAGGTATCTCGCTATGTTGCCCAGGCTGGTCTTGAACTCCTGGCCTGAAGTGATCCTCCCACATCAGCCTCCCAAAGTGTCTGAGATTACTGGCGTGAGCCATGGCACCCAGCCAAATTCCACCTTCTTCTAGAAAACTGCAGGGTAAGGTTCCGGTTCTTCAGGGTCCCCACGACGCTGTGCCCTTACACCGGGCCCTCCAGACTGATTCTCAACTCCACAGTGGGCTACCGTCCTTCCTTGGCCCTGCTCCTTCACACCTCTGTGCCTCTCCCTGCCTAGCAAATTTATCATCACCCTCGAGGCCCCCCAGCACCACCTGTCACCTCCTCCACATCTCCATGGCATAGCCCCTCCCCTATAGCAAGGGTTGTACAGCCCTGGAACTAAGTGTCTGCATGCCTGCCTTCTCTGCTGGGCTCCTGGGCTCTCTTGGGAAAGGGACCCTGTTGCTATCTGCCTTGTGTCCCTAGGGTCTAGCAGAAAGCATGACCTAGATAATGCAGAATTCAGTAAATGTCTCTTGTATGTGTGGAAGAAAGCTAGAGCTAATCTATCATAAAAATGTGAGATTTCATATCACAGCTTGTTCCAACAGTTAGCAATTAAAGGGGTCAAGGACACCAAAATGTTTCACAAAATAGAACAAGCTTCCATCTGCTTACAAGTTTCACACGTTAATCAGAAGTCACTAAATGAACAGATAAAGCAGAGACAACGGGGAGGCTGGGCCATTTCCTTGATCATTCATTCATTCATTGAGCTGATACTCCTGAATACTTACTGTGTGCTTTCTAAGCACTGGGGATAAAGCAGTGGACAAATCATACAGCTACCTGTTTTCACAAAGTTACCTCCTAGTTGGGGAGACAGAAAATAAACAGGCAAATAAACAGAATAGTTTCAAATCAGGTGAAAGCTAGGAAGGAAATTTTTTAAATAATGAAATAGCATGACTAAGGGAAGAAAGCGGGTGGTCGAGGAGGGCCTCACCCAAAACGAGACATCTGACCAGAGGAAGGAGCAGAAAGAGCTACTTGTGCCAAGATCACGGAGACAACTCCAAAGACGGGGAAACACCAAATGCAAAGGTCCTGGGGCAAATGCGGGCTGGCATGTTCAAGGCGGGCGAGATGAGTGGGATGGGGCAGCAGTGTTCTGGGGGAGGGGTGTGGTGGTAAGGGATGTGGGCTGGGTCCCCTCTGGCACTGCTGGGCACTCAGTGTGCAATGACAAGGCAAGAGAGGAGTGCGCGGGGAGGCGGGAGGCTGGGCGGACGGGGAGGGGGTTCCTACACCACTCACACCAGCAAGGGCCAGAACCCTGCCCAATCTTCCACAAATGTACACCAGGGTCCTGCCCAGGCGTCTGCATACATTCACACAGCCTGACAACAACCCCGTGCAGAAGAGACATTTCCCCACTTTCCCGAAGGCAAAACCGCGGCAGAGCGAGGGTCAGTGCCTTGGCCAAGGTCGCGGGGACGCGACCCCGGGCCCCTGGGCACCCGGCGCAGGAGTGCAGCTGTTTGCCCCACCTCCGGGAAGGATGGCGCCCGCAGACCCCACGGGCAGGTCGGCCGGGCCAGGCCGGTGAGCAGGCCCGCAGCCCGGGGCTGCTGACAGCCGGGCGGAAGGGGGCGCCTGCGGCATCCCCGAGCACAGGGGCGACGGCTGCGGCTGCCAGGGCCCCGCAGCCCCCGGCCCGCCCCGAAGCCCCCGGCCGCGCGGTTCCCTCGCTGCCCCTCCCCGCGGGCCCGGCCCGAGCAGCCGCCGCCAGGCCTAGCCCGCCCGCCGGGCTCACCTCGCCTCCCCGCCGCCGCGCCACGGGGAGAGGGCGGGCGGGCGGACTGGCGGCGCTGCGTGCTAGTCACTCCTGGCTCCGCGGCCCCGGCTCCGCCGCCGGCCCGCCCCGCTCCGCTCCGCCCCGCCGCCGCCGCCGTCGCCGCCGCAGTGGGTGTGAGGGGCGCCGGGGCGCTGCGACCCTTCCGGTCCCGCTCCCTTCGCCGCCGCTGCCGCTGCCGCCGCCGCGGCGCCCGGTCTGACCGACCCTCGCGCCGACCAATCAGCGCGCGGAGAGCGGAGCAGGCGCGGCCAATGGCGCCTGGGGGGCGGGACGCTGGAGGATGGCGCAGGCGGGGCCGGGGGCCGGGGGCCGGGTCGGGCGCCCGAGGTCCTGGGCCGGGGTTCCGTGGGTTCGACGCCCCTGGGCCTTTCAGTGGCGCGGGCCGACTGGCCGTGGCGCTCGGGTGCGCGCCGTGCACGCGGTGAGCTGGAGACGCAGGCATTGCGCGGCCCACCAGCCGAGCCCGCTGTCCCTAAGAGGGGGGCGAAGCTCGGTGGAGAGGGTGGCCCGGAGGACCGGGAACCGGGCTGGGGGCGCGCGGGGCTCACACAGCGGGGTCCGCGGGGAGCCGAGCCTCGGGCTGCAGGTGCAGGCTCGTGGCGGTGAGGCGGCCTGGAGCGGCACGGGAGCCCGCCCGTTTCGGGGAGAGCCCGGGGCGATCGCGGGGGGAGGCCGGCCTGGCGTCTGGGAGCCCGGCGTGCTAGGGCCCGGTAGGCGGGGCGGGCCTCGGACTCGGTTGCTCGCTGCGGCGCGGGAGGAACGGGTCTGTGGGGGTGTGGGTGAGGCCAGAAGTCGGGTCGAAGAGGGGGAGGGGGTGCGAAGAGATGGCCGTGTGTAGACAGGTGACCCGGTGGGTCGGTGACGCAGGAGGAGAGTGCGCTTGGTGGCGGGATGACTTAGTTGACAACATTTAAAAATTGGGAGGTGCGGCAGGGCGCGGTGGCTCACGCCTGTAATCCTAGAACTTTGGGAGGTCGAGGCGGGTGGACCACCGGAGGTCAGGAGTTCGAGACCAGCCTGGCTAACCTGGTGAAACCCCGTCTCTATTAAAAATACGAAACAATTAGCTGGGCGTGATGGCGGGTGCCTGTAATCTCAGCTACTCGGGAGGCTGAGGCAGGAGAATCACTTGAACCCGGGAGGCGGAGGTTGCAGTGAGCCGGGATTGCGCCATTGCACTCCAGCCTGGGCGACAGAGTGAGACTCTGTCTCAAAAAAAAAAAAAAAGGGGGGGGGGAGGTGCTCAGTCAAGCCTCTGAGAGGAGGGGAGCGGGGGAGGAGTCCGTTGCTCAGAGCCCCCTAGGGACTGGGACCCGTTGACTCTGAGCTGCTTTTGAGGCTGGATCACGTACCAGCGGCCTGGGGGTCGTACAGGATGGGAGAGGCCGGGGCTTGGGATGTTGCCAGATCTACGTTGAAAAGTGAAGCAGGAAGCGAGGCACCGAGGCTGGGCACATGGGGAAAACCGCGGAGAGACGACCTTTGGGGACAAGAAAAGTGGGAACAGTGGTTGACAAATGGTGAGTGTGGGGGTAGAACAGCAGTAACACAATACCAGGATCCACGGAGTGGCCAGGGCCAGAGTGAAGGAACAGGACTCTGCAGATGGGGAGGGTCAGGGGCTGGGTGGCTTGAAGGGTGGTTGCAGAATTTGGGGAGGGCAGCTAGCCTGTGACCCAGGTTCCAAGGGCACTGAGGTCTGGGCCAGGCCGCTTGGAGGCACCAGAGCCTCAGAGGAGGGGTGGGGTAGAGGAAGGGATCCAGCATGGTGTCCCCCTTGGCCACCAGAGGGAGTTTTCTACATTTGATCATGGCTCATCGCTGCTTGAAATTCTACGTCACAGTGTGGCCTGCACTGAAGAGGGCCCACACCTGTGGTTACCTCAGACTCACCTGCCACCTGCCTCAGGTGCATGAGAGAAAACAGGAAACCAGAAATTGCCAGGATCAAGGATTATGGGAAAAGAGTAAAAGCATAGCTGTCAGAGCTGAGGTTCCACCAAGGAGCACTGATGGGTGCTTCTCCTCATTAGGAAGGCGGCGTGGTGGCTCACACCTGTAATCCCAGCACTTTGGGACACCGAGGCGGGTGGATCACCTGAGGCCAAGAGTTCGAGACCAGCCTGGCCAACATAGTGAAACGTCATCTCTACTAGAAATACAAAAATTAGCTGGGCATGGTGGTGGGTGCCTGTAATTCCACCTATTCAGGAGACCAAGGGAGGAGAATAAATTGAACCCAGGAGGCAGAGGTTGCAGTGAGCCGAGACTGCTCCACTGCACTCCAGCCTGGGCAACAGAGCAAAAACTCCATCTCAAAAAAAAAAAAAAAAAAAAAGAGGGGACACCAATTCCCAGCACTCCAGGCCTAACTTCATAGCACCCACATCATGTCACGTGAGTAACCAAAAATCAGTGTGCATATGTACACACCTATACATATCTCATGCTAAGTTTTCTGTAAGAGTTCTTTTTATTGCAGAGACACTGCTTTTTTTCTGGTTTATGAAATACAGTGAACATTTATGGACACAAAGCTGAGGTGACAGGGTGGGGAGGGGAGCCTTGGAACAGCACCAAGAATCCTGGTTGAACCCTCCAAGTGAAAAGATCCTGCCACAACATACGTGAACCAGGTGGGACACGTGAGCACGTCTCACCTGATCCGGCCTGTAGTGGGGAGAAGCAATTGAGGAAGGCCTCCTGGGCAGGAGGAAGCTGTTGCTGAGGCTGCTGAGCAGGATGTGTTGGGCCTGTGACTTAAGCAGAAAGGGCACTCAGGCCCACATGTTCAGATGTGAGGACCTGCTTGCTGTGCTCAGGGAGCCACAAGTCACCTGGTCTTAGGGAAAGGTGAGGGGACTGGAGAATTCTGAGGACCTTGAGGTAGATTGGCCCTGCCAGGCATGTAGGCTGGCTTTAGCTCACTGATATGCCTTGTTTAGCCCAGAGAGGTTTTCTTTTTTTAATTGATTACTTAAGAAACATTTAAAAATTAGGATGTGCTATTTTGAATGTTTATCCTCTATGAAACTCATGTTCAAACTTAATCTCCAATGTGGCAGT